>NC_092587.1:104083000-104706000 GCF_047663525.1 Anas platyrhynchos
AGTGATTAATTACCAAAACAAACTGTCAACAATTGTGTTTTTTACCTGATTTAAATGCATCTGGCTTCAGCTTTGGGCTATTGTTTTCTGCTGGCACATATAGATGGTAGTTGTTTTCCATAGTCACTGCTACATATTTGTTTAACTCAGCTAAAATAGATTTGATATTTCATAAGATTCAGTGTAACACATATTCTTCAGTAGTAATCTCTATGATTACTACTGCTACTGTAGCTGGAGCAAAAAGCAATTGTCTGTAACCCCTACTTTACTGGCCCTTTTTGTGTCACAGTGTTGTCCTACACTTTATAGGCTGGGGCCTTGATGTTCTGTTTCCCTTGACACTTCAGTAGTGCCTTATTCAGTTTCTTTCTGATCTAAGGATGATTTTTGATTGTGTGATTATTCACAGGTTTACTTTCTCCACTTAAAGCCAGTTTGGCTAGGTTCATACTCAACATTCCTTGTTACCTTTAGTTTTTTTTCTTTCTTCAGATGTTAGGAATAACTTGCTTTTATGGTGGATTCTACTCATACTTCCAGCTGATGTGGATGTGTGAGGTCAGAAGAATAGCAAGACATAATGAAAATCTTATGAAAAGATCTTTTGAATTATACTATATCTACTGATCATCTTCAGTTCAAATGATTTTGATTTGGGATACAGGGCAACTAGTACACATCCATTTGAATTGGACTTCCGGTTTTGTTTTACATAAAGGCGTTGGTTATGGAAAGCAAAATATTCAAGATTATTTGCTGTGTGAACGACCAGCATGACAGACTGCTTAATGTTGAATTAGTAGAAAGAAGTCATTTCACTGTATTTCCAAAAAGGAGCAAGCCACCAGTATATTTCTGATAAAGCAGGTGATGGTGGCCTAGCATTTCTATTAAATAAACGTTTGTCTTCATTGTGATGACACTCCTAAAGCTAGGCTTGATGGCAACACTTTTTGACTTTCCCTCACTTTCTTCCTCTCTCATCCCAAAGACTTCACAATCATGGTTTCTTTTCCTCCTGCTTACATTTCCTCCTTTTACTGTGAATTTTGTTAGGACTTGTTCCCATTCTTTCATTTTCGATTTTTCTAAGATCAGATCTTCTCTTTTTCTCTTCTTGTTTTCTCATGTATTTGTATGTGCCCATAAAATCCAGATCATTTGTGTTACTTTATTTTTTGTGGGCTTTTGTTTCTATCACTGTTCTTATTTCTTTTGTATATCCGAACAAAATTTTGTTCTACTTTGTCTTTCTACCTAGAAGCTATAAAAAGTATAAAGGACAAAATAATCTGCATCTGTACTTGCAGGATAGTGGAAGCCAGCTGTCCAAACAGACTGCGTATTTGGTCATAAATTTATTGGAAGATAAGTGTGTTTTATTAATAAGAATGTGCATTTTTGATATTTCCTTTGCAGTCAGCATAGAGCTGAATATAAACCCACTTAATCATTCTGAATACTAGTACTGGTCGAACAGGAGTGAGGTCCTCTTTTTACAATACATGACATTTTCTTCTGAAGATTTTCTTTCAAAAATAAGGAGAAGCTAAAGAAATAGGGGGTAAAATGCTGAAAAAAATTCCATTTTGGCTGGAACTATGACGGAGCCACTCCTAAAAATATGTATCCTATAGAGTAGTCCCCATCCACCAGATTATTTTCACAGTTATTGGACTATGCTGACAAAATCTCTCCTCTTACCAGCAGAAGTGGTTGTTAGCTTCCATGCTGAAGAAAACGTAGCCTATATGCAATGTTTGCCATCTACATTATTTTTGTATGGATGATACCTTGAATTTTTTGCAAGTCAAGAAGTTTGTGCACTCTGTATATTTGTCAAACCAGTATGCGGAAGATATTTTCAATTTCTTTCTCTTCTTTAGAGTCTTTTAGTCGTTTTAATTACCAGCATATATCATAAAAGTTTAAGTTTATTATGCTATTGAATGTTACCCAGTCATTTGTGATTGAAAATTATTCTTGGAAAGATACAGTAGCTTCAAATAACATCTGTATTTCTCAAATTTGATAACATTGCAGTATACTGAAAAATTAACAATATGGAATGATAATGTTTTCTTAAAAAGCTTGTAGAATACATTGATCAAAGTTGACCTTAACTTTTAGAAAACTTTATACCCTCCAATTTTTCATTAAATGGAATGAATCTGGAATAACTCTATATGTTGGGGAAAAAAAATAATAATTTCCCTCTTAATGAAAAACCTAAATATAAAGAATGCCATTGTTTGCTGCACATGTGGCATCCAGTCTGGTTTATATTAAGTTGAAGTTACTGCCATCTGGTGGGGAAAATAGTATTATATCGGTACAATCGGAAGTAATTCCGTTAGAATCTCAAGGAAATAAAAAAACAAACCTTGAGAAATCAATATTGTGTGAATGTGTGTGTGTGTTAATGTGTATATGTGTAGATTAATAATATGTAATCAGGTACAAAACTTTTCCCCAGAAGATTCCTCTGTACAGCTGGAGATTTTACATTTCATGCATTTTATTTATTTATTTATTTTTGGGTAGCACTTTCTATGGTAGAGATTACCACTACTTATTGCTGCAAAAACATCTGAACTAGCTCTGCCTTAGTGCAGCATTCCTAGATTTTATCTTTGGTGCAGCAAGTGTGCTCCTCCTTGAATCTTGACACATACTTTTGTTAACTTTTGCCTGATTCCTAAGGGAGCAGCTCTATAGGAACAGATCTATAGTAGTACATGTCAAGTAGTGCATGAGGGCAGTCTGGGGGGCATCTTACACATATAAAATTAATTGGGTTGTTTTCTCAAGGAGCTAACACTCTTATGTTGGATGTAACAGTGCAGTGAATGATAGGCAAAAATGGTGATAGAAGGAGAGGGATTCAGTTGTTGAAGACAGTGTCAATTAACTATCCATAGTAATAAGCTGTTCAGTACCATATAAGAGTAATAACTTGTATCCAGAACATGTTCTTATTTCATTGTTATAGCATCAGAAGACCCCAATCAAGATTAGGTCTGCTTTATAAACAAGGAGTTTTTTGCTTGTAGAGAACAGTAGAAGGGGTCTTTTGCTCTTAATCTGAGTGTTTGCTCTTAATCTGAGATACACTATCAAAAGTGTATCTTTTAACTGCCATTCTCTGATGCTGAGATTCAAAGGAAAGTTAGGGAGACCCAAATCTCTTACATTGTTCATAGTAGCTTAGTCAAACTCTTGGCACTCCTGCATTGGCCACAGCCCTCTGTCTGCATGCTTAGCCCCTGATGGCAGCCCAGCTTTTATCAGCAAGCAAGTGCTGATGTTGGTTGAGGTAAAGCTAGAGGACACACAAATAGCATCATCATTGCTCAGGCGTGGCTGCCTCCAGCCCTCAGTGGTGTGTGGAAGTGCTCAGCAGAGGGCTTGAGGGGCCTAGAGGCCCCTGCACTCTGAGTCTGGGTAATTCTGGTCACTGGGGAGGCTCACTTCGTACCTTGTGCCAAGATGGGTGGCAGAGTAACATTAGATTCTTCTTTGAAGGGGTAACCATATGCTCTCATCCTCTAATTACGTACAGGAGGTATATTATTCTGGTGATGCCATCTATATAGTCCTATTTATTTTTGGTCAGGAACATTTTTGTTCTGTGTAAATCATTCTTCAGAGGGCTTTCTAACACTGTCATCTACAGAAATATTTTGTTTCTTTGTCTGCTCAATGGCTTGAGCAGTGACATCCCAAAGAGGTCTCATGCTGAATGTAGGTTACATTTCTTCAGACTGTCTAGTTTGAATTGCAGGGGCTCACTTGGTTGAAAAGATGTGGAACTCTGCTTCCTATATAGAGAAAATTTCCATTCCTGTGCTATACAGGGCAGCTTATGTGATTCTTGGTTTGTACGTTTACAAAGTGCATGATCAAGCCTGGTTGGTGTAGAAGCCAGATCCTTTTTGTTCTTAGTGATGAAAGTTATGTTTTCAAAAGAGCAGGTGAAGGGGTCCTACAATTTTGTGAATGTCTTCATCTTTGAGTTTAATTAAACAAACACACACACACACAAAACAAACAAACAAACAAAAAACAAACTGATGATAACTGGTTTTCTGCACACCTTTTAGAAGTCACTGTGAATGAGTTAAGTGTTGTTGCAGAAAAAGATATCTCTCATCATTCTTTTTTATTTTGTTTAAAATTCTTTTTTACTTGGTTGGTTTTTGCTGCCTGTTGTAGTTTTTTGTTTGTATTTTGTCTTCTTCCTTTTTCTGAACTCTCTAGGAGTCGGAATCCTGCCCAGATAACATCTTTCAAAAAGAAAACCATTGACCTTGTAATCCTGTCATTCTGCTTTTGAGACTATGTTGCACATGCAGGTGTCTGATTTCTTCATAGGTTTTAGAGGAAGTATTTTTTCATGACTTTGCTGTGTAATTGCCTAATTGTTTTTCAAGGAGACAGACACTTTTTTCACTGTAAGACTCTTACTGGAAAGGTTTACCCATAATAATTAGAGCACTGGGCGTCACATGACCACATATTAAGGAAGTCCTTCAAACTCGAGCCCATAACTGCTTACGAGAGAACTGTGCAGCGCAAAGAGCTCTCTCTGACTCAGACACAAGGCAGAAAAGTGAAACGTATTTTAGAAAGAAAGTAATCCCTTGTTCCCTCTTCCAGCCTCCAATTCTCAACATAAACTGTATTTTGTACTGTATAACATAAATACCTAGTTTGATTAGCTCTTGATTACAAAATTGACTCCTTTTTTTTTTTTTTTTTTTTTTTTTTTGTCTCTCACTACTGCAGATAAAATAACCTGCATTTAGCTGTTTTTTGAAAACTTGGTGTCATTGAGATTCAAGCTTTCTGGAATTTCTTTTCTCCTCTCCCCCCGCAATATAGCTTCACATATTTATTTATAGTCCCTTGGGCTTAATAAGTAGTTTGGTAGCTAGAAGGTAATTGCCATCTGTGCTGAGGATAACTGAATTATAAAAGAGAAGATTTTTGTCGTGAAAGATGATATAATGCAAGGCAAGGATAGAGGGTTGTATCTTCTGAACCAAAAATGATTACCTTTTAGACAGTTTGTTACTATGGGATAGAGATTAATCTTATATCACATGAATTAATTGAGAATGTAAAATGCATTAAAATCTCTCAAATTTCAGCTCTTTAAATCAAAATTGACTCCGTACTACATATCCTTACTCAATGAGACATTGTTGCAGAAATGACTCTTCTACTTCATTATGCAGGAAATCTGAACATAGTGTCATAGTGATCCTTGAAAGTCTATGAGCGTATGGATGCTTCTCTCCAGGAACAATCTGCTAGACGTGATATTTGTATTTGATATTTGAATCACCATCCTTGGGAGTTTGCAGAATTTAACAAGACCATGAGGAACATGCTCTCAATAGATCTGCTTTGAGCAGGTGATTGAATTAGATGACGTCCTTTGCAACCTCAATTATTCCATGAATTCCATGAATCTACACTTATAATGATGAAGGTGTTCTCAGACAACAGAGATTTAAGCTCAAGATCCTACTTCTTAGCTTGAAGGTGATAGGTGGATGAAGTTGGTTAAAAAACAATAATAACAACAACAACAACAACAACAAACGTAATTTTGAAGTAGAAAATCAATATAATGAACTCAAGTTTATGAACACCAGAACTTTTTCTCATCTTGTCTGCTCAGCCTTTCAAAGGATGGTTCAGGGTGTTGCGAATGGCTTCTTACGGATCTTTAATTCCAAGGCACAATTATTTTACTTGTCTTTGTTTAACACAGACATAGAAGTATGTATACACATTTATTCAAATTATAAAGTAAAATAAACTTTCTCAAAATATTATGCTCTATTTTTCATTTTCCCTTTAAGAAAAGAGGAAATTAACTAACCATGGCAGAAACTGCTTCTAGCTTTTAGATTACTGAGGGTACTTAGATAACCTGGTGCTAAAGACGGTAAAAAAATCATATACAACTAATAGGATACCAAATACCTTTAAGGGTGCTTTATTTATTTTTTAAAGCCAAATAATTTTATAACTTTCAGACTACCAGTTCTGTTTCTGAAAATCCTATGTATTACTAAGCTGAAGGTCAGTAAAATGCAAACAATACATTCTGCAATTGTTGTGCCGTCATCTCTGGTTTAGAGGAAACACCCTCTCTCTGGGGTAGAGAAGTGATTTAGTCTAGGACACTAAGCAATTTTGGCTGTTCTTGAACAAATATCCTAAAATAAAACAAACTTCTGTGAACTTCATGCTGTTCTTATTCCTATTTACTAAGAGAACTCAAAACTCAAGTTATTCGGAAGTGTTTGTTAGTTGAATTCAAGCAACGCTTAGTAACTTGACATTCTGTTTGCTAAAGATGTGGTTAAACTGCATTTTGGGGAACATTGGTTTCAATAACATACCACCATGTTGAAATTCCTTTTCTTCATGTGTTATCCTTCCACTTAGAGAGGTATGCACGACTGATTTACAAGAAAGCTGGCCCATCATATCTTTTAATATAGTCTTTAGCCAAGACTATAGTCTATAACTATATGGCTATAGTCTATAGACAAGAATGAGCTTATTATGAGCTGTATAGTGCTTAAATTGTGCATAACATAAATTGATTGGTTACAAAATAAGTATCTTTTGTGGTGACTGCTCAAGTTAGATGGTTGAGATTCAGTTACCATGCATTATTATGTTGTCATTTGTTTTTTGGCTTAACCATGACACAGACACAGACATGTTTTTGTATCTCAAGTCTCACTGCTTATATTAATGTGGTTGTATCAATTACAAAACCAGCTTAAGTCCACAGAGAGATCAGCTGGTTTTCTGCTGCATGGAACTCTAACTAGTAAACCCTGTATGAACCTATCAGGCTCCATGCAGAGTTAACTTGGATGTTACTATATATGGTCTTCATTTAGAGGAACATAGAAAAGTTATGCAGAGGAAAGTCCGGCAGGTATTGTTAGGTTGGACTCAATGTAAACTGTTCCAAATCCACAATGAGTCTATTTACTGTCACTATCACTTCCATTTCCAAAATATATTAGGTCAGGTGTAGCTACCATGCAAACACCAAAAGGCAGCACTGGTAAACTCCAACAGATCTGACTTCACTGCAGTGCCTTCTTTCCACAATATCCAAACAGCACGAGATTACTTGATAGTTTGAACACAACACTGAACCCATGCTGGCAGTCTGTTTGAATTGCATGATGCCTGTCCCTCCAGGATCCAAATGTTCAGAGCAGCACTGTACTGTGGGGGATGCTGAACTAGAGCTTTGCTGAATCACAGCCAGCTGCATGCCTGCCTTTGCAATGTTCTTCCCATTCTCTCTAAAACTATATGTATTACCTCTCCACCATTCCCCTTCCCCCCTTTCCCTCTCCAGCTTCCCAGTACCCCCCAGTTTCTGGGAAATACAGACTCCTGTTATCTTGGAAAACAGAGAAAGGATGCTGCTGCAGTGAGGAGGTAACTGAATGACTGTAGTAATGCAGCATAATAGTGAAATGCCTATGTTTTTAATAACTACTAAGATTAAAAGACTGTGGGATTTAAAAAAACTAAAAATCAAAAATTAAACTAAAATGCTTCATTCTTCATGCTTCATATCAGTATTTCATTTTTGTACTGCTTTAAAATTGCTGAAGAGAAATATAGCATTGATTGCAACATCTTTTACATAGGCTATATTGCAGGGTCTGTAGTCTCTTTTTTTTTTTTTTTGATCTTACTTCCCTTCTGAATGCTTAACTTTTTAGTTGTGTTCAGAATGAGAATTACCTCAAAGAGCATTTAAAATAGGCAAGTTTGTTTTTTCCTTATGTTTTTTTGCTACTGTTTAAGGAGTTTTGAAATCTTCTGCCCCATGTTGGAGCGAACATTGTAGTTCTCTGGAATGGAGTTTCAAAAATAATCAAAGGTAGACACCTTTTTTGGAGTGCGTTTGGTGTGTTGGGTTCACAGCTGCACACATCTTCTCAGGAGTGGGCTGGCAAGGGAGCAGGTTAGGCCTCCTCAGTGCCAGCTACTGCTTCACATCCAAGATCTCCACAGCATGGCAGCACATCTTCCTTGTTTGGATCTGACCTGCGTTTGTCCCATGAGAGGAAATTGATCTGTGCTTAGAATTGGTGGCTGGTGTTCTGGAGAACTAGGTCTTCTTGCTGTGCCTGCCACATCACTAAGGTGATGTACACATGTACTCTGTGTATGTACCCCTGCTCAGACATCTATCATTTGTTCCTTGTTTCCAGAGCACTTAGGGGAGGCACCGGAGATTTCCAGTGCAGCACCTCAAAGCTCCAGCAGAAGACAACAGGGGAGATGTGTTTTGAATGTACAAAAATTACATAAAAAACAGGTGCTCTGAAAAACGTCAGTCCACAGGAAGCATATTTTGCATACCCAAATTAAGCTCACTGACAGTTTTGTGCCTGTAAAACAGAAGTAATACTACTGGTGCTTTTCCACCCTAGGGTATGTATGTGTTGTATAAGTGATGAAGGTTTATGGAGCACATGGATAGTATAATATTTGCCAAAATAAACACAACTCTTTTACAAATTAATAATGTGATAATAAGTTTTAGGTGATCGGAATGAGACAGAAAGATGTGCTGAAAGGCTGCTTAGACATTGACAACTGTCCTTTCTGAGTGAGGCCTGTTCAAATTTTATATTGTCATATAAAGACTGTTCTGCAATGAAAACATAAAATAAGACTAGCTGTCCAGGATAGTTGCTTATTCCTAATGTGTTTTCATAGTAGAAGATATGAATATATTAAATATATATTAATGCCTGTGCATGTGAAATAAAATCCCATATTCTGAACTTATGTTGAGGTTACAAAGTTGAGCAGAATATATTTTATAAATGCACACATCTGGAAATTTATAGATAGATATTTATTAAGATATTTTTTATGTTTATTTTTATGTGTTTTTTTTTTTTTTTTTTAATGTTTATTTTTCTTCTGATAGGTACTATATTGGCACTGCTTGGATACAATTTTTAAAATGTTCAGATACAAAGTACATTTTTCTAACAACTTTTGGAGTCAGTGGTTTTGATCTACTTCTCTAAGCATGCTTCATTTTGGGTATCTTTTTACAGAAATGATGGTTGAATATGATGTCAGATGAAAATTTGGGAGAAAACTATTTATTTTTTTTAGCACTTTCAAGTCTTCCAGAAAATTTTTATGTTCCTTAGTCAAAGGTTTTATATTTGGTTTTCTGAATCATCTTTAAAATTTGGTGACAATTCTGCTCAGTATAGTTGTGTCACGATGGACACCAGTAGAATAACAGTGACAAGCATTATTAATTTATTTTTAAAATGATGTTTTCAAAGTCAACATGATTATACAAATGTATGTTGTAATATTAGTAACACTATTAAATTTCTACAAATAAATGCATCATCATTTTTATTGTGTTATGGTTCATCCAGTGGCATATACACGAGATTTTGTTTTATTCAAGAATGATCAGTGTAATTATTATTGACATGGCATTCCAATTTTGCAAAGCCAAAATTGAGATTGGTCATCAGGAAAAATGAGCAACCATTGACAAGAGTTGGACATGGGAAAAAAAAATCAAGGTATTTTATAACCCCAGTAAGGTGACAACTGCTAACTGGCTATGTAACTCATGTGCCAAAATGTGTAATTTGTTAACCTTTCTCTCTTTCATCTTGTTCACCAAAAGTCATAGTACAGAAAGAACAAGAGATTTTGATTATTTCCCTGGTTTTGCTGAAGAACCATATTATGGAAGACACCCACATTTACAAACCTAAAGGCATATGGAATTAAAAGCAATTCAAGTAAGAATGAAATGTAGGTGGAAGAGGATGTATAGCTGACTATGTGTTAGTGGGATAAGCAGATGGAGCAAACGATTGGTGCCATTGTTCTCATGTTATTTGTAGTTTTGGAAAGTGAAAGCAGACTGAAAAACAGTAATGCTAATTCCAAAGTGTACTAAGAACATGCAGGCTGTCAGGATAAGCCACTCTAGAGGTCAATATCAGTGTGACCTTGTCTTAGGCTATGACCAGGGAGCTACAAGAAAGGACAGCACAAACAAACTCTGGGCTAGGAATATTACATCTGCAGCAAAGGACTTGGCCAGATTTGAGCATGTCAGGATAAAGTTTGTGACAGCTAGAGAAGAATGCCTTGACATAACTGAAAGGTGGTATTCTGGAACAAGATGCATTTGGTTGAGGAAATAGGTGGGAAAGGTTATACATATAGCTGATGCATGAAGGGAAAGTATATATGAGAGTGTCTATGGAAGACATAAAGGGGAAGTCTGCGGTCCTATCAGTGAAGGCCAGATGTTAAGTGTGTTAGAAAAATTGGAAAAAAAAATCTTTGGTGGGGATTTTTGTGAAACGAAGTCTGAAACTTTTGGTTTAGCCATGCCCAGCTTGAGGTGGTGACCAGATGTTCACAGAGAAAAAATGGAAAGGCAGTATGACAGTTTCATTTGGATAAAAAGAAACCAAGATTAAAAAGAATGTGGGATGGTATGAGTACATGAGTTGTAAATTAACTGTCTCCATGTATGTGCTACGGAGATGAAGTGTTGTGTATGTTTGCTTTTTCAGTGATGTGAGTCACATCTAGTTCATTTCTGATTGATCTGCTTGAAAGCCAGGTGGAGTTTGAGAGACATCTAATAAAAATGGATTCGTCAATACTCGTATAAGTCAACAAGTATTTACACTGGGTAAAAAAAAAAAAAAAAAATAATAAAAATATTCCCTCCTTAATGTTGGGAAGCCTAGACAAGGCCATTTGAGTAAAACTGTCTCCTTAAGGAGTAGAGGCTATTACAAAAGAAATTCTGAATAACTGCTAATTAGAAAAGACATAAGATAGTTTAGTTTTAAACCTTTTGGTATTTTTCCATTTCACTTTGCAATCATCTTCACTCAGAGCTGTTGGAGAGTGTTACAGACAGTGAGATGTGGGTCAGTACTCAGTGGAGGTTTGAAGAAAGGGCAGGGCAGGTAAGTAGCAATCTTATTTACAAGTCATTTTGTGTTTTCATGAGGATAGCCAGTCTTGTTGAGAATGGTAAGATTGCCTGGTACTGACATTTATTCAAACCTTTCAAATGAAGTACAAAAGATTGCTGGTTGCTTTGTTTTTATTGTTGTTGTTGTTTTTTTGTTTGTTTGTTTGCTTGTTTGATTGGTTTGGTTTGTGTGTGTGTGCTTGTGCTTTCCCCAGATGATGTTAGTGTAAATGTTAGACAAGAGTTGCTTGTCTGTTTTCAGCAAAATTCATTTTCCAGATCTGAGCTCTGTTGGCTTCAGTTATTGGAAGCGCATACCAGATAACCACAAAAAGCACAAGAATTCAGTCTTTTATAAGAAATCAGTTAGCATTCATTTAACTGCATTTGGTTTCATTTAAGTATATTTGAAAACTTTGAAGCTGAGTCTGATATACCAGTACCAAACTATGAATCTTGTTCATCTGTGTTAAATGCATATAACCTATATATAAAGAATTGGACTTTTGTGTTTGTTTGTTTGTGTGTTTGTTTGTTTTGTTCTTTCTTCTTTTACCCCTACCTCCCTCCCCTCCCCCCAGTGATGGCAAAATGTCCGATCTTGGCAAAGAATGAGAAGATTATTCCAGTCCTTATTATTGCTTGACTATCCAATCCATTCTCCACATCTAACCAAGTATGATATAACCAAGTATGATATTTGTAGCAAAGCAAATAACAGTCTCAGCTGCTTCAATGACATTTTTGTGTTCCTTAATTCAAAAATATTTTCAGTAGAGTACCGTAGAAATAGTGGGAGTTAATTTACATATGTCTCCTCATGTGGCTGTGCAGAAAACAATTGTCATAGCTAGGGAAATAAACTGCTTTTATAGCCTCTGTTTGGTTTATGGGACTCTGTTTTCAGAGGCGGGCAGTGCCAGCCAGGATGCTCTGAACTCAGTAATTGTGGAGGCCAGGTCTCTAAGGGAAGTAGTGTAAAGACCATGTTGAGGAGACGATGCAAACTGTGAAGAGTCAATATAAGATGTCAGTTGTACCTAAGATGTTTTTAACTTGTTTTGTCACTGTGCTGTGACATCATATACAATTTTTAGCTGGGTCAGTTGCATCCTGCAATCTGGATTTGGCATGGGTTATTGGAGGAGTGAGTCCATTGCAGTCACCTGCATTAAAGAGGAAAAGACCCTTGGCTGTTCTGTGTGGGCATTAGGACATACACTCAGGCCAGCAGGCTGGGGGGCAGATAAATGTATTCTGTACCGCCAGGTTTCACACAGCTGAATATTGAATTATTCTGCTCTTAATTTTGGTTCATTCCCCATCTCCTCAGCTTTTTTTTTTGTATGTGCAGATAACAAATGTTGTCCAGAAGGGCTTTGGAAATATGTATCATCTTTGAATGCTTTGTTGAGTACTAGATCGTCATCACCTGAAGCTGACTGTATTAAGGTTTGATGGATACAGTCTTTAAAAGGCATAGTTACTAAGAGGCAGTACTAAAATAGAAAATACTTTATTCAAGAATTGTGTAAATGTGAAACAGAAATAATGTCAATCATGAGGAAACTCCTCTTTAGACATGAATGACATCAGTGCGGATAACCAGAGCTAGAAACTAAAATGTATAAAGTGCTTGAGATTGGGAACAAACTTAGAGCTAGGTCCAGAAGAAACAGAAGAGTCCCTTCCCTTCCCTTCCCTTCCCTTCCCTTCCCTTCCCTTCCCTTCCCTTCCCTTCCCTTCCCTTCCCTTCCCTTCCCTTCCCTTCCCTTCCCTTCCCTTCCCTTCCCTTCCCTTCCCTTCCCTTCCCTTCCCTTCCCTTCCCTTCCCTTCCCTTCCCTTCCCTTCCCTTCCCTTCCCTTCCCAGAATGCACCAAGAACTGCTGACTGCCAAGACCATTTTGAGAAAATGGTAGACTAGGCAGAAACTGAGATATCCCTCCTATCATATGAGGAAGATGAGAGATGGACTGGCAACCCTTGATACAACTGTTATTAAATATTTCTCAGAGCAGTATGGCAGTTTGCTGTGTGCTGCATCTTCTAGACTTTTGGTGAGGACAGGGAAGTGTTGATTCCATTACATAGAAAGGGGTCTCCTACTCTGCACTACTTGAGCTGTTTGTGTATTTTTTTTCTATATACACTCCTCTGTAGGACAGGATTACTAGTTCCGTTTTATCAATACACAGAAAAGGCAGACAGAAAGCAAGCCCAAGATCTTCAAAAGTACCGAACTTCTATCAGAAAGGAGTTTGTATCTACCTATCTACCTATATTTTTTTATTTTTGGTGGATTTGTGGGTCAGCTAAAGTAAAGTCAGGTAAGTAAAGTGATCTGGGGATCTGGGCTGGAATGACGAATTCCATCTATATGTCCCATTTCAAGGCTGGTACCCTTTGGTAACAATGGGACTTCTTTTTGAATTTTTGTGGTGTTGATTATATCTTCTTCCTATAAAGTGAGTTTCAAAGTGTTGCAATTGTTTCACTAACATATTCAGTAGTTGTTTTTTGTTTTGTTTTTTGTTTTGTTTTGTTTTGTTTTTTTCTTAAAAAATTAATTCAAGAATATGTTCGCACATGAATACAGAAAAAGGATATCAAGTGGAGAAAATCAGATGTTTTCTAAAAATAAACCCTGATCCTTTCCTATTCCTGACTGTCCAGCTCATTAATTATTTTTTTAGAGGACAGTGTAATGTTACTCATGATGAAACAAATGAAACTGCCTAACTTTTTGGTTAAGAGGTTGTATAATGCAGGCAGTTTTTTTATTGGTTTGGAGAATATAGAGCAACTTTGCCATACCTGTATTGTCTGTGAAAAACACAATGTTCAAACTGTTAGGTGTACACCTGAATCCACTTTAAATTCAGCATTGGCCCCTTTATAATAATGATGACTTAATATATTAAGTTTCCTAGGGCAATTTCTCCTGAAGTGTGATCATTATGGATAATAGTGATAATTGCAAAATTTGTTACATTAGAAACACTAACTTTTTGTATGTAATAGTTATTAAAATGCCTTCTGTAGTATTTATGAATTGTAAAGAAGGATCACATAACACACCTAATAGCTATTTAGTTGCATTACCCAAGAAGAGATGTAGCCATCTAAAAAGGAACTGCAGAATTCTAATTTTCTTTGTTCATAAAGGGTTTTTTTGTTTGTTTGTTTGTGTTTTGTTTTGTTTTGTTTTTGCTAGACCAACTGAGCCAAATTATTACAGTTGTATTGATGCTGCATGACTTTCCACTTAATCTGTCTTTAATAAGGAGACACAGAAGGATTGAAACAGTGTGATGAGACCTGCTGGGCAAAAGATACGATTAACTTCTGGGGCCTTTATCTAACACTTATATCTTCATCCTCCAGCCCAAAGTCTTCATAATCATGTCTGGTATGCAATTCTTCAACCAGATATCTGAACTGCAAGCTTTCATCCAGACACTTTAGAGCAGAGCCAAGAACAATTAAATAAAATGTGTACTTTTAATTAAAATGCACATTTCTGAAACTGCATAGCACAGACTGTGGTAAGTTTACATACCTCACTGTAGAGTATCTGAAAAAAAATAGCATTATATAATTGTGTGTCTGCACTGTGCAGACAATAGTCTTTTCTTTTCAAAAGTGTGCATTTAGTTTATCTAATGTGAGAAAACATGTCTTTTTCAAAACAAATATGCCACTGCTTGTATTTTGAAAAATACTCATTGACGACATAAAAAGGTGCAGAGACTGTTTTTTCAGCATAAACAAATTTCTTGTTACGTAACTTCTTTGCCTTCACAAATCAGGCAAGCAGTTTGGTTCTATACTGGGATTTTGAACCTGCTAACTCTGACAGCTTCTTTTAACTGTTGTTCAGTGGTATTACAGCAAACCTCCCTGCTTAGTTTACTTTACCCTTGTCTTCCAGGTGAGATTCAAAGACTTCCTCTACAAAGGTGAATCTGCCAGAAGTTAATGTGGAAATCATATTTAGAGTGCTCCACTAGAACTGGTAGAACATACATACATACACACATATATATATGTATGTGTGTGTGTTATATATATATATATGTGTGTGTGTGTGTATATATATATATATATATTATATATATATTTGTTACGAGTGAAAAGTAAGATTTTGAAATAATGAATAAAGGAACCAAAAAGAAAAGAACAGTTCAGAATTTTCTGTGTAGAGATTTGCAAGTTTTTATTTTTATTTATTGTTGTTTTGTGTTGTTTTGTTGTTTTGTTTTGTTTTCCAGTATAATATAGAAAGTACTATTGAAAAGTGCATACAAATTTGATAAAAGTTTGTAAATGATTTTAAATAATTTTCTGCTGATTGACCTAAATGTCTGGTTTTGTATTTTGAAGAATACAAGTATCCTTCTCTTCCAAATAGAGCTTCTGTAAAATATTTCTTATATGTATTGGGTGGGGTGAAGGAGAACCTTTTTCTGTTGTGACAAAACTTCATTTTCTCAATTATATTTTTCCTTTTCTTTTTAAAATGTGCTCTAAACAGCATTTTATTTGCATTTGTGTTGTATAAAACCGTAAAAGTTATTTAAACAGCCTACTCTAGATATCAAGCAAATTTTTCCTTACTCTTACATTTTTTCCAACACTGAAGCATGATTTGCTTTCAGGTCCTTTGAATACTAAAGCAATAAGTATACTAATCATAAATCTTAACTTCAATGTTTTAACATTTCCCATTTTATATGTAACATTTTTAAACTCTCCTCCATAATTTGACTTCTAGATATTTTCTAAAATATTTGGTCAGTATCCTTAATAGCACTGTTTAGTATCTCTGATATGTTAAAAAATTGGAGACCAAGTCTTAACTTAAACACAGAAAAAAAAAATCTCATTAGCTAAAATGTTTTTTTTTTTTTTTTTTTTTCCCTCTGGTTTTAAACTGACTTGGCTCTTCCCGTATGGGTGTGCCTCTAAATTTCTTCCAAATTAAACACAAAGTTATAAAAAACAGTATTCAAACAGCAGTAAAAGTGCATCCTATCTATCCCTTCTTGTTTTTTACTCATGAGAATCCTTTAGTGTGGCCTTCATTCTAATCTATAAGAAGGAAACATGTTAAGACGAACAGCCCACTTTCTCAAGTGACCTGGATTGATTACAGTTTTAAATGTAGTCATTTAACAGTAGAGCAATGGATTCTAATCTTCCTTGAAGATGTCATCTTTGGAGGGAGCCTGATTAGAAGCATATTTTCTCCCATCAGTTTGTTTCCCCGGTTCTGAGGAAAAAAAATGTAAATTGTAATTTAATCTGCTTTAGGACTGTTTACATTTTAAATTAAAAAATAATTATCTCTTAATAATGGTAGGAATGCAAGTAAGACCCATTTCAAGCCATACCGATCTGTACACATCCTTTTATAGCTTCTTTATACAAAAAATTCACCCATGAAATTGTTAATTAACTTCAGAAAATGAGTTTTAGTTTAGTCTAACTGTAATTTCTCATTGCAACTAATATTAAAAGTGTGAAATTGATCATATTACTTCCAATATTTACATACGTGTATGTATTTGTCTGTAGGCACACCTATGTGGCAACTGAAGGTTTCCAAGGCTTGAATTACTGTTTTTTTTTCTTCCCCTCAAATGTCATACAATCAGATTGTATAATATTGAAGTTTGGATGAACAACAGTGAGAAACAGAAGCATTAGAAAATGTTGATGAGCACACAGAAGAAAGGGCAAGACCGTTTCCTACAGTGACTGCAAAGATTTCACAGTCTGGTATACAAGTGGTTTTTGGTAGACTGTTTACAGTTGACACTAGTTAAGAATGAAATCACACAGCATTCCCAAATATTATTCTAAACCCTTCAAATGGTATAGTACTAGCCACAGTATACTGGAAGGAGAAGGTGAATGTGCATTATATGATTGCAACTTTTTCGCAGAAACTGCCTAGAGCTGACAAAACAGATTGGTGTTTTTTTTTTTGTTTTTGTTTTTTTTTTTTTTAATGAAAGTGAATACAGTTAATCTGTGTATACTTTCATTGACAAGGTTCTGCACTTAGGAGTACAGCACAGATGGTGTAAGCAATGAATACTTATGTCTGACTGTAATTGATCCTATCAACAATGACATACCTTTAACTGGGTTGTATCACTTTACGTCACATATGGTTAATTAAGTAAGAAGGGCCCAAATACACTAAAGAGATTTTTATGTTTATACTTAGGAAAACAGTCTAGACAGGTGTTAATGTAAATGAAGTTAGTACTTGTCAAAGGTGAAATTCTCCATATGTAGCCCTGTTTCAGTCTCCAAATAAATATAGTTTCAACTATGTCTACATTAGCATGTAGTGAGGAGCAATAGGAGCTGATCTGTAGAGTGAGACGGTACTGAGGATCCCACTTCCCAGCTGTAGGGATCTGGGGCAGCAGGGAGGTTGCTTCATACTTGCTCTGTTCTAGTCCCACTGAATGAATGCTCAGAAGCAACTGGAGGACACTATTAGGTGTAGTCCTGGAGGGATTCATTTGGTTTAGATTCATGCTTTGTATTAGTACTTTGCCATGTATTTTAGGGAGCTACTCTTTGTTACCTGTAATACATTTTTTTTTCATTAATTTCCAACATCCTTCAACTTCAATTACAAGATATTTGCTTCCTTAGATAATCCCTTCTAGGATGCTTCCTGATTAGCCACCAATCATGGATTATTTTTAAGTACATGAAGACATCTGCCCTGCAACAATGTAGTAGAGTATCACGAAGTACTGTTTGTGGAAAGTTTTTATATATATTTATTGTATATGCATGTATTTGGTTTGGTCCTCAGCTGGGTAGTCAGTCTCATGAAAAAAAATTCTGGAAAATGGTATGTCCTAAATGCTTTCTTGTTACAGGCTGTACTTTCCATTGAGAAGTACACCTTCCCTCTACTTTCTCCAACATGAAAATTGATATGATAAAACAGAAGTCAGTGGGGTATAAGTTTTGGTCCTCGAGGTCTTCATAGCCCGAGGTATGATTTCTTTGTATCAGTTCTAATCTTGGTATTCTACCTTTCACTGAGTGCTAGTCTTAAAACTTTGCCCAATAATTTTACCAATTTTACCTTCAAATTACTGAATGTGTAGTTATATCAGAACCAGTGACCACCAGAAGGTGTCCAGAAGCAAATCTTAATTGTGTTTTGAGATTCACCTGCAATAAATGCTCTTGGGGTTAAATGACTGCTGAACTACATGTTCTTCTGGGCTGATTGTTCTTCTGAAATAGGTATTCCCACAAAGATTCTTTTTGTTTTGAGGGAGGGGAAAAAAAAAAAGGAGAGGGGTATTCCTCAGCAAGAAGCATTTACTGAAAAAGGAAGGAAGAATGATAAAAAATAGTTAAAGATAGGAAAATTATTCAGGACCTTTCAGACCTCACATTACCACTCTTGAAAGAAGAATTTTTCAAGCCACCGAGCACTTTTCTGTAACAATAAATGTTTTTGTTTTGTTTTGTTCTCATATTGGTTGACAGCATTTTTTTTTTTCTCTGATAGCTTTTCCCTCTTTCAGAGCAAAATCTTGTTTCTGTCCCTCTTTATCCCTAGCACAACTGTATGTTGTGAAGGAGATCTTTTTACCTCATGTGATTTTTATCAGCTTCCCCCACTTGAAAACATCGCAGCTGCTTGAAAGCTCTAATTTGTCAGTGCTAAAACACGTATTTTGCGGATGTCATACCTAAACTTTCCCATCCATCCCAGGTGGCTTTGTGATTTCTACTTTTTGATTAGTATCATCAGTTTCAGAAGCAGAAATGTTGATGTCATTTCTGAGTTAACATCATCTTAGTGATGATAATCATTAGCCTGCTACCACCATTCAACTGGTTTGCTATTTCTTTGTAAATTACCAACTTTATAAATTAATGTGAAAACTATGTTCTAATTTTTTTTTTCCTAATGCCTAAACAGTCTGCTTCTTTATAAAGTGAAAACATACACATCTTCTTGGTATGAAACTGGTTATAATTGTGTTTGTTTTTAATATATAATATCAAAAGCATTATAATTTAGGACACAGATTATTGTGTAACATTGGATCGTGTGTATATTAGACAACATCAAACTAGCTAAATAAAAACCAAACAAACTCCTCCCACACTTTAGGAAACTGACATTAAGTCATTATGATAATTAGTCTTGTAATGGAAGGTTTTTTTCCAAGTGTCTTTTTTTTTTATTTATTATTAATTTCATATGTTGAAAAATAGTTGGATGCATATTGCTTTTTAATTTAGTTTAAACATCACTGATCATTGGTACATGATTTAGAATTAAAAGGAAAAAGTAAGTCCAACAAATGGAGCTGGTACCTAAAGGCACATTTGATTCCTGCTTATTATAGACAGCTTTAGATTTAACTCATTGCAAATTGTGGTGCTATGCTAAAAATTGCTTCAAAGTTATGTTTTTCTATTTTTACGTAAAAATATCTGGCACTTTAAAAAAAAAACTTTTTAAATAAAGTTAAAATATTATTTTTTTTTAAGTTTTAAAAATTTAAAAAATGTTGCTTAGTAAAAGAATAGCAAGTATTGCAAGCTACAAAAAATATACTGAGCAAAATATATTAGCAGCTTTAATTTCCAAGTTTAGCAGCTTGTTTTCATATGTTGTTCAAATATTTTTCAGATAGCTTCTAACAAGTTCTTAATTGGAGTACTCACATACCATAAAGCATGTAATAAAGTATCTTGCTAAATCAGAATTTAAAATAAAAGTTTTGGAAGCCTGTTAATTAGTCTTGAACTCTGAGTATTTCAAAACAGCAACAGAAGTCCCAATTCTAGAAAACACTTATTGTATGCTGTACTGCTGTAGCTCCTGCAGTTCTCCTGTGTCTTGTTCCAGCTGAAGAAGTAGTTTGTCTCCACTCTGTTTCAAAATAACTTAAGCAATGATATCAGCTAGTACATGGGGTATAGTACAACTTTATTGCTGAAAGAAGGATTTATATACACTCATAAAAGAAAAATAAAATCTGGTATCACTTTTGGAAATGTACTTTGGGAAGTACTTTTCTTTTCCTCCTTAAAGAGGACTACTTAGTTTACAAGTTCTTTTAATTTGTGTTCTTTAGTATAAGAAATGATGAAACAATATAGACACATGGATTAAGTTTCACATCTATATTAAAAGATGGCCACAAAAATATTTTACTTGTGAGTAACTAATATACTCTCCATATTCATTTTATCACATAGTATAAAGAAACTAAGAGAATGTTTTCAAATTTGAAACCAAGCTTCACTGATACCAACCACAATACATTATTTTCTTCATAGTGCTTATGGATATATGGATATAAATGGTGAAATAGAGTGCAAAAGGACAACAGAAAAAATCCTACCAAGCTTATTTGTCTATTAAGCATATATTATAATTAATTTATTTGATGTAATTTGATAGTTGTGTTTCTTTGACCTCGAGTTAGAAAGAGGGGAAATCTGAAAATTAAGTCAATTCTGAAAAAGAATAAATAAATAATAATAATCTTCCATGTACCTGTTAAAGATGTAGTTGATATGAAATCAAAACAAAGAATTTTGTTTTTTCGTATTTTCTCTTTTTGCCCATTCTGTTCTAGTAAAGATAGGAATATTTTCACAGTATTATATGTATATTAATAATTAGATAACCAATAGGGAATATTTTTATATATTCTTTTGAAATTACATGTACAGTTCACTCATATACCTTTTTGTACAAAAATATTCCACCTAATTATCAAGGGACTCACATTGATCAAAGAAGGTTCTTTAAAGAACAGATTAAAAAAAAAAAAAAAAGAAACCAGTAAATAGAAACAACTAAGAAGAAATATCTAAAGAGCATCTAACATGTGTAGTCATTGCTTATCAGTTCCGTCTAGAAAAGAAACTGATTGCATTTTGAAATCAAAACAATTTGGTTAAGTATGAAATATTAACTGCTTAGCAGACAAAGAGAAGGGCAACAGTAATTCTTCAAAGCTAAAATAATATTTGCAAGCATCTTATCCTTATTCCACTGACAAATCTTTTATGGTCATTTTAATCTCAATTTAAATTATATGAAAAGCATCAACAACTACAAAGCAAATTAAAAACAAAACAAACAAACAAAAACAAACAACAAAAAAATGATGAACTGTGAAAATTTTCCTAGACCTTTATTTAACACAAATTTAGTTATTGTCAGGATAACATAACAATTTGTTTTTATTTGCAAAAAATGATGCATCAGTTCTCAGGCTCCTAATTCATTAGCTTCTTCACTATTCTAGCCAATTATCATCTTGAGTCATTGTCCCTTGCTGACATTTTCCACCTTTTTGCTACATATAGCAGGACACATTGTTCCCTCTCCTAGTGCATTATACTCTCTGCATTGCTCCCTTTCATTAACGAGAATACTAGCCCTATGAAGGGCTAGACTTACAATCTCTTATCTGAAATACATTAAACTCACCAACTGAGCAACCTCCACCAAAATGCATAATCTGATTTCAAATATTAGACCATTATTTATTGCAATGTTTGAGAACATTTTAACCTATTAATTCTGAAATGGTTGGCTTTATAACGTTGTGAATTGTGATTTGCTGGGAATAAAATTAAATTGCACATGGAAAATGAAGAACCAATCTGATAAACTTCTCCCTTTCTTGATTTCAACACAAAAAATTTGAAATTACTTCCTTTTGGTCTTCCTGTTGGTCTTGATTCTATTCTGTGACCTAGTGATTATAAGGAGCAATTAAGCCTTCTTGACTTTGGTCTGTAGCAATGGTTCTTCTCTAGGTTCTTCAATGAACCTTTCAGACATGACAATGAACTTTTCAGACAATGTTAGACTTTTCAGGACAACTTCAGTGTGTCCTGTTAAAAGACTTCATGTTAAAAGACTTCATCTTCTGGTAAGTAATAATATCTTAAATCCTGTTTACAAGACCTGGCTGATAATCCATTATTTCTGGTAATGAAACTTGTATATTTTACAAACAGTGAACTAACAAAGTTAGCCACAGAACTGCCTTTTCAACACTATATGTCAATGAAGACCTAGGTCCTTAAACCTCTCTCCTTAAAAAGCAAGAAATCCTCCATCTCTACCAACTGCTTTCTAGGTTTGAGAAGGAGCTGGTTCCTTGACTGTCGCAGAAGAAAACAGTATATCATATAAAGTTGACTAAATTACTAAGATTTCAGCCTAAGCACATTTTTTATATGTGGAAAAGTAATGTTTGTTGTCATGCTAGTATTTTCATTATATGTGATTCTTATTCCAGAAGTCTACCCTGGACCTCTGTCTTTTTTAAAGTATCTAAATGAAAACTAATATAATCTAGTACTGAGTGTAGTGAAGACAGTAATACAGCATTTGGAAATTGAATTTAATGTTATTTCTTTTCATTCTGTTCTCTTCCTTCCTCTATTCAACTTTCAGTCCCAATTATAGTAAATTGTTTATTGTTAGGTATAGAACAGTTATTGTTTATGGCTTATATATAAATTTTAGTGAGCTGATAACTATTTAGAAATTCACACTTTAATACATAGGTTTTACATAAAATCTATAAAGTATGTTTTCAACATGTTGGAAGAGTGGTCCCAGGACTGTTCAGTATCACTATCTTTGTATTGTAAAATTTTGTTTGATAAAACCAATAGAGAACTTTTTTTTTTCTGTTTTATTTGGGGGGAGGGGAGGAATGTTGATTTCTTTTTTTTTTCAGGCATGGTAGTTTTGTTGGTGTAAAAGCAAGAAATACTCCCCTCCTTCCCTCCCCTTCCCTTCTCTCTCTTTTTTTTTTTTTTTTTTTTTTTGTTTTATTTTGTTTTGTTTCCTGGAAATTCCTATGCCAATAATTTAATTTTAAAACTCAAATACAGTTGAACTATAGAGACTGCTGCATATGAATTTTGTGAGTCACAAAATCATGACATTAATTTTAGAAATATAACTACTTCTGTTTGTAATGCTTTATTTAATGGACTCTGTTTCAGCTTCCATTATAAGATGTATTTGTAGATGTTTAAGAATTTGATTGAAAAGTTTTGCTTTGTGCAGAAAATTAATATTAATGTTCTAGTGCTTGAAATAAAGTTGCCTTTTTTTTTTTTTCCCCTAAATTTTGAAAAAGAAAACTGTGTGGGCATTAATTCTGTACAAGCCCAGGATGTTAGCTGATACTTCTGTAATTCAGAAAGACATTTATGAATTCTTTTTTTTTTACTTTTTTTTTTTTTTTTTTTTTCCATTTGACATTTCTTCCCGTTTCACTCAGTATGTTGAAGAACCATTGGTAGCAGTGGAAGTTCCATTCATAAATCAAGGGAATGACAGATTTTAGTGTTAAGGAGATGGTTGCCAAGCTATTGGAAGACTGGAGTAACAGAGTCATCTTTTCTTCTCCAGATATATTTGTTACCCATAACAAATATCATCTGGACAGTCAAGGGTAGAATCCTCAGAGAGCTGGCTGTTCTATTTTTTCAGCTGCATTACTGAAGTAGGTCACTCTTTATACATCGAGCCAGCATAGCATGTTGGGGATGATGTGTATCAGACCAGTGTAAAGCTGTCCAAAGTTGGGTTTGACATCCTGGAGGCAAAGGCAGATCCTAACTGCTTTTTCACTTACAGCACAATGATCTAGCCCTTTTCATTTTTCAGCTGAGTCAGTTAGGCTGGGTTCTTCCATGGTGAAGTGCAAGCAGACAAGTAAGTCAGGAGAGGAACAGAAAGGCAGCTTTTTAAATTGATTTCTACCTTTTCATGAACTACTTTACCTCTTCTCTTATTTGGCAGTGTTTGATGACTAAAAAATGTGAATCATTTTGCTGGCAGGAAGTATAAACCACTCTTACCTTTATATATTACAGAAATGTTAGTGCATTGGTAACACTACTGTCATGTATTTTTATTAAATCAGTGCCCATGAATTCTTACTTAGGAAGTCTTTATGGAATTTTTTGCTTGTTTCTTCCCAGAGAAATTAACCATGTGTTATCATTGGAGTGTTATGTGCTAAAATACATATTAAATTCATAATAGAGACTAAAAATATTTCATATATTTATTTTGAAGGGATAACCTTTATGGCAACATTTTTGAAGTCTAAAATTCATTATTTTTATGTGTTTACTTATTAATTTAGTTGCTGACCTTCAAAATATCATTAAAACGTCTTCTATTAAGAGTAATATTCTGTAGTAATCAAAGTGTCACTTAGGTTGGCTTTTTACCATTATTGAGGGTTTTTTTAAGTTTTAACTTCACAGTCTAATGTTTTTATACATGACGCTGCCATCAAGTGGCTATTGAGTAAAACCTCTGTGTTATCTATCTTTAATTTAAATGTTAATTTTGATTTTAATTGACAGTTTGGGTGGAAGGAGGAACTATCCTACACTTGTTAACTGACAAACAAACTCAGTTTATTGCTCTCTGGACCAAATTTGTAGAGAGAGCTGCTCAAAGATACGTTGAAAGAAGCTTTAAGAGAATGGGATTTGAGTGGCATAACACTTTGTTGGCATTGATTTTTGCACCAGCTTCAATAGGTGTTAAGAACCTGTTTTCTCTGGCCGCCTTGTGAACACTACTGCGTCCACTTGTATTGTCACACACCTAAATATATATGAAAATATTCCTTTTTAATGTCTTATTTTTATATCAATTCTACCAGAATTCTGCAATATACATGTAGACTGCAGATTTAGGCAAAGATTTTAAGATACCAAATTTTAAGGGCCAAAATTAACACGGACCCCAAATTTCATCAATTTTTCAGTCAAATAAAAAAGCTGTTGAATAAAGAAAATCATATCTTTGTAATGGACCCACAAATTTGTCTTTTAAGGTAGATAAAAACATGCAATTTTCAGTTTCCAGGAAGATATTGATAACACCTCAGCACCAAATGACTCTTTACCATCCATCACAACCCGTATATTGACGTTAATCAACTACTCTCGGTTCACTTACATCAGTATAGAACAGTTAACCAATTTTAGACAAATAATGGTAAACATCCCCATTCTCCAGAAGATCATTTGCCTTCTTTCACCCTCTGGAAATGATAATAGAAAATCATGTGCGCATTTGCATTTGTATTTACTGTGTTTGAATTAAAGCTGCAAACAGCTCTGATTCACTAATAACTGATGAAAGTGTCTCATTATTGAGCTACAAAACCTTCAACAAATTAATGGAAATTGCAAATCACCTTGAAAATTGCAGGCTCTTTAGTCCTATATTGAGTGCTGAGACAACTGCATAAATCTCTTTCTTTTGAAAAAATAGCTTTCTTATTACCTTGGTTAAAAAGCATGACTTACTAATTAAGGCACGGCTAAGCAACATCTTTAGTTTTTTGCTGTGTTCTGTTTTTTTACACTCAAACACCAAACTGTATGCTACCTTTTTATGTCCATCCCTTCCATATAATATTCAGAATCTATTTGGGGTACTTTTCTTTTACAGACCAAATTACAGTATAAGATTTGGGATGTGTTGGTTCTTTTCAGTATTGAGATAATGAATTTTGAAATATATATTCCCATGATGTTTTCCTCCAAAATTAAAGAATAGTTAGGGAAAAAAAAAAAAAAACAAACTTGAAAAAACAACAACGACAACTAAAGACCTATTTATTAGTTTGTTCATTATTTCTTCGATTTTTAGTGCTCCTGAATAACTCTGAATCTAAAACTAGTGCATGTCACTTTATCATGAAGAAATACGTATGGAAGCTGACCTCCAGCTGGCTGAAAATGCCATAGCCTTATTGTCATTGAAATCTCTAGCAGAGTATCAGATGCATTTCTCTAACAGGTAGAGTAATTTCTACAAAGTGCTAGGTTCTCTTATGTCCCACAATCCAGCTAGTTAGCATCTCTGAGGTAGACCTGATTGATTTAAAGGAGCATATTTCAGTTCAACTTAGATTCAAAATAAAAATCAGTGGTTTGCAATTTTGTCCATTTTTGCTAGTGCTTGAGTTGTCATTAAGCACATGCTGTGTGATAGTAAATGATAGTAAATGTTTGTTTTACATGATAGTAAAACAAAAGTGTTTTACATGCAAAAGTGCACAGCATTTCTGCTAGTGCAATGCATCTACAGATTTTGCATTCAAATACATACTTCTGCTATATTTGAGGTCACTTGACCTCACGTATCTTGAATTGGAAGGGACCAACATGGATTATCAGGTCCAGCTCCTGGCTCCACACAGGACCACCCAAAAAATAGACCATGTGTCTGAGAGCACAGTTCAAACACTTTTAGAACTCCAGCAGTCTTGGTGCTGTGACCACTGCCCCGGGGAACCCGTCCCAGTACCTGAACACCCTCTTGGTGAAGAACCTTTCCCTAACACTCAGCCTGACCTTTCTGTGTCCCAGCTCCATGCCATTACCTCTGGTCCTCCCACTGTCCCCAGAGAGCGGAGTTCACTGCCTGCCCCTTTACTCCCCTCGTGAGGGAGCTCCAGGCCGCCATGAGGCCTGCCCTCAGCATGCTCTGGGCTGAACTGAACAAACCAAGTGGCCTTAGCCACTCCTCATACATCTTGTCCTCCAGACCCTTCAGCATCTTTGTAGCCCTCCTTTGGACACTCTCTGGTAGTTTCATGTCCAATATTATGTCTAGTAGTTCTGTCCTACAATAGCACTGAAAGTAGTGAAGAATGTAAATTTCTGTTTGTCCTGCTCCATGGTTACAATCTTGATGAGTAAGAAAAAGCAGTCCCTTTCATTTCCTCTTCCTCTCTTTATTGCTTCTAACCCATCACACTTTTGTTTTTCTACTTTCTTGGTATTATTATGAATGTATCCATGATTATTGTTCGTCTGTGCTGTATCATTTTCATTCCACTCCACCACCCCAATTTATGTCCTTTTACCCATAAGTGCCATACTGATGTTTGATAGCAGTTTGTCTTTTGCAACAGATCATGAAGTTTGATGAACCCATTCCTCAGATATTTACTCTTTAAGTATTATGGTGTTGTAGGACTGATTACATACCAAGATTCTATGTTTTAGAAGTACACAGAATAATAAACAAAAACTTTGATCATTCATGATACTTGATTACTTACAAGGCTAAGCTAAGAATTCTCCATCAGTACTTGCATACAGCTCTCAAATAGTAATGAAAAATGTATGTATTAAGCACATGTGAGAGACCATACTCATGATTTAAAAAGGGTTTCTGCTTTGCAAGGACTTCTCCATAAGTGAATTCCAGTTTCCTGGGTTTCATGTCAGAATAGTAATTTAACTTCATACAGTGTAAATGTAAACCAAGTTTTGATGATGTGACTAACTGAAAATTACTTTTCATAACTGTTACTTTCTCAGCTGGGATGCAGAAGTTGCCTTAGATTAAACTGGAAACTTCTCCAGTGACAGTAAAGTGCTGTCTAAAATAACTGCTAAAATGCATCTGAGGCTAGATTGAAAGCTGGTTTTAGACACATAAGGAGGCATTTTATTGAAAAGCCATCAGGTAGTCTCTGTGCAGTGTGAGAAATTAGCATTTGTATAAAAAACTGAAAGGTATCGAATAGGATTTACCTAATTTAATCTAGGCATTTGATTTCATGGAACTTTTACTTGACAGGTATTGTCAGTCATGAAAATTTAGAACATCAAAATACCGAGACAAAAATATTTTCCATTTTTTTGTTTGTTTGTTTTGATTTGATGAAAACAGTGATCAAATACATTGGTCTCCTCTAATGTGTGTTCCTGTTGGATTTACTCCGCTATGTTCCAGGCCTCTAACCAAAACTGTGTCAAATTATGACTCTTAACATAAAGAAGGCAAGAGGGACCTTCTCTTGGGACCTCACGTATTTGCAGTGATAACTGATTGTAACTGAACTTCATCATCTATTGCTTCTTTGTTTAAGTATCTGTTTGACTGGTTCAGAATAAATGAGCCTAAAGATGAGTCTTTTGTGTCTTACATTGAGTTTGAAAGGACAAAACTCTAGACAGATGGATTTGCAGGGAGAACACAATAGTGTTGCATACATTGTTTCAGTTGTGTGCCAAATTGATGGATTTATAACACGCAAGTAAAGGGTTTCATTTCCAAACCTTCTGATGTAATAATTTAGATACCCAGCTACTTTGGTACAGTATGCACAAAGATCTGAATAACTTCTCCCATAGGTTTGTTTCTGTTGTGTTTAACAATGGAAATGACTGCTTAGTAGGATTTTGAAATCACTGATGTACACAAATCCCACCTGCCTCTTTTTTTTCTCCTCCAGAACTTTGAATAGAACCAAGACATAGATTTTTAGTTTCCTACTGTAGCTGGTGGGCTCTCCTGCTTCCCATTAATGGTAAATACCGTCGTGATTCCTATGTGGAGCAATTTCAACTGTAAGTCATTAAAAGGCTGGTAAACAGGCTATCCCTCAGACAAGAGTAATGCATGCATCTGTGCTCTGTCAGCTGTACTTAAACAGGTGAGACTGAAAAAACAGAGTGGTAACTTCTCTCCATTTTGGTTGTGTAGGGTCTTTGTTCTCTAAGAGAGATTTTTGTCTGAAAAGTTTATATTAAAAAGTGAAAATATTTAAAGAGTCAACACAGCACTGACTTAAAGGCATATACATTGGCAGAGTGATTGGTTATTTAAACTTTGCAGTGAAGCAGGTAGTTTAAACCCAGACATTAGTGCTTAGGACAATCTTTGTGAAACATGCATTGAAAAACTGAATTTAATGCCCTATCTCTCCAATTTACATAAAAACAGCACTTAATCTGACCACAAATTTATTCCGGATATTCAATAGAGACTTGTTTAATATTTATTTCTACTGTACAAGAACATTACAGGAAATCAGAAATTGTAGTTCAGTTTATATTAATTTATGATGAAATGCTTTTCTTTGATTCTTCTACCATTGCTACAATGGTGGATCTCAAACCATTTAGCAAGATTAATAATGTTATTAACATATTAGCAAGTTAATAATGTTATTAACATATTATTAGTTACTTAACAGCTAGTAGAAATATTATTTGCCCACTTAGAAAAAATAGGATGGGCAAGTCCTTTCAAATGCCTTTTAAGTACCCTGAATTTTATCAGTAGAGATATGGAACAGAGAGGTTAAGTAATATACCCAATGTTACACATTGAGCTAGAAGCAGGGCCAGAAATAAACACTGAGAATCCTGATTTCTAGTGCCTTTGAACCTCTATATCACATTCATTCCTAGATGTGCTAGAATCTCAGTATTACCTAATACTATAAATAGTATTTCTTTGGTGTCCATCTCATTTTTGTAGTTAGTGTTATTTATGAAACTAGAGTTAATATTTGCCTAATGTTTGCAAGGGTGCGTTACCAAAAATCTTCTTAATTATTTTCTTCTTCTTTTTTTTTTTTTTTTTTTTCTTTCCTTATCTTCGTTACTTCTTGCTAGAAAAAATAATAGAAATTAAATCAATTGGAAATGGGCTTTAGCCACACAGAAAAACTGGGCCATCTATCTTCTCTTTTTCAGTAGTCAGAACTACAAAGAGAGATTATGGTGGTGGGAGAAGAGGGAGAACTGTCTGTGAGCACAAGGAAGAGATCTTATGTATGAAGGCTGCATTTGACTGACAAAACAGTAGGATGATGTTTGAGGCAAGAACTGCCTTTTTGTTCAGCAACACAATAGAGTTCTCTTCCTTCTCAGCACTACTGAGTATAATAATATGATAATTGGTCCCAAAGATGGAATGAGTAAGATTGGATGGTGGTCTTTGGGGCCCAGTTATATTATATCTAATCTAATTATGTCTGATACTGACTTTTAATACATATGGTAGCTATTTCCTTGGCATATAAGTAAAGAGTATATACAAGCTTGATGTTTGCTTGGTCTCTGTTCTAAAAGCACACAAATTTTTTCTTAGGAGAAACCCCAGCTATATCTGTCTCATGTCATGCAGTATTCTAATTCAAAAATAAAACTGATTTGTTCCAGAAGATGTCTTGAAGCATAAATATGTTGTGGTTTGTGGAAATGTGGGAGGTGTGATGGAAAGAGCAAATGTCTATAGATTGTACTTCAAAAAACCACTGCAACTTGCTACAGAAAAAGCATAGTAGTTATTGCTGCCTTGGAGCAACAATCCACAGCAGGCATTCACCCCTTTGCATGGGACAATATAAACATTTTAGTGGATTTATGAGCATAAAGGAGCATCTGGAGATGATGAGATTGTGTAAGACTAATTTTAGAGCCTGAATGAAACTAATTCCATAGCTGCAAAAGTCACTGCCATGTTCTATCTTCTTTAAATTATGTCTATGGACTATGGCAATACCAGATTTTCCCAACAAAATGCAATGGAAAAGTCTAATGTGCTACTGCTGGTAGTGGTGTGGTGGGCATTGGCTCATTCAGAGACTTATGCAAATCCTTCATTAAAGATATTTATGCAATCAAGTTTCTGAGGCAAGTTGCTTTTCAGCAGTTAGCATCTGGCTTCCATTTTAACATGAATAGGTGAGTGTTTCTTGAATTTATTTCCATTTCTCACTTTTTACATAGAATGTGCAGCATGCTTTCCTGCCTTTTATTATTATTTATTTTATTTAATTTTTTATTTTATTATTTTATTTTATTTTATTTTATTTTATTTTATTTTATTTTATTTTATTTTATTTTATTTTATTTTATTGTGATATTTCACCATTGTCTCTCAGCTTAAAATATGCACATTAAAAATGAGAATATTAATAAAATCAGTGGTGCTTGATGTACTAATGAAGTAGGCAGGGAAATAAAGTTGCATCAGTTTTGGTTTTGAAGATCTGACTTGCCCATTTGAAATACCTGAAACACTGAAACAAGAGTTTTATTCTGTGTTTATTTATTTATTTCTCCTGCTCTTCCCCTGCCTCCTCAATGATTCTTATTGGTGAAAATACTATTTATCATTGAAGCCTAGCAGCAATACTTGCTGAAAGCTCACATAGTGTAATGCTCAGTAGGTGAACAACACAGAGTATTGTAGGAGCTCCGACTCTCAAATGCCAGCAATGGCATATATGACTTTCAAGATTATGTCACAGTTTTGGCCCATCATCCCTTGCCAAAGTGGCTGATGCACAAGTGGAAGTTGGAAGCAATAAATCACCTCACAGTGCTAGCTGCACAGTGCTCTACATGCATCCTGTTCTGGGCCCCTCTGGCAATACGCTTATAGCTTGGGTCTGACAAGGATAGAATCATGATTTCTTTGAAATTAGTTAGAATTTTAGAATTGATTTGAAGTGAGGAATCATTTGGCCGTAAATTAACAGGACAAAATTATGGTACCAAATATAGAAGAAATGAGGAAAGGGAGAAGCCATTCTACCTGAACAGCTGAAACCAGAAAACAAAACAGAAATGGCTGTGAAAGATGCCCTATATGCTGGTCAGCTTGCCAGCAAAACAAAGGCAGTTCATGACCCCTTTCCTATGCATTCATTTCTTGAGGCTAATTAAGCTATGATATCTGAAACAGTGTTGGGGTCTGATAGAAGTTTTTGGTATGAAGCACTGAACCAGTTAGAATGTCTTCTAAAGATCTTCCATATTTGCTTATGGGGATGCTGACAGACTTCCCTCATCTATTCATTCAACCTCTGTTTGATACAGGATGGAGATCTCAAAGCTACCGAGTTTCTCAAAAATACACCTGAAACCTCTGATCTTAAATTTGACCAATAATGGCCAGTAATTTTAGGAGGTTTTAGATGGCATAGATGCATACAGTGTAATCACACACACACACTGAGGTCCTTAGCCTCAAAATCAAGGTAAAAAGAATGAATGCATTATGTCTAACAGAGAACCTTTTTAGAAGTAACCAGAGATTTTCTACAAGAACTGCAAATATGCTTAGCTGTACTAATGCTTCATTTATAAGATAATAAGAATTTTAAATGATTTTCTAGAAGGAAAGAGAGATGTATTCATCAGCAAAGTGCTACTAGTTATCAATTCCAGTGCTTCCCTACATTTCTTCATGCATTACCCAGGGCTGACTGAAGTTTGATTAAAAGGGGAAGAAATGCCACATACCACCTCCTTCTCCCACAACCTCCCTGGAGCAATTATGACAAGAATATTTAACTTACAAATCAAAATGATGCTATGAGAACCCACTCTTCTGGTCCTCATACAGGACCACATTTTTGATTAGCTTTCCAAGAAGGCTGCATGTACTTTCAGTTCATTATACTGAATTTGAATGAAAAGCCTTTTGTGTTCCACCTTTAAACGTATAGTGTTTTTTTTTTGTTTGTTTGTTTGTTTGTTTTTCAGTATTTCAAGTGCCTTTCCACCAGAGTTTATCCACATCCTGATCTCGTCAGGTCTTGGATAAATTCCTTGCTGGCTTCACTGGGAGCAACATTGTTCCTTTCCTGTCATTTGACAATTTAGTTGTTAAATTCTTTGTCTGTTGATCTGGTCGTATTACCTTCTTCTTTGCCTCAAGATGCTGGCAAAGTTTCCCTCCAGCCTATATTTTGTTTCTTACCTTGTACTTAGTTCTTCTCCAGTCACGTTAAGTTCACTGTCATTAATGTCTTCCTAGAGGTATCGCTGCAGTATGGCCTTTCTTGTCTTGCAATTCAAGACATGCTGAGGACTCATATTTTCTGTAGGAGGCAAGTAAATTAATTTCATGATAAATGCTTACTGTGCACCGTAGAGAGAGAGAGAAGAGAAGGACTGTGAACGCTGTTGACTTTTTCTTACCTGTCTGCCATTTTAAGATTTCAGACTTCTTGGGTGTTGGTAACTGCCTTTTTTGTACTTTCTTTGTAATATAAATGTCTTGGCATTTTATTTATGAGTATATAAGTCTCAGTATATACATGTACATGTAGGTCTCATCTCCCATTTCAACTTGCATGTTAGATAGGAACATTGGGCATTTGTTGTTATAGCCATTATTCATTTTTATTTGTATTTCTTAATTGCTTTATGCTGGATTATTTAAGGTGTTATCCAAGATATTTTTTTTCAAACTGTTCATACACTTTAGGACCAATGAGAGCTTCAGGTACTTAGAAAATGTGCGTAATATTTCACTGGTTTCTGCTGGTTTCTGGGAGCAGGCTGATGAATAGCTCAAAGAAATCAGTTGGTGCACAAGACCCTAAGATAGACAACAGGCAGCTTTCACGGTTTGGATTTTTTGTTGTTGTTTTATTTACTTTTCTGTTTCTGTTTCTGTGTTGTTTTTTGTTTGTTTGTTTGTTTGTTTGTTTGCTTTTTTGTTTGTTTGTTTGTTTGTTTTGTTTTGTTTTCCCATTATCTCTGTACAGTATGTCAGGTGGATTTGAGATATCCAGCAGGGCCTACTGAAGGCATTTAAAGGTCAGGAACTCACCTTCCCCACTCCTTTATTCTGTATCAAGATAAGTCACATGGTTTTATATTAAATAAAAGGGGTAGATTCCCTCTCTTTGCATTTTGATTTTAGCTGGAGGTGTTCTTTTGAAGGAAATTATCATGACATACAGCTTTGGGGAACAGCTAGCAGCCCTCCATGGCAGGGGGAGAGGAAACAAAGTTTTGGCTTAAGTACCATGGCTGAGTTTAGGTGCAAGTGTGGCAAAACTGTAGGTGCTGTGTTGGACTGCACTGTACGTCTGGTACTTCAGAAGCCTCCATGGGTTTTTAACATATTGCTGTGCTTCCTTTCTGTAGCTGTAAATCTTCGTTGACTTTTTTATTTTTTTCAATTGGAAAAGATGTGCCAATCTCCATACCATATGCCTATTGCTAATAGCTACTTGTGTACTTTTTTCAGTCTCACGTACTTTCATATGGAAATCGGCTATCGAATTCCACTCTTGGTTTTAATCTGCAATAACTTTGTTGCTTACAGTGCAATTTGCACTGCTGTAATTTAGATCAGAATCTAGATGTGTATGTAAATGCGTGCATGTATGCACACATGCAGCAACTGCTCTCTTAGGTATCTCCGTAGACCTTCATTTTACAATGAAAAATGAATGGGAGGGTGAATCTACACGTTGATTATTTTTATGCTGAACAATTTGAGTGTCACTGAGATGAAGCAGGTAAATACTTTCAGGCTGTGGATGGATTTTGTTGTTGTGCATGTACACACCCCCCTTTTCAATACATTTTGGCTGTTGGTGCTGGGCAGCAACTCCTCTGTCCACCTGACACAACGCTGGGTTTCCTGCGTGCCTTAAGTCTCCTTTTTATTTCACCTCAGGGAAAATGGAGGCGGGGGTGTGAAAGAAAGAGAGGAAGAAAGAAAGAACAAGGGGGGGGCCTGGAGGGGCTTAAAGGCAGGCCCCATCCCAGCAGCCCTCCCACCCCCCGCGTCTCCATCGCCAGCCCCAAGCCGGAACGCATTTGAGCAGAGCTGCCCCGGCTCTATCATCTGCAGCGTGCAGAGTCATCACGGCCGCAGTGCATAGCTGAGAGCCGGAAAGCAAACAGCTGCTGTAGCCTGATTTGAGTTAAAATAGTGTCAGTGTTTAGTCTGGCGCACTGCTTCAGGAGAGATTGGCAGCTGGGTCAAACAAAGTCATTCCATTGGCTCCCTTCCCAGCCAGCTTCTGCTAGTATTTAGGTACTAGTGCAGCCTAGGCCCCTTTTCTCAGGGATAGCCTAACATCTGACCGCACCCTCCTTGCTGTTTAAAAAATGCCTTTTCACTCTTTAAGATAAATCCACTATTAGACAATCTGCCACTAATAGTGCAGTAAGGCTGTTTTTCTCCCAAAAGCCGACGCATCCCGCTCCCGCCGCGGTGCAGAAAGCAGGCTGTTACAGTGCCGGATTCATAAAAGGGGCCTTTATGGCTGGTGAAAGAATATCTGTGTGCTTAGGCCGGAAACTTTTTGATCCAGTGCAAAGCCAGACGACACCTAGGTAAGGCCGTATATCGAATCTGCTTTTGCGGGACAGGGAGCTCTTAATTGCAAGTGCTAAATGTTTGCATGAGCTTTTTGACAGCCTTTTCAGAAAGTTTAGGAAGCAGCTTCTGCGGGGTCTCCAGCGCTTTCTTTCCTCCCTCCTTCCCCCTCCTCACTCCTCCGGTGGTGGCTTTCAGGCTCACTGGGGCTCAGTGCACTGCTCTCCCTCCCAGCTCTGCGAGGAGGAGGCAGAAAGTTGTGCTGCCGGAGCAGAGGCGTGCGGCAGCGCCGCGGCCGGGAGGGCTCGCAGGGAGCTCTCACAGCTTGCGCGGGCTGCCCGAGCAGTCCCTTAAAAAGTAGTTGCAAACCGCTCTGAGCTAACAAGGGTTTAATTACGGAAAAGTTTAATGTGGCGATGGAAGGAATATTAAGTAAGTTGTCTTTGTCTCGTACTTTTTAATTTTAGTTGTTGCTTTAGCCTGTTGGGTCACATTTTTTGTCAGCGCTGAAGGCTGCCATGAATTGGTAATGAGGGCCCCTTTTGCACATGATTTTGGCACTTGGCCAAGATCAACTTCCCAACGGCAAGCTTTCTCTAAAAGAACCTGAAGCATTTTTTTGTGATTAGGAATCATGTCTGAAAGCTGCCACAACCAGTTGTGTAGGCATGTCAAAATGACTTTATACAGTATATCTGAAGCATTCGGGGAGTGGGGGGGGGGGGGGGGGGAGTGGGGAGGGTGTCTGTTTTTTCCTGATGTACCAAATTGTTGCTATTAGCAGGCTGAATTTCCGCAGCTTGTGCACCTCCAAAAAGCAGGCTGCGGGCAGCGAAGGCGTAATGGGAGTCGTTGGTACCTCTAGATTTTCCAACGCGCCCAAGCGGCCCCAGTTGTCACGTTTAAGCAGGATGCAGTGGTAGGGGCTTCTTAAAACACTTGTGGACGTAAAGCAGATGAATCTTTAAACTTTTAATCTCAGTAAATTATGCTCAGTGCACAGTAAGTAATGACATTTTCTGGAAGTTTCTTTGTTTGAATTGCATAAGCGGAGCTTTTTGCTGTAACTGTTGAAAAGTACGTGCCTAGATCCACTGAGGGGGGAATGTGCAAGGAATATCTAGGCTGCGCCTCTGGATTTATCCTTGGTCCTTGAAGTCTGGGTATGGATCAGAGCTGCAAGACAGGGAGCAGAATTTGGGCCGTCCTTTGTTTTTAAAAGGGGGAAAGGGAGTTACTGTACAGAGGAGTAAGGAGCTGCGAAAGTTCATGTTTCAAGTGCGCTCCGAGTTTTGAAACTTGTGGAGCTCATCAGTGCAATAAATGAGTTATTATTCCTCACTGATATTACATAAACAACTCTGGCACTGTAAGGGAATACATTATTATTGTACACTCGAAGGTTTTGTGAATTTAATCTCTGTTTAACAAAGCAGCCCAGCAACTGCAAATTAAGGACCTCCTCTGACACGCTGTGTGTGCTCTACCCCGCTGTCTTTTCCATGCGTGTGCGATGTCAGACAAAGTGTGGCAGGCAGTCTTTTTGTTAGGTATTTTTTATTTTACATGGCAACACTTGTGGTTGCAGCCCTGGAAATGCTTGTGTCTGCCTCGACGTGCTGCTTACTGACATGCAGTGCCATACCCGCGCAGCAGCATCCGTGCGGAGCCGCCGTTTTGCACCTTTCCCTGCACCCTGCCCCCCCTGCTCGGTCCCCTGTGCAGTAGTTCCTGCAGCTAAAATGGGCTGTACAGGTACCGTCTTTCTGCTGTTCAGGCGTATGTTTTCTGTAAGGTGTTTGTGTCTGTGTGGGTGTCTGTGCTGCCTTCGTTATATAATGCAAGACATAACCAGGTTGGGGAAAAAACTTAGGCTTCGCAGACTCTTCAGCGCCTCGACTTCCATTTAACTTGCCTGGGAGGGTTTGTTCATTGTTACCTTGCAGGAGACTGGGTTTCAATAAAGTCTACCTCTGAGTTTAATTGTAACACGTAGCATTTACAAGGAAAGAAAAGCAGACGAGATGAAAACGTTGAAAACAAAAGGCGGAGAGTGTTAGCAGACTGAAGTAAAATGGATAAGAGTCACTGCATTTTTACTGGGACATTTTAAAAGTTTTACAGCAGGGAGAAATATATCACAGTTGAATCCTATTTTCATGTAAAACACTGTGAAAAACGACCATTCTGGATGCAAAAGTAAACATGACAGCAGAATTTTAGCAGATTGTTACAAAATTTATTTGCTGGTGTGTGGAAGTAATTTCTCATGAGTTACTAAATTAGGTACACAATTTCAAATATGCATATACTCATCAAGTTACTGCAAAATGATAACTTTAAAATGTTTTCCTGTGGTATTCCTAGTTTTACCTAGAAGGTTTTACTGTGAAATAGCAAACACATGCTAGTGCACTACTTCCAGAGATTTTCAGTTCTATTTTGGTTGGTGAAGGACCGTGTTATAAATCACAGCAAGTTATGCTCCAAAAACTTTGTGAGCACTTTCTAAATCTAGAGCCAAATGTTGTCTAATAGAATGCCTGAAGTGAAAAATGTAATATATGAAGTAACAAAGAGTTTTACAAAAAAAACCTTAAAACATTATAGATTTGGCTTTTGATAGCATGCAGTAAATTAGTGTTTTCTTTCATCAGAAAATGTATTGTCCGTATGAATATACACAGAAGTCAAATTTCCATCAAATAAATAATCATTCTGCAGTCATAAATATTTAAGTATAAGGCTTAAAATGTAGAGATACTATACTCTAGTTTTAAATCCTAAACTGGTAGATTAACATTTCTTCATTACAGCTAGGTTGGTAAATGACTGATTAGTTATCTTTCCTGAGACTGCAAAAGGTAAAGCATACTAAGTATTCTCCATTATGGCATTTTTGTTTTTAAAAGCCAACAGAAATAATGTGTCTCTAATCTTCCTACTTGGAAGTCTTTATGTTTTCTATTTGTTTGCAAACATTTCATGAAAGGGTGCAATTATAAAGCTTAACTTCGCAGTAATTTTGTATATTAGATTTTGCTCCACAAATTGTTGAACTCCCAGTCACCCATTTCAGTGCAGTAAGCAAACCAATTCTGCATTCAAAATAAAAATTCTTGCTTTGTAGTTGGCATTTTTAATGGCTGCTAGACATTAATATACTATGTGTTTTAGTAGTGCAGTATAAATGTACATATTGTTATACATTTGAGTAAAAGTTACAAAGGTATTTATAAAATAACTTATATGAGAAAAAAAAACATATTGTACAACACTTTCAGTTTATCAAGATATCATGAGGGCTTGTAAAAATAGCTTTATTCCACGATAGATTCTACTGAACGTTTTAAAACTTTAGAAATGAAACCAGGCTGGGTTTTTTTTGTTTTCTGCTTTTTTTTTTTTTTTTTTTTAAGGAAATGTTTCATTCATATAAACTAGGTGCTTTGTTCTATATATTCTAAATTCCAGCAATGAGATAAATAAATTGCTGCATTGGATGGAACATAATTATTGAATTTTGGCAGAACTTCAGTGAACTCTGCCATGAAAGATTAATGGGCACAGTGTGCTTTTAGATTCTAAAGTAACAGAGGAAGATAAGGGGAGTGCATAACAGGCTCCAACCTTTGTGGTTTAGAGAAAATAGAAAATGATGGGTGAATGTTAACTTTTGGCATAAACTGCTAATGATAATGTTTTGTCATCTCAGTGATAAAAACTACAGAAAGAGACAAGAAAATCCAATTTAACTGAAATTCTCTTCATTTCTTTCTTGCTCTGCTTAACATTTTTATGCGTTCGAATAGCCACAATTGCTCTGTATTCTCACAAAAAGGAGAACGTAGCAGGCAGGATACATACTTGCAGATACAGTAATATGAGTAATGAAGTCCCTCTATATCAGCATTTTCACTGGAGTTACAATTTTGGTTTGTGATTATGCTGCAGTGATTTAGAAATGCAGGTAAAATTGCACTGGTTCCATAAAGGCTGTGTGCAGTCAGAATGATTTTTTTTGTTGCTTCCTCTGTGCTTTCTCTACCAAACCTTCACCGTTCACAATGCCTGTACCGATTGACAAAGTGCCTCTGCAATCACAAAATAATATTCTGCTGGGCTTTTGAATTGTTGCTGCACCCTGGTAATGTTTTTAATTGAGAACAGTGCTCCACTGTCGTGCCAGTCTAGCTCCCCAGGCAGGGCTGACAGCACAGCAGAGGCCTCGCAGGATTTTCTGTTTGCTACGTCTAGGGGAGCAGAGGGGCACCAGAGCAGCCCTGTTCAAGGTGAGCGGCCCTGGCCTTCCACCTTCTCCCCGACGCAGATGCTGGTTGCCCTGAGCAGCAGCGGGGACTGCGCCAACGCACCCACAGTGCCCCGAGACAGGGCAAGTCAGGCAGGATGCACCCACGGCAGTATTTTCCCAGTTGGTTTGTGCCGTGCTTCCAGGCAGTTAACCTGCTGCTACGATGGAGTGCGTTCAGCTCAGTGTTTTAAAATGGCAGATATCCAGGATCTTGGATATATTTCACGACTTCAAAGAAAGACGTTTCTGCTCTCCTTCCCAGTCACATCCTTAAGCTCATGATGACAGCATTATGAGTGGGGTAGCCAGAGATGTGTATGGGCAAGGGCCTGATGTCGGGTCCACGGCAGTCCTCAGGGAGAAAAACCCTGACCTGGTGGCTCCTGGGACCCTGCGCCTGCTGACCTGCCTGCTTCAGGCTGCCAAAAGCTGTGTCTTCCCCCTTCCTTTCCAGCAGCTCTAACACCACTGACATTACCATCCTCCCCATGCTGCTAAGTCATCTTCACTGGCACTCCTCAAGAGGAAGGCTTAGCGAGTAAAGGTGTATGTGTCCTGGCATCATTGAGGGGAAAGTGTCTGAGTCCTTATCTTGCCCATTTTCAGTCTCTTCTCTTGTTCTTCTCCCCTTCAAAAAGTTAGTCTTGTGGCTGACCTTACTTATCTCCGTATTGCCGATTCAAAAAAAGTGCAGAAAGTGCAGCTACCCGTGTGCAAGTGTCTTCCTTCTAAAATGCTGCATTAGGAGCTCTATGTCCAAGGTGAAATGAATTTACACACTAGATCTTATTTTTGTAATTAGACATAATTATTTTTTTTTGAGTAAGATTGATTTCAGGACACCTTCATATTCAAATGTACAAGTGCTTCTTTTGCCCTGTAACCATGTTGAGTTGGAAAAACCTTTAGCAAGTTATATTTACAGAGTGTGCCTGTATTTCCAAGTAGACCATGATCCTTTTTTTCTTTCAAGTTTAAGCAACTCACAGAAATAAAACATTTTTTAGCAATGTAAAATTGTTACCACAGGTTATCCAATAGGAGGAGGAATATTATGCCATGGACGATAAATGTATTTGCAATGTGAAACCAGATTATGCTTTTACAGTGGTGGGATGATAGACCGTTAATATATTCAGTCTCTTAAAGCATTACAAATGTTTTTGCAAAAGTTACGTTTATGACCCAGGGAACACCACTGTGCATTATTTTAGTACATCATAGTTGGGTGGATGTTCAAACATCTCAGAAGGCTGTGAGATGACAAGAAAGGGTTCATTGCCGAGGGTCTTGCTGCTCCCTCTGTGCTGAGCCGGGGCAGCCTGAGCAGCTCTCAGCCTGTTGTGAGCCGGCAGTGCTGGGGGCTGGGGATGGCGGACGGAGGGCAGGAGCAGGCCAAGGCACTTGGCAGCTCTGCAGGTCGGCCGTGGCTCTGCCTGATAGAGAGGCAGCACAGCGGCTGCCATGGGATCCTGGGTCAGCTGTGCTGTGAGCCTTCCCCAAAGCAGTAGCTTTCCCCTTCCTTGCAGCTGCAGCCCCAGAGCCCTTGGCATAGGCGGCGAAGGCACACACGCAGCTCACTGGAACAGAGTTCAGTCCCAAGGGGCTCCTCCATGTCTTCACATCTCACTGCAAGACCTACATCCTGAATTAAAGGCAGAGAATACTAGGCAGGTGAATGCATTTTTTTATTTTTTTTTTAGATGCCTAGCATTGTGGAGGCTTTTATTTAGGCACAGTAACTTCCGAGGAGATCAAAATATGCTAAAGCGATACTTGGATTTTTTAGTTACAGACACACAGTGTGGGTCAGCACAGCAAATGATTCTCAAATGTAGGCTGTAAAATCGCGTACTAGTACCCTTTGCAAAGTTACGCCTACCGGTGTGTGTTCCTGACAAGTCTGTCCCTGAGCGTAACAGGTCTCCCGGGGGGTGAGAATTGCGAGTTCTCAGCCTTTCCTTTCCACTCTGATATACTGAATCTTGTGTGTCAACATTATACACTTCTGAAGCATTGAAGGAGTGTTGTAAAGAAAAAGAATCCATAGAAATAATGAAACTTTTTGTTTGTTTGTTTTTGTTTTTTTTTTTGTTTGTTTGTTTTTTGTTTGTTTGTTGTTAGGAAGAACAGTGATGTAAAAAAGCTGTTACACTTGGTTGGAGCAGGGTGGAGGGAGTATGGAAGAAGGTTAAGTTTAGAAAACCCAACCTAATCATGTAGCTCAATGTTTGCAACCTATGAAAATATTTATGACAGAATTGAAATACCGTTAGGCTGACAGATCACAGTTGAAATAGCTTTTTGTGATCTCAGGGTATGGCTGAAGAAGCCATGAGTATTTGACTATAATAATCATGTGTTAACAGTAGGAAAGAAACAAATATTGGAAAGGAATTCCAAATACTTGTGAGGTATCTCATTTGGGGTTTATACATTAGTTCACTAAATTCCAGTTCCCAGGCCAGTAATCATGATTGTTAATGTGTATCTTTTATGACTTTCAGAGTAAGAGAAGCCAACTTTAGGAGCATGCTCATACCCTCAGTGGTAAGTACCCTAACTGCAATCAAGTTTATTACATTTTTGTAGAGTAGAGGTCTTTTCAAGACCACACTTGCTGCAGCTTAGTCACAACAGCTTCAAATGCCGTTCTGGAATAATAGGGTAGTAATGTGATATACTCTATAATGAAAATCAGTGTAAAGCACAGGTGGTTGCTGATATTTGTGTGGTCAGATATAAAAGCTTCACTATGGGTACAAGCTACTGCTTTCCCACTTGAGGAAAGTATAATTAAAAGTGGTTTCCAGATGTGCTGGCCCACATCTGCCATTTCTAAAAGTGAATTTTGCAAATGCAAACTGAACTATGTTACATTCATCATTATAAAGCTGTTGATGGGGTTTCAGATAATGAAAAAGTTAGGAGCATCAGTATCCCTGCTGTAAAACTGAGGTGTCTTTAAACAACAGATACTAGCTTCTTATGTTTCTGTTGTGTTCTTAGGGTTTTCTATAATAAGTTCATAGCTGAGCTGTGGCAAATATGCAAAATCTATCTGGACACAAATTAACATTTATTTCATGGAGAGATGAGAGGTGGTGGGTTCCTTGCTAGTCACTAAATTTGCTACCAGAAAGGTGCAGTAAGGTGTTTTTGTTGTTATTGTTATTTTCTTTTCCTTGCAATACAGGGAAATAAATGGCATCCTAAAGCATTAGACTTCAGTTCATTTATCCTAATTTTCAAGTCTGGACATGTAAAATGCATCTTCTAATTTTGACTGTGTCTGTAGATATGTAAATAGTTGGAAGATGAGAAAAATATGCTGAAAAATGACCTTTAATTTGTCTCAAAACAGAAAACAGAAGGAACTCTATAGTTATAAGCTTATGTAATGCATCCTTAGTTGAACTATCTGGGAAAAAAATTAGAAAAAAAATCAGAAAAGGTGGTTGGATTTATAAAATTGTTGAGAGAAGATTTCAGCTCTTTTGATTTATTTAAATATAGATTTTTAGGACAAAATGTTTGTCCTAATATCCATGTAATTTCATTAGAGCTGGTATTTGCCCTAGAAATCTTGTTAAAATAAACCCCCCTGTTTCAGAAGAAAGTTTTTGCAACTCCAGAAGTTGTAGTTGCTCCTGCTGTTTGGAACAAGCTTCATTAAAGAAAGCTGTGCCTGTCATCTTCGTAGCAGTGCTTGTTTTAGCATTGTTCACTTACTGATCCCTGTGTCTTCCAGTGAATTTTGAAAAATAAAGGTTGGGTCCTACTATTCTGAGTATCTTGGACTATTGAACAGGTGGCTAAAGAGTGAGAGAAGGTTTTGTACAATACTATGTGTGATAACGCCTGACCTTTGCATGCGTTTTCTTTACTTACTTTTGCAGATGTGAATCGTGGCATTCTTGTCAAGTGAGAGTCTGATGCTTAACATTTTATTTTAGGGAAATACCAAGATAAATTAAATGTTTTTTGGGTGTTTCCTCTTATTTGGAATTTTCTGCATGGAAGTCACTTTCTTATTTAAATCTCTCTTTCTTGACTAAGCAAAATTAAAAGGCTCTTATGAAGTGCATAACTATTGGAATATTTTGGTGAAGATTGAATTAGTCAGAAAAACAGCTGCTCGGATAAAATATTTTTTAAAATAAGGTTTTACATCTAGCCTGTACTGATTTTTTATTTATTTATTTATTTATTTATTTATTTATTTATTTATTTATTGGGGGGAAAGGGAGAGAAGGGGGAAGAGGACAGTAATTTCTCAGTATACAACATTGAAAGTTCTTGCAAAGGAATTGACAGATTCAGCGAGAGGACACTCACAATGAAAATTTGGTAGCAAACATAGTAAATTGTCCTACACTTTTTTATTTTCTATAACAACTCAGTGAAGTCCCAGTGCTAGTAAATGAGAGTGTTCTGGCTTGAATATTTTCACCTCAGGGATGGAGGGTCCGGAACAGCACATAGCATCTGATGTGCCTGGGGCATCTTGAAGATACAGTGAAACACATAATCAATAAGCAGGATATTAGTAACTGCAGAGTAAAACAGTGATTTCAGTGGTATTCTTTGCTAGTAATGCAGATCTTTTTTTTTACATTGTAATAACTATGTAAATTATAAATATTTTGTCTTGATACAAAGGCTTCAATTTGTGTTACCAGTGCAGTGACTGTGTATTTACTAACATACACACATACATTTAATATTACATCACATTTATATAAATTGCCGTTTGCCCAGAAGGTAGAATTTTAACACATTTTAACTGTTATAATTCCTTTTAATTTCTGGCAAAATGCCATTCAACATCAAGCTTAGAATTTTCTACAAAACTGCAGATATTCAGATGTGAAAATGTGCTAAATAAACACTACCTATGCACTTAATTCACAGTATGTTGCAATTAAGACTTGCTAGTGATTACTCCTCTGAATTGGTTCTTCACGTCAGAGATCAGCCCCTGCCAGCCCACAACCTAGCTCGCGTTTTTGTGCATTATATTTTTTACATAATGAGTCAGTTTTTGCAGGACCTCTGAGTAAGACTAAATAAGTAGCTCACTAAAAAGCAGATTCTGTAGATAGTGGTAGGTTTACATTCTTGCTACCCACAGAATTCCAAGTACTTGTTGATTAATCGTGTTTTTATTAGTTGAAAAGTGAAATACTGACCTGATAGGGGAGATGTCAAAAGCCTTTTTGGGCTGTGCATCAAAGGTCATGATCAAGATAGTGTATTGGAAGGCAGACAAGCTGCCTTGACTGATAAAAGCAGAAGACAATGCAACAGGGACAGATCCCCCCTCAAGTGCAACAAACCTGACGACTGTACTCAAAACATCTAAGGCAATACCCTCCTGCTGTATAAACCACTGACAGATACAGAGGGCACTATTGTAAGAGGACAGTGACTTGGTAACTTTGAGTGGAGAAACACTGTGAACTGAACAACTGCATGGCGCTGGGGGTATATCCTATATCATACTTGTTTGTAGCATTCCAGAATAAAACAAGTGCAATGCACCCTATTTCATCCAGAATAAATTTGAAAAGACCTGCTTTATATTGCATTTTATCTTCATTTAGAATATTTTTTTGCCTTGTTCCTGAGTTTAATACTGTCTTTTAAATCTTACCAGCATTTCTTATGTCTTCCACATACCTATTCTTCACCTTCAGTTAGAGACTATTGTTTGTGGCCTCACAATTTGCTGCTATAGAAAAATAGTCTATAATCTTATAAATAGTTGAGTAAGGTCTTAAAAAAAAGCAAGCCACAGAAACAGAAAAAATCTTAAATTTTAAGACGTTTTTGAAATTGAAATATCCCTAATAATGAAAAATACAAGGAGGAGAAAGAAAGATACACTCAAAATATTTCTTTAAAAAATCTTCAAAATTTTTAATGTATTGACTTTTAAATGGCTTTACAGAACTTGAAGATGGATCAGAAATAATTATGTTGAGTGTCAACAATTCTTGATGCTTAAGAAATTTCTCATCTCTGAAATAGTAACAAAAAGATGAAATTGGTTATTTTATAAGCAAAGGTCAGGGGAAAGGTTAACGAAATCAACTTTAATATTTAATATTAGTAATTTTGAAATACTTTATTTTGGATGAGGCCTTGGGTGACCTAATCTAGTGGGTGACATCCCTGCCCATGGCAGGGGGGAATTAGTTGATCTTTAAAGTGCCTTCCAACCCGAGCCATTCTATGGTTCTGTGATTTTGATTTATTTTTCTACATATCTATATTAGCATTTGGAAAAAAAAAATCATTTTGAACTTCAAATCAGAAGTTTTTCATGTTGATAATGCCTAAATGTAGTATTTCAACAATTTAAAAACTGTCTGCTTCTTCAAGGGAAAATGAATTGACACATATCCCTGCAAATAACTTTGCTTATAATGAACCAACCTTTTCTGGGGGAAGATTGTCTAAAACGTTTCCTGTTAACCATATCATGTGACAAATCTATTATGTATTCTTTACTTCTTTAATCTTTGTGTTTCGTGGTTTTGTGCAGTGTGAAACATGAACAGATTATCAATTTGAGAGGTGAGTTTTCTTGTTCCTTTTTAGAAAGAATGAAGTAGGTGGCAAGACATACGCAGTCTAGCCCAAACACTTTGACTGTGGATAAGCTTCATTTACTCATGTCAATTAGACCACCGAAACCACTGAAAGCTGGATGCTTACTGATTCTCAAGGTCATCATTTGTTACAGCACTGCAAATATGGTGTAATAAAAATATAATAAACCATATTTGCAGTGGTGTAGGCCATTGTGCTGCAAATAAGGTTGAATACAGCCATGCCCTAACTTACTGCCCCAAGGTTTTACATCCTTCAGTTGTCCCCTGGTGTCCAGGATACCTGTGAGGTGCCCAAGTCTGTAGCCTGCAGGGAGGAGCAGAAAGACTGGGTCCCTGGGAGACCAAAGGTGGTCACCACCAGCTACTGTCTGTGTGACTGAAGTAGTGAGAGTCCTCCCTGCGTCAGACCTTCATTTAACTGGGCTACAATTCCTTCGTGTTCTGCTGTTCCCTAAGAGCATCCTGATGTTTAAGGAAAGCTTAAAGAGACAACTTTTAATATGGTTGTCATTCAAATGGATTTTACTGCTGTTTTATGATTTTTTTATGAGAGGACATCTGCTCAGTGCCAGACAGAGACATAGGCATTATGCCTTTTATTCTTGTGCAAGGTTGTCAGTTGTGGCACTAGCACCGAAGACCAATACATCCCTTCCTCACCTGTTTTGCTAAAACCATCTCTACAGTCCTTCCTAATCAAATGTATCAGAACCGAGATTATTTCTGATCAGTGCTGATTCAACCAACACCCTCTCTGCTAGAGATATAGGAGATCAAATATGTTCTAAATATTTATAACTTGCAGTTTTCTGTCATGCAACTAGAAGAGCTTTTTATTTTGAGCTATCCAGTCTCTTCTTAGTACTGGCTTCCAAATTCAGATGATTAAAGGGATATTGTAAGTCTCTGAGAAATAAGCCTTAGCCACTTAGGAACAAAGTGTGAGTTTCTCTCTCTGTCAGTAGTTCAGTTTAAATGCCCGTCGGCATAAAGAGTGCAGTTGCTGTTGACAGACGCTCGCTGCTTAGCTGTGAGCATCTTGTTTGTCTGCTGTGCGATATCCTGCTTTGGGCTTTGTACTGTGAGAATGAAGCAGAGAACAATGATGATAATCAGAGGTCTCGAAGATCTGATTTACAAGGAAAGTTTGGAGACACTAGACAAATGTGTTAGGAATGACAGGAGTAACTGGTGCTGCCTTGGGGCAACGTGGTGGACTAGATGATCCCTTGTGATCTCTTCAGCTTGTCTGCCCATTCCCTCCATCATTTCCCCCATTCTCCTTCTACTTCTCCCCTAACTCCAACCCACCAGACACAACACACACAGTTTTCTAACATTTAAGGGAGAAATTGTGCACAGAGCTTCTGGTGATTCAGCTTATAAAGAGTCAGCAAAATTTAACTTATTTCATTAAGATAATATTTGTTGTCTGGCAGACTGATTTGTAGGGAAAAAGCTGCTATAGTCGGTGGCATTTGGGAAAGTAATTCTCTTCAGCTTCTATCATGGCTCCTTTTTGCAATTGCATTTCCTGGTGCTGTGCCTGAATACCTGAGGTGCTTTCGGAAATGAGAAAGAACAACCCTCCTGGAGCTCTTGGTCCAGGAGAAAATTCTCTGTCCTCTGTTTTTTCTCTTTCCTTAGGTCCATTGTACCCAGAAACATCTGACCTGTCCCACTGAAAATTCAATGGGAAAGCCCCACTTCAGTAATGTTTAAATAAAGGGGAGTACTTACTAGCGAACTGGGGCGTAAATGGAAAAAAATAGCAAACAAGCAAAACCCTTGTAAACCATAAGTTGTTTCAGGATGGCAGCTTTATAAATGGCTAAATATATGCCTATGGGACGCCCTTGTTATATAATAGGATATAATATATATCTTATATAAAATATATATGTAACATATAATAGTATAAATGAAGATAAATTGGTTTTTGAGTATTTTGGTAATTTAGTTTGGATTTTACTTTAACCTTTTCCTACTACTGAAAGAAATAAAAGTATACAGTTCTGAGAGTCTCTGTTTAATATTAAGTAAATCCTTTAGCACATACAAAAGATAAGTCCATGGAGGTTGGGTTTGCCAATTCAACATACTATGAAAAGCTTAAAGAACATGTAAATGACACACTTGTGATAAAAAATGGCAGACTGCAAAGTCTTGTTGTGGCAGCTGCAGCCACAGAGGACTACAGGATTTTCCTGTAAAAGATGGGGGATATTGGGCATGGACAAATGCATCAAATGGCATGAAAGTAATATAGGTAGATAGGTAATTTCTTGTCAAAGGTGTTCAAAGTAATGGCTGGATTCTCTCTGTAGATGTGATTATGGGAGTTTGTAAGGCAGAATGTGTCATACCATCATGAAAAACGCCTGTCTGCTTCCTTCTGAGAAAATAGGTGTGTCAGTCATGATGGACTGATTGTTTGCCATAATGCTCCACAAGGCAAGCAAGGCTAGGGATTCTAGCAAGCAAATTCAGGTAGAAGCAGGTTTACATAATATATACAAAATTACTAGAGACTGTGAGTGTACTGAAAAGTAGGTGATCACTAAAATCATACTTAATAAATAATTGCAAAGGCTTCAAATTTCAAAATAAGTAATTATTTATACTTGTAGAAACACCTAAATAACGTAAAAAGTTGACGAACCTATTATCATCATGGTTCCTGGTCCATAGTTAGAGGTAGGTTTGATAAAATTTATCTGGGTAGAGATTTACAGTTTGTACCACAAAAAGTCAAGAAGAACTTGGGAAAATGGATTTTCTAGTGAGTGACAGTACTTTTAGTCAGTGAAATCCATCTGAGTGACATGGACTTTGAAAATGTACTCTACTTTTTACATCCTCAGGTAAAAAAAATATCTACTCCCTTGGGTATGGTTAACAAAGAAAAAGAAAATATTTTGCAGGCATTAGGAACAGGGAAAACCTCACTTTCTACAGTGTTTATATCATCTACTTTTAAGTTGTAGAAGAGAGCGTAGTTGCCTGTTTCTCTCCATAAACTGATGCCTTATCAGCCTCAACCCTCCCATGTTTTTCCATGGTGTACCTTTAGCTTTTTACTGCTGGATTCAACACACGCTTTTTTTGCAGGTTTTCTACAGTGCGCTTGATATTGTCTGTACTAAAGACTATTGTATTGTCTTTTCTGCTGTGTGGTTGTTCTGCTGATGGGCTGAAGATCATCTTTTTCAACATCTCAAAGATGATAAATGAGAGAGAAGGAATGAAAGGACTAATGCAGGAATTAAGTGGTGTCTGGCCTTTCTGTTGCCCTTTCATGCTGGGGTTTCATTTCATTCAAAGAATCACTCATCTTCTGAACACAAAACAATTATTATTTTTTTTCTGGTAAATGGTTGTTTATATATTTCTTGAAAATATTATGAAACTGGCAAGAACTGTTATTGCCAAAAATCCTGTGGAGGATCACTATCATAGGAATCAGAATTTGAAAATCTGAGCTTGAAGTGGGAATTTAAACAGTATCAATAGTATCAATAAAATATATATTGGACAGATTTGTGATGAGATTGTGGAAACTGAGGAGCAGAAAATAAAAGAAATACAGGTCTGTCATGACCTGCAGTTACGAAAAAGAGAGGTAGAAGAGATGTTACAAGGAGGTATGATAATACTAGATAAGATTCCGAAGTTTTCAGAGTATACCCAAATCAAAACTCTCTGGTATCTGGCATTTTGTCTGTAACAAATATCACAGCATTCCAGCTGAGAAGTGTATGTTAAAAAATCTGTTTTAAGCCAATGAAATAATTTGATAGAGTGTGTTCAAAGTAATGAGCCAGTAAAGAGTGAGGTATCTATGATGCCATATAGAATGAGAGCTCACAGCATTAGGGAGATGGCTGATGTACAGCTATAAGACTTGAGTAACTGATGGGTGGAATCTGTAAGGAGACTGCTGCTTCACCCCATCTGTAAGGTAGCACTCATAGAAAACAATGCCGAATGGCATTTTTAGTGTTAAGAACCCCTCCACACTCTTTCTTTTCCTCCAAATCTTAAGCTAAGTGTCAGCATTACTTGCACATACACAATTTTAAAAATGTTACGGAGTGAGTTGTGTTGTCTCAGAGGAACATAACTTCCAGTGCTACCAAAGTCCTCCTTATATGCAACACAGGTAATGAGGCAGAACTGAGAGCAGGAAAACTCAGGGGAAATACATGAAATAATACTTGAAAAAAAAAATAATAATCTACCAAACGGAATGGAAAAGGGCCTTAGAGAAAGGGTGGCATCAGGGCCCATTATCCTAGAATTACAATACTGGTTCAGCAGTTTTATGTTTATTTTCCAGTCATGTACGCTCCTTTCTGTTTTTCTTCTTGATAGCTGTACACACTCAAAGCCTCACAGTTGAAACAAGAAAACAGACTCTGAAGTTTTTGTTCAGTTGACTTTTTAAAAACAGATCTCTTCTCAGCAGTTTAATATCGTGAAAGTTAGCCAAATGGACTATATTGGATTGTGTGCATCATACCCTGGTGGAAAATATACCAGAATACAGTTCCAAAGACATATTGCCAGCACATTACTCGGGAAAAAGTTAGGAAAGAATAGTGGTCTTGTTATACAGATGTTTTTTGACTTATTTGGGGCTACTGATGATGAAACACTTCTGTCTATACCTCCAAGAACATCCAAGTGGAGAGAAAGGGATTTTCACCACCTTATTTACAGCAAGCTAACAAAAACCCTTGCTGAAGTTCAGATGAACTTGGGGCTGAAATTAAGAATTCAGTTTTAATTTGTTTTCCCAAATCTTTCTATGAGATTTTTTTTTCCTGTTTTCCTCACTAACTCATTTAACTATTACACTTTATTCTTTTAAGTTTTTCCTTAGAGCTCTGCCTTAAAAATAACAAATCACTCACAATACTGCAATATAGGCCTGTTTTGATTGAAAGTTGCACAGGCATCACACATGGATTACTTCTATTGGCTACCTCTTCATTTTCAAATCCAACCAGAAAGTTGCTTTTCTGGATTTCAATACACTCCAGTGCTACAGTACTACTTTGGGTCATCTCTGTTTTGTCAGTCACTTCTCTGCTTTCGTTGTGGTCAGTTATGTTTAGCCCCTTCCTGTTGCTCATTCCTGTGTTGTTCCTGCTTCTTTTTCATCATTTGAAACTCAGAGCATCCTTTACATCATGCACTCAGTAAAGATACATCTTTTCACACTACTTGCCTTTGATTGTTGTTTTTGTAAAGCTTTTGCTAATACTGGTTACAAGTCATAGTGCTTTTTTTTTTATAAAAAAAGAAAAGAAAAAAAGATGTGGCGTCATGTCATAAGTTTCTTGCGTTAAGTTGTTCCAAGTTTATATTTACACAAGTGATTAAATGAGATCTTCGTTGTTTGTTTTTTTTTGTTGTTTTGTTGTTGGTGTTGTTCTTTTACAGTGCCGGGCTTTAGCTCAGCTGGGTCTGCCTTCACCCACAAAGCATAGCATTTCCTAACAGTTTGCATTAATTCCTTATTCTTACATTTCAGTCTTAGCTTCTGAAGAGTTTCCTTTGTTTTCCCTGACAGGTAGAGTCTACCTACTGTGTCCCCAATGTTGGCAGACAGCAAGCAGAAATTAATGGTCATTTATTGGAATCCTTTGACTTCATGATATGGTGACTTTGAATGGTTCTCAGGAATCCATTCTTTGAGAGTTTGGATGTTATTCCCATCACTGAATGTAAAAAGACAATTCAGAAACAGAGGCAATCAGAATTCCTCTCTGGAAAAGCCCCTGTTTCTCCTTCGATGTGCACAGAAACTTGTCTTCAACTGCAGGTGAGTTAGGTAACAAGACAAGAAACTGGAAAATCACTACCCTTTGTCTTGAGCTCTTATACTGTGGGTACTAAGCTTGGTGAAAGTCTGAGGATGAATCTCATAATTGGTCTGAAGCAAACTTGAAAATGCCTACTTTAGTCTCTTCTCCAAGGTTTGAAGTAGTGATCAGTTTTTTATGCTTTGAAATTTGCATCACTTTTTCATTATGGACTATGTGACTTCTAATAATAATCCTTTCGTATTTTAAGCTAGGAAGATCAAGTCTTACATCCCAGTCCCATGACCATATTACCCTATGATACTTGCTGAAAGTTTGTACGTTGACAAATTCTCACTTATATATCTGGAGATATGTTTTAGTTTTATTCCTGGAGATCAACTCTTAAATCATTACAGCTTTTGTTATAAATTTAAGAAAATGTCAATATCTAAAGTATGAAGCTAAATATACACAGTTCAGTGCTCATCATAAGAAAGATGCAAAAGGTACCACCTTTGAGGGTGTATTTCAGAAGATAACCTAAACATAAAAAAATAAGAGAGTTGATTGTACTCAAAGGGTTGTTCTTTACTCTTCTCACAGTACATAAAGTTCACTCCTGTTTTTCCCTGCTCATTATGAATACACAAATGGCATTTTACAAAACCTACCTCAATGAATCATTCTAAATGCCAGGTAGATCTTATATGAAGACATCTATTATATTTCAGAGAGAAAGACTGGAGGTGACAAGCAGACATGGTCTGAAATGCCCTTGTGTAGCTAAAGAATGGCATTTCGCAGCAAGTTGGCCTCATTGGAAGCTGTGAGCACAAGTATTTGCAATATCTTTAGACAACATCTCTCTCAAGGCACAAGGATTCTCTGTTTCTTTGAAATAAGCTGTCATACTACTTGAAAAGAATTATCTAGTATTTCATTACTGTGATATGAAAAAACATATATATTTAAAGAAGTGTTTTTCATTAGATGGAAGGTAAAGACAAAACTCTGATAGGTACAGGTTGGGGTAAATAATGCATTATAAACTACAGTTGCAAAATGATAAAGGAAACCATATAAATATGTGGATGTGGCAGGCAAACTGTACTCTTGAAAAATTATTGAGCCACTGAGATATAGGAATGTATTACTTCAGCACTATTTACTTGATTATTTTTTTTCTCATAAAAGTCAGCGTTTTTGAGTTTAAAACAACCAATATCCTGATCTTATCACATGGACCATGTCTGTTGGAAGGAAAATCAGCACACATTTTAGGAAATGTTTCTTTTTTTTTATTATTATTATTTTTTTTTGTTTATTTTACAGTACATTGTCATACTCTACAAGATGACTGTGAAATTGTACAATGCTTATACTCACAGGTACAGTAAAATGCATGCTAGGGTTGTAGGTGGAACTTGATGACCTATAGCTGTACTGTACTAAGTTTTAATAAATCCTGTAGCAATAATGAAAAATGATCTGCTCTTTCATGGCAAAACATGGTTCTGGGATTTCGGTATGTTGAGCAGCATTGGCTTCACAAGCAACCATGTGTTTTTGATTCAGCAGTCTTAATTACAGGAAATTTAATGATAATGAATAGTAACAAAGAATAAATCAAAAAAAAAAAAAAAAAGACAAAATAGAACTTAGTTTCCATCTAAAGGAAAGAAATATTTTGGTAATAAATTGGTGCCTTTACACTGGAAAATTCATTTGTTGTACTTACAGCATATATGCTAACTGTTAGCAGTTGTCCTTTATTTCTTTTTGCTTTCCTTTTTATTTCTTCGTTGGTATCCTTTTTATGGCTACAAATATCTATTTAGTAATTGGAAAAACATTACGTTAATGCATGATCCTAAACAGGAAGGCGGCTGGTGTCTTAAGAATTTGGTAATAGGATATCAGATTCTGTCACTGCTATAAAATCAGTAATAAACTTAGGCAACATTTTGTCTCTGTTGGACAAGAGTTTTGCCACTGATTTCAGTAGAATCAGAATTTTGTTGTTGATGTGTAGTAAGTAAAAGCTTGAGTTGGAATCTTTTGCAAGTACTGAAAGGCTTCCTGTTGGGTTTGCCTTGGCTGATGTCTGAAGTCACCTCCTGGTGACTGCTCATCTGTTTGTGGTTAGACTGATGTGTTCATAGTCGCTATGTCTGTAACACAAAGGGAACCTCTACAGGTTGTATTATGCTTACTTGGTTGCCCAATGGCTGAATGGAATACTATAAATGTATCTAGTCCTTGTTTTGTTGGCTTTTGATTTCCAGAAGTGCTGGTAAGGTGGTTTGGAGGAGTTACTGCTGCTGTGTTGTCTCTGCTATAGCTTACAGGAAGTAAAGACTTGAGTCTCCCAATTTTGTTATTCCTCAAAGAATAAAATAACCAAGAAAGAAATGTTCAGCACTCGGCACCGAATTAAACATAAGGGTGACAAAATGTAGGAACCTGTGCCTGGAAAGCTGGACAGTTAAAATGCCAAATATTAAAATTACAAATAAAAGACATGGTACCACTGAGGATTTGTTTAGGTCATTTGTTCTTGGTGATCAGTGGAAATCATTGGGTGAATGATTTCAATGTCCAACAGCAGCAGCAGTTTATATTAGACAGATTTCATTCAAAATTATTTTTTAAGTAGAGTATAATCAATTGACTACAGTGCTCCTCATGTCAAATGTTACAGCTAAATTAATAGTTTTACCTAATTCTGTCGGTAGATTTTTGTATGGGCTGCATATCACAGCAACATATATAGATTTATGACATTAATAAAAAGGAGATATGCTTAGTGATGCACTGTGTCTGGTAACCATTTGCTTGCATTTAAAGTCAATCACATTTTAAAAAATACAAGTTTGAAGAAGTCTGCAAATTCCAAGTAATGTTTGATGATCACATTCTTAATTTTTCACACTTTTATTAAATTACCTTTTGAATAAATTGTGAAATTTGGTAACTGAAACTCCTTTTCAAGAGTTTCTTTGTATCTCTTCTAATGAAAAGTGCAGTAGCAGCCAAAAGTGTTAGAAACAGAAAACTTTGCTTTTTACTCTCAACACAGTAAAATTTTAAAACCTATTTTGTAGTCCATAGCACTGTTAAAAGAATAAATAAAAATCTAAAAATGTTGTATTCCACACCTAAGTTAGTATATTTATACTAATTTTGTTGTTGTTCTTGGTGTCATGCTCTCAACTATGTGCTAAAAAATTAACTAGAAAGATGGGAAAATGTGTTTGTAAACTAATGAACTATAGCCATTTTAATTTCTTATGTTTAAATACAACATGTCATGCGCCTGATGTGGATACATACTTGATGTGATGCAGTATAGAAGATGGAGCCAGACTCTTCTAAGTGGTAATCAGTGAAAACAGGCAATTCCATTTAAACAGAATGAAAAACAAAACTAAGCAAATCTTTTTATTGTAAGAGGGTTAAACACTGGAATATGTTGCCCATAGAGGCTGTGGAGTCTCCATCCTTGGAGATGAGTCAAAAGCGATCTGCACATGGCCCCAAGCAACCTTCTCTGGCTGACCCTGCTCTGAGCAGGAGATTGGACTAGATAATCTCCAGAGATGCTTTCCTGCCTTGGTCATCTATGTGAGTCTATAATATGTGAGTCTATAATATGGTCTTGGTCAATGTAAGAACTTTTAAAACTATAGGTTATTTTAAACTAACAATTTTACAGAGTCACAAATTAACCAGATTCTGAAGTTGTATTAGTTGCACCTCAGTGAAGTAAAATACACAGATTGTATGTATTTAGGGCAGTATTTAAACTCATTATTAAGGTAGAAGTTGAAAGTTAAAAATCAAGTTAAAAATTAAGTTAAAAATCAAAGGCATTTTTTATTGTCATTATAAAACAGGATTCTGAAGGATAAAACCAGAGGTTGAAAAAGGAGAAAATTCACACTATTAATGCCATGTTTAAAAACATGTCCTGGAGACAGTCCTTAACTAGCTAAAAAATATGTAAATTACAAGGTTTTAAAATGCTGAGTTGCACAAATTGTTTATAAGATTGTTGCATGTTAACTTTCTAATCTTCATTTTTGTCTTTATTTCTATTTAAATGTGTGTTCCACTTTAATTTGCCTCAGTCTCTTACGAACTTTTCTCTGGCCATGATTGTGAAAATGTTGTGGTGTGGTTTTTTGTGCATCTTGTTCATCTAAGGACTTTAGTGAGGTTTAGCATGCAGGATGGTGATATTGCTAATGTATTTACTTCTTAGCATGTATTCTCCTCAGCAGCAGGAGACATTCCCAGGGAGCCTCTTCCCAAGCAGATGATCAGGAAGAACTGCACAGTACTCTTGGCATATATTAGTATCCTCCACTTTCCCCTCCCTTTCTAAGAGGTATTTTGGGGCATATCTTTCCTTGTTTTAATTTTGATTGTAAAGGAAACAGCTCTTGTAAGTAAAAGGCATGCTGAAGAGAGGAAAATAAATGAGGAAGTGGCATTATGGCAACAGTTGGAACATCAGTATGAGCAGGTGTAGAAGTGTGGCTGATGTAAATAAGTACACTGTATTTACATGCCAAAAACTATTTTCAAAAATATTAATATATATTCAATGCTTGCAGTAGTTTATAATGCAAAAAGTACAGCTTTTTTATTATTTTTTATTTTGTTGCAGTGTATGCCAATGGTTGTGTGACGCTTGTAAAATTTTAGGCTGCATCATTATCCAGTGTCTTCTTCAGTAAAGAAGGAAAAAAATATATAAACAGTTCTTTTACCTTTAAATTAACATTGCATTTTTAAAATTTTGTTGTTTTCCTTTGGAAAAAATATATACATATATATGTGTGTATATATATATATATTTATTTTTATTTTTATTTTTTTTTCTGGATGATAGTTTCAAACAATAAACTGAAACTTTGAATAGCATGCATGGACATGTTTTAATATATTCATGAGTGATCAGAATACAGTACAGAAATCACATATGCTGCTCTGCTGCAACTTTCAAGGTTCAATCCATCATTCTGGAACCCAGGGGGCTGAGATTTGACATCCTGCCTAGAAACCATACTTCAGATTGGTTGGAACTGTGCCATCTTATGTTCAGGTTAAAAGAGCAGCTGTAATTTGTCTGGATAGCACTTTAACTATGCACAGCAAATCATAAAACCCATTTTCAGTAATAAACTTGAAACTAAAATAGGTCCATTTGCTTCATTTCCTGATCCATACAAGATTTTCATCATTTTGATACAATACCATTTGGAGTTTGAACTTATAATGATGTAGATTTCTGTAACAGTCTTTCTCAGATTAGCAGTTTTATTTAGCATACCTATAGTATGTAGGAGATTTCTTTTTGGCATTTAGTGGAAGTCTTTTACTATTGTTCTTTGAAACTGAAAATATGAGAATAATTTCATAGTAGGAGTTAAGCTTATATGTGATTGCCACAATAAATAAAATGTGATTGTAATCTTTTTCAGTTGTAAATACCAGCTGTAAAAATACTCTCTCCTGATCTTCCCACTTCACTCTTCTCCCAGCTTTATGGTGTAGCATGGATTGCTTGCAGGGGAGTAGCAAATGCAGATATTTCCAGCAAATCACTGGAGAAGTTTTAAGAATGCATATACATACATTCATATGATTTTATTTATGGTTTGGAACTGTAATGATTTTAGATTGCAACCTGTTTTTGTCCACTCTTCTTTGAAAGTGTGAATTTGCCTGAGCATCAAGGTCCAACTTAACTTGGGAGGCTGTTTTCTGTGTATCTTATTAACCTGAAGGAGCTCCTGGGATAGACTTTTCCCAAGGAGATGTGGCAGTGAGCCCGACTGTGGGGAGTGTGATCAAAGGCAGATACACTCACCTGTACACAGAGGCTGGAGGCTGTTTAAGCTCCTTTTCAGTGTTGCACAATTTGGGTTCCACACTGACTTTCTTCTGATACTAGTCTGCAGAAGCTTTGTGAGAAATCAGGGGCTCGCAGTCGAAGAAACAGCTTAACATGTCAGTCTAGTTCAGTATACACCCAATGGCTTGACTACTAAATAGACTAGCCAGTGCCCTTGAATCCTTAGTGCACTGACTTGAATGGTCTTCTGAAAGGGCCATGTCTCTAGTTCTATGTCTTTTTTTTTTTTTTTTTTTTTTTTTTTTCATAGAGACATTTCTCTCTGTGTTTCTACTGAGACCTCTCTCTTTTAGCTCCATAGGTATGTCCCTTTTTTTCTGGTATGTGTTCAACTCCTAAACTTTGCTAATCATACGATCACAGAATATCCTGGGTTGGAAGGGATCCACAAGGATCATCAGGTCCAGCTCCTGGCTGCACCAAAATGAGGCAATATCTTTGAGAGCATTGTCCAAATGCTTCTTGAACTTCAGCAGGCTCAGTGCCAAAACCATTTCCGGGGAACCTGTCCCAGTGCCTGACCACCCTCTGGGTGCATAACCTTTTCCTAACACCCAGACTGACCCTTCTGTGTCCCAGTTCCACGCTGTTCCCTCTGGTCCTGTCACTGTCCCCAGAGAGCAGAGCTCAGCGCCTGCCCCTCTGCTCCTCTTGTGAGGGAGCTGCAGGCCGGCATGAGACCTCCCCTTGGCCAGCTCTGCTCTGGGCTGAACAAACCAAGGCACCTCAGCCACTTCTCATACATCTTGCCCTCCAAACCCTTCACCATCTTCATAGCCTTCCTTTGGACACTCTCTGATAGTTTTATGTCTTTCTTATACTGTGGCACCCAAAACTGCAGGTAGTGCTTGAGGTGGGGCCACACCAGCACAGAGCAGAGCGAGACAATCCTTTTTCTTGACTGGCTAGCCATGCTCTGCCTGATGCACCCCTGCAGCATGCAATTGGCCTTTTTGGCTGTCAAGGTCAATATGCTGACTCATATTCAACTTACTGTCGACCAAAACCTCCAGATCCCTTTCCGTGGAACTGCTCTCCAGCCTCTTGTCTCCCAGTCTGTACTTATAGCTAGAGTTCCCCTGTCCTAGGTATAGAATCCAGCACTTGCTCTTGTCAAACTTAATATTGTTGGTAATTAACCAGCCTACTGATTAGTTAAGATCTCTCTGCAAGGCCTCTCTACCCTCGATGGAGTCAACCAGTCCTCCCTGTTTAGTGTCATCCACAAACTTATTTAGTATACCTGCATCCAAGTTGTTTATGAAAACATAAAACAGAACTAAGCAAAAGGAAAAGCCTGTGTCACTCTTCCTAATCCTTGTTACTAGTTTTAGAGTCAAGGAGCCACACTCTTGCCCTTCAGTTAAAACCTAAACCTCATGATACCTCTTGCAGCCCTGTATGCTGTCTATACCAACATTGTAGCTAATTCAAGGAAAAACTCTTCCTTTCTCTTCCCTTCCCTCCATGCCATGGCGCTTTCTGATGTTACTGGCAAAACATCTTGTCCATGTTACTATATTGTTGTAGCTCAGCCTACATGATTAAGCCCTTTGAAAATACTTCCGGATTAAGAATTTATGGGAGTATAGTCTACTTACATTAGACATATACACTCCTGCGGTAGCTTAGCTAGGGAATATGAAATCTGTTTCTATATATTCCATCTTCCTCTATTGTAGTTAAGTCAGAACAAGCTGCAGGATAGCATTGTGTGCCATGGTGGCCACACAAGCACTTTGTATTCACTGGAGACCTAGAGATATGACAGCTGCATATAAATATGCATACTTGGAGAGATTCATGGTTGTGCCTCATTCTAGGGATGATTGGCTGTAGTGCTGCCACTGCAAATCAATGAGCGTTTTCCGCATTTATCAGCTGCTTGCTTGCTTGCTTGAAAGCAGACAAAATGGTTACAACACCAACAGCCCACAGAGGGCTCCTGAGTGAGTGAGACTTGTTTGCTACAGCACTCAAAACATTTCCCTGAATCTACAGTAGCTCTCAGTAGATGAATTTAGCACTCAGCAGATTAATTTAGCTCCCAGTGTGCTGGATTTAGAAAGAAAAACTAATATAGATGAATACATTCTGTTCAGCCAGCATATTTTGTTTTGCAACAATACACATGTCTTATTTGAACTGCAATCTGGTTGGAAAGCATTTTGCGAATGGTGCATTGGTCATAAAAATGAGTCATGCTTGCTCATTTTTTAAAAAGCTTTCATCTAGTGCAGATTAAGGAAAAAGGTATTGAGCAACTCATCGGAAAACATATTGAAATTTTAGCCATCTCTGATGAGTTTTGGGCAGCTTTTTAAGGTAGACTTTAAGGTTGTGATGCAAAAAATTAGTAGCTGCTTTTCACTTTCTTACCTGTATAGTGTACTAGGTGATGTGTAGCACCCCTGGTCATGGTTATTCCATTCATTTGCCTCATTACAGGCTTTGTGCAGGGTTTCCTTGGAATAATTACCTAGTTGGAAGCTGAAGGTGTGTCTGTTGCTACTTGGGAAGAGCATTAGAAGAGCAAAAATTCAGGGTATGATTTATTTTTTTATTTTTTTTATTTATTATTAACAAATGTTTTATTACTTTTGTATAAGGTTGAGCTTTCTTCTTTCACCAGGGGAAATTTCACAAAGAAAGTGGGACTAGCTCATTTATGCGTGGTAGTAATGCAAGCAGTAATGCTTATTATTTCAGAGGCCAGGAAACTGAATAAGAAGATACAAATGTAAAATAAAGGATGAAAATCTGGGAGCTGAGGACCTCATTTAGCTGTCTTTATTTAAACATAACGTGGTCAAGAAAACGTGAAAAAAATGGTGCAAAATGACAACCTGGCTTTCTAAACTAGTATCCTCAGTAAATGAGTGCCTCATATGAAAGACTGACTCTCAACACATCTTCCAGGGCCACTTTTTGATAAATTATTTCCACTACCAGTACCAGGATGATTGTTATAAAACATTCTTTCTGTCTCTCAACAAATTTATTTTAAAGCTTTGAAGAATGGGTTGAAGAGCAAATAGATCCTTTCAATTGAGTATGTGTCGTACAGTGCAGATTTACTCTACTCAGGAGGAGTTCAGCTGCTACAATGATGGGTACTTTATAGTAGTAATTCCCAATCTTACTTTATCAAAGAACTACCAAACCTTTGGAGGAACACAAACAACCAAAGATATTCCTCTTCAATGTTAATGCAGCGATTCCTCTTCAATGTTAATGCAGTGGTTTTCATTTATCAGTATATGAAAATGGAGGAAAACTCTGGATGTTGTTTTGTAAGTTGTTTTCCCCTCATGGACTCGGCAAGTCTGGCCAGGGGGCCAGGGCAATGAACATCGCATTTATTCAGACCTGGCATGATCAGAAGAGTAGTAGTGTGTGATGCATAGGTAAATCATACATGCCAGGGCCCTGAGAAAATCCATTCCCTGCCTCCCACTAATGCATAGCTGTCTTGGCTTGGGGCACAAGTGTCCAGTCTTGAAGAGAGCTGTGTGAAACCTCAGTGGAGCCCACCCTCTTCTCTGAAACTGAATTTTCTCGGGCCCTGCTGCTCTACAGTACTGCCCCTGCCCAGCCCCAGTGATTTGAACACCACCTTAACACAGCCCAGCCCAGGTTGCTTCGCTGGGGCTGCGGGATGGGGCTGGTTGAGGAGGGAGGCACTGCACTGCCCTGGTGGCCCTGGGCCTTGACCCTGCAGCCCCACAGCTCCAGTGGAGTAGGGTAGGATGTGCAGAAGATGGTTCTTTGTTGCAGCCCGGAGTGACACTTGGGCCACACTGGAAGCAACACAAGGTTTCTCTTAGATCAGTCTTTTGGTCCTAGCTCTGAGTGTTTTCTTCTTTTCCTTGGGTATATTGAGGCAGTTTTGTAAATAATCAAGTCTGGGAATGTTAATACTAATTCAAAAAGAAGTAGTCTCTACTGCTAGAATGCCTTTGTAGATATGACAGCATGGAGTATAATTTAGAGCTTCCGTCTTCACAAATACATTGGGTAATGGTCTTTCTTTGTATTTAAGCTTTTCTGTTGGTAGTCTGACCTTTTGACCTTGCAGAAAGCAATCCACTATAAGTTTTTTTTTCTCCACTGCTGTGGGAGGACACCACAGCATCCTGCTGCTGTGAATCCTTACCTTCCACAGCCCCCACAGTCTGTATCATTCATCTCCTCCTCCACCTGTCAAGGTTTCTTTGCATTCTTGGCGACGGCTACAGAGGAAATTAAAAGCTTTATTTCCAGCCTAGCTTCAGATGTCACAAATATGGAGGCCAATTTCTGAAAATCCAGTTCTAAAAACTCCAGTGTTTATTGTTTTCTGTGCTTATCAGCCAAGATCTTCTCCCTGTTGTGGCAGAATACTGCCATCTGTAAAATACATCAAGCTGTATGTTAGTGTGTTGGTACTTGGCAAATGCCATAAGCTAATTCATGGCCTTGCTAGTTTTTATTTTATTTTTTTTTTTTAGTCTTTAATTCAGTCTGACCCAGTTTAAGTGTTCCAGCTTGGGACAGGTCCACAAGTTTGGGTAATTTCATTTAGACATACTCTTACACATAACTGGACTTTGTGGCTCTAATCTGTGCATGGAAACAAGTAATGATATGTATTGCTAGAATTAACTTGCCTGTACTGTTGTAACATTACAGGATGTCCTCAGTAGTGTATCAGTAGTGCTCCTATACCTTCTCATATAGAATATTCATTGCTAAAAGATGTGCATAAGTTAACTGATCTCAAAACTTACTCTTACTTGGTCATTACCAAGATATTTAGCTATTAATACAGTTTCATGACTGCATTAAATGAGTTAGGAACACAATTGGCCATTACCATGACTTAAATTTAAGTTGCTTTTTAGCATTCTTGATGTTGTTTTAGTAATTTATAAATGCTAAAGGAAAAAAAGATAACAGAACTTCAGATTTCCACCTGTGCAAATCTGTACTTTGCCATACGGACAAGATTAAACAAGTAGTATAGGTACAGTCTAAGTTACTTAAATGGACTTCACTTCATCAGGTGTTCTTTTTGTCTTCCCTTGAGAAACTTAGTGTAAAGAATATAGACAATAGACTTGGCTCAGGTTGACTTGATTAATTCATGGTGTGTGGACAGTACCCAGTTTGAAGCAGATAGCCTGCTTAATAAACCTCCTGCTATTTAGAGAGAATATTTGTTTTGTTTGATTTATAATAAACAGAAACATGGATTTGGAGATTGTATGGCTTTAGTCCCAGAAAACTGTATTTATTTATTTATTTATTTTAAAAGAGGCGCAAAAATATTTTTGATCCCAAAGTTCTACTTGTCTATTGGAAATCAATTTTATGTATGTTTTTTTTTTTTTTTTTTTTTTTTTTTTTTTTTTCTGTTAGATGTGGTGTTCAATCTTTGTCATCTTTTCCTCTTCTCTCCCTCATCCATGCTCCCCACTTCAGCAGACCTAACTGTCTGATACAGATAATAATTTGTAATAATTTTGTCTCTGGCTGAATTATTGTATTTGTACTGGCAAAGTCATAGGGGCTGCCTCTGGATTATATCTTTGTGAAGGCAGTGTTTATTCATGATACAGTAGGTCTGTCTCTTCAAAACAGGTAACAAACTCCAAAAGTGTTATGTGCATGAGCAAAAATTAAATCTCCATCTTTATTAAAGTAGTCAGGCACAGAAAGAAGATATCATTGTCCTGAGTAGTTTTAGAAATTTGCTTGCCTTTTTTTTTTTTTTTCTGCATATTTGATGAAAGCTTTTGTGAAGAGTAGTATGGTATGATGGACCATGCGTTCCTGAGGATGATGCCCTTATAGCACAGAAAAATGGTCCAGTTCTTTTTTCTTCTCAGAAAGGGTCTTCTAATGATCCATTGATTTTATTTTAACTCTGCATGTTGGATGTTGTCTAAGAATTTCAGTGATAGGGCTAGGTTGTTGCTAATGAACACCCCAACCTTGGTCTAACCTACTTGACCAATTGACTCAAATTACAAGTTACAGGGGTGTAGCTCATGCTGTTGTGCACAGTGACTGCTGTAGCAGGGTGGAATGATTACATCAGGCACCAGTCTGAAGAGACAAGATGGGAAGGTCTGATGGAACATGCCGGAGGAAGGCTTCTGAAGAGGAACAAATATTTCTAGATACTCTAAAGTGTTCATGAGTTCATTTTGGCTCAAGTCCACTGCAGGATCTGTAATTCATTTGGTAGCATTGATATAAAGAATTCTGCTAGCATAACCCAAATGTATGGTGTTTTTTGTTTGTTTGTTTGTTTGTTTGTTTTGTTTTTGTTTTTATAAATGCAGTTTGTGACTCTCTTTGGATCCATAGCAGACCACCCAACAACTACTACATTTCCACACAAAAATCTGATTCAGAGAGATAAGTAGAATGCAAATAGGCAAATGTAAAGATAGATAACACATTCATAGATAGATAGATAGATAGATAACACACTCCAAGGGCAACAGTGGGGAAAAAAAAATCATTAGGTTTGCTGAACACTTATCATTTAGGAAGTGGGAGGAATAGTTTGTGGGTTAGTATTCTAGTCTAGGTTATCAGAGATTTAGCTTTGGTTCCTGAGTTAGCAGAGATATCCCATGGTTAAGTAGCATAAGTAGTTTTCCTATGCCTCAGTTCCCCATCAAGTAAAAATAGGGACCTCTTACAGGGCTGTTGTGAGGAGGAATGCCTAATGCTTATTAAGTGCTTGGATTATTCAGTAATGAAGGTAGTCTAAGTACCTTGAAGCATTGTTTATGCTGGAATGTGTATAGGCTGTCTCCATGCACCAAAGGCTTTCTCAATTACTTACTCCACTTAGCTTGGAAGACAGTGGAACTAACAACACACCTAAAAGGAACAAAAGATCAGCACTGCTCTGAGATTCACTTTGTCAGGGAATAAAAAAAAAAAAAAAAAGAGAGAGAGAGAGAGAGAGAGAGAGGTTTCTTTGAGGAAGACACTTCATTGTGCTGTGCTGTGGCTAGACATGACCTAAGTAGAATATAATAAAAAAAGCTTGGTCTGAGAAGATGATGGGGAATGAGAGAAAGCCGCTATATCAAATTCTCTGCTGAGAAAGGAGGCAGTGGAAGAGCAAGACAAGCAAGCTCTAGAAATGAGACATCCTCATGGAGGTCAGACATGAGACATCCTCATGGAGGTCAGACATATGGGGACAGGAACAAAATAGTGGAAGAAGAATGATAATGTGGCAATAACAACACAAGGATTTTTCCTGTGCTAGGTTATAGCTCCAGACATAACTGGCAAGCTGGAACAGGAGAGGGAGAATATGTTGGAGAAGTGGGAGAGAGTAACAGTAGCTGCTACTGGTATAGGGATGTCAATTTATTGCATTTGACTAGTGAAAGACTAGTGTTGTGGATGAAGTTGTGCAGACAGGGAGGAGATCACAGAAGGATCAAAAATCAGGAGATTTATAGTTTGCAGCTAAGAAAAACATTTTGTGTGGGAAGATTGCTGCATTAGAATAGTCTGAGGAATAATAATGATTGAAATACTTCTCTCCAGCTGAAAAACCTCTGAAGTGAATCTGTCTGTGTTACTGGAGAAAAGAAGGGTGCCATAGAGATAGCATAGCATTTTCAAGGTTAAAGGCAGAGGTCATGGTGGAGCTGTAAATTCCACTAGCTTCAGTTGTCTGTGTCAGGCCCCAGGAGGAGACCTCAGGCTGACTGTATACAGTGAGCCAGGCACTCACACGGGCACTGAAACCACAGCCTTTTCCTTAGTCGTGATAGTGAAAAGTGCATTGTAGGTAAGTGCTTGGCCTTGTAGGCAACAGGTTCCTGATGTAAAAATAGTTACGGGTGGGAGATGTGACTTATGTGGAAAACTATTTAGGGGGTGACGAGTCAACAGAAGGGATGATTTAGTCAACAGAAGGGAAAGCAGTGGGAATACTGAAACTGTACTGGGAGGGATAGACTGGGAAGGGAATTTATAGATAACAGACACCGAAATCTTAAGCTAGAGAATAATATTTGGGAACAAGTATAAGCACAGAGAGTTTCAGACTGGATTTGGCAGTTTAAGTGGTCACAGAAAACTCTATTTGAGAATTTTAAGGAGTAGAGTTTTTGCTTTGTTTTGTGTTTTTATATTCTTTACTTTGATAAGGCCTTGCAGTTTCACAGGAAAAAATAGAACATATCTCATCTCATCTCACCTCCTGTATAGTACTATATTTGGTGAGCATTGTTAGCTGAGGTTTTTGTTTGGCAGTAAAGAGAATATAATTTTCTCCAGTTTAGTCACACTAGGAAAAAGAATAAAAGAGCAATTTGGTGTTTAGCTGTCAGGTCTATGTACTGTTCCTGTACAGTCCTTATTTAATAAGACTTTAAGTAAATACAAGTGAAGTACTGAAAGCATAAAACATCTGGAATACTTTAAAGATGCACTGAAATATAACGTGATTAATTTATTTTGTTTTAATTATACCTGCTATGAGCTAAAACAGATTCCACTTTCCACCCATTATTATGTAACTTGTGGCTTTTCCGTTCTTTGAAATGTAGTTTTCTTATGTGGTTTTCTTATCATGTGGTATAGTAAAAAATGTTAGAAGACAAATTACAAGGCTTAACTGAAATAATGCAAAAATCTTACAGAAGTTATTCTACTAGATAAATAACTAGTATATGCTTACTGTTATTTTTATATTTTTTTAATTTTATTTTATATTTTTTTAATCAAAAAGAAATGTTAATGTAATGAGCTAGGGTTGAGCAGGATGTTTGTTTCTTTTTTTGTTGTTGTTCTATAATTTAATGGAATTGTTCTGTGTCTACAGAGAGGTGTCTAAGATCAGTCTGTGAGCTGTTACTCCTGTGTAGTGTTCTGTATTCAAGAGCACATTTTACTTTATTCTGCATGGATTGTAGGTGTAACATATCACTGAGCTTGGATGCTCTGGGATATAAGACAGCTTATTAATGGACTGAGAATTATGGTAATTTTTTTTGTTATGAATGTTCTCAACCACAGCAAAAGAGAAGTTAAAGCACTGTGTTGTTCTTGTCCCTAAGTGTGAGTCTGGAAGAGGGTTATAAGATCTCTTTGCCTATTGTGAGCCTTTGGATGTGGGTGTCATCTCCACAGAGAGACACTTTTGACCCTGGCAGCAAAGCTGCAGGGAGTAATAAGAACACAGAAATCTACTGCTTGCCTACTGAAGGGAAATGAAAGATCTCTGTGGGTACACCCAGGAGGGTCACTGGGCTGTAGATCTGCTCCAGGTGCCCACAAAGTAGCTGTCACTGCTTACTAGAAGCTTTGAGGGAGTTTTGGATGTGTCTTATGATTCTCCTTCAGATGCAGTGGTGTTTTTTCTTCTCTGTTTTTCCACTGTAATAGTCTTACAGTGCAATGCAACCCATAGTAAGTATATAAAAATTAGTCCTGTTTTAGTACTTTAGGAGAAAAAATACTTTCACTTAAAAGACCTTGTCCTTTTTTTTAGCAGTAATTGAAACTACCACCAACAAAATGAAAATAGTTTTGTAAGATTTGCTTTGATAAATTGGGCATTGCTTATGTTTTGTAGGAATCTGAATTTAGAAGATCCAAATCCACTCATAGACAGGGAACTCAAAGTGTAGCACAGCACTTGAGCTTAATTTCACCCCTAATTTGACAACTGAGGTGAACTTGAAGCCTTAGAAAGTAGAATAGATCTCACTGAAAAGGAAAAGTATGAAATTCTCTCCCCCGAATCAGTAAGTAAGAACCTTGAAGGAGCTCAATTTGTTTAATAAAGCTTCTAAATAGCTTGTTTGTCCACACAAACTCATAGGAGAGTTTGTTTCTGGTTATACTTAGACGCTTAATCTGACTGAAGAAAACACTAAGAATAGCTTTTTCCATGTAAAGATCTCCAGTTCAGTTTTAGTGGTATATGAAGTAATGGTAGATAATTTCTGAACTTTTTTAGCATCAAATATGACTTCTCAGTCTTTACAGATTAACCATGTTCAGTAGGTGATATTCATTACCAAAAAAGGGATATTTTTTAAACGCTAAAGTTCAAAGAACTCCAACATACTCAATAAAACCAAGAGGATTGTGTTGGCTATTTATGCATGCAGTTATTACTTTAATAGAACAGTCTTTTGCTCTTAAAACATATAATTTACTTTTTGGAAAATGCAAATAATTTTATTTGAATTAACACTTATTTATTTATTTATTTATTTATTTAAGATTGCTTTATGCCTGGAGATTTCTGTGCCATTTACTATAACTTTAATCTTGTTTTAGCTGCTTAATAGGAGTAGAACCTGTCTTGAACAAACATGTTGTCTGTTCAGTTTTGAAGGAAGGAGTGAATCCTGCTAAAACAGTTCAAGCTTTTGCATGCTTGCTGCATTAGGTTCTATGATAAACAGTTTACATAGTGTAACAGAGCTTTGCCCACTGGGTGAAGTGAACCCATTTAGATCAGACTCAGTGGTCTCTCTTAGGCACCCAGGTGCTGCCACAAGGAGGGCTATCCACACAGCCACCAAGCTGCAGTCTCTTCACATGATTGGTGGTGTTCAGCTCCAGTGCTGCTTTGGGTATTGCAAGGACTAAGCATCCTCTGCTTTCTCCGGGGCATAAATTAGAGCAGCTGTCCAAAGGAGCATAGCAAACCAACGATTTGGTCCCTCAGTCTTTGCAGGGTCTGTATGGACAGACATTCTTCCAAGGAGGTCCGAAGTGGAGAAACCAGTCTCTGCCTGGTGTCACTGCATGCCGAGTAGAGCCATCAGTATCGTATGCGTGTCCAGGTCAACCTGGGATCCCTTGTTTGGCTCATCTGATGGCTTTCTAGGAGGATGGTAGGGATGAAAATTAAGAAAATAAATGTCTCAGAACTTAGCTGAGACAGGGTAAAAACATTTGCATGATAGTAGACAGAAGTTTGCAGGTCTTAAATTCAGTGGACACATTCACTGTTGTGATTTTAACCAGCCAAGATTTTTGCTGGTGTAGCAAGCTGTTTGGAGTCCACCACAGTTCTGTACTTAAAGAGGGGCATACAACACTGTGCAATGAAATATATGCTGTCCTGAAACGCCTTGCAGCTTTTAGGAGGCCACTCAACTGTGATTTCCCCCATCTCTCCAGCAATTTCAGTGCCCCCGGGGCAAACATATAGACTCATAGACTTCTTTTATCAGTTGACTTTATATTCTTACTTGGAAGATTTACAGTGCTATTTTTTATGGAAATACCTGAGCCTATGACAATTAAACAGTTTTCAGTACTTATAAAAATTCCTTACTTTTAATTAGCCAGTGTCCATTTCTTTTGGCCCTCAGTTCTTTTTTCTTTTCCTTTTCCATATAAATGGGTGTAACAGTGGAAGGATGAAATTTAAGCTTTAAAGTGTACATTTCTATATTATTTCTGCTGACCTGACTTTAACTTCTAAAAGACTAGGGTGAGAAAAGCCAGTTTAATTATCTATAAACAACCAAGAGCTATAGACAAGAACTCCAGTCTGTTGCTTTTAGCTATTGATATGACTAACTCCAGTACTGACTATAGTGTTTCAAAAAAGAACTCCCAAAAACCCAGTTAATGGCTTCTTTTTTTCCTAACCTGTGACTTTGCAGGAGTTCTAATACTTCAGGTTTTAAAAATTAAGAATGTAGAGCTGAAGTGGAAGGGGGGATGAAACAAACTATTTCCTTTTCATCCTTCCCCAATGATTTGCAGGCAAACACATCCCCAGGCAAGTTCCGAACTTCCATAATTACATTGAATTCCTAGTTAATTGGGCTTTTCTCCTGCTATTGAGTTCTTCCTTGAATAATGCCTGCTTTATAATGATTTGTGTGCAGACAATAAATGTAGAGATTTAATAGGACGAAGGCTGTGGCTCCATACAAAGATATTTAGCCCTTAACTCCCATTGAAATCAATACTTTTGCAAATCTGTTTATAAGTGACTTAAAATGAATATGCATTTAGAAAGATTACTATTAAATGTTTAAAATATAAAGAGAGAATAACAATGCTATTCTCTGTAAAGTGACTAAAAATTGTATGTAGCTATAACGTTCTATGATTATTGTCTCAGTACATTGGTGCTCTTTATATCTTATTCAATATGCTCAGTTTGAAAAAAAAAAAGTTTGTTATTGTGTCTGCAGACTCTGCCAACTGGTAGGCAAACTTGCTTGATTTTCTACTCAAACTTTATCGTGGGTAAAAAAAACTAGCCTATCTTCCCCCATCAGACTCATCACGATGCCAGTTCCTCCAGCAAGAGTTGGGATAACTCTTTGTTTATGATTGACTAGCAAATAAAGAATACAAGTTTTTTTCTTTTATCAATACAGAGAAAATGGGTAAGAAGGGGTGAGCAATAATCTGTGTTCTGGAAGAGGCTGTGACATAGTATATGAAGGAAATGGAGCTGCTGATGCAAAAAGGTGCCTTTTTTTTTTTTCCCTCAGCACAGAGTCATGTGTTCGGGGCTTTTGGCTGATACAGGAGTGCTGGCAGCAGTGCCTGCATCAGCAGGGATGGGTGTCCATCACAGTTCTGAGATCCAGCCAAGATAAGCGAATTGCATCCGGTCTGTCATTAATCCACTTACTCTTGCTAGTTCTCATGCATATCATGTTGTTACGGAACAGCTGACCAAAAGTCTAACAGTGAAAGAGAGTTTGCTCTCCGATGCTAAACAAAGGTAATTGTTAGGACCATCCCTGATTTCCCTGGTTCTGCTGTGTAACCATTAGTGATTACGCGTGGTGGGATATAACTGTTGTGGCTGGAGCTCAAATGCAAAGCTTCTCTTACAATACTGTCTAGAAAAGATTCAGCAGCAAGCACATTGGCATTACGTGCAGAAAATAATATCCTTTCTCAGGCAGTCAGGTCTTAAGTTAAACATGGGGAGACAGGTATTTTATTGAATTTCTCACTTTTACAGACACATTTGGATCACTATTCCAACTGATCACATAGCAACATAGCTTCTGTGTTTTTGTTTGTTTGTTTTTCTAGTGAAGAATTCATTCCAATTCTTCTCTGTGTAGAGCCTCAGAATAAAAGACTATATGCAGCAAATCTTAAAACAGCAAAGTGACCACTGTTGAGTTTATCCTATCATCAGTCATCTTTTCATTGTTTTCATTTGCTCAAGCTGTCTTGCTGTTAATCTGCTGAAAACTTTCCTGCCATTAGCTATGAGCAGAGAAACTTTATTTTATTTTATTTTTATTTTTTTTTAAGCCCAGCAGCAGGATTGTAGCTGGACTAGGAACACAGAAGATAAGTGCCATGGTAATTCTTTCTGAAATGAGACAGAAGTCCCCTAACACCACAGACAGGCAGGTGGCTAAGGATATGGTGGGGATATGACCCTTTCAGCTCAATGTTGCTTGACCCAAATCCAAGCTTTTAAATTAAGATAAACTAATCTTGCTGCATTGGAGGTTGCTAATGTAGCCAAGAGGAAACTATAATTTATTAGCAGCATAAATTTAAATTCTAGGTTTTGCTGATAATGGGACTGATCTGACAGGGTTTGCAGTTTGTTTATACTCTTCCTCACAGTTTGTTGCTGGTACATTCCTGAATTCTCTGCATCATGGTCACTGACTTCCTTTTAGTCAAAAATGCAAGGCAGGTACTCATACGATGATTGATCTTCAGTGCACCGGAAACCACAGTCTCAGGTGAAAGTCAGAGAGAGGTGATAGAACTGTCTGCTGTGTTATAATGGCCTTTTTCAAGAGTTTTTCATTGATATCTTATGGCACTTCCCATTATAAGAGTGGGAAGAGTGGGACTCTTCATTTCCAGTGTCCAGAAGTGAAACTGTTTCTCTAGTCACACAGTTTCCTTGTGGTCAGCAAGGAAATTAAGTAGGTACTTAGTTAAACACTGCCAGGCAACCCTTCTGCTGTGTTGGTTTGCAAAGGGGATTGTATGCTCTCAGTTATTCCCTGACCTCAAGGAGGAAGGTCTGTGCCTTCCAGCACTGGAGCTGGTTGTGGTTGGCAGCTAACATGCCTCATAACAGAATTTCTGAAAACTTTTTTTCATTCCCAACACTCCAAACTGATTTACTTTTCAAGGAAAGTAGTCTTACAACATTATTGAAGTGGTACAGTGGTAAAGTCAAGGTTGGCTTGTGCACCTTGATGTGACCCTCCTCTGCAAATGCAATGTGGGAATTCTTCCTTACTTGGTAACACACTTCTTTTTCATACAGCCTTCAATCTAGGCAGTGAACAGATGGGCCAGCTATGAGCATAAATTGTTTTGTAACAAGTGGCAGTCTTGTTCGGAAGGAGAAAGTAGAAAATATGCAGTGACAGAATGTCTCAGGACAAGAAAAAGGAGTCTCATGACAAAGTTGATTAAAGTTCTGCGGAATAAAATACCGTCCTCAGATTTATCACAGAGTTCACATATTGAGGTGTGAGGTGCACTGCATAGTTTTTAGAGTTGGTCAGCAATTTCATGTTCCTCATTTTTGTAATTTCAGTTTGGCATCTAATTTGTAAAAATGCTTGGAATGTATATGTCCAATTGAAACTGTTGTGAGTGGTGCCTTGAATATATAAAGTGCTGTGTAATGCTCAGTTCTATGAAAAACTAGGCCCATGTGACCCAAATTACGTATTCACTTTTCAGCTTGATCCCTTAGCATCAAGTAACTCATCTGTAAAATGGGGACAGCGCTATTCCTCCAAAGGAATTTGCTGAATTTGAGTTGCATGATGTTTGTGCTGCAGTCAAAACAGTCATTAGTGGAGTGTAGGTAGCACAGCAGTGTAATGCAGTTTTAAAATCAGGATTTCAATACTACTTTTTGAATGTCTCTCCAGTCCACAAATTAAGCAATGAAATTAATACAAACTATCAGTGCTTGAATGTTTTGCATGTCTGTTTGTACAACAAATGAAGAGGAGTTCCCATGGAAGAATGCTGTATGGCTAAGCAATTAGCAGCTGTGCCATACAATACTCATTGAGGAAATTAAAATTGCACTGGCAGCCAAACATTTGGCATTTTCTAAAATTTATATGAATCACATTCCAGTCTTAATAATGTTCTTTTCATACTATGTTTATATGAAATTTTATAGAAAGCAAATGAACTGCATGTATTCAAGCACCCTGAAGAACATTTAATGAGAAGTGCATGCTTCTAAACAAGTACTGATAGATATGCATATAGCTATTTGAATAAAAAGACACAAAAATTATTACAAACTTTACATTACAGATACATTCAATCTGTTCTGAATAGCACAATATAGTGAACAATATAGTCTATGGGTTTTAGTATCATTTATTATCATTTAGTATCATAAATGTAATCCTCATCTACAGTCAGGACTCTTGGGAAAACACCAACTTAATAAATTTTAAGAAGCTTTTTGTTTACTTTGATTTTGTTGCTTGTAATTTGCATATGATAGTAACCACACTATTGCTAATTTATCATTACAAATATGAAAGAAAGAAATCATAATAAAATGTCTTTTTTTTTTTTTCCTTCCTTTAACAGATTTCTTTTACAATACATTCTCCTCAAGCCTGTGAATTTTTCTTTAACTGACCAGGTAAGCAAATTTACATACTCATAGAATTTTTTTGTAAATATGTTTTCCAGACAGTAGGCAATTCATTCTGAGACTGGTGTTGGTTTGTTGGACAAAATCTGCAAAATCTATTATAAAAAAAGTTTAAAATGCTGTTTTCAGTTTCCAATTAAAAAAAAAAAAAGTCGAAATCTCCCAAATTCTTTAAATTTCAGTTAGAAACTCAGTTTATTTTCAAGATATGCTTAATTTTATTATTTCTCTCCATTCTTCTTTTTTCTTGTCGTCTTAGTTTCTTCACCCTTTCTGTTGATATTTACAATTTACAAATGGAATTTTTTTTGCTGGGTCAGTCTCTCTCTGCCTGGCTGGGTATCAGCATTGCAGACAGGATTGTCTGTTGAGAACTCAAGATAATGTTTTGTCAACACAGGCAGGAATGGAACAGCAACAGTAGAGTGGCTGGTGGAAAGTGGAAGTGACTTTGGAAATTTATGAATGCCATTTCTGTAGAGCAGAAATTAATAAATGCAACAATGTAATGAATGCAATTGCTTCTAATAATAAGTTTTGCAATTATATATAAAAAAAAAAAGCATACAAAGCAACAACATTGGATACTGAAAAGCCAAGTCAAAGAACCAACTTAAATATTACTTTCTATATATTACTGTCTATAGATTGGTACACTGAGGTGTATCTTTTACATATGGAATTGTGGTTTGATTGTCTGTTGTTGTATGCTGCAGTTGGCAGAAAACACTTTTTTGGCTCTTTTATCAGTGTTGATTCTATCTACCAGTGTTGATGATGGAGTTAGGCTTATTTGCATGGAGCTTTAAAATGGTTTAGCTTTAACATTACATATACCCAATTCCATCACTTTTTGGTATTTCTTCTTGAGTGATCAATACCTTTTTGGCAGAGAATGGACAAAATAAATTAGCGATACTATTTCATGTGGACTGTTTTGTTTACAGAGATCGTTTCCCTTAAAGTTCCAGTGCTTTTCAATAGACTCATCTTAGCTATGGTTAAAATAACTAGATATAGGAAAGAAAAAAGTGTTTACTTGGGGTTCGTATCAAATCCATTCGCTTGTTTCATGTTGTAATATTCTATAGCTCTAACACTTTATTTATACTGTTAACCTTACCTTTATTTAAGATGAGAGGTAGTCTCTTATAATCTTATTATTCTTATATTATTATGGTCTCCACGGGCTGCAGCATGGAACCCTGCTCCACCGTGGTACTCCATGGGCTGCAGGGGGACATCCTGCTTCACCATGGTCCTCACCACAGGCCGCAGCGGACTTCTGCTCCGGCGCCTGGAGCACTTCTCCCCCTCTTTCTTCACTGACCTTGGCGCCTGCAAGGCCGTTCCTCATTCCTCTCACTCTCCCAGCTGCTGTGTGGCACAGTGTTTTTTTTTTCCCTGTCTTAAATATGCTCTCACAGAGGCGCAAAACATCACTTATTGGCTCAGCTCTGGTCAGCAGTGGGGCCCTTACCAAACATGGGGCAGCTTCTAGATCCTTCTCACAGAAACCACCCCTATGGCCCCCTGCTACCAAAACCTTGCCACGTAAACCCACTACATTTTATAAGAGATATATATTATACTTTTTCTTATACATTTTTCTTATATATTATAAGAGATATTCTATCTTCTTATCATAGGGTTTTTCTGTGGTGCCAGCAAGACCTAGAAGGCTTCCTTGAGCTTAATTCACCAAGGAGAGATCTCTTTCCTTTAAATCTTTTCCTGAAAATTCACTTCAAACGCACTATACCTTCACATCATTTAAAAACTAGATATAGACCTCAGGTAGTGGTGTCTTCTGAATTCCTCTAGTTGGATATTCATGGATTTTTATTTATTTATTTATTTATTTATTTATTTATTTATTTTTCAGATCAGTCTGCAATCAGTCTTGTAATCAGAAAGTGAAATCTTGGATTAAAACCACCTAGTGATTTCAAATGTTAATCTTAAGGGCTTCTCCTTGGCATTTCATATTAAAAGATGGGTAACATGGGACAAATGATCAAGGAGTTATATTTGCATCTTTCATTTTTCACATCTAGGCCCTCTTCTTCTGGATCTTCCACATGTCCAAGTTAGTCATTCTTCCAAGTTTCCTTACTCATGCTTGAGTATTTTTACATTTTGTTCAAAATGTAAGACACAATTATTGACAATAGATAAATCTGATAAAGTAATTGTAACAGCCCTAGAAAAAAAAAATAAAGGCTATTGACAACCTCTATACTTATTCTTCTTATATAGACATCTTCTGAAAAGCTTGTCATGTCACTTGCTTTTCAAATGTAAATTATAATGAAATTGTAATACCTAGATTGATTTATAATAATAACTGATTTACTCATCAATTTAAAAATCTGAGAAAAGAAATCACGGCTTAAATAAAAAAACTAATTTAATATTTTTAAATCTTTGTTTCTCTAAGTATCGTTAATCATTTTTATCTGAAATTAAAATCAATATATTTCAGTAAGATTTATTCAAGCCTGTCTTTAACAAAACTAATAATGGTCTTTTATTAAAGTAATGAAGTCAAGTTCATCTGGAACATCTAAACTGTATTTTTAGTGAATACATCGTTTTCTCTAACTTCTTCTCTGTACCTTGCCAACCTTGTTATGCCAGCCATCACCTCCAAAGATCACCTAATACAAGGCTGTAGATTCCAGATCAAATATATCTGCCAGTCAAGGAAATCAATTTTTAAGAAGTTGCTGCTAAAAGACAACAGTCCAAAGACAGAGATCAGACCCCAAAAGGAGCTACATAGTCCTGGCTATCTGGGGAGGTCCTAGTCAACTGGTGGCTAGCAAATGTGACACCCATCTACAAGAAGGGCTGGAGTGTAGACCCGGGGAACTATAGGCCTGTCATTTTGACCTCAGTGCCAGGGAAGCTCATGGAGCTAATTGAGTGTCATCATGCGGCACTTACAGGACAACCAGGCGATCAGGCCCAGTCAGCATATGTTTATGAAAGGCAGGTCCTTCTTGACGAACCTGCTCTCCTTCTACGACAAAGTGACGTGCTTAGTTGATAAGGGAAAGGCTGTGGATGTGGTCTACCTTGATTTCAGTAAGGCTTTTGACACTATTTCCCACAACATTCTCCTCAAGGAACTGGCTGCTCTTGGCTTGGACTGGCGTACGCTTCATTGGGTTAAGAAATGGATGGATAGCCAGGCCCAAAGAGTTGTGGTGAATGGAGTCAAATCCAGTTAGAGGCCGGTCACTAGTGGTGTTCCCCAGGGCACGGTACTGGGGCCAGTCCTCTTTAATATCTTCATCAATGATCTGGATGAGGGCATTGAGTGCACCCTCAGTAAGTTTGCAGATGACACAAAGTTAGGTGCATGTGTCGATCTGCTTGAGGGTAGGAAGGCTCTGCAGGAGGATCTGGATAGGCTGGACTGATGGGCTGAGGTTGACTGTATGAAGTTCAACAAGGCCAAGTGCCGGGTCCTGCACCTGGGGTGCAACAACCCCAAGCAGAGCTACAGGCTGGGAGATGAGTGGTTGGAGAGCTGCCTTGCAGAGAAGGACCTGGGAGTGATGGTTGATAGTCAGCTGAATATGAGCCATCAGTGTGCTCAAGTGGCCAAGAAGGCCAATGGCATCCTGGCTTGCATAAGAAACAGTGTGGCCAGCAGGGCTAGGGAGGTGATCGTCCCCCTGTACTCGGCTCTGGTGAGGCCACACCTCAAGTACTGTGTTCAGTTTTGGGCCCCTCGCTACAAGAAGGACATGGAGGTGCTCAAGTGAGTCCAGAAAAGGGCGACGAAGCTATTGAGGTGTCTAGAGAACAAGTCTTATGAGGAGCGGCTGAGGGAGCTAGGTTTGTTCAGCCTGGAGAAAATGAGGCTCGGGGTGATCTTATTGTTCTTTATAAGTACATTAAAGGAGGCTGTAGTGAGGTGGGGATTGGACTGTTCTCCCATGTGCCTGGTGACAGGATGAGGGGGAATGGGCTGAAGTTGTGCCAGGGGTGTTTTAGGTTGGATACTAGGAAGAACTTCTTTACTGAGAGGGTTGTGAGGCATTGGAATGGGCTGCCCAGGGAAGTGGTGTGGTCACCATCCCTGGAGGTTTTTAAAAGACTTTTAGATGTTGAACTTAGCAATATGGTTTAGTGAAGGACTTGCTAGTGTTAGGTCAGAGGTTGGACTCGATGATCTTGAGGTCTCTTCCAACCTAGACAATTCTGTGATTTCTGTGATAAACTCTTTACTTACCTTACTGGCTTTATTAATTGCTTGTCTTCAGTGATGATGATTGTTGCTTTCATAAAGTAGAAAAACAGAGCTACAGTAAATATTTCTGTTCCATGGACAGAAATTGACATGGTCTTTGTATGTATTCTACAAATATCTATAAATTAATTAGATTACACAGTTTATGAACATGTCTGTGATGAGGTAGAAGGTTTGGTGAAACGTGGCTGAAGATGAGCAGTTCATCATGGAGTTCAGTGCTAATATTTTCTACTGGTAATGAAATGGGTTCTGATCTGGAGAACTAAAGATCTCTAGAGAGATCTTTAACATCTCTCTACCAATCTAAACATTAATCAAAGTATCTTCACGATTGTTCAAGTTTTTGTTCAATCCCCTGTTCTGTTGTTGTGTTAGTGTGAACAATTGCCTAGTGACTGAAAACCCAACACTGTTTCTGTCAAGTAGACATTAGTGAAACTGATACCTAGTTTATACAGACCATTAAGCCAGGCAGATTTTTTCATGTTTTAGCCACTATTGTATGTGTAGGGCACCTTAAGAAACTGAGGCACTGTATTGCTAGTACAATACTGTGCAATAAAGAAAGTTTCCATATATACTGTCAAAAACTGTTCTTACAATAACTAACTCACTAACAAAAAGCTATATGTTGAAGATTGCAAGCCTATCGGTATTCTCTGAGGCGCTGAAAGCCTGCTAAAAGTATGGGTGTACATTTAGTATACAATTTCTTTGCAGTACACAGATTGTGGACCAGATATTTTCTATGTGAACATATAAAAATGCATCATGAAAATGATCGCTTCATTTTCAATCTACATTTCATGCATTTTTTTTTAATTTTTATTTTTTGCTGCTGGCAGCATCTTTTATCTTCATGGTCTATATGAAATATTAAAAGCTTTTAATAAGTATTTTGAAAAAAAAAGAAATCTTCATATACCAGGAGAGCTCTTATAACTGTGGCATAAAAATTCATTGAGAAGTTCTTGGTACTCACAGGGAGTCTCTCTGAAACATTCAGAATTTTTAGCATTTTAAGACTATTCTAGCACATCACGTTATTGGCAGACACAAAGCCCATTATAAGGAACAGTCATTGAGAGTGAAAATTGGATTCACAGTTTTCACATAGGAAATGTGATTGCCAGTGTTATGCTTGAATGATACAATGTGATCCAACTAATCACTCACTGCTCAAGTTTCAAATACAGAGATCTGTTCACAAACAAACTATAAACCAAAACGTATTTGAGCCAGAATAAAATAAACCAATGACTGTCTCCTTATTATGTTTCAGTCAAACCTCCCCTGAAACACCTGGTCCTGCCTCTCAGAGACACAATACTGGACTAGGTAGCCTTAGGTTTCATCCTGCATGGCAGTTTCTGTTTTTACTGATATTTTGAAGTCTTGTCTGTCATAAAATTCTGTGCTTGTTTCTGTGCTCAGAGCTGAGTTATGTACAGAATCAATACAGATGAAATTGTTTCTACTTGAATACTTAAGAGACAGAAGAACAACAAAAGCAGATCCTCAGCTAAGTATTGGGTTTTTCATGCCTCTGTACTCCATACTGAATTGCACGTCTCCAGGCTAGTGCAAAATGTACTGTAACAGGCAGTATGGTTTTTAGGAGGCAATTTCATTCATGTGCTAGTACTTTTCACTATTGAAAATAATTTAATTCAGAGATATTGCTCATAATGTCCAGAAGCAAATAATTGTTCTTGTGATCCCTTTGTTTTAATCAATGAAAAAGTATTTGAGTGTGTATGTTTTGAGAGAGGCTTTAAATGAAGCCATTTTTTAGAAGGGCTGTTTGTTTTTCAGCTCTGGTGTGCAAGAATATGGAGGAGTTTAGTACAAGTAATGAGAAAAAGATTGCTTGTGTAACTCACTGTAATTAACGTGTCATTTTAGTACCCATAAGGGTGTTTCTCTTCAGTTTACATCAGTAACAGAAGCCCCCTGAACTTCCATTAACTTCATCGGTAGATCTTCATTTGTGGTGTTTTTAATTAACAAGTCCTAAATTCACTCTAATTTTATCTTCTTATGTAGTCATAGCTACTACTCATCTACACTAAATCCTGTGGGTGACTTGGATGACAAAACTTTCTGAGGTTTTTATTTCTCCAGACTGACTTTCTTCAGGGTGATAGTATCTACCTTTTCCCTGCAGGAAGTTATCATCAGGAATTCCCCCTCACTTTGCACATTTTGTGTGCTCTAGGTCAGCTGCTGCTCCCACATAGTTACAACAACTTTAATAATAGCAGATCAAGACTTTTCTATGCAAATGGCACCTTAGTATTGCCACAAGCTGCCCCTGAAGACTGAAGGATTTTATTCTGCAGTTGTTTAGAGAAGAAAAATCCTGCCGTCATTAGCGGGTCAGGACTGTGGTCCCAGCATTGTGTATATTCATGAAGTCAGGATCCCCAGCTTTGTCTGCCTTTGGGTAACTCTGCCACCAAGCATTCTCTCTCTCTCTTTTTTTTTTTTTTTTTCTCCCTTATAGGAAAATGTGTTTTTTTTTGACCTTTTTGAATGAAATACAAGCCTTGAACAATAATTTCTAGTGTCGTGGAATACACAGTCTCTTTCTGTGCTATGTCTGTAGACCTAGGAAAGTTTAACCGTATCATAGTCTCAAGCTAACTAACCAATTAAAATATTTTTAATACTTCATGTACAAAGTTCACATATTAAATTGCTAGCATATAGAGGCTCCAGTCTTGGAGCTACATCCAGACAGAGAAAGCCCTTGTTTCCAGACAGGACAGATTTTGACCAATCTTCGTACAAGCACAAGAGGCCACTTGCAGGGTCATGATCTCAGCAAACTTGGCAACTCTTTTCTTCTGCCATCCATCTTGCAAAGTTTGATAATTTTGTTAATGCTCCAGCTGTTGGATGTGATTATGAAAGAGCTCTTGCTTTCATGCTCTCTTTAATTTTGTAGCCTTAGTAGTTACAGATGACATTTTCAAAGACCGATTATAACTTCAAAATCTCGGATATTTTAAAAGTGTTTATGAAAGCAAGAATATCCAAGACTCAAAAGTAAGAATCAGTTTTCTTCCTCTCATAAATCTCCTAATTTTTACAGCACTCTTCTGATTGTTGCTGTAGGGAGAAGGCCAGAAAATAGATTCATACCTAATTCTAAATTTACACCATTTTAAAGCAAGAATTGCAGGTGATTGTTTATTGTGCCTTTGTTCATCATTCTACATTCTGTTGTTTTCATGAGGAAATTGCCAAATGAACTGTAAATTTTCACTCACCTGAAGCAGACCATGTGAATAATTCAGAAGAAACATGTCACCAATTTAATTCTGTAGAGCTCCAAATTTACTTTTAAAAATTGCTCAGGTGCGTAAGAATTCCTATTCCTATATTCCTATTATATAGGATAGTGTATGTAAAGTATTTCTTTCTCAAATACCTCCAGACAGTAGTATGTCAGAAATTACAGGAGCTGTGAACTACAAGCCTCATCTTGGAACAGTGGAGCTGCAAATATTGTGGCTTTTGCATTTTCTCAGAATGAATAACTGGATGAGATACTAACTTGCTTCATGTTTTACAGTATCTTAAAATTTGTCATATGTCCAAAGGCTTAGTTTTAAGTATTTTTTCCTGGAACATTTAAGGGAAAATTCATCTGAATATACCAGCAGTAGTATTTTGTAGTTTGAACTGAATATTTTAAGGAAGTTATTTGTATTACTGAATCTTTTATGTCTGAAGAGATATTTGTTTAATTTTCATAATATATAGCAAAAGTGAACAGCTGTTCTACAGTTGTCTTTGTCATTCCTTAATAGCTTAATTTTTTGAACCCTCTCAGAATGTTTATACACGCTATTGACAACTTTGATTTCTGATTCACCGGAATGCAACTAAGCAAATAATCAAAAAAAATGGCTGTAGGAAGGATGAGGAGGAAATGTTTCCTAAAAATGAGTTAAAATATTTTTCATCATTTTTACAGCTGCTTTGCAGGAAACACCAGCATGTATCATAGATTTAAAAAGTGAAATTGTCAAGTTTTCTGTGCTAGTTCTGTCTGAAGACGATATATTCTAGTTTTGCATTTTGTTAACTCACAGTGGTTTTAAAACAACAAAAAAGCTCTCTAGCAAGCATATCTAATTCTTTTTGAATAGACACTACACTGTAAAAAGTTACATTAAAAGGAAGTTACTTACATTACAAAGTTAAACATATGAAATCTAGGAAATGGCACATTTACAGGTCTAAATCTGTTCTGAAGATCTAATGTGGCAAGGGCCTGCTAGAGAATGATGGTACTTCGACGCATACTCATAGGTATGTCTTGGTCTCCTTGAGAATCAGTGTCTGTAATGTGTTCTTCACACTTTTAAGAGTAAACACAAGAGAAGCCTCAACTATTGCAATGTTTTTTTGCCTGTACACTTAATGGTGTCCCATGGATCAGATCAAAAACATTACATTGAAGCTTCTCTGGCTTCTGGATTGCTTGTTCGTGTTGCCTTACAAAATTCTGAATCCTGTTTGGGTTTTCTTTCCCCATTGTGATTCTTTGGTAAATGAGATCAGCTCTTAGGCTTGAGATTTGTCAGCCTGGCCTCACAGGACCTGTCGTGCAATTCCTGCTGTGCACTGCAAATGGACATCAAGCTAAATTCCAAAATACCCATCTAGTAGAAAAGAGTTTATTCACATCAATGATGAGATCAGACATACAGCTCTGTTTTTTTTTTTTTTTTTTTGTTTTGTTTTGTTTTGTTTGTTTGTTTCTTTTGTATGTGTGTGTATTTCTATTCACTAAGAAGCATAAGTTTTTTAAAATGGAAAAATACTTACAGCCAACATTTCACATTTATCTAATGATGTAATTCTTAGGGAGAAGTGGAAATCGGAGAATGGAGGCAGTAAGCAATATGCTATGAGGTATAATAACAAGGACTTAGGCTATAAACAGAGCATGTGCTTTTGCTTCATAGTTCTTCATTGCTGAGTTTTGTTTTGTTTTGTTAAAAAAAAAAAACTCAGGTTTAGTCTATAATTGTTTTGTACACCTTTCTTTCTGAGCTCTTTTTGTTGTTCATAGATTCCTGTTATGTATGGACTTCTCATATGTATGCAACATGCAATATGTAGACGAAGAAAAACTTGTAAGAAATGTATACGTGGGAAGAGTTTGGAGGGAGCATCCCTTCTCATTGCAGGACACAATTTCCTAGTACATGATTTGTTTGTAGGCTTTCAGTTTTTCTCCAAAAACTGATGTTTCTTCATGTCTGTCTGGGTTGTCTTGTTCTGGACCCACTTTCTCAACTGAGACTCCAAATGTCTGTAGTAGATGCAAGTGTGCTAGATCAGTCCTACTGAATGTACAGATGCCACTTATTGGGAGTGACACTAAAATTAATAAGTACACACTGCAATTTAAAGGATAATATTATGCAAATATTCCTAAGCATGACACATTAAAAGATAGTTACATTTTATACACATCCATTAATATTTTTCTTTGAATATCAAGTAAGTACTACTTCCCACCTGCCATCTCTCCCATATTTTCACTTGCTGTGATGGTTAGATGTCATAAACCTGTCATAATGCTGTGACTAGGCTTTTTGGTTCACAGAACCTTGAAAACTCTGCATTTATCTTGTGCTCAGCATCTTTTAAACTGATTGCATATTTCAAACTCTAACAAAAGCCATATTTTTGTCTTTTTTTTTTTTTTTTTCTCTCCTATGGGGCAGATTCTGAATTGCTTTTGATAATTTTGTAGCATAGAGCCTTGCTTTATTTTGCTTCTAACAAGCATATCCGTATAATTTTTAACAGGTTATGTTAAGTCACTCCTACTTCACACTTGCATTTAGGCATATTACGGTGTCACTCACTTTGGAAAGCAGATAGCAAGTCTAGGTGCTTAGGTTTTGATGGTGGTGTTATTTAGCTCACAAACTACCTAAGTCACTATTTTAATAGCACTGTTAAATCATAACAGTGGATTTCTTCCTCCCTGGACTTTTTATCAGCAACTTAGGTCAGACTCCCCAGACTTCCAGTGCACCTTTAAAACTCTAGATCTACTCTTACATATTAAAGAGGAAAAAAAAAAAAAGAACAAAATAAAACAAAACAAACAAAAAAAAATATCTACAGCAGCTTAAAAAAAAAAAAAAAGGAAAAGTAAAGAATACTTAGGCTATATCATCTTGCCCCCATCCCTGTCTGTCTGACACAAATACATACTTCCTGTTTGTTTTAGTTTATAAACATTTTCAATTCTTAACAACTGGATGTTAATGTTAGCATTTAACAACTAAGTAAACAGACAAATTGCCAAAGTCTATAAGCAGTCACAGTTCTTGTTGAATCTTAGTAGCATTTGAAATGTTAGTATTTTAATTTTCTGATCATGGCTGGCCATTAATGCCATTGTAGCTATGCTAAGTACTATGATTTCTTTTCCCCCATCCAAAATTAATACAACTTTTCTGAAGAAAGTATATGGCAGGTTGGTTTCTTCTTGCTGTTGGTTACATGGCGTGGGGGCTTGGTAAGTTCATTATAGGGAAGCAGTTTGCTGAAGATTTGAAAACTTGTTCCTGTTATAATACCAGCCCTATCTTTTTGGTGAGTAGTAACAGGAAAATCATAATCTCTATGACCATTTTGTAGCTGCAAGGGATAGAAAAGGCATGTGAAGACCCATATGTATAACACACTGCACCAAACAGTTGCCTCCTCTCCTGTCATCCTTCACAAGGTGGTAACACCTTTTCCAAATTTTACTAGTGAATGTACTTTTTCACGTGAGTAGTCCCTTTATTTTCATGAATTCATTGTGAAATACAGTGTATAATTCTTGATATTCTATTCACATGTACAGAAACTGTAACTCTAGGCTACAATTCACATGCATTCACTTAGATGAATCACATAAAAACAGTTATAGTCTAAATGCACAAAACTGACAAAGACATCAAACTGGGAAATCTACTTACAGGGAAAGTCAGAAGTATTATGTGGATACTTTATAAATTAACTAATAGACTTGACTATAAGTCTATACTAATGATGGACATAGCTGTAATGGTAACAGTATGAAAATGCTGTTAGCAACATCATAGTCAGGTATGTCAATATTTACAGTTTAAGTAGCATTAATATCTTTTTACAAAATTGAAATGATTTGATTTTATCTCTAATCTGAACAAAATATATTTTATGGAACATAGCATTTTCCAAAGTTTCTCTGTCCAAATTTATTTTAAATGTAACTTTAAGGTCCTCATTTCTCTAGCAGAGAAAGGATCACAAGCTACACTGGAAAATGAAAAATTCTGATTAAATATTATTATATAATTATATACAGTTATTGGATTTATGTTAAAAATAATGGAAATATGAATGTGTAATATAGATAAAAGATTGTTACTTATGATAAAATGTTATCATCTGATACCTTGATTCAGCAAAACTCAAACATTTTTGGTTATATGTTACTAAGGTTTTCATGTTTATACTCCAGTTAGGAAAAAGGACTTCTGAAGCCCTGATATCAGGAGAAGTGAAAAAATGATAGAAATCTTGACATCTAAGTACATTTGATATTTTGAAAGGAACACATTGAAAAGGAGAAAGAAAGTGTTTAGATCAGACTAGCTTCCACCAGGAAAAGGTAAATAAGAAAGAGAAAGTGGCTGGGTATAATCCAAATAAACTTGGTTGGTGATGAGAAGTTATGAAATATAGATGATATAGATCAGATCATAGAATAATTTTTTCACAGTCAGCATTTTAGCAGGAACAAGGAGATTAATTAAACTTTATATTAAAATAAACAGTAGGTATCTATGTGGTTAAGGATTTGAATTGCAATTGAATATTCCTAAAAGTTGTACGATATTATCAGTATAATAGACTTGATTATACAGAGTAAAAGAATTCATGTTAACCGTGCTGTCATTTAAATAGTACATCATAGATGTGCTCTTGGGAAATAAGTACCCTCAAAGCACAGAAATCCAAATAGTGAGAGAAGGTAAAAATGAACAATGAAAATACTTTATTCCATGTAGGTTATTATACTGCTCTTATCATCATAATATCTGATTACTTTCTGGTGGTGCATTAAGCTATGGTATTAGCATCTGCTGCTTAATGCTCTGCTTTTGTGTGGTGATTCTTGTAGGTTTGGGGGAGGAGAAATAGGGAAGCTGTGAAAACTTTCTTAAGTGTTAACAAATTCTGCATGTGGAAATATAAAATAAAAGAGATGGAAGGAAATAGCAATAATGATGAAAATCTTATTCAGTTAGGTAAAAGAGAACAGATTTGCATGTGTTGGCTGACACTGCAGACTTTTGGAAGGCTACTAAATGGGGCTGCGATTTGATCCATGAATGTTGCTATCTATTTCAACAGTAGTTCAGAAATACCTATGAGACTATTAAAAGACAATTAGCTATAAAAAAGGTCTAAATTTTTGGCTAGTGGACTTTAATCAACTTCATTTTTCATTTGGGAAGGAAGGAAGTTTCCAAAATCTTATAATCTTTATAATTCTGTAAGTTTGCTTCTAGAGCAGGAGTTTGAGAGAGCCCTCCATTTGGTAAAACACTGCTCTGTCCAGTGAGGAATTCTGGTATCTGGGGAGCTGGATACCTTGTGTTCTAGTGGTGCAGTGCTGAAGAGAGACTTAGAAAACCTGCATGCACAATATACTCAAAATATTAAAGTAATAACAGGCAAATCCTGTTTGTTAAAAAAGCTAAAAAATAAAGCAGTGTTCATTCAGTACATGGAAAAAAACTAGAGATTTAAAATGCATAAACGGGCAGAGGCTGAAGCAATTTGAAGACTACAGAGTAAAAAGATATCAAACAATAAAAGGCACTCTTTCCACCAAATATAAAGGGAATTTTATGATATTTCAAAAGGTTTTGCAATTGTCATCTACTTTTCCTAAAATTTTCTGGAGGTAGCTCCAAGAGAATTCTATTTTAAAGTAGAGATCTTGTACTACTTTTAAGAGAGTATTGAAATGAATAAATGAGTTTCTGAAAAAAAAAAATACAAAATATATATTTTTTAAATACCTTTGCACAGTGTGTGTTAAAAAAAAAATGGCCAACTAATTAAATGAATAATTCTTTGTTAAAGATACCAGACTTTAAAATTTCTTGATAATTTTATTTAAATCCATATCTAACATACCTAGTGAGAACAGGATATCTTTGTGTTGTTCTTATTTTGTGTTAGAGGTTATTCTGTGATTGTGACAATTGTCTTTCTCACAGCCATTACACATTTCTAAGTTATGTCAAACAAGAAATGGAAATTCAATTTTGTAACTTTTTCTGCAACTAGAAAAAGCATCACATTTGAAATTACATTGTTCATCCCATCAAATACTTTAATTCATAAAGCAATGCAGGACTTGAACTTAGACCCAGATGTCTTATAAAAATTGGCTAGATTTTTACCTAAATAATTTTATGCCAAATAATGTTTTAACAAATCCTGGAAAGGCAAAGCAACATATTTTGTTAGATAGAAGAGATGTTATTTACTGCTTTGAGTTATTTACTGCTTTTATTTGCTATTTATTTTATAGACATTATTTACTGCTTTTTTAAGATACTTAAGAGTTAAATAATATGTAACTTTTAGAGGTCAAGTATTGATGGTCTAGCTTCACTCACAGTGTTGTGGACTGGTATTCACATCCAGAGATATCATCAATACGTTGATACCTCTATTGTTAAGCATCATAGAAGAATAGTACCTTCAGAAATTCACAGTGTGAACTTGCATGAAATTTGTATGGTTGCTACCTAAACATTTTGACAAACTTCATGAATTGCGCTGTACAACCTGACATCAGGAGCAAAATCTCCTTTATTGAAGAGATGAAGACTAATTTGCAACAACATATTGATTATCCTTCCTCTCCAGAAGAAGTACGTATGTATTCTATTGGTAGTGGTTTCTTACAGTAACATGGAGACAATACCACAAGTGAAAAAACAAGACTACTCATTGGCTAAATAACTCTTATTCTTTGATAAAGCCCACAGATCCACACTAGCTCTCTACTACGGTCTCAGCTCCAGAACATGATTCGAAGGACAGCTTCCTGAGAGAGAAAAAGAGTGTAAGAGGGGTGAAACTCTGTCATATAATGTATTCAGGAGACTAACACGTTTCTCAGTGCCAAGCAATATTTTGACAAGTATTCTTCGGCTATGTATGCGTGGGCATGTGCACAAACTATAGTATCTACAGAGTAGCTCAGGATGGACAATACAGGTGAAGAGTAAGAATTACCATTTGTAAGTTGTTTTTTTTTAAGATTAAAAGTAATGAGGGGACTTAGGCTGTGTATCACTGACTCAACTAATGCAGACTTTTGGGGACGAGTTGCCAAAATAACTTAAAATATTTTTTATAAATGAGTTTGAGATACGTAGTTTTTCTCCAAGAAGAAAAGAAGAGCTTTCAGAATGAAAACCACAAGGAAACTATGCTAAGGCACATGTAAAATAAGGAGGTGATTGGTGACAGCCAACATAGTTTCACTAAGGGCAGATCATGCCTGACAAATCTGGTGACCTTCCACAATGGTTGACATTGGTGAATAGGGGAAGAGCAACTGACGTCATCTACCTGGACTTGTGCAAAGCATTTGATACTGTCCTGCATGATAGCCTTATCTCTGAATTGGAGAGACATGGATTTGGCAGATGGGCCACTAGGTAGGTAAGGAATTCACTGGATGTTTGAACTCAAAGAGTTGCAGTCAATGGCTCAGTGTCCAAGTGGAAATCAGTGATGAGTGGTGTTCCTCAGGGGTGTGTGTTGGACTAGTGTGGTTTAACATCTTTGTCAGTGACATGGACAGTGAGATCAAAGTGCACCCTCAGCAAGTTTGCAAATGACACCAAGTTGTGTGGTGAAGTCAACACACAGGAGGGAATGGATGCCATCCAGAAGGACCTGGGCAGGCTTGAGAGGTGGGCCTGTGTGAACTTCATGAGGTTCAACAAGGCCAAGTGCGAAGTCCTGGGCCAGAGCAATCTCAAGCATAAATACAGGCTGAGAGGATTGAGTGCACCTCTGATGAAAAGAACCTGGGAGTGCTGGTTGATGAGAAAGAAGATCAAGATGAGCTGGCAATGTGTGCTTGCAGCCCAGAAAGCCAACCATATCCTGGGCCGCATCAAAGGAAGTGAGGCAGGGAGAGCGAGATGATTGTCTCCCTCTTCTCTGCTTTTGTGAGAGAATTGAGTGCTGCATTCAATTCTGGGGCCCCCAGCACAAGGACATGGATGTATTAGAATGAGTCCAGAGGAGGGCCATGAGGATGACCAAAGGGCTGGAACGCCTCTCCTATGAAGACAGGCTGAGGGAATTTGGGTTGTTCAGCCTGGAGAAGAGGCTTTGAGGAAACCTTATAGCAGCCTTGAAGTACCTAAAGGGAGCCTACAAGAAGTCAGGAGTTACTCTTTGTCAGGGAATGTAGTGATAGCACAAAGGGTAATGGTTTTAAACTAAAAATAAAATAAAAAAAAAAATAGATTAGAAATTAGAAAGAAATTTTACGTGATTATAGTGTTGAGGAACTGGAATGGATTACCCAGAGAAGTTGTTTAAGGTGAAGTGGTGGGGCTTTGAGCAGCCTGGTCTAGTGGGAGATGTCCTTACCCATGGAAGGAGGAGGTGGAACTAGATGATCTTTAAAGTCTCTTCCAATTCAAATCATTCTATGATTCTCTGATACAAATGCTATATTCCTTAAAAAAAATAAAAATAAAAATAAAAATAATAAAAAGTCTACTATGTTGCCATATCTTTTGAGAGCAAAGCAGTACTTCTGCTTATTTATTTGGATTGTTGGGGCATCCCAGGCTCTTTGTTAGGCATAGAGACACCCATGAATGTCCTGAATAAGAAAGATAGGTGATGCCATTGAAGACAGAAGGAAGTTGACAAACGGGAAAGCAGATCAGGGGAATGAGCAGGCACATTCTAGGGTTCCCCACATATATATAGGAGGAGCCACTTGGCTATTTATTTGAAACTGCTAAAAGTTGCCAGTAGGTATCAGCAGAAGATATTGATCTGAGGTGAAAGGTGACATATTGATGGATGTTTTAGTTCATATTAATGTAATATTCTGCTGGTTTGGTCATCTCTAAAGGCCTTGGTGAAGAATGGGACTTCCAGATTTCTAGTGTTTTATGTTTTCATAATTAAAAACAGCATCTGCTATAGGTGGCTTTGATTTTTAAGGTTCCTGTGCTCAAGAGACTTCTGCATGCTTGGTTATATTGTTATGGATGATTCCCCTGATTTCAGTGAGAAGGCTAGTTGTAGTAAAGATGAATACAAGTAAAAGAATTTGCGTCATAAGGGCCTAGATACAGATCAGCTCCTCTCTCAGAGTATGGAAATAACAGGTTCATCACAGGACTTACTGAATCAAGGACATGCTTACTGCATACTTTGTGCCCATCACGACATTCTATAGTTTATTTTGTAAAAAAATCATGCAGGAAATTGGCATTCTTTATGAAATTTTCTCTTAAATTCCCAATCCCATGGCTGTTATTAATCCCTTGAGGACAAAACTAGATTCTGTTTGCAGAACTTAACTGCATTTTAACTAAAGGACTCTTTTCTACATGTTTCATTCTGCTTCTCCCCTGCTTGATAGAAGTTATCCAGAAACGCATTCCAAAAATCTGGTTGCTATGTTTCATGCTCTGCAAGTGTCGGTTACCATAGTGTTTTAGAAAAATACCTTTTCAGGAAGCAGATATATAATCAAATATAGTCTGCTGAAGTTGTGCTGAATGAACCATCTGTTAACAAATTTAAAGTAACATATTTGTAGATGAAATGATTTGTACACTTTAATTTCCTGTTAAAATTGGAGAAATATAAAAAAGAGGGCATGAGAATATCTTTAGTAGCATCCATTTATGTATCCTGAAGCTGCCTAGCCTTTGAATACACCTGGTTATGAATGTCATGTGGACGTGCAATAAACTGACCCTTTTCAACAACCAACTTTTTCTAGAAAGCAAATCAGACACTACCTGCCACCTAGACTTCACATTTCTGCAGATACTCTACCTCTGAGCCACTGGAACAATTAATGCTTCCTAGTTTATTAAGCCAGGATGTGCCCAGTACTGATCAAAATGCAGTATATCTATATTGGATCACTCTTGTTTAAAATAAAGGCCACTTTAAATGTTGTTGTTTTAATAATGAATGCAAATTCCCATCTTTGATCCCAAAGAACTAGGCATTATACAAATTTAGAGTAAAATCACTTTAATGTCCTTAAGTCCATGAAGGCTATGTAAATATCTGCAAGTAGTTTAGAATTCCAGGAAGATGTTGAAACAAGATTGAAGTACTCTTGTCACAATTTTTAAATAACAAATAAAGGTTTTCTGCTTATTACTAGGGAAGATAAAGATACCTTCTAGGTACATGACCTTTGCTGGTCCTCTGAAATCTCTTTGGTGCTGTTCAGGCATTCAATAAACAGAATTTCAGAGCAGTAAATAATGAAATATGTTATCTGTGTTTTTTGTCATTGTTGATTTTTTTTCCAGTGGTTTGGTATATTTCAAGCTCTCCAATAGTCATTCTGCACTTAGTTGTAGACTGTTACCCTTTGTGCAAGGCGGCAGCTTTGGCTGTCAAGTGTGAACTAAAACCATCTCTTAAGCTCAAGTGTGTTTTCAGCTACTCTGTGGTAATGCTGGCTGTGATGTTCCATCTCCCCATCAAGAAAGCAATGTGATGTTAACATAAAATTCACTGTGTTATTTATTCCCTGGGGCAGCAGATATATGTAATATCATGAAATTCCATGAGCTGTGATGTCACAAATCATATGAATTCATGAGTCATTACTAAATTGTTGGACTGCTGAATTTGTGTGTTGATGAAGTGCACACAATGTTTGATATTAATTTTCTATAAAGCACTTCAGGATTTACCAAATCAAAACTTTGGTGTAATAATTACCTATTTCTTAGCAAAGTTTTAATTGGAAATATTTTCTCAAGTACTAAACTTCTGATAAAGATGAACAATGACCAAAGTAACCAAGGACCTGGTAGCAAAGGAACTCAACTGATTTTATTAAAGCTCATATTATTGCTGAGTGCCCTGTGCCAATGTGAATTTCACATAATGTAGAAATGTAATCTGATGAAGATTTTGAGTTACACATGCCCATCTACATGTCCTGAAAAGCAAGCTAAGGAAGTAGCAATGCTCTAATTGAAACATGAATTTTCCATTTTTCCTGTGAGTTATTGCTTGCAAATAACATGATCTCTCTTTCATCGTGACGCCAGAAAACAATAATGTCCTTTTTTGTTTGTTTAATTTTGTCAGGAAATGCTGATTCATTGAAAACAAAGCTGCTTGCATTTGAACAATTCCCAGTCAGAAAAAAACATTGGAAAAGTGTGTTGCAAAAGATAGTGCAGTGATTTTCAATAACTAAAGTTCCTTTTTTTTTTTTTTTAAAAAAAAAAGGTATTTTAAATAAGTTTTCAGGCCTGTAACCTAGTTTTAATGTATAAATAGTTCCCCTCCCCACCATCCAATAACCTGTAAATTATACATGTATAGTGGAAGCAGAAGTTAAGATCCAGAGTCCTCTCTCCCCTGCCTTTGATCACTCATAGCCTCCTCAATCTTCCGAGAAGGCTCCATGCCTTTGATCTCTTCTGCCTCTGCCTCTGTGTTGTTCAGGTTATCTGAGGATGTTTATTGTTTTGAAGTGTAGGTTTTACTCACAAAATTATGCTAATTCAAACTAAAAAATTGGAAAGTGTAGCCATTTGTACTAAAAAGATCAAAGAAGTAAAAAAATTAGGATGAATATTTTAAAAAAATTAATGTATAAAGAGTTAATTGCTCCAATATAAAAATTTTAAAATCTAGATTGGAAGGTTTGTGCAATTTGAAGTGAGACTATTTTGCTGACTCTAAAATTTGCAGTAGGGAAATTGAAAACTGAAATATAAAAAACTGTTTCCTGTTCACTTTTAATCAGTTTTGCTTCAAAACTCACTGATCCTTTAGTCTGCTGAATCAAAAACACGTCTTACGGCTATAAGGCATATGTTCTTTCTTTCAAACTTAGAGTTATGGCCTATCCATATTTTTTGGCTAACAGAACTCAACTTGCTAAGAATGTAACCCAGAGAAGTGCATGCACGGGCCTCATATTTTTGTAATTAAATTACCAAAAAGATGTGTGGTGTTTTAGGATATGTGCGTGTATATACCTACCTGCAGGTGATGGTTTGGAAAATACTGTCCAGATTTGTAAGAATATAAGTATCTAAAGATGTATGTAACTTCCTTTCTGAAATAATTAAGAAAGTTACAAAAAATTTTTTTCTGGTTCTGCCTGAGAACACTGCTCTGGGGCATTTTGAGGTATGATGCCATATTCAGTTATAGCAGGTAGAGTGATGGATGACACATAGAACATACTCTACTGAAGGCTACTTTTGGCTCAAGGCAGCTAGATGAAATGCTCCTTCAAATAACATTGCATAAGATTTCATTTTAAGTTGTTGAGCAACCAAGATTCATCCAGGGTTGTATAGAAAAAGTATGTATGAGTAACATTAAAACTGTTTATTGTTCATTAAGAACTCAATGGTATGAAGAACGTCCTTGCAGCATCTTTATTTTCCTGGGTTATATACAGATCAAGAATGAGTCCTAGGAAAATAAGTGGCCCTGGAGGGCCCTTTGTACACAATCCAGTGTACAGTTGGGAACAGGAAAGCATCTATGTGTTCCCCTGAGTTATGTTTTGTGCTCCCATATCCATGAGAACTTTTCATTTTGAAGCTTGGGACAGAATTGCTGTTGTGAAGATGTTCCCTGACTATGCATGCAACTCAGCTAAGCGCTGCAGCAATATTTGAAGGGGAGCATAGGCATGGGAGTTATACTGGGAGAGGTCTTTAAGTATTTAAGTATTTAAGCTTTAAGTATGCTGCTAAATCAGAAATTAATAAAACATGTTCTGGCTGTGCTTGCCCTTGTTTTGAAGAGGTGTTAGTGAAAAATATCAACCTTGTTTTATTAATCAGAAGTAGAAGGGATGTAAATAATTATTTGGTGTTTACTCACTTTGCTACCTAGTTCTCTTTCCTTCTCCTCCAGTGACATTTTCCAGGAACTAGATCAAGGTAACTTCAGATTTTTGTTTTCAGAGGTAGTGGTCAAGATGATGGAAACTGTGCAAGCAGTATATAGAAATTATCTAATTCAAGCTGTTACTTAAGATTCAATGCAGAGTAGTTAACATTGAGCAATGTAAGATAGTCCATCATGGATAAATGATTTATGAAAAGAAGCGAAGTTTGCTATCTTTGGCTCTAGAACTGGAAAATCACCTAACTGCCATGCTGCTTATGCTTTTAGAAGAGTGATGCAGTACAACTTTTTAAATTTGGGAAATATATGTGTGTCAAAATTTTTATCTGATGAATAGTGATGGTAATGCTTGTCTGTATTTGCATTTAGGCCTGCAAGAGACAAATGAGGTAAAGAGTATATAAGAAGAGTTTTTATATGTCTAGGATTTGGTGTAAGTGAGGGAATTGAATGTTTCACCTCTTGATTTGAACTTTTTAATGTTTATGGAATAACAGTGGTGAAATAAACAGGAGATGAAGCAAGTATGTTGAAGGAAATGTGTGTGACAACGCTCTTCCTGTCATCACGTTTGGTTTGATGTTTTATACCACCACAGCATTTTTACCTGTCTGAGGTACTTACTGTCTTGTTGTTTGCCACATCTTTTTGTGCCTGAATGATCACCCCTAAGGACCTAAGTTTCTTAGAAAAGTGGAATAAAGATAGAGTCTGCTTTTTGCTTTGGCCTCATTATGAGCTCATGTCAGTCCCAGCCCTCCTCCGGCACTGCAGCCATGCTGCTTATTCTATCACAATTGCACTTCACCATGAACAACAGAAGTGTTGCTCCCATCTGCAATGTTTGATTTTTTTCATACTGCAAAATAGTTGTTGGAAAATGCTCATTTGAATTTTTAGTAGCTGTTTCAATTTGTTATATTTGCATCCTTTTCTCTTTATGAATATCTGCACTTTTAAGGAAATAGCTGGTCTTAAAGTCTGTGAAGAATGCTTTTCTTGCATGAACAGGAATAGTTGCTGTGCATTACTCATTTTTATTTTTTTTGCTATCAATTTTAAAATACTTTCTTTTGTAGTAGCAAAGCAGAAAGAAGGTTGTGAAGTTCAGGTGTCCAGCCAGAGTAAAAGAGACAAGATAATTTATAAATTTATAAGTAAATAGGCTGCAGATAATGTGGTGACAAGTTTAGAGGAGAAGAAACTTAATAAAAGCAAGAATGTTGATGAAAATTTCAGAAACAGGAAAATTTTAGTTAAATTTATGATGAATGACATGTCTGGCTCTTACCATGGAGCATCTTGCTTAAGTCTCTTAATTTGGTGGTGTTAACCTTAAGGCAGAAAAAATGGGAAGGCACAGTGCCATTTGAAAATAACATGAAAGTAGCAAACAGATGATAAATTTTCATTTGCATGCATTTTGCAAATAATTTTTATCACCTCTATATACTAGAGCCTTTGAGAGTATGCTCTGCAAAACAAGACTGTTTTATTGTGAAGTGTTGTGCCATGCAATACAGTATATTAAAGTTAGCCAGAAACATGTAATATATCCAGTACTTGCATTTCCTCTTTGCTTTGTGTGTTTTCAACTTTTAACTTGTAGAAATTGTAGTTATATGTTTGTTCATAAATATAAAACTAGAAAATACACAAAAGAGTAGACATTGCTTTCCTCAGTCGTTCCCTCTCCTTTCTCTCTGAGAGGGCTGCTATGTTTCTTTCCTGATCTCTCTGCTTTTCTCTCATGCAGGGTGCCATTGCTCAGAGAAGGCTCCATATTTTTTCTGTTCCAATTAGTTTACAAACTGCCTGCTGAGCTAGGAAGGCTGTAGGAAGGCTCAGTACAGACTCATAAACCCTCAGATGTCTCTTTGCCTTCCCCTTCCCTCAATCAGGCCAGTGTCAGAACCAGTCCCCTCTCCTCTGGTGGAGAGGTCCAGTGCCACCTCCCTCCACCTGGCCAGCTTGCCTGCTCCAGCTGCAGATGAATAAGGTCAGATGCTCTGGCAGATGTGTTTTTTTTGTTCCTTTTGTATCATCCTTGTATCAGTTCATAGGCAAAACACTCTGAGATCCATCTACATCTGTAATTGTTTCTGGGCACATGTGCAAGTGATTTTTTCAGCAGGATTTTAACATCCTACTTTTGAATATTGGTGAGGTGAGTGCTCCATTGTGGGGACTAGCCACATGCTGAAATGCTTTTTGACATGGGAGAGTAAAAGTGACTGTGCAGAATTTGATGCCTGTCACTTCTCAAAAGCTGTAGCTCAAATTTACCTAGCTCAGACTGTGTCTTATTTGTGGCAATACTGGAAAATGCCCTTCAAAGATCTGAAAGTCAGGCTGTTCCCTTGTCCTTTTACATACCATCACTGATAATAATAGCAGTAAATTTGAACAGAATATATATTCATTGTAGTTCAGTTGGAGATTTCTATTCAGTTTTAATGGAACCACTGTTGTCACCTTGGATCAAAATACCATGTGGGTTCAGAGTTTACAGCCTCGTCAGTGGCTCATTCGAAGACAACAATGTATTTTGGCTTAAATGTTTTTATGGATGATGGAAAAATCTGAGGTGGAGTGAACTGAGCTTGATTCCCCCATGCCCTGTTAGAAGGAAAAAAATAATAATAACAAAAAAAAATCTGTTTTGATTTGTTGACTCAAATCAGTAGGAAAACTATCAAAGTGATAAGAAGTGGAATCCCAAGTTGTTGTTGCTACATAATTGTTAATTAAAGACAGATGAATTGTGTTTCTGAGCTTTATGAGCCTGCAGAAAAGCATTTAGTTTTAAATAATCTGAAAGCTCATTTAATCTGGAAGACCTTTGTGGGAGAACCCACCAGGTCTCATTTTCGTAGCTGAAGTGTCACACTGGGCAGATGCTGCTCGCAGCCCCTGGAAGTTAGGGCCACCCTTTTGCTCCCAGCTCTGGGACCACAGTGCCAAGGAGCCAGGATGAGGAGCAGCATTTTCAGATGCTGGTGGTGCCCAGGCAGCCTCCTGCAGCTGGCAGGGAAAAGAAAAGCATCATCTCTGGATTCAGAACCGCATGTGCAGCATTTCAATCAGAAAGGCCATTTGGGAAAGTTTACGCCATGTCGCGGTATCAAGGGCTTTCCTACTGCTGCTAGCCCTTGAAAAGCTCCAGATCTAGAAAAGAGAGGAACTCAAGCCTGGGTTGATTTTCTGACACAAGCTGCTCCGCTGACAGGCAGCTCCCATCCTTCAGCTGGAGTGGGCCCCGCTCAGGAGTGCCTATCCAACCTGGCAGGAGGAGCGGGTCGTCTCACATCCTCCTGCATCCTCTGCCTCCATCCTGCCTGCAATGTAGTGGCACCCTGTGGGCTGCTCCCAGTCTTCCCCACTCAGCCCACTTCACCCTTCTCCACACAGAGACTGCCCCAAATGCAATCCTTATCCCTGCTATGCGGGCCCTCCCCAAAACTGCGTCCAGCCAGGGGTGCAGACAGACCTGATGGCCCTTCGGCCTGTGTGGGCAGCACGGCCATTGTGGCCATCTAGCTGTGCCTCAAGGCCCCTTTCTCACACTTCCAGCCTTCTGTAATGAGCTGTCGATCTCCTCCAGATAAACACAGTGAAACTGGAAAGAACAGCAAAAGTAAACACGACAGCAGCAGAGCTGGGTGGCTGCTGACTGTGGTGTCCCTGGGAATGGATTTTCATGTCTTCCTGCCGTGGTTTCCAGCCTGTTGTCTTCCACTTTGTTTGCCATTCCTTAATTTCTAGCCGTAAGGTCTTTTGCATGCACCCTTCTCTTCACAGTGCATTTGTGCTACTGTCTGCAGATGCTAATAGGTAGAGAGACTCCTCCCATGGCTCTGTTCTTATTAAATGTGGAAATAAGAGAAATTACCACATTTTTAACATCTCTTTTGTGGTAGCTATTAAGCTTTCTGGTGTAGAAGGGCCAAACAGATTTTTGTTCATTTGTTCACAACACAGCCCCATAGATAAATTCTTCTGTGTAAGCTTTTTAGGTGCTGGGAGCACGTGTATTCGTTGCTCAGTATTTTACATGGTATTTTCATTTCTAAGTGACATTTTGTGTGACATTTTACTTTAGAACAATATATGTGCAAAATCGAAATTTCAAGTCTGAAGCAGAGGAGTTATGTCTATTACTTAGTCTATTTAATAAGTTGTATCTTTTATAAATTCTTGTCTGATTTTGTCTTTCCAAGAAATCTGGTTTGAATGTATTTTGAAAACAGGAGGGTGCTGATGGGTCTCGAATGCGCTGGTTTACAAACTTGCAGAGCAGCGTCCTACTCACTAGTGACGATAAGAGGGCTCAGATGAAGGGGTTTGTGCTGCTGGAAACACAACCAGCTTTCTCAGGAGGCTGCTTTGAGGAAGATTGCAGCAACATTGCATCCCCACTGTTACTGGTGGGTATTGCTGCACACATCTATAATTTGTGCTAGATAAAATCAGGAGGTAATAAAGGGAGGTAAAAAGACGAGATGAGAGATCTGTCCTGTACTTTTTTTTTTTTTTTTTTTTTTCTTCAGGAGAAAAAATGTCCCAGGGATGCTGCATTAACTCAGGGAAAAACAAGTGCTGCTTTAAATCAGAAAACTTGCACTGCACCAAGTCCTTTAGTTTGGGAACCATTTCAGTATGTTATGAAGGAAAGTTGCAGAATAGGCATATTTACTAGACCTTTAATTGCTACATTTAGTAGAAAGGCGCGTTTTTTTGTTTTTTTTTTTTTCTCCTTTCCCTCCCCTTTTTAATGACAAGAAGCCAGAGTTTGCTGTGCAAATGAAGCAGGCTTTGCGAGAATCAGATTCACTTTGGACGACTCTTCACATTCCTAGTCATCATTACATTAGGCAGCACAATCCCATCTCTGGTTGATGGGCAGCAAAAGTGGGCAGCCTGCCAGGTAGACGTTTCCATGGCTCCCAACCCCCAAAGGTGATGCGTTTTTCAGCTAATTCAATGAAGAGTGGGCTGAACTTTGGGTCTAAACTAGACAATAGCTGCCTTCGCAGTATCAGCAGAATGGTTTATGGGAATGCACTCCACATTTGGCAGAGAATCATGTGACCTTACGGCTGAGATTTTGTGATGATGCCAACGGAGACTTGGAAAGCAGCACCCGTTCTGACTTTTTTCCTCCTTTCTTACATGGCTCAGAAAATGGTGGATCTTAATACTTGACTTTAGCCAGACTCAGCAAGCAATTGAGCTTTGAAGCACAACTTTGCCTTTATTCTGGCTTTTTTGGCACACCACCAGGAGGCTGTCCCTTTCACGCCTGATAAATTCTGCTTCTTATCTCCAAATAGAAAAAAAGAAAGAAAGAAATATAAGCAGAATATTTAGACTTCATAACTGCATTTTCAAACTACGTGTTGTATTTTTTATTGTTGATCTGTAGTTCAGAACAGCCCTCCTGAGTATCTGAAGGATAAAAGTTTTTTTTTTTTTTTTTCCTTTTTTTTTCTCCTGTTTAACGAACAGGCGTTTGAACTGGGCAAACAGGGCGACAGCATTGAACATGAGATCATTGCAGCGTAGTGTAGCAAACTGGCACCCTGCCTTTTCACCCCTTTGCTTCGGCAGATTTGTGCAATCCCCATTTATAAAACCAGCACAGGGGCGAGGTGAATTTTCTGGTCTCTCCCCACCTCTCGCACTGTGCAGGCGGTGGCGGCAAGGATTGGTGCAGCTTTTGCGCAGTGCTTTGTGCCTGGAATTCCGAGAAGAGCGAGAAAGAAGACAGGCATCCTGGTCTTCTTCCGAGAAATAACAGGAGCCCTCAGAAGAAGAAACAAATCTGAGTTTGTCCTACATACAAGAGTGCAGAAAAAAAAAGTGGCTCTCCTGCTTCCAAAAAAAAAAAAATCTGGCATGTTACACTGCAGAGACATCAGGATGTGTTAGAGCTTCTTAAAGCAGTGTAGCAAAATGAGCCCAGGAGATTGATTCTTTTAGTAAAAACAAAAGAGAAAGAAGGATTTTTTTTGTTTGTTTGTTTGTTTGTTTTTCTATTGCTTATATAGCAATATTTGGCACTGGGTGAAAACGTACCTTTCATAACAGGTATAGCTTCTTTTCCTTTTTTCCTTTTTTTTTGTTCCATTTTAAACGTTGTTGAAACTGAGTCCTTGTGTATTAATTTTAACATATTCATCTGTTCACACTTTTTTAAACTAACTTTTTTTTGGGATGTGTTTGAGCTAATACTGCTAAAAATAGAAAGTAAACAAAAAATCGCAGATCTGTAGAAATGAGTGGCTAGGCACATTTTGTCTTAGCGAAGCACTAGAGTTATGCAAAGACCTTAATGTTACATTTGTTCAGTGTAAGCTTTGGTTATTGCTACAAAAGTTGTGGGCATTTAGATCTGGTTGCTAAGGAAAGTAAATTCTTTTTTTATACTGTGACTCATGCTTTCAGTTTCTAAAGAGAGAAAGAAAAAAAATGTGCTAACCGGTAGGAAAGGATCGCTCTTGTAGCCAGTATATTAAAGTTATTATGGAGTTAATTCATATACGATTTTCTTACAATTTGTATCTAAATCCATTACAAAGAAATCAGTGTAATAAGCACTGGAATAAAAGGCACATTATTGGGACATTCATGAAGTAAGCCTGGCTTGCAGCTAGTAACAGTGACTATTTTAAGATGTTTGGTAAAGCAGCACTTGTCCAGGAATAGCTGAAAACAGTATTTAGGATATCCATTCAGAGTGTTTGTGATAAGTGCATGCAAAGTTAAAGGAAATTTTGAGCATATGACGCTTTAGTAATAGACCCTGTTTCTTAGAACATTTGTCTGTCTTTTGTAACATATTACTAAGCATTACTAAGTTAGAGCAGTCTGCACCAAAATTCAATTTGACTGACATATTTTAAAAAGCTCAGCCAAATCAGTGTTTTATGTATCTTGGATTACTTATATTTTCCTAGGCTTATAAATTTTCGTTAAAATACAGAAGTCTTTGGCTAGAAATTACTTTGAAACTTAGGGTCTTTTTCATCAAAAACTCTTATATGTTTATCAAAATATTTCTGATAGATATTTGTCTAATAAAAAACTTTATAAATATATTTTGGTTTTACAAAATAGAATTGTTTTAATGTGTTTTACTTTTTATACATTACTGATTAGACAGCGACTCCTAATATTATATGCTAATTTTGCTACCTTATATTTTTGTTGTTCTGCAATGAATTCTGGGAAACTACGGAATGGAGATCTTATGTATATGACACATATACTTCCATCCACCCATTTTGCACAAGAAAGTGTTTCTTAGATTTATGGTGATACTTCCCTCCCCAGTATTTCTGCTGGAATACTTACGTATGTCATTAGTACCTATGTCTGTTGAGGAACTAGTGATTGCATTTGTTTAAAAGAACTTTTATTTATTTTTTTTAATATCTGATTATATAAAACACATTTATTTCCTTCAAGTTTTGCAAGCATTTCTTAATTTAAGCATTTTAGCCTTTCCCAGTATTTTTATGCAGTTGCGTAGCAAACTACCCAATATATTCACCATTTGATAAACACTCTTTATTTTTGTTCAGCGTTCTTCTTCACTTCTGGAATTCCTAATAAAAGTAATGTATTTGTAAAATGTAAATGCTAAATTAAATAGTCTTTTTGCCAAATTGTGTCACAGCATGTCTTCCCATGGCTCTGAGAAGGGCATCAGCAGTATGTCAGTTTTATGTATTAAAAGCATAATTACTAATTTTGTGTAGGTTTCATGTTGTTCTGGAAACACTTTACATAGAACATATATATCAAAATCTCTCTCTTTCATTTGTTTTAGTGAAAGAAAAAATTTCAAATGAAAAAGGAAACTGAAGATGTTAATTATACCAGAATTCAACGAAGGTAATACAGTGATCTTTTTTTTTTTTTTTTTTTTGTTAAAAATTAAAGTTCATGGCAAGAACATGAAGCAGGTTACCTTTAAAATACTGTCTTTCCTTAAGAGAGGCTAAAAATATCATTTTATAGATATATATTAAACTTTTCCTATGATTACTTTCTGTTGGGAATATTACAGTTTGGGTAGCCTTTATACTTATTGTTTCCATTAAGCTTTAGAATGGATTGAAAGATCAATACACAATTTGTTCTTTTGTTATGCCTAGTAAATATGTATTACAGATATATATATACTACTGTATTTCTATGACATATATATTTACACGACATGTATATTTACTAGCAAATAACTGTATTAGACCAATCTTTGTGAAATGTGGAATACCTCTTCTATTTACCAAAAAAAAAAAAAAAAAAAAGGAAAGAAAATCTGGTTTATTAGAAACACTCAGTAAATTATATATGCAGTCCGAATACTTATTTTTGACACTAAGATAAATGTTCTAGATTGAGTTTTGTCTTACATATTCTCTCAAGTTAACACTTGATAATAATAATTATATAACAATAATACTAAATAATTATAAAAATATCATTCCTTCTGAATGTTGAAGTGTTGTATATGAAGTGAAAGTGAGTTTAAAACATACTGTTATAAAATTAAAAAATAGTTGACGTTTTTTTAAAAAGCAAAAGGATACATTGGAGCATACAGGATTTTAATCAAATAATAATAATAAAAAAAGGCCATTTACTAATGTTCAGCTGTCATTAGTGAACTAGAAATACATGTTACAGTCTGCAAGAAAGTTTATCGTTGGCCTGATTTAAAAACTTTATTATTGGCAGTGCTTATTCTCTTAAAAGGAGCTTTATCCAACTAACGATGACAGAATTAGGCCTTCAGTGGGAGCTAACGGAAGGCAGGCATTAAAATCTTACTCAGATATAGATTTCAATAAGCTGCTAAAATTATAAGAGACCTTACTACCTTTTTGTAGAACCTGATTTTAAATTTTTACCATCTTATGCCTGTATTTTACAAATGCTTTTGGGGTTACCCTCCTGTGTTTTAAGATACAGTATTTATGAGTTATTTTCTTTAAAATATATAAGTTATAAAACTGCGTCTGTGTCTCACCTTTTTCAACTACTGATTATTACTTCAGGATCTGTTTTGAGTCTTTTGCATAGGACATCCTACATTTAGGGTCTGATAATTTGTGTTGTACTGCTTACCCGTCATAAGAAGAAAGTATTTGTTGTAGAAGTTAAGCCTGAAGATTTGCAAGATTGCCTTTTACTTGCAGTCTTATTGGGGAATAACACTGATGGGAGGAATAGTGAATAAAATATACAAATCGACTCATTTTCTTTGATTAATAGGCATTGTTTAATCAACAAGTTATTGTCAAGCAGTACTTAGATACTCTGTAACATGAAGAAATAGCTAAGAAGTCTGTATAATGCTGTATGAGAGCTGCATGCCAGTGTGCCTCATTGCTTTTCAGATTTAGTGGGGTGATTTTTGTTTTAAGTTGCAGTACATGATGTGGTCTCAGACACAAAGGACAAACCTATATTGTTCACTTTCATGCCATGTCCGATTTCGGATTCTGGTCTTGCATGCTGTGTGCATACTGCAGTCAGATTCCGGTTGTTGGGATTTGAGAGTTCATGAGTGCTCAAAAGGACATTAATTCCTGCTGAAGACAAAACAGTGTTGCACAGTCCATCTGTAAAAAAGTGGGTTTTATTCGTTCTTCAAAAAACAAACTAGTGGCAAATGTTTGGCTTGTTCGGTGCATCCACCATTTATGCAGTTAAGTTTTAAAGTAGCCTTCTTTAGGATTAATTGTAATATTTTTACTCTTAAATACTTGTCCTTACACTTGCTTCATGTGTTTGTTTGTTTAAAGTCTTCTGTGTCTCACTTTAAAAGGAAAATGCTAATCAGCAATGCCAACTGGCATAAACCCGTAGATCCGATCTTGTGTTGAAACGTACTGCACAAGCTCGCTTCTATGGGTCTGTGTCAGTATGGTGATCTGGCAAAAGTTTATGTAGCACGCACTTCAGTGGTATTTGACAACAAGCCCAAGTGAGCATTTCAAACAAAACTATATATTGTTTTTGGAATGCTTCTCTTGTCCATTGCTTTTTCTTCCAACATAAGTAATTTGTCCTGTTATCTGGTGCTTTAAGCAACCTTTGGCTTAATATCTTACTAAAATTACAAATAAATGTTAGGAAATTGTAAGGTTTTCAATGAGGGAGAGTAGGATACACTAATTGCTGGCTTTAGTAAATATATCATTATAAGGTATTACACTCAAAAAAAAAAAAAAAAAGACTTAATTTTACATTTTATTTTTATTTTAAAATAAAGCCAAATGATCATTCTTATCCTAACCTAGCTGTATCATTTCTACCAGATATATGTGCATATATATACATATAAACCACACACATATCTTTATACGTATGTAAACATGAAGGAAGATAATTTTTACCTCTGCAGTAGAAAAATTTAAGAATATGCCTTATCATCTAAAATCTGGGGAATAACTTCAGACTATTTCAACAGTTGAAAGCCTACCCCCATGGGAAATATGTAGGCCTGTGGCTGCTGTCACATTTCAAAGAAATGCTGAAGAAGTGAAGAAGACTTTATGGTCACCGTCGGAAGCTGTGTGCATCCGGGTTGAGGTAGTAGGTTGTATGGTTTAGAGTTACACCCTGGGAGTTAACTGTACAACCTTCTAGCTTTCCTTGGAGCACACTCGAGCCATCGAGGAATTCATCATCTCTTTAATCTGATCAGGGAAAGTATGCAAAAAGGTATTGTGTCATGGCTGTACATAATAATCACTCTGAGGCTTTATTGATGTTGAAATAGTCCTGATTACTTGATTATTTCATTTATATCCTGTTACAAACAATACTAACATGTTCTCTTAATGGACTGTGACTACGTACTGCAGACACTTAAGAAAGACTGATGATGATTTTAATTCCATTAACAAGAAAGCTTTAAAATTTCATTTTGATTTATAAATTCATAAAAATACTGAGTATTTAATGCTTTATTCTTCCTCCATAGAAATAGGTTGTCTTACATACTGAGTAATGCCTTATTCTTCCTCCATAGAAATAAGTTGTCTTACATACTGAGTAATGCCTTATTCTTCCTCCATAGAAATAGGTTGTCTTACATAGTTGATTATATATTTTTTGTATTCAGATGCACATTATTTTTAAAGGAAAAAGAACAAGTGTCCTTATAACACTTTCCAAAAAATATTACATGTTGCTGCTTGGGTAGCAAGGGGGGAGCATCACAAGTTGGTCTCAATCTTTCTTGAGTTTATGACATTCTTTTTTTGTGCATATACAACTCAGTGTTACATAGACACTGTAGCCCCGCCTATGGGCTGTTGAATCACACTGTTTTGTGATTCATATGCCACTCAGCCTGATCTCAACCTGGATTCTCAGCATCCATGGCCTGACACAGCTTGTCAGCCTACCTGAGTCCTGACCTCCAACATTCTCATTATTTTTGGCCCCAACAGACATTCTTATGCATCTTTTGAGTCCTCCTGACCAGGAGAACTTTGAGAAGACGTGTTCCCTGCGCGAGTTACCCTGAAGTGATGGGCACCACTCTGGGGAGGCACAACACACACAGCTTCCTTCTCTGCCATCCCTGGGCACCCATGGGGTGGTGGGGTACAGCTCAGGGTGGCCTTGCCTCCTCCTGGGTTGGCTGGGTGCCAGCCACAGAAACAGCGCTCCTCGGGCCCTCTGCTGCCTCTTTGTCTCATACCGTTGTTAAAGAAAGAGGACCAGAACACACCGGGGGGCAAAACGTGTATTTTATCCCAGTCAGAATAGAAGATGAAGGTGTGCTTATGGAGTTCTGCTGATGTTTATGTCCTAAGTTGTGCATTCTTGTTCCATGGTTGTTGGTTTTTTTCAGTCTTCCTTATATTGGAAAAAGAAAAAAAAATCCCATTAGATATATACATCTCATAAGTAAATATCTTAGCAGAGAAAGAGAGATAGTGTTTTCACATTTCTGCCATTCCCAGAAACAGCTATGAAATGAAAGAGAAAAGCACTGCGCTGGTCTATCAGCCATGATTTTTCAAGAGCAGACAATGATGCTCATTCTGAAATACATGTAGCTGAGAAAAAAACAATGCTGTCTGTATTAACATAGTTCTCCCTGAAAAGGGGAAAGGAGTAGAACTTAATCATTACTATTAATGGTAACAATGATAATTCTGCCTAAAAATGGTTTAAGATTTGTTGATATAAGGCAAAAGAGTTGAGCCATGCCCCAGTGGTGCTGTGGTTTATTAGCAAATAGTTCTTTCTATGGTTTATTTTGTACCTCTGCATTTGTTGCTTTACTTTTATTGCAGGTGACCAGACCAAAATGTTTGGCAGCCCCATAATGCATATTTTTCTTTTTATTTTTTTTGCAGCAGCAAGGAAAGTTAAGAATTCTTATTTTAAGTGGATTTGATGCTTGTTCTTATTGTGATTACTGTTTTCCTTTTAGTTCTGTCTATTTAAAAAAATCAGTTACTTACAGGTCCCTACATTTGACTTTTTCTACTCCAGGCTAAGGCTTGCCTAACCACTTTCCTAGATAACAAATAAAAGGAGATGAACATGGATTTTGTCTCTCTTTTTAATAGCTTTTTTTTTTTTTTTTTTTCAGTTATTAATATTTGTAATTGGAAATTGTTAAAGAGGATCTTTGTGACAGTTAGGAGAACATACAATGCATTTTAAGCCTGTCTTAAAGTGTGTGGGAACGAGGAGAGAGCAGGTTGAGTGAATCAGAGCTATTCCAGGTTAATGGAAAATGCTTAAGGGGGCAATGGCTAAATGGGAGGATAGAGAAGAGACCTCCATCAACCCAGGATGCTTAACAGGGACCACTGAATAAAAACTGTAATATCCTCTGTGGATTCAAAAGGACTCTGGTCACCAGTATGCTTTCTTCCCCTTCTATTTTAAAATTTTTATTTTCTAATTTAAGTCCACTGTAATTCTAATTGCTGTTTTCTGCCAGCAGAGCAACAGGTGTTCAATCCTTTTATATTAATTCTTCAATTAGTTGCAAAATAAGGGGGATTGCTTATACTAAGCTGAACCAAATAGAAATGATTGATGCAGAAAATGTGGGAATGTTTCATCTGACCTTCAAATGCATGATAAAATTGTAATTCTATCAGGCATAGTTACAGGTTGCTATGCAAATTTCTATTGCAGCATCACTAGCTTTAAAAATATACATTTCTCTGTTCTTTCTTTCTTTCTTTCTTTCTTTCTTTCCTTCTTTCTTTCTTTCTTTCTTTCTTTCTTTCTTTCTTTCTTTCTTTCTTTCTTTCTTTCTTTCTTTCTTTCTTTCTTTCTTTCTTTCTTTCTTTCTTTCTTTCTTTCTTTCTTTCTTTCTTTCTTTCTTTCTTTCTTTCTTTCTTTTTACCCTGTAATGTGCAATGTACTGTTTTGGTAAGAGTTATCAAGTTACAAGCAAAAATGAATGAGACTGAGCTAATTCTGAAGCGGATTAAGGTGGAGAACGAAAAACAAAGGGAGAAAAAAAACTTCTATTAAGAACAGCTGGATGGATTTAGGGCTTCTGTGATTTCATTTTAAAGCCATAAAACATATTGTCTCTTTTAAGCAAAGTCTGGCTTTTTTTTTTGTTTGTTTTGTTTGTTTACCTTTAAAGTGTTGGTGGAATACTATTCAGTTGTGTAGCATTCAGCGTTATGTTGTGACTTTTGCAGCAAATAAATGCATTTTGTAACACGGTTTAAGATGAACGTCTTCCAAATCTAGGGTCTGTCTAGCAGTGTTTGTTCCTATAAGCAAGCCATACTGGTATGCCTTTACTTTGCTTCTTGGATGTAGGAGAAATACCTGATAGGATATCTGGGGACAAATCTTTAGGACCAAGCAGCCTGCAGCTTCCATTGTTTTTCTGGGGAGATACAGGTGTTTGGCACAAGTTTGGTCCTACAGAACAACTGCCTTCATTACTGCAGAGACACTGACCAGCCCAACACCCTTTTGTGGCCAGAATTTCCTTGGTAAAGATTAAGCATGATCCAAGGCCTTAACCCTGGTTCCAAACTCAGAAACTTGCAACCTGGTGAAAACCTACTTTAATGCAAGATCCTGTTTGTCTAAAGAGCTAACTCACTCCAGAGAGATGGGGAGAATTTGGATATCCATCTGCAGCCCAGAATGCCTCTGTCAAAAGAAAACATAATTAAAAGGACATTTCTGAGTTAATAACTGTGGGTCAGATGCAGTTACAGAATTTGGGTGTTTAGGGCCCAGCCTTTTTGAGCCCTTTCAGTGGAATAAAGCTGCCATTAATCTAGTTGACCAGAGTAGGAAAAGCAAGCTTTGGGCAATTTTATGTCATTGAAATAGCATAGAACTGTCAAAAATGTATAAGTAAATATGGGTAAATATAGCTGATAGCGTGTTTTTAAGCTCTTAAAAATAATCCAATAGATTTATATTATGAAAGCTGAAAGTCATTATAAATTTTTGTTGTTGTTGTTTTCTTTTTTTCCTGTAGCTGACGCACTTCCTGTTTTTGTCATTCTACTTAAGCAGAAGAGAATGATGCATTTCACTTGGTCTCATGCTTCATCTAACTTCCTCATCTTCAAACAGGTTGCAGTTCTTTAGAGATTTTTGGGAAAAAATGTGGTAAAATATTAAAAAGCAATCCCAGAAAATGTTTTCATTTCAAATCTGTTCTTTAAAAAAAAAAAAAAGTAACCTCTAAAATTTGTTTATTGAAACTCTTCAACAGGAGACCTGTGATAGGTCACTTGACTGATAAAGTTGGAGTAGAAGTGCACTTGAAATTTTTTGAATTTTTTGGATGTGGTTTCATATGACATTCATTTATCTATTAAGAGCAGCTTCTGGTATTTTTAATAAAACTAAAATTAAATACGTCTGGCAAGCCCTGTTGCAATGTGAATATTGCTTTTATAGCATAGTTAAATACAGGATTGAAATGCTAATGCTTTTGCATTACATAGCACAGAAGAATTAAATGATTTCAGCCTTGTCTTTTCTCACATAGTAAAAATATTTACATCAGAGTGATCTTTTGGTAGAGTAATTTTGTACAGGGCTTCTGGATATTTCAGCTGTATTTTATTGCAAATGATATAATTTATATGGAAATTTCAGATAAATTCTTATTCTGTTTTGTTCCTTCCACCTCTTCTTTCCTGCTACTTCTGGGAGAAGTAAGAGCAAGGCTCATGTTGATGAAGTCATTTTAGGAATATTTACTAAGTCTGAATAAAACCTCAAAGATGATGTCTCTCTTTTCTAGTATGACATTGTCTTTTGTTTGGAACTGGGTCCAGTATCCTTATTTCTTTTCTTGCAAATGTGATCGACAGCTTATTTGATCTTACAGAATAATAGCCATGGATCCCATTGCTCTCTCCTGCCTTTGTTGCACCTCCTTTTAAACAGAGAAATCTCACCCCTAAAATGCTGTGCTTTGAGGCTCTCTGCCTGATGTAGTTCACTGGTTTGAGTAAATCTGATGCTGATAGGCTCCAACCATTGCTCCAAGAGCCTTACCAAAAGGATACAGATAGAGCATAGCAGATTAATCCTTATTCTAAGAGTCTGAACAGCCTTTTTGTACTGCCTACTTTACTTTTGTGATTGGGCAAGAGGGGAGGCATTTTCATATTTTAATATGCAGCTAACGTACTACACTATTGCCTTCATCTGAGAGTTATGAGTCTGCCCAACTAAAGCTTTATCTCCATGGTTGAGAGTGAATTATCTGGTTTTATCTGTGGTTTATCTAGGCAATGCAGGCTCCCTCATTTTTCTTTTTCTGTCTCCACATACTTGTGGTTTATACACTGCCGTTTTTTGGTTGTTTGATTTTTTATTTTTATTTATTTATATATATATATATTTGATTCTTAATTTCTTGACACTACAATGGCAATAACAAAGAATAAACTAGCAACAAGGATGGTCAGAGAATAGTACCCTGACAGCCTTAGAGAAGAGCGGGATCAGTGTTGTTGCATGTTTATAGTTAGCAGACTGCAAAAGCTTTCTCAAACCAAATTCTCCACGAGGCCTCTCTGCTAATGCCCCTCCAGCAGGGAAGGAGAATAAGCTGTTTGGTACTGCTACCTTTGTAGGTTTAGCTTGAGACCAATGGGTTTGACTTAGCTCAAGCTCTGTGTGAATGGAATATATTTCAAACTAAGTCCCTGGACGATAAATACACTATAAGGCTCACTTTTCCCTAGCATGCACCCAGCCTTGTGATAACTGCATTATCAAAACAGACTTACAGGCCTGGGAAAAGGTGACTGTCAGTCCCTGAAATGTTTTGTATGTATGCATATAAATACATGTATGTATGCGTTTTATTCTGCATTGCACTACATTGATTAAAATAAATAAATAACACTTATTGGGGGGTACATCTTATGTATTTCAATGTTTGCTGAGACAAATTTGTTAACTTCCCAGAGGAGGATGAAATCATGAGATGGGAACTTTCCTAGGTCAGCTTCACCATCCCATGAAAGAACTTCCCCTTTAGACTAGGGATAGTATTCGGACCGCAGTAAATCGCTGTAATAGTTGGTTTCCTGGAAGGTTGCACAGGAAAGGTGTTCAGTCTGGGTCTGGAAGTAGAGTGCCTGTGACTGGGAGAGTTGAACGTGGGAACAAAGGGAAGCTTTATGGCTTGAGCATGCCTCCAAGTATTCACATGTCCGGGGCTGAGAATTCATGACTACTATTCTCAATCACAGCTTTTCCCCCGAGTCTTCCACTATTGGGGGATATTTCTATCTCCAGCCTCTCTGCCTCTTCAGAAAGTGCAAAAACACTTAATGTATACAGCTGAAGGGGATTTATTCTGTAAATTCTCTGAACCCCGCAGATTCACCTGTGTTAGTTGAGTGTTTCATGCAGAGAGAAATGTCTGTGGTGTAGACTTTGTATTAAATTATGATTTATGCTATGTTGAGGTAGCCTGTGACTGATCTACTGAAACGTGCCTCTATTCACATCCTGTGCAGGGTGTGAAACACCCAAGGCAGTTTTGAGCATGTTGTACCAAGGCCACCACTCATAGTGGCAAAGCTAGTTTACACAGCAGCTAAGCCTCTGGACCCTTGTGTTTGAGGGCCTCTGCTGAAGCTGGTGTCACTGTGTGCAGGCATCTTTGTGGGCTTGGGTATGGGGAGCCAGTAGACCAATGCAGCTGTTCAGCTCCACAATTAGTAATGTGTTTTTCTTCTTTGTCCAAATGCTAATAATGTTTGATTTAGGCTAGATTTATTCAATGGAACATATATGACAGTATCCACTTCCAATTTCTTCAGCCTTACTGCCCAAATATCCTTTTCCAGGTTGCGTATTGTAAAGAACTAAGCTCAGACCTCCTAAATTCACATACTGTCCTTGAGTCTCTTCACTGGCTTTATAGGAAGGTGGTGTCTGAAAATGCTCAGTAGTAATCAGCATATATTGATTATTGCTCATATAAACTTGGAGACCAGACTGCATGCCTGAGTCCATCTGAAGTAACACAGCTGGCAGTCTTGGTACAGCCACAGGGAGCTTTTGTTAAAAAATTATTTTTGTCTTTAGATAGCATTTACTCAGGATGTTGCTTATGAAGGACATGATTCCTGTGGTGATAAAGGGGTTTTTGAGAGGCATTATTATAAATTACTGTGGAGTATATTGTCCTGGTGAATTATTCAGCTTCTAATACAAGAAGAATGTATAGATATCTCTATTGTTACTTCCATTTTGAAGTAAAAAGGTACCTGAATGACCAAAAAGGTAAATTTTAGTGACAAATCCAAGAACTGAACTCATACTTTATGTAACATGCTGCTATCTTTTTCCCAAAATGACTTGGACATTTAGGAGCCTGAATACTGTTGATTTACAGCATGCAGACAACTTACAAAAGAGAAACCTCAGGCACATAGGCATCTTTACAGCTTTTTGACCCTAAGCTTCTTAATGATGGACCCCATTGCAGGATGTTAAATACATAAACTTCTCAGTGCTGCCTCGTTGTCATGCTTCTGAACATGAGGTTCTTGTCTAAACATAGAGTCCCCATATATTCTTTGCCACTTTTATGAGAAAATAGTGCCCTAATTTCATTCCTACTGCTGTTGTAAAACAAGATAATATGAGCAACATAGAGACATCACAGAATCACAGAATTTCATGTACAGCTTTGAAAAAATTGAGTGCTTCATAACACTTAGTGAAGTTAAAATTCTGTTAAAGCTTCATGCTCTGGCCAGCTTGAGGCCAACAGCATAAACAGAAAGCAGCTTGCACACCAGATGCACCTGTGGATGCTGCTGCCAGCCGTGCTGGTGCAGCCCCTTCTCTTGCCCCTTCTTTAAGGAGCTCCTGATCTTCCCTGGGCCTCGGCAAGCTGCCCTGGGCATCCTGTGCTGTGGTCTGCAGTGGGAGATGGCTCCGTGCCTGCTCTCCTGCCGTAAAGGCACCTGCAGGCAGGGAGTGCTGGCTGGGCAGGCAGGCTCAGCCCTCACACCACTCTGAGTGCTGCTGGCAGTCCCACTCTGCTGCTGGGGCAGGGGCAGCTCACATGGGCATGGGGATGGCCACGGAGCCGCCACTGCCCCACCAAGGGTGGGTATAGGAAGCCTGGTGCATACAGGAGTGAAGCATGGCTACCAGACAGGTGGGGGGGTTGGGCTCTGGAAGTAAACATACAGCCTGTCTAATGAATGCATTCTTTATTAGCTGTGTGAGCTGCTGGAAATACCAAAGTGGATCAATAAGGGCTGTGGTTCAAGGTTGCAGCATGGGGCTGCACAGCTCCCAGGCTGTGCCCACACCAAGGTGGGACCTGGTAGCCTGGAGCAGACAGTTGTGTGAAACTGCGGGTGGCGTAGGGCCATGTTAAGGATACCTTCTTATGCAGGAGAAGTGGCTGCTGTTTGTTATTGCGTAATTTGATTTGACTCTAATTTAATGGCAGTCCTTACTAGGCAACATGATTTGCAAGGCTGATTTGCAGTTTTATTGATCGTGTCTTTAATTTATTTGAACTTGCACTCAGATGCTTCATCAGAGGTTTAATGTAAATCTGAGAAAACAGCTTTGTAAGGGCTTTTTCTTGACAGAACTTGAACTCAGGTGCTTCAACAATAATTCAGTGAGGTTCAGTGTGAAAATATTTAAAGAAGGAAAATTCTTCCTTAAACTTTACTTTTTAAATAATGGATTGGCAATGTTTTTCCTTTTTTGAGGATTTTTTTTTTCCTTTTCATAATCTTATTTTCAATATTTATTCAAAGCAAACTTAAAATCTCAGTTTTTGAGTTTTGTAAAATAATGGGCTTTTAAAGGAGTCTGAGGGATCAACTTTGCAAAACTTTAATTGACAATAAGTAGCTTGTCACTTTTGGAAATTTTCTATCCTTGTATTTATTAGTAAGAATTTACCATACACAGAACATATATTTCAGAGCTACCTACCACAGTCTCCTATTTATTTTCAAACTGTATGTTTTATTCAAAGAGCAGAGATTGCAAGACATTAAAATAGATTATCTGGTTTTGAAATTTAACAGTTATTTGTTAAAGATAAGAATTCTTTTTGAATCTTTAGCAGTATGCATTTATAAATTTTAGAAATGAATGGTCCAAACAGGGAGGAGCTAACAACTGATTAATTAATGGTAATTTTTCATTACCTTTTCCAAAACTAAACCTTTGCACCTGAATTCATCAATGAAGAAATGAGAAAGAGGCACAGAGTGTATCTGTATGGAGGAAGGAAGGAGTGGGGAGGATGAATTATTATGTGATAAGCATGAGAGGATGTAAGAGGAGGAAGGAAATTGAGGAGGCATACGGAGTAAGAGAGGATAAAAGGAATGGGACTATAGCAACTGCATTTGTACTCGGGAAAGAGTCTCTGGCCATGTAGATGTGAGAAAAGGACATGAAGATGTTACAGCTTTGCATTGTTTTACTTCATCCATCTTGATAAGTTTTTGCAACTATTTTTTTCGTATTAAACTATATAAGTTATATCTCTAAACATAGAGATATACAGGTAAAAATTCATATTTGTAAATAAACAGAAGACCTCACAGCAATAAGTTTTTGTATTGCCTATTCAATTTTTATTTTTTTTTTTTATTAAAAAAAAAAAGAAGTCTAAATTAGAGGGGTGGTAAGTCTGAAGAGTAGTAATTGAGGGTAGCGTACATTTCAGACATATTGAAACCATCTTAAAATTATCCCACATTCTCAAGTATTAGGAACCCACAAATTTCAAAGCTGAGGATAAACTTAAAATCCAGTGTGAGGATATGCAGATAACCATAAGTCTGCCTAAATACTGACACAGTTAGATGATGTATCTAATGATGTTGATTAGTTCTGTCTTGTCTAAAACAACAAACACTAAATGATTATAGCACAGCCTATTACTATACAGTGTCAACACAGGGGAGAATTTAGCTCGTGTGGGTGCCTTCCTTTGCTATGCTCATTTTATTTACATAAATGAGAAATATAAAACACTCCAAAGCCTGATGCAAAAAAAGACAAAGATAACCCCAGCTTTTATATGGACTGTAATTAATCAGCAGCCTGCTACCACAGAACTTAATTTAGGGAAATTCCTAGTTAGAATCAAGAATGTTAAACATTCGTGTGAATAAGAACAGTATGTGCAGTGGCGCTAGGAGCAGCAATATTTCTGATTCAAACCATGCACTGAAAAGTTGTTGAGGTTACAGAACTTCTTTCCTTTTAAAATTAAGTGCTTTATGAGAGAATGAAGTTATTGACTGCTGATCACTTCCAGACATAGAACGGTGGTCTATCAGCCCATTCCAGAGTGCAACAGCAGTTCCACATGATGCATATTAATGGAATAGCTCATTAATTCCCCAAATATCACTAAACTGGTCAAGTCATTATAAATTTCCATCACCTTAAAGAAAATTCAGCTGCTTCAGATTTTTCAGCTCTGTGAAAGTTGGTGGAGGTTATAGAACATGTTAAAACAGCAGCATCCACACTGAGAAATACGAAGATCTTATGCTGAGCTTTTTTTTGTTGTTGTTATTAAACCCTTTATATTCAGCATCCAAATGGAGTTTGAAGATTTTTGTCCAGATTCTTATTTTGAGAAGAATGTGTTTATTTATGAGTTATCAGATAATGTTATTACAAATTGCTACATTCATTGTAAAAATTAGAGTTTGGGGCTGTAAGGCTGATTACATGTTAAATTAAATGGCTAAAGAACAAAACAGGCTCTTATTGTGGTAATAAAACAATGATTTCTTTGTCTTGATCTTCTTATAAGGTATCCTCAAAGACTTTGTTTTATACAAAGCTTTGTAACGTAAAGGCAAGTGATTCACATTCAAGGCAGTATTGAGAGGAAAAATAAAAATATTTTAAAACAATATTAGATATTAAGAGACAACCATAATTTACCTGATACTAATTTCTCGTCAGAGAGAATTACAAATGTTTTTCACTATTTTAAAAAAAATATATATTACAAAATTCTACTGAGTGTTCTGATCAGTCGGTTGTTTTTCTTCTTTCCATTTAATAGAAAGGAGAGAAATGTACAATTTATAGCTGCTTTCTGTCAATATGTTTCCTATACCACGGCTCTTAAACATAACTCCCCAGATGTGATAGAACCTTTAAAAGGCCTGATAGTAGAAATTCTCACTTAGTAAAAACTTACTTCAGATACAGCATTAATAAAAACAGAATTTGTGCAAAAAGAAAAGTAAGTATTCGTTAATATAAGTTTATATTTCACTTAATATACGTGAAAGTAGGAAATACTGAGAAGTCAAATTCTCTAAATTAATTAGACACATTAGTTTTATTAATATCATTTTTTACTCACAGTATTACACAGTCAATAAAGGCAAACTCTTCAGACTTTACTTTGTATTTCAAACGTGAAGGCATCCAAATACTAGAAAAACACAAATCCTGTCTATAAGAAGAAATAAAGTCCTTAATGAAGGAAATTAAAATATGCAAATAAAATTCTGGCACAGTCATCATTTGTCAGTGTCCATAGCATAGTGCTTAAAATACTGGACATGTAGCTATCTTTGTTAAATTCAATAGAATATGAAAATGCTTGTTCTTTTTTAAAATGCTGTGTGGCTTCAGATCTGCAGAGCACTTTAGCAGTTTTAAATCTGCTTTAAAGTTTAAACCTGTTGATTGGAGCAAATGTGTGATTATATATACTTGACAAATGTTTAGGAACATTCCTTAATGAGATCATGCACATTCAATTTTCATTCTGTGGAATGTAAGGGAGACAGACCATTATCTAATATCTGCATTTTTCTTCCACCTTTGTCTCTGTATATGTGATTTTTGTTCATCTTTAAGATCTGTTACAGAAATTAAAAAATCTGAATTTTTTAAGAGATGTAACCCAAGGATTTTTTTTTTTTGCATGTTGATTAAAAGGATACAAATTCATGTAATTTATAATTAAGTTTTGGAATATTAACTTTTCTTATGAATTTTAGGGTAATTAAGAACAACAACAACGTGTCCTTGTTCCAGGGTGAAATCTTCTTGAGTGTAATTTCACCAGTTCATTACTTTTTTAGTGTAAAAGTTTCTTCATCTATAGTCAAAAAAGAGGAAGACAAATAAGCAATTTAGGAAATATGGTAAATTCTTGTCCCTTCTTAAACCACGAGAGCTTTTCTGTAAACTTGGACCTAGGAGTTCACCCAGCTGCAAAGAAATAGTTGCGTGTAGCCAGACAATAGTTCTGTGCTACAGGGAAATAGTTGTGTGAAGACTAAAAGACAATTATAGAGGAGACATGAAGCTACAGAAAGTGTTTAGACAAGGTCTTAACTAAATCAAGTTTTTTAGGAACAAGAGAATTGTGTTTTTTTGTTTGTTTTGTTTTGTTTTGTTTTTTAGAAATTGCAAGCAGAAAGTTTGCTTTTTTGATATTTGACTTGACAATCATAAAAGGCTGTGTACTTAAATGTCTTAGCATCTTCTGAATTACATAATCCAAGAAGTGTAAATTGAAGTGTTAATTTGAAACTGCACAACAGCAATGCAGTTAATCAATTAAAAAAAAAAAAAAAGAAATGTAAATAATTATCATATAAAAATATAATATAAATCTGTTTCATAATTTTTCACTAAATAATGTTTGCAGGTGAACTCTTTAAGCTGTTATCTTTCTGTTAACCATATCATTTGGGAAATAGAGTGTGTTTTCTAAAGATAAGTCAGCTTCATACACAGAAGTGCAATGGCATCCACTTAAAATTATTGTTGTAATCAGAATGTGGAAGAAAAGTAAAGCTATTAACTTCCAAGTCTACAATTCACAGCGTTATGAAAAAAATCACTGGACATTTCAGTGGATTAAGTGTGATGCACCTCTAAACATGATACATTCATGTATAAAGTTTTTCAAATACATACAGCTAGCAATAGAAAATAGGTAGAAAAATACAGAAATACACAAACTTTCAAACTTCTGTCATCTTCCCTCCTAGCTTCATTGAAGCCTTTAAATGGACATTTATACTCAGGAAAGCATTCAGATTTGTTACTCTGAAAGCAGAAGTCCTTGTGTCTTTTTTCTTTTACATATCTCTATTTAATGCATTTCCATAAGCATTTCTAAACAGAAAAGATGTACCTGGGAGTCTGACATCCTTTTGTGATGTGGCAAAAGCTCAGAACAGTTAAGTGACTTGACCAAGCTCCTGCCAAAGGTCATTATCATCATCAAGATTAACAGACTAGCCTTCTTATTCGCCAAGACCAAGACTAGTCCAAAATATGCATATAAAAGTTCTTTCTAGGCTGTTTGTTAAAGGTTTGGCCTCGATGGTCTAAATTAAAAAGTAGCATCTCACAGTTTGAAGGCCATGCATCACATATGAATGTTTTCTTTATGAGTATTTTGTATTACTCTATTTTGTAATGCAATTATGCAGCTTGCTCCTCAGTTCTTGAAATTAATGCATGTCATATATTTAATAATAACATAAATTTAATAATACTATTTCATTGTCATAAATATTAAAAGCTACATAATGTATGCACATATAAAGACTGCAGTAATGAAGGTGTTTTAAGTAAACAGCATTGATTGAAATTCAAGTACTAAGGCTCAATGGATCTTGAAAGTACAGCTGACAGTACAAATAGAACTGAAATTGGTTTTGTTGATCTTCAGTGTCTAAGATGACAGGAATATGGCATATGAACAACGAAGTTGAACCAGTGATGGAAAAGTTCAACTTCTTTTCTTTAAGTAATGAAAAGTTGACTTTTCATTAAGGAAGGTGAAGAAATGCTCATGCCTACAGCAAGTAACCTCACCTGTTCTTTATCCTCACCTGGCCCTTGGTCCTTTTCTATGGCAAAGAGCACCAGAGCTGTCAGGAATGTCCCTAGAATTCTCAAGTCCACCTGTATGAGAGCTCTCTTGTCACAGGACGCAAGAAAATGCCCACTAGGTCATTTTCCAGGCCAGCCCTGTGGATCGTGGGCACTCTGATCATGGCAGGACACAGTTGGAGGAACCCAATGCGCTGTACTGTGGAGGTGCCAAGGAGGACCACTACTGGAGCTCATGGGCAGCTGAGCTCTCTTTGCTCAGCTAAATTAGGTAAAGAGATGCAGAGCAGCCCAGGATAAAGAGGACTCCAAATTGGCTTACATCCGTTGCACTCCCACTTTCCACAAGCTGTGAATTGTATGTTCTACACCTTAGAAATGACAAATTGAAAGAGGGGTGTTCTCTTAACTCTAAAGAATGTGGTGCAAAGTGAGGTAATCACAAATTGCAATTTTCAGATATGAAATTCATGCAACTATGAAATTCCACAACTGTGAGAATAAAGTTTAGCACATACATGTAAGTGGGAAGGGTTCATCTGGGAAATTTACAAGTCAAGACTATAAAAAAGGAAAAGTTCTGAAGAGTTAAAATAAAAGTGTCTAGGTCTGAAGATTTTCATTCTCCTTGGAGTTCCTCAGTTGCTTTGCTTGTTGTATGTTAGTACTAATGTAATTTAAATGTCTCCATCTCTGTATTCTGAGAGGGAAAATACTGCTTAGTTCTTGCAATAAGCAAAATTATTATTGGAAAAATGTGATAAAGGATGTGAGCATTTCTTATTTAGATTTTTCCGTGTAGTATTTTTTGTACTGAAAAACTGAATAGCAGCAAATACTGTGACCAATTTTTTGAAAACTGTTTCAGATTAGTCCAGTGAAGTATATTTCAGGAACATGGAAAGAAATAGAAAGAGACTAGGAATGAGAGGAGGTTATATTTAGACTAAGATGGTAAAATACTAATGTAAATATGGTAGTAACTAGGGCTATTTCTGCAAAGGAAATGAATTCCTCACTAAACCACAGGTTGGTTTTGTTTATTTGTTTATTTGTTTGTTTGTTTGTTTGTTTAACCAAGATATTGCAAAAGAATTCAAAAGAGAATCAGCAAATGGACTATTTTTGGACTTCAAAAGCTTTCTCCACAGGAGCAGCTGTTAATGAAGCTAAGTAGTCACTCGGGATGAGGGAAATCCTTGTCATGGAATAAAAATGGTTAGATGAAAAAATCTAAAGTATAATATATAGTTGACCTCCTCTATAACAAGAAGATTACAGTGGCATGCTCCATTGCTCATTCCTAGGAGAGCTGCTATTTAAAAAGAGTATTAACGAATGGCAAAGAAAGTTAGGCAATGAGATGGCAACATCTGCAAATGGAACAATTAGCTATGTTACTCAAGTCCAAAATGCATTATGAGGGGAACTTCAGAGAACCCCCAGAACTACAGCAATGGATGACACGATATCAAAAATTGTTCATTAGTGATGTAGGAAAGCATTGAAAGAGGTATTTTGAACTATTCATGAACTATGCTGGGTTCTAAACACATTAAAAATACCAGGGAAAAAGATCAAATCATTGTAGACTGCTCAATAAAACCTATGATTTGTTAAGATTGCAGCAGCCTATTCCCCTCCCCTTAAAAACTGTCCAGACAAAACAAACCCCACACCACAAAACAAGAAACAACTGCAACAAGATCCTATCTATGCGATATTGATCTACATACAGTACAGTTACAATGCAGCACCGTCTCTTATTCTGACCTAGTTGGTGAAGAAATAAACAAAAGGAGCGAAGAAAACACTTTCCAAATATATTTGTTGTGCTTCTTTGCAAAGTACAACACTAAGTGAAAATTCAGTTAAAGAGAGGAGATGCAAATTTTAAGTTTGTGATAAGACTGCATTTTCTTCATTAAGTATCTAAATGGTTGTCACTGCAAGAAAGATCCAGTTCATAGGTGCTTTTGTTCAGCAGGGCAATTTAGCTGCACAAAGCCAAACTGAAATCCACGTGCTTGTAGGCTCAACCACTATAGGGTGCTGAGTATCTCACAGAGATTCATCTGCTGAACCAGAAGTCCAGAAGGGGAAGGTATGGGGAAGAAGGAAGGGGAAGATGTCAGCTGAGTACCTCTGTCCTGCTGTTCTCTCCATGGGGCAAGATTTACCCTGTCTGCGCTGTTGTTGAAACAGCTGAGGGGTTTCTGTGGGTAGTCCTTGTTCCTTGCTTATATTTTAATTATTACTTGGCACAGCTAAGGTTTACATAGTTACACCTGTAGTTAGCCAGACTGTTGCTTTTCTGCATCTGCCAGGCACATACTTCATGTGTCTCTCTAGAGTTTAAAGGTAAAGGTAATACTAAATCACATATGGTGTAAGCAAATGAACTGTATGTCTGTGGAGGAAATGTACCAGTCTTTCTATAAGCAGTCACACATTCACAGAAATAATGTTTATACAGTATACTTGACCATGGAATACATGAGAGGAGAATAAGGAAAATGTGAAATGAGCATCATTTTTAGCTGTATAAAAGAAACTGATTAAAATAGATTTCTAGGAGAAAACTGCATTATGCAGTATCTCAAATAACTGTATGGATTTAGAGAAATCCATGAAAAGGTTTTAATTAAGATGGCCATGACTCGGTCCCTCATTGCAACTGTTGGTGCATAGGTTTTAGTAGGGAAAGAAGGTAGGAGGTGTGACTTCGTCTTTTGTTAAATTAGGTTGAACTTGGTATAGGTAGAACGTGGTCACACATATCTGGTTTTCAGCATAAATGAAAGATCCACATTTTGTCTAAACCTACATTGCTGTCTAATCTTTCACCAGACTGTTCTACATCACAAATACATCAAAGAATATCAGAAAACCCCAAAACCAAAAAAATGAGTTGAAACCTAGTAATAGTTACTCTTGACTCAAAGGCAAGTCCATGCACTCCTTGCCTTCTTTGCTTCTTTCTGGAAGTTGTGTCTTGCTTGACATACTTACACAATACCATTTTATCTCCTCTAAATTGCCTGTTTTCAAGATTAAAAGAATTTCATGGTTGTATTGTCAATAAATAGTCCTCTTAGTTGTAAAATGATATTTCTTGTTCTTTTCTAAATTTTACAATATTATAATACCCTCATAAAACCTCTGTTCCCTGAACAGACAGGCCACAGAACTGTCACTGTGTTGTTGCTATTGCTATCTCCTTTCAAGCCCTATCAAGGCAGGCAAAAATTCATTTTCCGTTGAATTGCTGCTGTGCTCTGAGGTCCTTCCTAGCTATGGATCCTTGCCATTAATGTGGTTCTCTGACATCCTTTTTTTCATATATATGAACTGGAGGTTAAAATGATCCATTAGGCTTGCTGAACCGAAATAAAGGTATTTAAAATTGTTTTATAACCATCTCTCCTCATCTCTCCTGATTCTCTTTCTTGTTTAGCATGATGATTAACCATTTTTTACTGATTTTTTTTTTCTCCAGAAAATTTTCTCAAGATATTTTTGAACAAATATTTAAGAAAAGTTCAATTATTGTTTATCTGCAGTTAGACATGTTCAGGTCATGTTTGTATACCCAAGCATGAAATAAAATAGTGCCCTGAGCTGTGATATTCAGGACCCCACAAATTAATTTATTTTGTGTTAATGCCTGATCTCTGTTCAGTCTTCCCTGTTTTGTCTGTAAAGTACATACTTGTATTGTTCTTCAATCTGGCACTGACACCACTTACTGTGCTTTTCCTGCCAATCTTCTTTGAGAGTTGCTAACAGCATGGTGGTGGTCATTTATGCTGTGATTGAGTGAAATTTATTTCAGTTCAGGCTGCTTATGTACATACTTAAATTCAAAAAGATATGAAAGCTCTGAAATGGTACGGCTATGAAAGCTTCTTCAAAAAGTTGAATTTCATATATAATGTGTATATTCTCACTTAAATTTGTAATAGTTACAGTCATTTAAAATGTTATCAATTTCATTCTACTTGATTAATCTTCGGCAAAATAATGGACAATGTTTCCATGTTTCCTCTGACAATCTTTATTCTACTTTTTTTTTTTTTTCCCAACACAAAATTTAAACCATTACTCAGGACTATTTTAGAATAACAATGAGATTCATTAATCTTATGTTAATATTTCCTTTCACTAACCTATAGTGGCCCTCAGTAAAGTCACCATTGATGTCATCCATGGATGTCTTGCTTGGTGTCATTTCAGGTACCACTATTTCTTATGGTAGATAAAGGGAAATATCATTGATGTTCAATTCCAATTTGGGTAAATTCTGATTGTAGTCCTGAAACAGAGAAGTGGGCGAGTAGGCCTAAACAAATGACAAGACTGGGTTTGCAAACACAAATCCTTCACTTGAAATCACTTCAGCTGATTTATTTTGAAGTGAAAGGGTTGTCTGTGAAATAGACATTACAGCTCTAGTAAGTCTATTTTATCCCTTTGGGAAATAAACTGAAATGTACATAGGTACTGTGGATTTTACTCCCACACCTGTTAACATCATATTTGAAATTCTTACAAATCAAAAGAAAATCCTGGCTTCAGATTAGACAATAGGAAAATTAATTTCTTGCCTTTTATAAACAGAATACAACCTTGGAGTGTGAGGATTCCAGAACACAACGTCCTGAACACAAGTAATCATGCTAAGGCTCTAATGAATGAATGTGGAGTGCTGCTTGAGATGTTATGGTCTTTCCTTACTTTTGTGTTTGGTTGCTTGGTTGCTGATGTTGTTTTTCCTCCAAAGGTTGATGGTTTTAAAGGAATACGAACTACTGGATTTTTTCTTTTCCCAAAATGTATTCTGCTGGTAGAAAAAATGGTAAAATATGAGATTAATAATTATTAATAAAGTAATAAATAATAATAAATAATTTTTGAAGAGCCATAGCCATAGCCATACCATTTCATTCATTTACCCCCCACTGATATTCTGGGAATAGGTGAATAATCTAGAAATACTATGGAGAGTTCAAAAAATAGTGGGGGAAAGTGCATTTTGTTCTAATGTAGCTTACTGTGCATTTAGCAAGGACAGAATGCCTGGTATTTAAAATTGAAAGTTGCTGCTGTGAGATCACTAGCTAAACTAGTGACAGGAACACAGAAGACAGTTTTAAACAATTGTAAACGTGTAAGAACTGGTAGAGGTAGAAGTGAAGTAGAGGTAGAAGAGAAGAGAAGAGGAGAGGAAGAAACAATACGTGTGCTAAGGTATTGTTTGCCTCACTCTTGCTGGTAGTCCTCACTGAATAATGAAAATGCATGTTGACTCATTGATGAATGTTAAGAATGAAACCAATGTAATGGTGCTGTTTGGCAAGTTGAACTGCTTTAAATACTGTGCTTTAAAGTGCTTTTGAAAAATGTTAATATCATTAAGGCTCAGTACCCCTTTTGTATGGAAAAGGGTCATGCGACACTACTCTGGCAGGTGGGTTATTTTGCAAAGCAAAATCACTTCCAAGTGAGATTGAATCATTTTGTAAGGTCTGGGGACTTTCACAGTTGGCTAGATCAGAATTTGTTTGCAACCCAGGAAGGCTTGAAGTTATCTAACTAAAATCCACTTGAAAATATGGTAATTTTTTTTTTTTTCAAATAAATATAATTAGGGTGTCTATACCCTGTACAGCGTCTCTATAATAATAATAATAATCACAGAATCACAGAACTGTAGGAGCTGGAATGGACCTTGAAAGATCATTGGGTCCAACCCCCCTGCCAAAGCAGGTTCCCTAGAGCAGGCTGCCCAGGTAGTTGTCCAGATGGGCCTTGAATATCTCCAGAGAAGGAGACTCCACAACCTCCCTAGGCAGCCTGTTCCAGTGCTCCATCACCCTCACTGTGAAGAAGTTCTTTCTCATGTTGGTGCGGAACTTACTGTGCTCACAGTTGTCGCCACTACCCCCTGACCTGTCACCACAAACCACTGAAAAGAGGTTGGCTAAATCCCTCTGTCTCCCACAGCATAATAATAATAATAATAAAAGAACACTAGAGGAATCTCTTGTTTGCTGGTTTATATCTTTACAAATAACTTTATCTAATGATCCAGTAATATATTAAAATATGGTAGTTTATTTGCGTAGCTTCCTGTGTGTTTTATTAGGAGAATATTTCTCTGTTCACAATTGTCTGTAAAATACATGTATTTTATTATGGCTAGTTATGGCTATTATGGCTATTATGCCATGTAGGGCATAATAGCTTTTACCTATGTTTTGTCAGACACATAGAGAAGGTACCATCAAAGTGGCTTCACAAATATAGTTGAAATACCCAAATTTGATATTAGAAGTTGAATTTTTCACATATCTCATATCTCATACATATCACATATGTAAAGTTCCAGGGATGGATACCAAAGGATCTTAGGATGGAGAGAGAAAGCAAAAGTAATTATCTAACAACACATTATTATTGTCTAGCTGCTACTGTTGGGTTTTGTTGGTGTTGCTTCTGTCTTTTGGGATCCCTGCATTCTTCAGCAAACTTCAAGTGCTGATCGTTTGAAGTAGTTCACATATCGATAACGAGAGATTCCTTGCAGCAAAGAACTTAAGTTCAAAGGCTGAGCTTTTACACTGTAGCTAGTGCTACTGGTATTGAGCACAGTGTGGAATTTGACTTGCAAAGTGGATTTGAAATCACTGTAATAATATCCATGTAAAACAGAGAGGAGTTGGGAAACAGAAAAGTGTTACTGAGTATAGAATAACAATTCATTATTCTGTTATTACCTGTCCTACCTACCCCCTGTCCTCCCTCAGTTCCTGTAAATAGGTTATTACAATTAATTTTTCCCACCTGACAACTTTCTTAGCAATATCCGAAGCAATTCTCTTTCCTTATAAACACCTCATGCTCTTTTGTTAATGGTATCATCTGTGCTTGTCTGGTCCATACTCTTTCTTTGGCATCCATCTGAATGCAGTGTTGGAGACAAGATGCTGACCAAGGAGGCTCTTGGATCTAACCCATTATGGACATTTGTTATGTCATATAAAAGGCTAAAAGTTTGCACTTCACCTGTTGCTGGTTATCCTGCTGGCATCTAACCTACTAGCATAGTTCTCTAAAGGGTAGTATAGCTTTCCCTTCTTTGCAGAGAAAACAGAAGTATTAAGAAGGATTTACTCATTTTCCTTGGGTGCTGTCCTAAGCTACAATTTTGTACTCAGGGAAGGCAAGGTTCATACAGCAGGATTTCAGCTATTAGTTAGAGTGAAGATTGTATCTTCTACTGTCTTTGAGCCTCTGTGATTACTTAGAGGAAACTGTGCCTTTCAAGGTGTCATTGCAGCCTTATAATCAAAAATGTCTTTATTCAAGGCAATGGTAGGACTTGATGATCTTAGAGATCTATTTCAACCTACATTATACTATGATTCTATGATTCTCTGATGCTTCTCTGATGGTATGACCTTGGGTATTCTCCTCAGGTCAATACCCAAGGTCATACCCTCAAGTTACCCCATACCCCAATACCCTCAAGGATGTGCAAATAAAGTACTTTAAGTTAATATTTTTGTCTAACTTACATTGCTAAAAAGGAAGTTATGCTTTGGGGGCTATTTCAAAAGTAAATTAGTGTGGACTTGGAAAGTTTGTTTCAAAATGTAGTTGTTTTTGTTTGTTTGTTTGTTTGTTTTAGTTGTGCAGTAATTATTTTTCTGCATTGATACACTGATACATTGTCAGTATCTTTCAGCCAGCTGGTGGGTTCCAAGGCAGAGTCTGTCATACATGTATGCATGCATCGCATAAGTTTCTGATACATTTGCAGATACGCAGATACTGTGATCCCTAGAGAGACATGGTCCTTTTTGGGCTGAAATTCTCAAACATTGTGGTGAGATGTTCTGCTTAGGAATTCAGCACACAACATAGACCTAGCAGTGGATCGTGCCATTCCACTTTTTTTTTTTTTTTCATAAGTAATAGATGTGATATGTTTCACAATGATATGTTTCATCTTATGTTGTTGCTCTCAGATTGCACGTGTGAGAACACAGCATCTCAAAAATGATTTACAAACACGGATGCAGTGTCTGATGGCACTTTATTTGTGAAGGAAGAGGCATATGTTTGCCTTGTGGTGCATGCCTGTACATCAAAATGCAATGAAAAGTGTACTCACTACATCACTGATATGCAATGAAAGTGTACTCACTACATCACTGATAGGCACATTACTTACCAAATTAGAAATAAAAATAAAAATGCTGTATTCTGTATGGAGATAACACAATTTATTGGTTCTCTCTGTATGGTTTAAAGTAATATAGTATATTATAGTGGACATCATGAAAATCCTAAATCAGTCTATTTTACCTTTGTAAATAATTGACTGAGAACACAGTTCTATATTGGATAAATTGAATGAGATACATGCAAGTACTGTACAAATAACTACACATATATTGTACCTATCATCTCTTTTTGGCGAAGTTCAAATAAACTTATTGATAGTGTCTGAAAATCAGAGATCTAATACTGGTTTTAATTCCATTGTCACAACTATCCATAGCTCTGCTATAATCTTCATTTCAGGTTTATTGGAATCTCTGAGACTCTCCTTTGTGTGTTGCATAATTACTGTTAATACCTGATTTCACATTTACTTGTAGCCTTGGCATATTTACTGGACTATTGCTAATACGTCATTTACTGTTCTGACCACCTTGAACAGCCCTCTACATGATTCTTTCAGGAGTGTCTAGTGTTTTCTCCTCTGGCTGTATCTTCTAATTTCTCTCTGTCTTTAATTAGTTTCATGTCTTTGCTTGCGACAGTATTTTTAATTCCGTATTGCAGAGTTCAGCATAGGTGTGCAGTAAGGCTAGGGCACAGACAGAAAATGGGGACTCTCAGAGTCCTAATGACTTTGAGAGGCCACAGTTCTCACAGCTCCTGGCTCCAACCTGGAACAGGGCTACTTTAAATCCTGCCTAAGTTCAGGCTGCCACTGAAAGGAGAGTTCCATCCTCTTGCCAGTGGCACACATTTCCACCCGGCCTTTTGAGCTGTCACTTAGCTTATGTAGCTTATGTGGCTGTTTAATGAGCCAGATCAAGGACTGATCCAGATGCAACCTAATCTTTCATTTCTTCTGTTTACTTTTTGGGTCAGCTCCCTAGTCTGCTTTACGATGCAGCTGTAAGATGCAAGTGTCAGCACAAGCAAGGTGGAGGAATAAATGGCTGAGGTCAGGTGGGAGGGCAGAGAGGGCCACCTCTTCTGGCAGATGTCCTGATTTATGCTATGGATAACATGTCCTTGGTTCCAAACCTGTGGAGAGACGGCAAATGGGAACGGCTGCCTTGCAGGGGGCAGGAGTCTGCCAAAAAGGTGATTGGCAACATCACTCATCGTTAAATGGCAGCAGCTCCTGGCTCCCTGTTCAGTTTCTATTGACAAGCTCTATCTTTAATGTGGGAGAGGTATGTGAAGTCTGGCACCCCAGCCTCAGAAAGTTGCTCATCCCTGCTGCAGAACATTCAGTGGAACAGGTTACATAAAGGACTGCGGGCAATGTAAACTGGCATCATTAAGTGCTTTGTAGAGGATAAGCATAATTACCCAAGCCCCCAGGTAGAGGCACCCATAACATTTGCCAAACAAAAAATCAGATAATTGGAAGATCTGGCGTAGCACATTCTGAAATTTGCATGTCAGGTCTAAAAATCTCTGATTCAGTTTTTCTAGCTTGGTGAGTTAGATTTTCAGTTGGGAGCTTCATTCAGCAGGGCTTAGGTTTTAAACCAAAAATATAAAACCCACTAAAGTCTTTGCCTCAGGGTCTGCCATGGGAGTAACATTCCTGGGTAAATCAGAATACCATCTGTACTGTCAACTGTGATGCAAAAGAGTTGTGTGAGGTTCTCTAAGCAGCTCAAGTCACCTAACTAAAACAGCCAGTGCCTCTGTGCAGGTTCCTTTACTTTTCCTAGACTGTGCCAGGCCTCTGAAGGGTGCATGTGATTGTGACTCAAACTTACCTGACATCCTAAGCAGGCATGCGGATAGTGTTACACGAGGGGCCATAGGTGGTGTCTGAATTGGATGATAAATCCTAATTTATTTATTAAAAATAGAGGCAAATAGCTTTGATAATATGAAATCTGAACTAGAGAGGACAGCTGATACTGAAACAAAAAAACTGTGGTAAATGGATGACAAATAAAGTTTGTGCTGTTTAATTGTGTGGTTGATTTTGGCAAAGACGATAATGGGAGGTGTTACAGAAGCTCAACCACTGGTCAGTTGCAGCTTACGTTCTGTCAAATTTAACTCACTTTTGTGATATTTATATTAATTATAGGCAAAAACTAAACCATAGTTAAGAATAAATACACATCAGAGACTGAAGGGAGAGAGCTTTCCAGAAACACAGTAATTAAGTGCAAACTAAATACTTTTAATTCTAGAATGTTTACGTGAATCTATATATGTTAGTGTATAGAAATACACATCTAAATTCCCTGAAGTTTGCCCTGGAGTGATGTAGCAATTATCTGGGTATGATTTGTGCATGTTAATTTTTGAAGATAATTTATCTGATTAATTTGACTGTTACAGACATATTTTCATTTTTATTTATTTAGTCAGGTTTTTTTTTAGTTTTCCTTCTTTAATACTTTCATAACAGAACGCAGATAGCATATGTAACAGTGTATTCCTATAATTATAAGTGAGAGGGGGAGCTCAGACAAGAGCAGACAACAAGTAGCATGAGCTGAAGGTGAGGTAGCTGCTCATTTGAACTGCAAGGAGGAGGTGGTGGGGAATAACGTGAAACCAGTGCAGAGTTGTGGCCAGAATGGCAACTAGAGAAGATACTTTTATCAGCATTGTTTCAAACCAACTCGGACAGTAAGTATTAAAGAAGGAAAAGAAGCAGTTAAAGTAGTGAACCCTGGCTGAATTTTGAAATACCTCTTAATCATGTTTAGTAAATGAACTGCATCTTTAACAAAGCAATCAAGGCATGTTCTGGATGTGTCTTGCCCACTTGCTTGAGTCCATGTCCATTGACACTTTTTAGTTTGTTTTGTAACGGGGAGTGCATGTCTATGAATTGCAAATAAAACCTAGTGCAAGTACTTTTGATGTTTTTAAGTATTTTTGTTAGTGAGGCCTGTGCTAGGCATGAAAAGTCTCTTTTGGAAATATATATGAGTGTCTGTTCTTTGTCTGAAAAATTATAAAAAATACAGATTATACGAGCCTTCAATATCATTGTTATTTACCTCTGCAAGATTCAGCTGGTTTGCTGTGTGATTGCTTTTCCAAAGGAAATGATGCATTGTAATCAATTTACTGTATGCAGTATTAAATGTCAGGGACATTTTTGTTACTTAACTAGCAGACTCATGCAGAAAGGGATGATGCAGGCTTTTTGAAGTAAGGCTATTTTAAGGATTAACTTCTGAGAGATTTCAGGTTCAGCATGTCTAGGCACAGTATATGCTTTCTTATTGTTTTCTTTTTGATTTTAAAGTTGAGTGGCATTTTAGGCAATAGCTAAAATGCATGAATTGAGATATATTTTTGATATTTTATTTCATTCCATCACTAATTTACTGACAATTCTTGTAAATGTGATAAGTATGCAAGCTATAGCTGTGATCACTTTTGAGTATTGACACTGTTTGAAAGTTCTTGGGGAACAGTAAACGTTTCTTTATTACAAAAATACGTATTTGAGTGTATAATTCAATTAAAATGTCATAATCATAAAATGTTTAAAGAAGCAAACTGTTTTTTTTTTTTTCTTCCCACTAATTTGAGAAAAATAACTCTTTAAATGGAACTCCATGTAGCTTTTGTAGATACTTAGGCCTCTCTTCACTGTTGGTTGAGTTTATTTAAAGAGCTTTTCTAGTCACCTTTGAACCCAAATGATTTCTCCAGATGTACAGAAGTGAACAATGTAAAAATCTTGCTGCTTCAGCAGAACAGGATCCAGCTGGCAGGGAACTGGATCTGCAAGTCATTGGTTACAGCTGTGTTTCGATTTATGTGATGGTTGAAAAAATAAATTACTGGATTAAATGGCTAGAAAGAGGACTCTTTGTTTAGCCCTTGTGTGGGGACTGAAAGTGTTTATGGTGCTGTTTTCTACAGAGCCTTTGCGAAGTAAGCTGGACAAATAGACTTATTCAAAACTTCTCTGAAATGTTGCGCATTCAGCTTTATTTCTTTGCAGAAGAGACTGTATGTTTTTGTGTAATGCTGTCAGCCAGCAACCGTTTTTAAGGTCTCCTGGCCTTTGAAAGTGGTGGTAGCATTTCAGCAATGTCTTTTAGGCATTGCAGTTTATCACTGGAAGGCAGTTTCCTTTAGTTAAAGGTTTTTAAATGCATCTCTTGGCATGCACACAAATACATGTAGGGACTCTGTCAAACTCGTAACTTTTTAATAGGTTTAATATTTCAGCTTTGTATACTACTTACCTTTTGCTCTACATAATAATGCGATGTAACTGTAAATCTGGTGCACAATAATTTTCAGAGTAGGCACAATGAAATCAGAAACTAATGCCAAGTGTTTGGATTATCGTATATCTTATTTTAATGTTATAGCAATGTAGGTGAATAATTTCTTCAAGATGGTGATTATGTCTTATTACATGATATCCTGATTCTGCAAAGATTTACATGCTTAGTTTTATTGAAGAGTTCTACTGCCTTTGCTAAGGCTGTATTGTGCATAGAGCCTATCACAGCTTTGTTAGTGATTTTGCTAAGAAGCATACTAATTTTTTTCATGTTCTTCTAAGGGCATGTCTTGGTGAGGTCCTGCGAGCTGCCTTTTCCTTCTGAAGGTAGTTGAGTTGAAGGAGTTCAGATGTAAATTCTAGCTGTGAAGTCCTGACTCCACTGAAGTCACTGGGCATTTTGCCACTGACTTCTCTTAGTTTCAGCTCTAGAACTGGATTTTAATGCTTTTGCTTATAATAAATATCACAAGACCCATGAGCAATTTCTTTTAAGTAGCGCAACTGTTTGTGAGGTGAGAGGCTACCAAACGTGAATAAAAGGTTTGATATTGGACGAGTTTTAAAGGCTGCTTGGAGATGCTATGGAAAGATAAATAATAGCATATAACTTTCAGTCATGACAGACAGTGAACATATAGTGCATTTTTTAAAGCTTTAGGTGGATTTCAGCATAATAGATTGCAAAGCCAGGAGCTTTTCAGCACTTATATCTGTTTATTCAGCAATATTTCCTAGCAATTATTTTAGGCTGACCATTTAGTTTCATTTTACAGTCATAAAGCAGTCGGTAGCTGTAGCTGGGTATTAAAACATTTCTAAACCAGAGTATAAACATGGAGAATTCTGGTTGCGATTAGATCATAATTGTTGTTCTATTGAGATCTAATTACTTTTCTGAAAACATTTTGCACAAATCATTTTCAAAGGATTGCCTTTATAAAATCCTACAAAACGCTGACCAAGAAGAGCTAAATACCAGAACAGGAGTTCTTTTCCAAGTCAAAAATGAAATCAAACAAGTTGGCCAAGTTCCATCATAAACCACCCTCAGAAATACCAGAGAGAGAGAGGCTTAAAATATTTGTAATAGAATATTTCCCCTCCCCCTTTTTTTATTGTTGTCCCCGAGCAGCATTATTACATTAAGAAGCATGCGACAGAAAGTCGTGGTGATGCAGAATAAATAACCATAATGTATCAAAAGCAGACAAAGGTGTGATTGATCTGTCTGGAATTGGCAGACTCTTTCGCTGTGTCAGGCTGTTTCTTTGATCAATGAAGGTATAGCCTCTGACCCTTAAAAAAAATCAATGAGATTGATTGAAAGAAGAGAGGGAACTATGAGAATGCAGGATAGCTTTAACCTTCACTGTCTAGAAAATTTAAAATATTCTGGTTTTGCAGGCATTGAACCTGCTGTTTTGTGATTTCTGATTAAAAAGGTTTGCTTTTCCTCAGCCTTCTTTTGAAGCCTCGTAAAACAAGCCTCTATAAATGGTATGTTGTATATGGTATGTTTGTTGGAAATTTTTCTCTTCAAATCACGTTGTTAATAAAATATGAGAATTTTTATCTATAAAACAAAATTCTACCTTTAATTAATAGATTACCTTTAATTTCCTTTAATAAATCTGATTCTTATTCAACATGGAGGAATCCAAGAATCAATGCTCAGGAAAATAGTTCAGATAATTTCAGTGATGCTATCCATTTGAATAAAGATACTTGAATTGCCCTATTTGCAGGATCAGGCCCACTGCTGATTGCAACAATAGTACGAAATGTCAGCAGGGAGGAAGGGGCGGGGGTGGGGGTTGGAGGGAGGCTTCAGGGAATAAACAATATATTTTGATGATCTTGTTCCATGTAATCTTGAATTTTGATTGATTATATATGTATTTATACATACATACCTAATTATTAAGGAAATAGTAAAGATGTCATATTGAAAAATTTATGAAGTGAGAGTTTTATATTACTGCTCAGGACTTTATGTCTTTTTTAGTGAAGAGACTGAAAATGCAAACTTGACTGTTAAGTCAAAAACAGTTTTATGAACGTTCAGTTGTTGTTTCATTTTAGTACCGGGCCCTTTCTTCACCTTGTGCTGATACTGTATTAAGCAGTAACATCAAGCAATTAATGAAGTAAGGCTAAAAAGTGTTCATAAATAGAAAAGATAATTATTTCATGCTTTTTTTTTTTTTTAAGCTAAAAATAAAAAGAATAAATATCATAGCAGTTATTTTTCACAAATAATTACTTTTTTAACTAAAAATGTCAGTAAAGTCAAAGTCTATTGAATAGTATTCATATACTTTCAAAGTAATTCAGACTGCAATAATTTGTGCTGTCATATGTCTGTGTTTTAATTAAGTGCAGGTAAACTGACAAATCAGCAAGAAGACTATAACAGTGGTCCCTGATAGGAAGAAGCTTACACAGGGAGAGAAGGATATTGCTCTTTTTCTGGATTTTTGTTTGTATGATTTCCTTTCTGTAATAGAAAGAATGGTGTAGAATACATATATTTTTAATTCTGCATGATCAGGTTGGAATTTCAGCCAAGTGACAAAAAGCACTGTCATTAACAATAAGGCAAAATCCAGGTGTAATGTTTCTAAGCAAGAAATTTAAAAGAGGGTAGATTTTTGTGATAGATCAGGTACTAGATAGATTGGGATTTTTCTAAAGTCCTCATCCCTTTGCTGTTTATTGGTAAGGTGAGGAGGTATTGACAATCATACAACAGTGGCATATGCATAGCTGTCAGTCAGTCTAACAGCCTCATTCTTTTTCAGTTACTTAAATGCTACAGTAAAGGAAGCTAAATTGTTTATTTAATGAATATCCATTTCACATACACCGTGATGAAGGAACTTCTGCTCTTAGAAAAAGAAGAGGGATGAGGGTATTACCTCCCACTGTAGCACATTGAAAATGTGAAGATGAGAACTGCAAAATCAAAATAATGTTACATTTCTCCCCTCACCTGAGGCACAGTCTGATTCTGCTCCAGTAGTGTCTAGTTCTTGTCTCCCCATTCTCTAAATGTTATTTTTTTGTTATTTCAGACAATCTTTAGTTTTTGCAAAAAGTATGTATTATTATTGCAAATCACCTTACTCTTGCTGTCTGAGAAACAAAAGGCTCATGCTGTATTTGAATGGGTTTTGGCATCTAAAATCCATGTCCAGCCTCACCACTCCTCCTTGTCTGTCCATAAGTAATAATACTGGAAACACCTCTTTTTTTTTTTTCTTTTTTTTTTTTTGGGGGGGGTGTTGTTGGTGGTGAAGGGGTAGCAGGGGGTGGTCAGCAATGGCTGCTACTCCCATTCTGTTCTTCATGTACACAAGCTGCATCTTAACAGTGTGGATGTGAATGCTGTCCCCTTGTGGATGATACTTAAAGTCTTAACTGCTGCCTGCAAAACTGAGCAGTACCCTTCAGCTAGTTCAATGTGCCGTCTGGTGCTTCTCATCCATTTAGCATTACTAAAAGACAGTATTAAGGTTCTTTTTGTATCTTATCCCTCTGTCAGCTAAACCTTTCCCAGAAAAGATGTGAAGCTGAGATCATTTTTTTCCATCTGCGAGGGGTCAGTTCCTGGAACAAAGCAGTTCCCGACTGAGGTATAAGCCTGATAGAAAGCGCCTATGCTAGCAGCTGAATCATTTTTGAGCCCAATTTTTTATATTTCCACTAATGAAAACATCTGGATCGTGAAATGCAGCAATCAATCTCTGATGCTAACCCTCCCAGGGTGGCACGCGGCCCTGCCCTGGCAGGTGCCATTCCCCCAGACACCTCCCTTGGCTTAGGACTCTGTGGCCAAGTTCCTCATGCTGCCTCTATACCCACTAGCTTCCAGGAGCACAAATGCCTCCCCAAAATACCACCGCTGTGGCACAGGGGTGAATTCTGTGACCTGGCGTTCACAGCACCACATGGGCTGGGGCTGTATACTCACTCTCCCCAGCTGAAAAGCAGATCCGTGGTTAAAAAAGGTGTGGTTGAGCTTGGAAACAGAGGCATTGCGCACAGACAGTGATGTAACTGTGAATGTAATGGGGCTCCTTTCACTATTATTATTTGAGTCTATCAGCAGAATAAATCTAATTTGAGAAAACAAAATTCTGCATACCTGCTAACTATCTAGCAACACTTCTTTACTCCTGAGAAACTGAAAGAGGGATATGTGACAATTGCTAAGGCATTTTTATGAAAAAGCTTTTCTCTTTTCAGGATTCACACAAGAATAAAAAAATTGTTAAATTGATGAAATTTAATCTTTGTATAGCAAGTAGCAATCACAGGCAACATTTTAAAGTGGCTCTGCTCATGTTCAAAGCTGATGGCTCTTTTCTCCTTACATTGTGTGGGGATTTACCACACCGTGGATGCAGAAGGTGACTGGTTGGGCGATTCCATGAAATTCGAACGTGCATACAAAAATGTCTTTACAACTTTTTCACGCTTGCCCTCAAACTGAAAATGGACTTTCCTAGTGGTTGATTAACCAGAAACAAGTTGTTCCTCACTAGGTTGAGTAGAGAAGAGCTGTGTGGTGTTGGATTAGTGGAAGGAGAGTGAACGGCTTCAGTTTAATTCAACTAGTCTTCTATTTGTAATCTCCAAGGAAACAGCTGAGTTGAATGTTAATTAAACAGCAGTCTTTGATCCACCCAGCCACTCCCGGAGGCATAATAATAATATATAAGTGCACACACAGCAAATATATAATAGGTGCATTTAAAGGAGTGCATCTAACCTTGCCATATTCACACTTGAAACATTTCCTGCTGACCCGTTCTTATGTCTTTTAAACAAGGAAAGGGAAAATGGGGAAAAAGGCTAAGCTAAACTTGGGTTATCTGAAAGGTAGGACAGCAGAGCAAGTATGAGCTCCCATTTTGAGGATGTAGAAGGGTTAATGATTAGAAGAGTGGAATCAGGAAAGACCTTAAGCCCAGATCTGTGACAGTGGTAATTGAGCTGATTGATTACGACATCTCGTTTCAGACGACTATTGATTTAATCTAGTCTGCAGTCCCATCGGCCCCAGAGGTGCTCCCAAGTGAGGCTCAGCACTTGAACCTGGGTACTCTTCCCTACTCACCATGTGGATATAAATTTCCAGAATCTGCAGCCATTTATAATTTTCACTCATCTTCATGCTTTTATTCAAACGCTTCTAATTCTGGCAGGCTAGTGTTTTTAACCATTGAGGGGGCATATGCAGGGAAAATGAGACAGCACAGATTGAAGAAGTGTTCTTTTTTGTAAAAAAAAAAAAAAAAAAAAAAAAGGCAAGACGGAGAGCTGGGGCTATGTGGCTAGTATTTGCATCTGTTGTTTCTGATTCGCAGAGCTAGCAAAGGCTGCTTTTGGAGGCAGTCCACAAGGCTGGGCTATCAGTAGGCAGTTTGCTGTACGTGCACGTTCAATTATTAAAATAGTAGACTTTTTTTTCTGTCTGATAGCCATAGCGAGGTCATGACATTAATTTATCCAGGGTATTGTGGGTAACTATACAGAAAAAAAGCATAAAGGGCACAGATGCTGGAGCAGCAAAAAATGGATGGGTCTGAGCAAAAGGAGATTAAGAGGCGATGACCAATCTAATGTACGTATAGCAGTAAGAAGCCGGCATCCGTCACAGACTATTGATGGCAATAAGTATTTTAAGCCATGCTGTGCATGTGTTAATTTTTTTTATACCTCAGTAAATGCTAAGCTGAATGCTGTAATCCTGTATTTTTTCAGTTTCCCAAATCTGATTTCAGTCTTGCTTTTGTTGTCTCATGCTTGGCTCTCTCCTCTCGCTCTCAGTCTCTGCCTGTGGGTGTGTGTCTGTCTCCGTCTTTGCCATTCCCTGAGATCACAAACTTAACTGTTTCCTAATTGTCTACTTTCTCCCGTCCCTTATCGGAGGCATTAATTACTGCTACAACAACTGGTCATAAGCCTATACGAACTGAGGGCTCGGGGCAGGCACCCAGGCACCGTGGCTTACTTTCTTCCCTCCGGGCTCGTGTGATTTTTTCCAAGGACCTCGCCCACGAGCGGGTGCCCTTGGCGTAGGCTGCCAAATGGCCGCCTTGTCGGGGCTGCGGTGTGGTGCTGCGTCCTGGGGCCTGTCTGCCCGGCCAGGGCGAGTGTCCCCACCATGGCCGGCAGCCTGGGGAATTGGCTGGACAGCGGCGCTGTATCACCTGCCCCCCTTTGGCAAATAATTTTTGTACTGCGAATCGCAGCAGTGCTGTGGTGTTGTCTGGGAAAATAATGCACAAATTCTGCTCGGGTAAAACGGGAAACGCGGAAAGATTGTCAGCACCGTAAGTCATTAAAGTACCTTGTCTTAAGAACAAAGGAAGGAGGTAAAAATGCACACAGTAAGCGTACTCTGTAGGTTTTCATAGCCTGTCGTACAACCTGTGCCTGTTTCAGTTAGCAACCTCTGTGCTTTGTTTTGCATTGTATGATTTATATATACCTCTCAAGTTTGTGTCTATGTATTTGATGTACATGTGTATGCACAGACTGCTCTACACCACAGAGTAAATAACATACATATACATATACCACTGTAGCACAAATGTGCATTTTCAGTATTTCTTACCGTAGTGTGTGTGCACTGCTATTGTTCTCTCACAGTGCTCCCTTGGACTCAAACAGCTTTTTTTTTTTTTTTTCTCCCAATTAAAAAGTCTAAAATAAAAAAAAAAAAAAATCCTTAGTCCAGTTAAATACCGACTGAAGTCCAGGAACTTATGATTTCAGCACAGTGAATGGTGATTCAGCCCCTGGCAGTGTTTTGGCTATGAGACAATTCTTTCTTATAAAGAGCACAATGAGGGTGGGGGGAAGATAGCATTAATTTTGAGGAAGATTAATATTAGTCTTTTTAATGATCATGATTTTCAGAAGAAAAGAACCCTTATAGCTATTGAGAGCTGTTGTGTTCTTCCCATTAGTATTTATGCAGGCAAAGGAAAAAATGAAGAAGGCGTAGAATAAACTCCTAAGTCTGTTCAAGAATTACTGGCATTATTTCTCTCTACATCACGTGTGAGCCTGGGTTGCCTGCTATTCCTGAGGCAGAGGATCGAGGATGAAAGTCTGTGTGTCAGAGCCTGTTTTCACAACTGCATTTGGAGATCTGTCTTATTGATTAGGAAAAAAAGGGGGTGGGAATAGGAGTGTGAGGTGAGGGGAGGACCGACTGACTACTGGCTTATTGCAGCTCAAGACATTTTCTTCCGGAAAGATGTCAAACAACTGAGACACAGCAACAGAGGAAGTAGAAAGGTGGAAAAATAAGAAGAGGGACCCTTTGGAAGAAATGAAGGCATTCCTTATGAGAGCCTTGAGGCTTTTTTTTTTTTCTTCTAACATCTGACCCACAAGGGCTAGAGTGACAGCGTCATGCAAATGCTGCAGTCCAGCAGGTCTGAGAGAGGGTGGATGCTAGAGAGTGAGTTAATGTTAATGATGAGTGCAGTGAAAATACCAGCCGATACCACCCCCTCCACACACAACCGCTCTGAGTCAGCATCCGCTGCTTTGCCTTGCCTTTTTGTGCGTGCGCGCGTGTGTGTGTGTGCATGTGCGCGCGCATGTGTATGTGTGTGTGTGCGTGTGTTGGTGACCGTGTGTGTGCATGGGAGGTAAAGCCAGTCAGTCAGTGAGAAGCAAAGGTACGTTTGAGAGCAACTAAAATCTGACTGATTTCCATCTTCAGAGCATCAGATGTATTCCCTAAAGAGGATGGGTCTATGCGATGGGGGTGGTATAATTATGTTAATGTCATATTTATAGAGGGGAGAGATTTTTCATTCTAATTATTGATTTGAAAGCTGTGGTCAAAATTGTTTGTTAAATCATGATCAGCTTGAAAGAAAGAAATGGAATGAAATTTAGGGACTGCTATACATATATATATATATTCTCATATATATATTTTGTTTCGTTTAACTGTTTTGTGTCTGATGCATAAGTGATTGAATAGTGCACAGTGACAAAGGAACGGCTCTTATGTAATGTTACATTCTATCATCTACTGAAATATTTTAAATAAGTCAAAATGTTCTGAAATTTGAAGTAGCCTTCTGGAGGGGAGGGTGAAGGACAGGGGTGGGGGTGGGGGTGGGGGGCACTGGCAAATCTTTTCTTCAGCAGCGCTCTCTGTGCAGCTTTCTTGTAAATGGATGATTCACCTGTTCGACCAGCAGAGATTCTAATTCTTCCCCCCCCCTTCTTCTCTTTTTTCCTTTTTAAAGCTGAACGGCTTCCCGAAGAGCACTGTTTTCTATACCAGATTCTGCTCCAGTGGCTAGGACCTTTATGGCTGCTGTTTCTTTTGCTCTGGGCTCTGATGGAGGAAAAAAAATAATAATAACACCGTGGATCCTGTCCCTAAAGTAGAAATTTTCTTTTTCCTTCTGCAAACAAGGCTAAAGATCGGAGGAGAATGAATGCGAAAGTAATTTGGGATCGTGGTCATACCATTAAAAATGTTCGGCTTCAGAACGAAATTATTTGGGAAATCCTATCATTTCTTCTTACTGTATCGACAGTATTTGAAAGTTGTGTGTGCTTTGAGTAATTTGGTTCAAGTGACAACAATCTCTGCATGTCAGTGTTTTCTACAGTTTATGGAGCGAAAGCTGGTTTTGACATTGGAAAGGAAGAAGCTTTTGCTAGCAGTCTGTAGAAGGATTAAATGTTGAACATGGGGAAGAGCAAAAAGTAAATACATGCCCAGAGGTTATCCATGCATCGAGAAGGGGTTTAAAGTACTGTGTAACCTAGGGCCCACCTGAACAGGAGGACTGAAAGTATAATGGGGAAATATATCAATTAGAAACCCCTTAACATGCATTTAATCCTTCTTTATGGCATTAAGGGAAATAGAATAAAATTGCTACTGTACGAATCTGATGGAAGAAGCACATTTTAACCCATTTTTAGATGCTTCCTTCCGAGGCATTATAATATGGCTACTTATGTATCAAGGCAGCGAAGATTTTTGCTGTGTTTTGATTTTGCCTTTCAAAAGTTACGGACTGTACTCTAAGAAAAGTCTGTTCAGTCAGCTGATACATTGTCTTGAATGTATGTATGTGTCTTGCCTGCTTATTTGATCTTTTCTGCCCCCTACGTGAAACTGTGGTGTGTTTATTTGGGTGGGAGGAGGCGTTGTTGATTGGGGGGGGGTTGTTTCTTGTGGTTTTGTTTTTGGTTTTGGTTGTTGTTTCTTTTCTTTTCTTTTCTTTTCTTTTCTTTTCTTTTCTTTTCTTTTCTTTTCTTTTCTTTTCTTTTCTTTTCTTTTCTTTTCTTTTCTTTTCTTTTCTTTTCTTTTCTTTTCTTTTCTTTTCTTTTCTTTTCTTTTCTTTTCTTTTCTTTTCTTTTCTTCCTACAATAGCAGTGAAAGTTTTGCTGACAGCGATTATGACTACTAAACAATTCAGATTATTGGAAGACGAATTCTACTGGATCATATCAGACTTTTCCTAGTCCCTGAGACCCTAACTTGTGAGGTTTTTTAGCAACAATCACAAGTCAGGCTCTTGGGACCTAGGCGGAGGGGAACCAGCAGCTTTGGACTATGATTGTTTCGCTGCAGAATTTAGAGAACCAAAGAAGCTTTCCCTGTGTGGAAGGGAAAAAATGAAAACATACCTTTGTTAATATACTGGAAAATATACAAAATGTGAAGCAGGAGACCTGTTCCTAAAAAAAAAAAAAAAAAAAAAAGAAAAAAAAAACTTCTACATTGTGCAACTTTAGCATGTTACATACTTATGTTTAGAAAACTGGATTAGATGCCATGTAATACTAGTATTAAAATTTAAAGTGAAGGGGTTTGTACCTCCAAAAACAAAACAACAACAACAAACAAACAAAAAAGAAAGAAAAAAAAACAAGCAAAACCCACCAGATACTGAAATATACAAGAGGCTTTCAACCACAGTATTATTATTATAGACAATACTGGTAGATAATTACCACGAAGTATATTTTCAGCTGTATTGTTACAGCGTTTAATTAACTTTTAAAACATAGAACACACTGATGTTTGAGGCCTAGAAACATTCATTCTATTGTTTGAGAAATGATTTCAGTTTACAGGAGAGCTATTACTAAGCTTTTCCTGTAATATGGGACAAAGATTGTTTTATAGTTAAGTGCCATTATTTTTCTTTGTCTGAGTGAGAACACAATATCAAACTTAAAATATTGTCTCACTTTACATTTTAATCTGATACAGAACATTGACGTAAAAATCATACTACAGCATTAAGATGATTTTGCAAACAGAATCACATCCTGTATACCTGCTAAATTTAAACAGAGCTGGCAGTACTCTGAGAACCAGACTCAACTTCTAACCTCTTCACCATTTTGCATTTTTTCCCCACTGGCAAAAACAGTGAGTTTTAGGTACTTACACTGACTTTGCATATGAAGATTTACAAGGGCATTAGTTATTCTGCGCTGTTCATTAGTCTTGAACTTCTGATTTACAATGCATAATTTGATTTGTATTTCTTAGTATTTTATAGGTGGGTTAGTTCTGATTCATTTTTCTCTGTTTCCTGCGTCTAAACCAAGATGCTGCAGGACCTTGTTGATACATCAGACTTCCCTGAGACAAAGGCTTTACACAGATCAGGCATCTAAACTATTTATTCATTTCAGAAGCGGTATTTTGGCTGCAGTGTTTTTTTCCCACTTGTGTGGGAGGAATTGTGTTTTATTGTAAGTATCAATACTATTGTTAAAATAAACTGTTCTTATCTGCTAGTATAATACTTTTTCTTGTTGTCTTGTTTTCTTGAGACAGAAACTGTGCTGTACATGGTTTCCAAGTTGCTCAAGATATAATTAGTGTTTAAATAGTCATAAAAATATTGTCTTGCCAATTATAATGATGATACAGTTCCTGTAAATATGCAATTCTTTTCTTCATAACCATCAATTCCACATAATCAGAACAGTGAAAAGAGCTACTTGCAAATGTTCAGACATAAAGGTAATTTATTTATTGTTTTTAAACACAGATGTGTTGTTGAACATCATTGACATCTATTCAGGCAATATTAAAAAAGTAGACCTCAATCTGTATATGAAAAAACTAATTCACACAGCTAGGTGCTACACTGTTGAAGTAGTTCAGTAGCAACTGACATGTCTTCTGTACTGAAAACAGTATATTTGAGGTACTGATCAGGTGAACATGTACTCTGTTCATTCAAGCTATATAATGAGATAAGAATATATTGTGTATAGGTACAATTTAAATTATGCATAGTATTTATCAAAATAAAATTCTAATAGATTTAATCAGATATACAATGCACACGAAAGACTTTTGATTGCATTTATGTTTGAGTCAGCAAAATTTACTTGAATGCGGATGGTTCACATTTGGTATTCATTTTACTTTTAGTACTGTATGTACAATGAAGGTGGAACTGTAGTGCAAAATGTCTGCCTCTGTCGGAAGTTAACAATCCAAAGATTTCAAGTATTTTTTGCTCTACAGTGAGAATAAAATGAGCCATGAGAAACCCCTATCTGGCTTATTGAGTGCTACAGCAAAAGCTGTGAATACGCAGTACTGCCTTTGCATTACTGCTTGAACTGGGATAGCTCTGGTGGCTCTTCTCTGCCCATAGCACTCACTGCTGCCCCTTGCCATAGAGATGAAGAAGTTGGTATGCTGTCTTCCTTTTTCCCTCCTCCCTGTTCTTCCCCAGTTTCAACACAGCAAAACCACCTCTGGTGCACATTAAACTCCTTGTGGTGGGACAGAGGCGGATGGAGGGGGGGAAAAGCCCAGCCTTTGCTTGAGCAGAATTCCCACCAAGATCAACAAGACATTTCCCCATCCTGAGACTATGTGACAATGTCTGCAGACACCACGCAGAAAGCAGTCTTATTTATGCTTTGACAGTATGCGAAAGCTGTCTCTATTAGTGCAAATAAATAGAAAGCATCTTTGGTATACTATGCATAGATATATGTACAGAATTTCAATATACTCTCATTTCTATATGACTTTTTGTTCTTCCAGTACAAAATGCTTCTAAATGCTATTTAATATGTGATTTCAGAGTAATCAGCTTGTGCTACAACAAAAACAAAAAAACAAAACACAAGCTCTTGCAAAGGAGAGAGAGAGTGAAAATGATGTGTGGTGCATACAAAAAAGGAATGATATTAACAATTCGATGAATTCCTAGTTGGTAGACCAGACTGAGCCAGACGCATATATTAACGGCTGTCTGCTGCTGATGTGAGCCTGCTCAATGCGGTGGAAATGAAGGATCACCTAGTCTCTGACACCAGCTTATTTGTACGTTTTAATTTTAAAAAGGAAAATCACTGTTTTACATAAACATCTTAACCCCTGCATGATTTTCTTTCTTTTTTCCTCCCTCATATTGTTTGCTAATTTACTGTCAACTTAAAGTGCTGTTTAGCTACAGCCCAACAAAACATCAGTCAAAAAGGCGAGGGAAGTATTAGCTTCTCTTTTGTCTGCCATGTACAACTGGGTTATTATTATGATAATTGTTTAGTTTAATTTTTAGTCTTCATGGAGAGATGCAACAATTTTCGAGAGCTTAATTTCTGAAGCATTTTAAGTTTTAAGAAGATACCATTTCATTTTAAATCTAAACAAAAAAAAATGCTTTACAGACCAAGCTAGGGTGATTTGATCAATACCTTTCTTTTCTGTATTTCAAAGTCTTTAGTGTCTTAATATAGTCTTACATATATGGGACAGGATTTCTATTCAAACCACATAAACACTAGGATCCTTTAATATAGTGTTGAAGACTGTTACATGAGTCAGGAGAATTCCAATCCAAGTTAATTACTGGTGGAATTAGAGGAACGAATATTTTACTCAAAGTTGTATAACAAGAATCTACAGTTACCACATTTCAGAGCATTGCTCTACTCACTTGATGAAAAATGTCAATGAAGTTTAACAAAAGATGTTATACATTTCCATGGGTAATGAAAATCGGCACATTCACGATTAGCTAACACAATGTTTTCAGTGTGTTAATAAGCAGTGCAGCAAAAATTTCTGTAGGCAGTAAATGTAGCCATAATTTTGATTTGCTCATATGATGATTGTGCTCAATTCCTGACTGGATACTTAATTTCACAGTGAAATGCAGTCATCTCATCTAAGGAACTATCTGTAGTCCACAAAAAATAAAATAAAAAAGAGAGAGACAGATATGCTGTCTGAGCTCTGCAGCTAGCTAGGTAGCCAGACAGATACATGTAACAAAAATATCTGGAATCCTATAAAAATGCCATCTGAAACCGTATCACTCACAGAATAGATTTATTTTGTTATGTTCAAGTATTTTTGTCCAATGTATCTGAGACATTCATCACCTTGTTAAATTTGGTCCTTGTTTGATATTTACAATAGGTATCTTCAAAGTTTGTTGAATGCTGCACCATTCCATTCCCAAGCACCACCAGTTATTCTTACTGGATAGATTATACTCTTACCAGCATCTAGCTTTATTAATTTGTGTGCAAAGCTGTGTTTTACTTACAGTGCCTGAGTAACAACAGGTGGATGGACTATGGAAGCGTGTGAGAGTAAGTGAACATAAGATTGTTAAGACCAACACCGATAAAGTTATTTTATCTTTATAAACATTTTAACCTAATAAGCTGGTATTAAAATTAATCACAAAATCATCCAGTTGATTATACACTAAAGTTTATCTGGTAGGCTTTCAGGATTGCTATTTTTATTCCTGTTCTTGATTATTTAGGAATTAAGGATTAGTCTGTAAATGCATGATAAACTAGATACTGTAATGATCACTTGAACAATACAAGTATCCTACAGGGGTAAAGGCAGATAATATTCTGTATTTCTCTTCTACTTGTGAGTGGTTACAACTGGGCTGTGATTCTCTGCAAGGGGCATATTTATTTAAATGGCCAAGCAAACCAATGAGGTTGTGCTGAGCAGTTTAGGGCTGGTAATTTTGGCTATGGTTTTGGGTGGGTTTCTTCCACCACCACCATCCCCACCCCCAGCCTCTTTTCTTGGATGTGTGCGTGTTGTGCATGAGAAGGTATGAAGGAAAAACAGCTATTCAGCAGAGACGTGTCCCACCCCTTTAATTAAGGTTTTCCTGGACTGTAAAAACACTGGCAATGTGTAAATCCCATTTGGTGGTGTTTTTTATTTTTGTTTTTGTTTTGTCTTGTTTTTAATTTATTTTAACAGAATCTGAAATATTATATTAAGAAACCACAGCATTGAAATGCATATGAAAATAGTTCCACTAGTAAGTCACTGTATACTGAAAGGGTTTGGATGGCATCGGCACAGAGCCAACTGGAAGATTTTTTTTTTTTCATTTAATTCCTTTCACCTAGTAGGCTCCTTAAGCATGAGGCAGAACCCAGTATGTGGCTAAGTTATTGCTCTAGTGTTCATCACACAAAAAGCACAGTCTTAGCATTTGTAAATTTTCTTCAGGGAGGTTTCTAATCTAGACAGCATTTGCGTTTGGGGATTACACTACAGTCTGTTCCCCACCACCTCCCCCTCTAACATGTAGCCTTTCAACTTCTTCAAAGAAGTGGCGAAAAGTAGGTTCTTTTATTAATAGCAGAAAACAAACCGACTGCTGGACTTCCGTGGCAGAGCTCACATAATGCGGCAGGGTGGGAACTGTAACAAAGAATGCTTGAATGCACTAAACGTATAGTGAAACCCCATTTACATTCACTGATGGAGCTTAAAGTACAATAAATGAGAAGTTTAAAGTAGGACCATGAAAAGACTTCAGTGAAGGTAGATACTTCTTGAAAAGTTTAGCACAGGATTTAATTTCCAACTGAAGCCTTTCCTAGCAGAATGCATTTCTTCATAATACATCCCTTTACTCAAAGCATCTCCATCAGATGAAGGTAAATCAGATGAAGAGAGTATCTTCAATGCATGGAAAAGTAGATTGTGTTTATCCAATTTATATACTGATTTCCGCACAAGTGAGACAGTTAGCAGTGGACCAGTCTTCATGGTTCATTGTCTATTCTTCCGCACTCTCTCTTCTCTACAAAGTGCCTTTGATGTGAAAGAAACAAGTTTGTGCCCGGAAATAAGTTTGATTGTGGGATCCTCCTGTTGTTTCTATTTTTACTTCTTAAATTTACGTATACATGGTGGTATATGTACACAGTAGAACTAGATAAGTTGTTTTTTTCTGCCAAAGATTATTCTGGGGGATAGAATGAAAATATTACTAATTAAAGGCCATTACATTATACTGCTGTCACCTCTCACCTTCTCTTCATGTCCACCGCTTTAATCAACTCTGCTTTAGACCCTCCACCGCTCCAGTGTAAGACCCTACAGCTTCATTCTCCCAAGTTTGAATTAGTCATGCTTTCACTTCTTACCCTTATGTATCTCTGTAGTAATTCTCCCCGATCATGAAAAACACATTAATTGGCCCTACCTGTAACTTTTTGCAGAATCTGCATCCCCTCTCTCAGCCCTGTTAAGAAATAATCAGTTGTCACAGACAATATATTAGGTTACTAGTTGTAGCAGGCTGCCAGTGCTGCCCAGTGACCCCGATCCTGCCAGGGAGCTGGACAGCACCTCTCCCTTTCTGTGGGCCCCGAATGGCACCACCATCAGCAGTGCGCAAGCCTGCTGTGTAAAATGGTGGGGGCAGCCATTTTGTGGTCGGCTTTACAGCTTTTCACGCAGGTGGAGGGTTCATCTCTCAGTTAGAAATCTTACTTAAGAAGATTTCTCACAAGGCTGAATTTCTCACAGTGCTTACAGTTTCTTCTAATGTATTTATATACACACTGGAGTAATTGGTAACTTAGTTTGGCTGTTAGTTTTTAGATAAATGTAGGATATCTTTTAGATAAACGTAGGAGATGGTGCTGTTCTGGCGTTTATTATGTCAGCAAAATACTTTGGATATTAATTCTCAAATGTATGCCTCATACTGAAATAGAGGAATATGGTCAAAATATTGATGTTTTAGAAGTCATTGGGGCACCCAGTTCTAAAACTAACTAACTAACTAGATAAATAAGGATGATTATTTAAAAGCAAGAATGTAAGAATGGTTACTAATGTAATACTGTAAGCCTCTCCCACTGACTCACAGGGTTAGATTTCTTGTGGGTGTTGCCAGTGTCTGGCTATTGCACTTTGGTAGGCTTTTATGAGTTAATAAATTCCAAAGACTGCAGTTTGGCTTTCTAAAATTTGGTGATCATTCCTTAAATGCTAGTGGGAAATCAAAATTACTACATGCAATAACTAAAACTTTTTAAAACCCTTCAAATGTTTCCAAACCGCAGCCTATGAGCTCCTCTTTCTTACACCAATGGCTGAAGATTCATAGTCACTTCCTGGCACCAAACACAAATGTGAACTATTCACCTGAGCTCTATTTCAGTGAGTGTACCTTTGCTTTCCTTCTCTGAAACACTGGCTGTGCAGACCCAGGGGTCTTGCATGGGGACTGCCACTCACTAACTGGGAGCACAGTGGTGAGCACAATGGGATGTGGACTTTGGTTATAGCTCTGACGCTGCAATGTAATGCAGTTATGATAGTGAAGCATTAAGTGGTCAGTGTGCTATTTTTTTTTCTCTGTGTGTTTGCACCAACTTATAGCAGTGCTTCGGAAGACAGAGGTGCACATTTAAACAAACCAGGAGATCTCTTATCCCAATATTCATCTAGTCTCTGTTGAGACTCTTCAATTGTCTCTGTTGATACTCTTCAACTTTTTTTTTTTTTTTTTTTTTTTCCCCCAGATTAATAATGTTAAATGTTCCTAATGATTTTCTACAAGAGCTAGTAAAACAACAACAACAAAAACGTAGCAGCTCAAAAGAGTCACCGGGGTCAGCATTTTTCTAAAAATTAGTCTTACATGTATCTCAATTCTATATTGTTTGGCTATGGCCAAAAAATCCTTCCCTGACATCCATCTCAGATTATGAAGTGGCAGCATGACAGCAGACGTTAATATCTGTGTCAGTCTTTTCAGTGGACTCTCCTGCACTGTTGCAAAATTTGTACCTCAATCCCATACCCCCTCTTCTTCTAGGTACTATTTTCAGTTCACCGCACCATGTGCAGGTACTGCACAAGGCTTGCACCTTAAATGCACTAAGCAAAGAAAGTCAGATATCTCCTACTTCTTTCCTCTTTTTTTTTTTTTTTTTTAACCTTGCTCTCCTTCCTCGTGTCTCCCACACATAGCAGAAATATCATATGTCTGCTGCCAAGGCAAACTTGTTCATCTAGTCTGACTTCCTCCATAAAATATGCCAAAGCATTCACCAAGCACCTCCCACATCAACACCAACAATTTCTGTTTGGTTAACATGTATATTTTAGGATTCAGGATGGCAAAGAATCCATAACCATCCAAGTAGTCTGTTACACCACTAATAAAAACTTAAGCTTTGTTTCAAATTGGAAATTTTTTAGTGTCAGCTTCCAACTACTGATTTTTATTTTTTTTCTTCTTGATAATTTAAATTATTTGCTATCATCTCTTCACTTTAATGAGATTGTCTTCAGTACTTCACTGAAGATGGCTTTTTGGATAGATCAGACCATGTCATTATCTGTTTTTTGTAAACCCTTTCCAAATTGTCAATATCCTCTGCACATACTAATACCAGGACCAGACACCCAATGTTAGGAATAGTATTATTACATGTGCTACTAATTCTTCTTTTCTTTTGCTTGACTTACTTATACATCTTGTTTATTTTCTCATTCACTCCACTATACTGAGTCCACAAGTGTAGCTGAAGATAAAGAGAGAAATAGATTTGAAAAAAGCTTGTCTCAGCTACTGAAGGTGCTTAATTCCAGTTGAAAATAGTTGGAGTTTAGTACCTAAACTGTTAGGTAATTCTGTTACCTTTATGCAAGCAAAACTTTATGTCAAGGGGACAACTAAAAGTGATTGATTAAATAATAGCCAGGTAACTTTCAACCTCCATTATTCTATGTATTGAATGAATTGTGTTTAGTTTCAAAAGGAAATGGCAACAGGTGTACTATTCTTACTATTTGAAAACTTACTTGGTTCAAGCATTTTCTTGCTTCTAATATACTCAAGTTACAGAAATAGATTGTACAGATGGATTAAAACATACGCATGTGCTGAAACCAGGCAATCAGTCTCACATTTTACAGGTATTCATCCAAAGAGCTAAGACACAGTTAGCTAGAGGATTATTTTTAATGTGTTTCTTCCAAGTTCTGTAACCAGCTCCCTTTGCAATACTTATTTGTCTGATCTCAGTAAATCTTCAAGCCTACATGTTTTATCATTTCTCTATCAAGGGTTTGTGAAGGAGAGGTGTGGGAAGGTTGATCCTTAGATAAGCAATCCAAGTTGGTTAAGAAAAGAGATAGCTGTCATCTGTAGCCTTTCCAGACACAGCAGTACAGTCCTAGACAGTCATCTGAGTATTATCGCTTTGTCTCTACTATAAATCACAGTCTGGTAATGGCCAAGGCTGACACCTTGACATTTTCAAGAAGAGTAAAAGACCTGATTTGAATGGAAATCAATTTCATTTCACAAATCTTGGGATACCACTCCAAACCTCATCTTGTTCTTTTTTTCTTTTTTTTTTTTTTTGTGTCTTATGCAGAATTTCCATGATCTCAATAGAGGATTAGTTGTGTTTTACACAACTACTTTCTACTACTTACTTTCATTTGCAACATACAGTTTAGTATTATTGAAATATGTGTGCATAAGCAGTGCATCATGGGACCTGTTTCTATGTAGGAGTGGCAAGGAAACTCACTTTTCTGACAGCCTGTTGAAGGTGGTGGGCACAGCTCCCTTGGGTGATGGTGCAACCTGGAATACCTTAAACTTTTACCACCTTCACAGGCAGTAGGTAGTTTGCGCTCAGATGGAAGTAAAGGAATGCCTCAGTAAAAGACACTACACAACAATGGAATTTCTTTTTCATTCCTTTTCCCTTTTTTCTTTTTCTTTTTCTTTTTCTTTTTCTTTTTCTTTTTCTTTTTCTTTTTCTTTTTCTTTTTCTTTTTCTTTTTCTTTTTCTTTTTCTTTTTCTTTTTCTTTTTCTTTTTCTTTTCCTTTTCCTTTTCCTTTTCCTTTTCCTTTTCCTTTTTCTTTTCTTTGTCACAATCTGTAAGAACACATTGTAATGGCAAAATATCCCCATTCAATGAGGAAAAGGAATGAGCTTTGCAATTCTATCACCCATAATACCATTGAACTAAAAAATATAAGTAAATACTATCCAAACCTGCCTTCATCCACCTGTCTGATATATAACACAGCAGGTCTTTCAGAGGAAGGCTGGCTGTGGGAGCAGATCCATTGTGTCCGAGACTAGGTAGTGCACGTAGCTCCTGTCCCAACTTTGAAGAAGCACCAGACCTTCAGTGACTGAAGGTCTAAAGATGACCCTGAAAGTTTCTTTCCAATTGTTGCATGAGGAAATATCACACTTTGCAAAATGTCCATTTTCTCATTCAGCAAAACAAAACAATCTGGAGGACACTTTGATTTAAAAAAAAAAAAAAAGGGGGAGAATATGGCATGATGTGACACACATATGATAAACTAAGCCAACTGTACCTAAATTTGCCAACACATGCATTCCTGAGGGAAGCTGAACAAGGAAAAACATCCTTAGCTTACAGAAGATTTAAAGTGTCTGATGGTCATTCCATGTTTAAGCCCCTTGAGCCAGAATAGTGTGAAACATATAGACACGTATATAGCAACAAGTATGAAATCAAAGGTAAGGATTTCTCTTTCATTCTGTCTTTCTTGCCTGCTGCAAAATGCTCATGAAAAACTCATAAGAACCTCATTAAATCCATGCATGTATAACAGAGACCTAATGCATCAAATGACTTTCAAAGGCCATAGATATGTGACGTCTAGACACTGTCCATTGGTTTTATCAGCACATCTTAAGAAGAAGCAAAGCAGAGGGTGCTGGTGTGGAAAGAAATGTTAACAATCTAGCAAATTGCTAGCGTCTAGCCCAGATTTTTTTCTCTCTGACGATAGCCACTAGCACATTCCCAGGTAAAAAGATAAGATCAGGACAAGTATAGTGATATTGCTCTGCTGTGTTTTCCGACCCCCTGGAGACTGTAATCCAGAGACTAATAAGTGGTACCAACCCCTTTAAGAGCCCTTGGCAGACTTTTTTCCTTTCTTCTAAGCATTTGTTTAATTATGCCTGCTTGAGTTGTGTCAAGCCTTTTGGTACCTTAATAATGGTATCTTTTCTTGGTTACAAATATCTCCATGTTCTGCAGATACATTCGTGACCGAAGGGGACTGAGAAAGTGTTGAAGCCCTCTGTAAGTAGTTTGCATAGACTTTCAAGACACTCTCCCTCTATGCAGCCTGCATTGTTATGCTCACTTAAATTGTTTTCTCAGTGTTTTCTTAACAGGTAGGATTTGTAATGTGCCATTACATGACAGATTTTACCTGGGGACAGTGTTGTGTTTTTTTTTCTGATACGTACAGTTTAATGGCAAACTTTTCCAGCTACACACTGTTCTGTGCAATGAGAGATTTAGGGTAGATTACATGAGAACCATGATATTTGGTCTTGTGATGTTCTCATGACTGTTTTTATCAGTGCAAATGATGTCCTGGAAGACAAAGGCTTGCAGCCTTTTAGTTTCCATAAAGAAATTATTTGGTCTTGTGAAACTCCAAGGGAGCTTTTGTCATTGGCTTCAGTTGCTAAGATGTCATGAAATGTAAACATTTTGAAGAGTGGCCACTATCCTTACAAGGCACTTACTTAAACTATTTCCACTCCCCCAAAGCTCCATACCACAAGGTCGATCCTTTCTTACTTACATATCCCCAGATTACAGGGGAGACAGTGTAATGCACACTGGCAGACATTTCACACCATAGCAGGCCTTGTCAGAACACCATACCTTACAGAGTCGCAGATTTTCAGGAACGAGGTGAAAAGTTTGCAACGACACCTGTATCAAAGTTGAATGCGAGTTTTGGAAAGGATTTTATATCATCTCTATTAACAGACTGAAAGGCTCTATTTAGATTTAAGCAAAGAAATACAATATTTAGATAGTTTACTCAGGATCTAAAAACTGCAACAAAGATAGAAACAAATCAAGGAGCCTCACTGGATATCATTTAACATGATGCAAAACTATCCTGGCATATTTTTAATGGAACACGAGTTTAAATATTAACTGCTTAGCTTAAACAGAGATTTTAGCTTTTGATATAGCAGCTTGATTGGGTGATTCGTGTAGACTATACATGCACTTTTTAGAGTAACCATAGCATCACAATTTGTAAATTGTGGTTTTATTCAAGACTGTCTGAAGTAATCAACACACTCCATTTTTTAAGGCAGTCATTGAGTTCTCTTTCCAAAATCAAAATTTAATATCTAGTAGTAAGTGCTGATTTTAGGAGGATTAGATCAAGTAAAGCTACTCTGCTGTATAATGTCTGTTCATTAGGACATACTATAACGTAGTTGATGAGGCCAATCAAAATGGGCTCATATGGTTATGTGATATTTATCTCAGACCTGACAGCATAGTAAAAATGTTTGAATTTAACATTAGTTCAGTGCTGTGCTGAGCAATCTAAGTACGAAAATCCAGCACAGCCCATATAAAACTCATCCAGCTCACCCACGAAAGACTAGGCCAGTTCTCCATTGCTATCTCCTTTGCCTAGTCATATATACTGTGCACAATAAAGGTGGCGCTTTTCTCCCATTTGACGTTGGGATGTTTAACTACACAATGCAGTAGAAAAGCAGCTGCTTGCTTACCAGCCAGCTCAGAAAACAAAGAAGCTTATGGTCGAGATAGCCCCTGTGCCCAGCACACCCTTCTAACTGGACTGTGCTGCTTGTGGTCAGTGCAGTGCCAAGCCCAGGCTGCCAGACCCTCTGGAGAGGCCCAGGGCATCAGTCAGCTCAGGACTGCCATCATCCTTGGAGCACAGGGAGCACCTTTGCCTCTGCCTGTCTTGTGTGTCCTGGGGGGCTGTGTCACATATTAGAAGTAGTGAAACTTACTAGTCCTAATGATAATGACTGCTAAAGTTAGTACTTGAGACATCAGAGGAACCATATGTCGTTTGAAATGTTCAGAAAATACTGAGAATCCATAGGTTTCTCATGCCCTTTGCCCTAGGGTGTCCTACTGGTGCCTCTCCAAAAGGCCCCAAGTCCACAGGGTCTGTATGACATACCTGCCAGCCTCACTAGATGTCTTAGGGCACTTTAGGGTATCTACATTGACAATAGACTCCTACACATAGGAAGCTGAGTCCTGTCCCATCCAATTGGGCTTCCGTGAATTTCACAAACTAATTACTCTGTTCAGAAAGATACGTTTCCCTTAAAATATTTCAGTGTGACTACCACAGCCCATTTCATTTTTGAGTTTGTATTTTCTGGGGAAGTTGCCTAAAAATAGACGCAAATCCAGGATTTCACCACTGTCACTGCTGTAATGGTCACAGCCTCATTCCTTTTCCTTTTTTTCCTTTTTTTTTTTTTCCTAACATTTCAAACGTTTCTACCTTGACAAAATTGTGCTCTTCTTTTCATTAATTGGTCTTTTCCTGCTGTTTTCTACAAACATCAGAAGATCAACTGAGGCACACGTTTGGATTTCAGATGTGTAAATGCATATTGTGTCAGTACTGTACAGTACTCTCTCATAGCTGCAATGAGCAGTTTGAAGTGTACAGTCTAGGGATTTGTTAGTGATAAACATGCCTCTAACATCACAGATGAGGATGTTTGCTTCCTCTCCAGAAACATCTCCAGTTGTAATAATGGACATGTCCAAAGTACAGCTAATAAAGGCAGATCCATTATGCAGTGGTACCACAAACCCTCTCTGAGGCTCTCTTTTGCCTCAGCCCCTGTGTGAGTCTATCTTTCCTCAGCAAATCATTGTAATTGAGAGGGAAAGGGCAGTTCACAGTTTTTGGAATTACTATTTCAGAGTGTCTGCAGGCTCAGATGGGAAACATGCAGTTGAGTAGCAATGTCAAATTTTTGTTTCTTATTCCATCGATGAAACCACGGTATTTTGTGTTTTGCTTCTTTAAATAGAAGCAGAACTATCTGGGAAATAGTACTTTGTACTAAAGATTCAGGGGCATTGTTAGAAAATTTCTCTCAAAAATGAATTATCAGTTTCCTGAGTTTGCTGCTTGAACAATGAATATCAGTGCCTTAAAGCCAATTTCCAGCAGCTACAGAAGACTCCTAAAAATCCTTTACACAATTTGAAGAGACTCAGCACATTTTCAGACTGGTTGAAAAGCATGCTACTCGCATTTCAGAAATACAGAGTTCAACTGAAGAAAAACACAAGGTCATTTATATTTCCAGTGATGAAAATGAGGCCACATTCATGAACAGCATAAGCAAGCTTGGGTCCTCTGACTTTAGCAGACCTCTCTTACACTGAGTGTCAGGTTGGCTCATTGAAAATAAAACTGTGGTCCCCCTTAGATCCGCATTACTGCTAACAAAAACTGTGCGTGTATAGAAAGGTCATGCTCAAATTCTCTTTAGATACCAGACACCTCTACCAGCTCAATCAAACTACTCCCTGGAGTGGGTATTAATGGTATTTACAAGGTCAGGACACTAGCCTTAAACAATATTGAGATATGAAAAGACCAACATAAGATGTTGCTTGTAGTGAGTTTTGTGTTTGTTTGTTTTGTTTGTTTAGTTCTGTTTTAGTTTTGTTTGTGTGTGTTTATGCTGTTTTATTTATTTATTTATTTATTTTTACATCTTTAGAAAATGTCTAGAATACCATTAACTTTTTTTGCTGAAGGAGTTTTGCTTCTTTTCATTACTTACACAGCACTGTGCAGTAGCGATTGATACATAACCCACTTCAGAAGGCAGCATACCTGAATGCATATTACTTATTCAGTCAGCACCATGACTAGAATGAGAGCTTTTTCTGAAAATGGAATACCAAATCTGGACTTCACTTTACAAAAAAAAAAAAAAAAAAAAAAAAAAAAAAAAAAAAGTATACAGGGCATATAGAGGATGAAAATATTTCTTAATATCTCTCATCTCTTAGGTAGTAAATAATTTTGCTATCCTAGCCCCATGAAATACTATTATTTTAGAGAAGTCTGTCATAAAATTTGTAATGGCAAGAACATTTTGAGTCTGAATAGCATGCCTGTGTAAGAGTCTGAAACCATGCAGTTTCTAGCATCTGGGGGTGAAGTCTCCCTGTTAGCAAGCTGTTTTGCGTTGCACAAAGAGCTAGGCAGCAAGCTGAAGACACCTATGCAGCAGTGCAGAACACACACACAAAAAAAATCTTGATTTGTTTTGGTTTGAATTATACTTTTCTAACCATGGTGCTTCATTTAAAATCTGTTTTTAACATGTACACACACAAACAGACATATGTTCTTTCATGAAATCACAGCTGATCTTTTTGACATCAAACCCACATCAACAAAAACAATCAGAGGTTGGTTCCGTGGTCCCCACAGCAGTGAGGAGTATGTGCATGTAGGGGCACATAATGCCTTTTAGAAAATGCATTTCAAAATGCACGTTTGATTTTGTGTTTTTGTTTGGTACATGCTTGTATCTGATTTTTCACAAAGGTCTTTGTGGCTGCAGTGAGGAGCCTGGTGGAGCAGGGTGGTGGCTTTCCACAGACAACCAGCGGGTAGGTGCGCATGCCGGTCTGGCTCAGGGAGCCACTGGAGTATGGTACCCTTTGTTTGCTGCTAGGGCTTTCTGGTGGCAAAAGCCCCACATCCATCACTGGCAGTGCTTGAGAACACTGTGCTTAGATCTGAAAAAATACATGGTGGGAGGATGGAACCACTGGCCCCATGGCTCCCAGGACAATTGGGCTGTTGTGCTTCCCTTTGGTCTGTTGCACGTCTCCTGTAAAAGGCCGTTTGCAGGACGTTTTGCTGAGACCTGTAAACTCATGTCACTCATGACTGCAAATAGTTCGGAGATTATGGTCTCCAAAGTGAGAGCTTTAGTGCTTTGCTCTGCTAAACTTTTCCCTTGTGTATAATTGCTTGTGGCGGAAGGAGAGGGAGGAGGGGAAGGTGATGGTGAAAACTGAGGACTTGATTGGCGTGAAGTGATTTTGGACTAGCGGGAAGCAGGCGCCTGTGCTCTCCAGCCCCCACATACTTGTAAGTCTGTGTGTGTTGAGAGGAGAAAGAAGCCGATATTGTTCCCTCTAAAATTAATTCCCAGTTAGCCAGTTACTCCTGGTTTTTAGCTCAGAGCACACTGTAATTGCATTTTTCATTTCAGTAATTATAGAGGATATTAAAGTGGATAGACGGTTGTAGCAATCCAACTCTTTAGACATATCCACTTGTCCAAGATCAAATGGCTACAGCATATTTAGGGTTACAGTCTCCTTCTTTTCCTTCTTGTTCTCTACTGCAGTGGATTTTTTTTCAGCGTTACCATGGCAACGCTATATCTGGCTGCCAGCTCTGTCGTAAGTTATTGAACTGAGACTGGCTTTTGGTTTAGCAGATAATTAGGTTCTGTCTCACAGGTTCATTTTCCTGTGACTGGGACGTGAATATGACCTACAGCTGGCCTCAATTTCAGTGTCACAGACAAAACTTTAACCCTTCCTAGTCTTGTCACTACTGTACTGGCTGCCGTTGGCGGCTATCGTGCACATTTTCCCCACAGTGCTCAGCACTGCACACCCTGGTGAGTCCTCGGGGCTCGCTGCCCAGGTTATGCTAATCCTGGACGAGGCGGAGAGAGTCAAACAACGTGTGAGGGGTGAAGAGGGTGGGTAGCACCAGATGAATATGGGTTGTCTAGTATGTAGATTTGCCAGCAAGGTAAGTTCACCGCTTGATTAGCGATCCTTTAAATAATAGAAACACAGAGGGTGGTGCCGGCATTCTTTGCCTGACCAAGGAATGTGAAATACTTACAAGGGATCTGTTTTAGTACACAGGGCCCATCCTCGGCAAGAGGGCAAAGCTCTGAGGAGCATCCTTGCCACTTCTGTATTAACCTCAGTGCTTTTCCTTTTCTCCTCCTGTGAGAAGAGAGGACCCATCTGCCCTGAGCATCCCATCCCCAGGGCGGGTGGGAGCACAGCACCTCACCAGGCACAGCCTTTAGCTTGCATAGTGGGATCTGAGGAGGGGGAAGATCCACCATTTTCTTCAACACCTCCCTTCTCAAGCCTGCTCTTTTCCCATGTTTATATCCGGAGTAACGTGATCTTAGTTTTAGGACATATACCCCTCATCTCTCTGTGGAAAAACCTGCACAAAAAGGTAACAATCAAAGGAAAATTCCATGAGATTTCTCTACCAGATATGTCCTTAATATGTCCATGGGATAAGGCGAAGTTTTTCCTACCCTGAAAAGAGCAAGGAAGGTTTCTCTCCCAAAGCCGGCAGATCCCAGAGGGTTTTTCAGAGAATCATGAGACCATTGGTGTAGGAGTCATGCAACTATTTCTCTAGGGCTATGGCTTCACTCTGGCTATCTGGCAGCACACACCACAGTGCTGCTGGGACTCGCCCCATCTGTGTTTCCTATTGACACTTTTCTTTCTGGGGAGTCTCACAATAAAAAAAGGCTAGCTGCAGAAATTGATGGACTTCCACTGCCATTCATCACAGGGCTGTCTCGCTGGGGCTGTTCTCTGTGCGTGCTACAGACACATGGATGGAGATCCTGGCAGAGTGGACACTTCTCCTCAGCCTCCCTTCCCCCTCCCCACCAAATTATTTGTGGCAATGTCTCTTGATCTGGAGGTCAGAGTATTCAGACAGGGGCATCCTTTGTGCCTCTGTAGGATGTATTCTCCTGAGCTAATCTCCCAGTCTGTGTTTGATGATAAAAAGTAGTGCGTTTAAAACCTCCCTATTATACAGGACAAAACAAATGGCATTTCCTATACCAGAGACAGTGACTCCTTGCTGAAGATAACACTGAAAGCTGCAGATTTAGCATACATGTATGTGTATAACTGAAATGATCAAAAAAGACCCTCAAGGTATTTCTTGATTAGCATATTTAGTGTGGATTAGGACTCCTCACAAAGATAGCGTAGAAGTTTTGCTGAAGGGTTAAACTAGGAGTGGGAGTAGGCTGGAGGGATAGGTCCCCCTTGAATTGCAGAAGAGAGATGTGAAACTCCACATGCTGGTTGGCTGATAAATTATCCAACTGCCGGCTGTTAATGAGCATTGCCATGGCTGGGACCCCCAGGCTCGGAGACAGCAAGCTGGTGGGTATGGCACCAGCAGCATGTCATAAAACTATTACTGCTCAGAAAGAGGCAAACTTGCCACCAAGCCATTGTAAGGGAACATTTTCCATTATAAATCATAGATAATCATAGATATATAATTTTGTTATATATACATAATCATATATAAATAAACCAGAATTTATTTCTTTGTGTGAGCAGTTTTTATGATTTTTTTTTTATGATTTTTTAGGCTTTTTTTTTTTTTTTTTTTCCCAGCTTTTATACTAATAAACAGACTAAGTAGTTTCAGTTTTTGTTTAGTCAGTTTCAGTGTCTGGCCCTCATATCCTGGCATAGCCCTGTAATGTTTCATCTGTGATCACAGTTTAAAGCCAAATAAAACACTGTTTTCATTGGAACCACTAGAGAAATCAAGCAAATATTGCCAGTGGGATTAAGTTTTATAAAATATAGATAAGAAATCTGAATGTTTGGCCTAAAGCAACCTGACATTGTCCTGACAACATTTGCAAATGAGGGCATGCAAACAAGCTCACAAGGAAAAAAATAGAGGAAAATTGCTTTGTTGCCCTTTTTGTTATTTCCAGCTGGAACAGGCTGAGTTCTTAAACCAAGAAACTGTCGTGGAGGTAACTGAGCCCACTCCTCACCATGATGTAGATTCTTTGCCACAACTGGCTGCAAATCAGTTTCTTTCAGAGAATGCAGATCTTGGAAGTCCTCCTCAGTCGTTGAATCCTTCCATAGCTGATGGTCTCCAACGTGAAAGACAAAAGCCTTGCAAGATTCAGCCTACTCTCGGGTGCTGAGTCCAGTGACATTGGTGATTCTGTTTATTCCCAGAGCAATTGCTAAAAATCAAACAACACAAGTTACAAGTACAAGCTAGGAGGAGTCGATTACAGTAATTCTGCACTGTGGCAATCAGTAAATACCTCATAAGTTTATTTTGAATGTGAGACTTTCTTTGCTGTTTATTTTTTTTTTTAATTTCAAGGTGAGTCTACAAAACAAAAAAATAAATAGAAAAATAGCAAATAAAACAACCAGCCACCCAAATTTTGTTTTGTGTCATTCCTTCAAATATTTGTTTTTAGTGATAAAATCTTTCAGCACAATGTGGCTAGAAATGGTGGGACTCTTTCCACCTTCTGAATTTATATACCGTAATGAGTTACTGCTCTCTAACAGAACCTGACTCCATATATTGCCTCTATGGTAGATGTTGGCTGCTAAACTTACATTTAATCATGTCTCAGTTATGTACCTTGAGTAGGCTGTGAGAGTACTTCTTAAAGTATTCTTCATCCTTTTGATTTCTTATCACTTTTTATCTTCACTTTGAATCGTACTTTGAATAGTACGTCCAGAGGAGCAAACCTAAAACTCGCTTAATTTTAATGTTTCATTGTGAGAAAATTAAAAGTGCTTCAGATACTTGGATCAATACCTCATATCCATAATAGACTAGCAGTAGTGCAAAAAATGCTGGGTTACCGTACACACACACACGGTTGTTTTTATTTTTAAACTATCTTTTTTTCTGCTTAGTTTTTCAGGAAAATGGTATAAAATAATATCACAATTAAAGAAAACTCTCCTAGAGCTAATGGTCAAGCATGATGTAATTGATAAATTAATATGAATAAAGAAGAAAATATTGCTCGAGTATCTGGTAGGATTAAATCACAAACATATGCCAAGAATGAGAATTGGAAAGTGATCTTAGTATAAACTTTGTAGGAAAAGATTATGTAACATTTTAAAAACAGCTATGATTCCAATGTTTTCAAAAGAAAAATGTTCATTTTTTCCAAAATCAAAATCTTGTTTCCATTCAATAGTTGATAATGCCGTGCCTAAAGGCAGCCTACAAGAAAACAGGAGTGGGACTCTTTGTCAAGGATTATAGTGATAGGACAAGGCGTAATGGCTTTAAACTGAAAGAGGGGAGATTTATATTAGATATGAGGAAGAAAGTCTTCATTATGAGTGTGGTGAGGCACTGGACCAGGTTGCCCAGAGAAACTGTTGATGCCCCATCCCTGGAGGTGTTCAAGGCCAGGTTAGATGGAGTTTTGAGCAATGATGGGAGGTGTCCCTGCCCATGGCTGGAGGGCTGGAATTGAATGGTCTTTAAGCTCAATCGAAAGCATTCTATGATTCTATTAATATATCATAGTAGAATCCATTTAGATGACCCATAAGCAAACTCAACTGCAGACCATCTATAAAGTGATGAATACCATTTTTAAAGTTTAATTTTTGAAGATTTTCTGAAACCTCTGTTTATGTGTATATAAAACCTGCTTAAATGAGATTTTGTTTCAGCTCTGCAGAATGAAATTGATTTTTCATTGTAAAAGAAACAAAATTTCAGCTAATTGCTCTAACAAAACTAATAATAGCATTTTAAGTATTTGTTCCTAACCTAAACAGAGCTTAAACCCAGAGAGGCACTGGTGCTTTGGTGGGGCACTCTTAAACCCAGAAAGACAGTGGCCACTCCCAGGGATGGACCCCAGCAGAGGAAGGGGAAATGGGTGCTTCCCATCTCGCACACTGAGTTCAGGCCAGGTGAGGTAGAGGAACACTCAGCTTTGCAGTACCATGTTAGATAGTACAAATGATTTCACATTTCCTGAATGCTTTGGGTTTGGACAAATGGCACCATGGAATTCTTCTGGGTCAGATACAGTGGCTTGAACACTGAGTTTTCTCGGTTGCTGTAACAGAGCATTGGCAGTCATGCATGGCTAGGGCAGCACTTCCCCTGAGCAAGGAGGTTCTTTTTAATCTTTAAAATGTACACTTTATTTTTAAAAGTGTGATGGTGGAGCTCACTTATTTATTAAACAGTGAATTACAGTCTGTATGGTTGCCACCTTAATCACTCATATCTAATCATTCTTAGTGGCTCCATGGGTGTGACCTTTTCTAAAATAATTTCCATGCAGTAATAGCAATAACATACTTTAGGCAGTGCATTTCTGGGAATCACTGCACTTCTCAGGTGACTGAAGTCACTCATTCTTCGTCCTCATGCTTCACAACACATCTGAGGCATGAAATTATTCCCTTCCAATGTGATGCCTTCTCCCAATCTTATTGCTTAAATGATTTTTAAGGATTAGTGTGTTAAAAGCATTGTGAGAAATTCAGAAAAGAAAAAAAAAAAAAAAGAGAGAGAGAGAAAGAGGATAATATTTTGCATTAAGGTTATCAACCTGATCCACATGTCAGTGATTTTATTCCAGTCATGAGAGTCTTGATCTAATATGCACCCATGGTATGTGCTAGTAAAAAATATGGAGAGCACAGTATCTTTCTCAACAGTGTACTATAAACAAAAATTGTGTCATTTATAGTAGAAGCTACCAGAATTGATGAGTTTATATATTTACAAAATACATTTCTCTGTCCATTTGTGGGTATTACCAGCTGTCTCCTGTATGCAGGTACCATTCTTTGTTCCCAGGATTTTATGCATTCAGCAGTGATTTCTCTCTAAATCATTTCAGCATATCTTGATTGATTTGCGGACAGAATACAAATTCTCATGAGACAAATGTATCATTACCATTTTAAATTGTATATTTTTTTTTTTCCAGAAAATGTTGTTGTTTATTTTCCATTAACATTTGAGAACAAAAGGCTGGAGTTTTAACATTTGTTGCAATGCTGACAAGCTACAATAGCCTCCTTGCTTTGTTTTGTCTTGTTTTTCCAGATAAGCAGCTAGTTGCAATATGAGGATACTGCATTTGTTTCATGTTCTCTACAAAACAGTGTGTACACAGTCACAGAAGCATAGTTTCTGTGCATTTATTTTGATGCAAGCAAAGACTGTAAAAGGCCAGCATGCATTTTAGCTAGAGAAGTAACCCTTCTTTTGGAGTCTGATCCAAAGCTCTCTAAAGCTAATGTTTGGAAAAATATGCAGTTGAGTAAGTCATCTCTTAGTAAAGTCCTTATTTACAAATCCCTGGTAAGCACTGCTCTCAAGCTCAAAGTTATATACATATGTGCACGCCCTTACAAGTCAAAATTTTAGCTGTTTCCATTATTCCCTCAGTCACAAACTTCACAACTTGGAAGCAAATGCTAGCATTATTATTATTATTAATAATAATAATAATAATAAAAGACCTCTTTGGTACCAAGTCTGTATCACCAACCCAACTGTTTCTCAGTTTGAAATCATGTATATATGTAATCAAATATTTATCAGTAGTACCTTACAGCATCAAATGCAGCAAAAAATGATTTTATGCTCTCATATAATCGATCATTCATATACACATAGTAAAACCTACGCTATAGGTTTATAGATACATATAGGTATTATATATGTATATATATATAGTGTCTGTTTAAAAAATATTTTTCCTAAAAATATGTTATTCCTCTGTATTTAATCTCTTCACTCTCCTGCTGTACCCAGTCTCAAAACAATTTTGTATTCCAGGTATAATGGCAAAAATAAGGTGAGAAAACATGATTGCTATTCCATGCCACTAAGTAACTGCCTTCATTAAAATTAAGACACATCTCTCTTTCTAAGACATCTAAGACATGATCACTGAACTGTTTATGACATTTTTCTCCATAATAGAGGTGAAAAATGTAATAATTAAATATCCCCAACATAGCAGACTGGTCTCTCATTCTTTTCACAGGTGAGAGAGAGCATCCCAGAAAAGACAAGCTAACACATGTTATACATGCAGTAACTCTGATACATATGCTGCACTTTATGCAGATAGCATGATAATGATGACTTGTAGAATGAAGTCTTTAATTAAGGACAAGAGACCTGGAAAAGTTCTCTTTGAAATTTGGGCTCCAAGTGCTTGCTTGAGATTCTGACACTGAAAAGTTCATAATGGTTCATTTGAGACAACTGCTGGTGTCAGTTCTATCTCCACTGAGCAATTAGATTAGCTTTTACCAGTACTGAAGGAACTGGGAAATAAATAGTATACAAGGGAACACCTTCTCAAGAAGCAGAAAGGAGTGGTAAAGTTGGGCCAGGAAGGACCACTGTGGTATTTGCAATGTCATTATCTGATTAATTTTTGGACAAATTATCTAGTCATCTACCGTAGGAATATGAGGTAGCCTGTTTGTGAATAGTGGATTCACTGAGTTTCAAGCAAGTTGTAGTGTTATATCTTTTCAGAAATTGAGACTTTGTGTCTTCATCCTTTTTAACTCGCTGGTTTTGGAAAGTAAGGCCTTCTGCTTTTGTTTCTGGAAGGGAACAGAATTGTTACCAGAAAATGTTCTCTGTCTGATGTGCTCAGCCTAATTTATGAGGAATAGATAGTAATGGTAAACTTCACAAGCTTTCTGGTTGCACTCTGCTGATCCTAATGGTTTGGATAGCCTGGAAAAGACTTTCATCTTCTAGTTCCAAGCTGAATGGAAATTCTGAATGTTATAGAGGTGAATTCTTTGCCTCTTACTACTCTGAATAGCAGTAGTATTTAACGTGCTGTGGGCTGCAGTGTTATGAAATGAATGCAATCACAGATAGCTGAGTGGTTAGTTTCTGTACTCACCTGGGAGGGGTTTGGGACAGATAGACATGTGTTTCACATCTGTTGGTTTCTGGAATGTTGATGCAGTGGTCTTTGGCTTGTTCTTTGCCCATTCATATTGTACCTATTTAAACTCCAGATGTGAACAAGAAAAATTAATTCCTTCCTATCCAATCTTTTAATACTGTCAAATGAATATGACACTTAGCTCTCTGGAATATATTGCACAAATTTTATTTTGTTTAGTGATTATTAATATTTACATACCGTATGTATACATATTTTTGTTTTGGGCTTTTCACAGTATATTACATCTCCTGGGTTGTGAATCTTCTGCATATCACTTTATAATGAATAACTGTTGTTATTTACATTTTCTTCCTGGACATTTTTGTATAATATGCTATCCCTTTTATTATTCATAACTAGAAAATATCAGCATAATTTTATTTGGAACAGCTGATATTTTGATAGGGAAAAAAAAAAAAAGCTTAGATTATTTTAATTATTCTTGGTTTATTTTTCTTTTCCTTGTAATATGAGATATCACCTTTGATTAATAACAATCATATATAGGTTTTGTTCCTCTTATCTGGGTGTCAGCAGTAATTGGAATCTATATCCATATCCTACCTTGCAATCATGCTGCAAAAGGCCAATAAATTCCCGCTGAGTGTGTTACTTGTTAAATTTAGTGCATTACATTCAGGGTAATGAATAAAAGCAGTGGGCCGTTACTGTCTGGTTGGCAGAGAAGGAGTAGGAACAGCCAGACTCCCCTGAGGCCCTGAGCAGGCTTAAAATTGTGACAGGCAGAATCAAGGGACTCCCTAAGCATCACAGTTCAGTTTGTCTCCCTTAATTTCCTCTTCCACCAAGATTTTAGAGGAAATGGAGGGGGGTGATGTAATCTTCTGCAGGAATACAAAATACACTCTGCTTGTATAACCAGTACTCCCTAGTGCAATTTCTCTTCTAGGCAAGTGTGTTTAAAAGTAATGTATCTGTGTTAAGCATTCAGCTGATGACAGGTTTGACTTTGTTTTACATGTATATGTATCTTATATAGATGTATATATAGTTTAATGTAGTTAAAAATATATATATAAAGTACAGACATAAAAGTAGGATTATAAACAATGCATATTAACCCTCTGCTGGATTGCTGGAAGAAAAACAAACAAACAAACAACAACAACAAAAAAACAACTCTGGGAGGTTTGGATGTTTCTGAACGAGAAATGATTATTTGTATTATACAGAAAGAGCTGTGCTTCCCTACCTATGGCAAGAAATTTTCTGTACTTCAGTCCTGAATGTGGACATGGTAATTTCCTGAATTTTGTTTCTTTCTGCCATGCAAAGTGACAGCATTAAAAAGATGAAAATTGATGAAATAAAGTTATGGAATAAATAAAGTTATGGTACATAATAGAGTCCCAGTGCAAGCATACACAGAACCACATTGATGAGACTGGTAAGGAGGATTTATTCTGCTTCTGTAGCCTCCTTTTGCATTTTTCTGTTCCTCTGGACTTCTGAAGACTCTCAAGGGAGCACATTATTGCACTCTCCTGTCTTGAGAGACTGTTTTGAGCCTTTCCCATGCCTATGCAGGCACTGAAGTCAGGAGCAGAGAGAGCCTTTTCTACCCATGTGTGACAGTGCTGGAGAGAAGTGGCATGTCCATCATCCCTCCTACAGTTGGAAAGATGCTTTGGAGGGTTTCCCTAGCCTCCCAAGACAGTTATACATTCCTTTGGGAGACCTTGAAATGGATTCTAAGATGATCACTCTCAGCCTTGGTATTTTATAGACCTTGAAATGGACAAATCTGGGTCTTTGAAATTATGTTTGAAGCAAGATTTGGACCTTTACTGAAGCTACTGCAGTCTGTCTAGATACACCTGTCAGGCCCAGGTGTAGATTTTCTCAGCAAATCTCCTGAACTGGAAATACCTAATAACAAATGAATTAGATAAGTAGATCCCAAGTAACTACATGTTTAATTTTCTAGTGAACTAAAAATCAACAGACAAAAGAATATTATGGGAGAGGATTCATCTCTGTTACTATCAGAGACAAATATTTTACTTATTTCAGAGTGTTATCCCTATGGAGTTGTTATGTTGAGTCCTAAGTATCACAGGTTTTGACAGTAAAGGAAATGTCTTCCTCTTTTTCTTCAAGAGCAGGGGCAGGTTTTCAAAATTACAAAACCATTTCTGGACTAAAACAACCACAAAACTTATGTCTTCAAATCATCCATTAAAATGATGCTTTGCCTTGTAGTGCTGGAAGTTATTGCATACTTACATTTTTATCAGTAAAGCTATTTATATGACTGCAGCTCTGCTTCTGGATGTCTTGACAGTGTTGAGCAGGGAGCAAACTGGTAGGACTTGGCCAACTTTACAGACTACAAAGTGTGTTTTCCTCTATCTATATCCCTTGCAAACCCTATTTGGAAACACACAGCATTCCTACGTAAAAGAGACTTCTATAAAGCACAGTCAGAAGATGTGCTCAAGAAACATTAGGCTCACAGTGTCCATGGATAGGACCCTGATGGTCCTGGACAATTGCTCGGGAAAAGCATGAGTCTTTGGGCAACATGGCAGGAAACTCCAAGCAAAACTGCAGCCATTGAGGATGCATCGGCAAATGGTACCTGCTTCTATTTCACCTCTTGCTGGAGTTTAATTTTTGTAGTTTAATTGTTGTTGATTAGTTTTCATAGTTTTACTAATACTGTAGTTTAAATTTTGTTGAAATTTGTTGAAATAAATTGCTTCACAGTGAGGAAATTTTTAATAAATAAGAAAATCTGATGGCATAAGATAAACCACGCAGGCCTTCAGCCTCCATATTTGCACGTGGAATGTATTACTGTGTTTGTTTCTTTCAGGGTTTTGAAGAGTCTAGGTTTAAATTCTCTCTCTCTCTCTTTTTTTTTTTTTTTTTAATTTTCTTTCTTTTTCTTTCTTTCTTTCTTTCTTTCTTTCTTTCTTTCTTTCTTTCTTTCTTTCTTTCTTTCTTTCTTTCTTTCTTTCTTTCTTTCTTTCTTTCTTTCTTTTAATAAAATGACTGATAGGGGATAGCTGTTCTCTGGGATTGGACTGTATATTCAACTTGGGTACTACCTGCATTTGGCAGTTCAAAACCACAAAATGCCTTTGTCACCAGAGGGGAGAACAAGATCCTCATAGTACAGGGCACTGAATCAGCTCAGGTTGATGGAGCTTAATGTAAACCTTTCCCAATATGAAAAGCAGTAATTTATTTTAGAAAATTGTAATGTTTTGATATGGATGACCTCATACAAAATGAAATATTTGGTGTAATTTGATGTTTTAAATAAGAACATGGCTCATGCTGCTGCTAGGAAAACCCCTTTCCTTAAATTGCCCTGTTTATTATCCTACCCTTACAACATATCCTGGATCTGTCTGGCTATCACATTAAAACTTAAAATGACAAATCAACATTTCTAAAACATAAACACACATGCACATGCATATGTAACATATGCACAAGGAGAGTTTTTAAGTTTAATTCTTTAGGAAGATTGTTCTGGCTTCTGATGTGGTCCTGGGGGAAGCCTCCTAAGTAGTTTACATTTCATTAGGGAATTCAAACAGACCTTTGATTCTCTCCTTGTTGAACTGGAAAACACTGAAGAACAGTCCAGGTCCTCTAAAGAAATCCTTTTGAATCCTCATGAAAAAGAGGTTAGAAATATCTGCTAAATTTTGAGTAACTCCAAATGTCTGAGAGCTCTAGTCCCTGATCTCAGGTCAGGCAGTGGTTTTGCTCTGTGCCAAGCATTGACATTTGTTGTTGATGGATTTTTATTTCACCTTCTCATGTTCAGCATTCCTTCGAGCTGGAACATTTAGTTGAAGGCTGTCTGGGTGCCATGGATAGAATCATCTTTAATCTTCTTACCATCAGAAATTCTGCAGGAGCAGATCCAGGTGCAACGGTTGTTGACTGGCTAGAAGTGTTTTATATCAAACCATTAATTTTTGCAGAACTCTTGTGGGTTTTATTTTTCTTTTAATCTGTATATTTTATACAATTCTAATCTCTACCTTTTCTTCTATTTCTCTGGGGGCAAAATAAACTATGACAACGATGTTGAACATAAAGTTCTATGTAAACACTTTGATTGTTTAAAGGTCCATTATCTGACACGAGGACTTCATGTTTCTCAAGCATTTACTTTGCTTTCTGGACAACGTGTGCCAGTGAGGTCCATATGAGTAGAGCCAAACCGATATATCTGGAGAAGTAATCAGTCATAATACTGTATTTGTATCCTTTCCAAAAAAACAACTCTCTTGCTTCTACTGCCAAGATCTGGCAGGTAACTTTGAGGAGATTAATAGCCGTGGTGATTGTTGTTATTGGTACCTTTTTGCTTTCCTACCCCTCATCTGTTACATTCCAAATGATTATTACTCAGTAGCCTGAATTTACTTTAAAAAGAAAACTAGCATATGGGATATTTTGGTCTGACCATGTGCTTGTTTATAACTTTATGTTCTTCGGGTACTGGGGGAACAATCCTCTAATGTACTCAAGGGACCAAAATCAGCCATCCTTTCAGAGGCAGGCTATCAGTCATATGAAGGTCATTTCAGTCCTGCCAATATGGTAATGTACTTGCTGGAAGTTGACTCACTTCTAGGTGGAGCTGAAGTTACTGGCAAATCTTGTGTTAGTTCTTCATCTCTAACTTGCTTTGATCAAATAACATTGCTGCCAGGATGACATCAGACACTTGTTATCATTACCTTTTCTTCCTAATTTGGTGGTTGGCTACCAACTCTACTCAAAATACTCTCTCTAGAATATTTTCTCCTTTGAAAAGTTTTGTATGATAGGGTCATAGTGTGGGAAAAAACAGATAAAGTATTATTATATCAACCCTAAATGAAAAAATATCCTGTGATTTGTGTTCTGTTCCTAGTTCCTAGGCCACATGAATATGCATCTGTGGCTACTGACTGAATAGTTTAGAGAACAGTGTACCAAATAAAAAAAAAAAAAAAGAAAATAGTGTACCAAAACAGGTGGAGATATACTGTCTGTGTTATTTTAAATGAACATTTTTTTGGGGGGTGCACTTCCACCAAGCTTTACATATTCAAATGATTTAAGGCAGTTTTCAGAACTTCACTTAATAATTCCCCAAATCTTAAAATCTTATCCAAGAATCTTCTCCTAACATCCATCTCTTGAAAATCATACAAAACTAGTAGTGTCTTCTTCTTCTCCTTCTACTTCTTCTTCACCTTCTTCTTCTTCGACGTCGTCCTCTTCATTTTTATCAATTATTATTTCTGAATCTGGCTTAGCGTTCTATTTTCTTATTATTTGCTCCATATTAGGTTCCTAATGAGAGCACTAATAGGTCTTAATGGCTCTGTCCAGCCCCAGCTGGGACCCTCATCCACACAACTGACCATGAGCCCACCAGTTACATATGTCCTCATGCCCTTCCTATGGCTTCTTGCTTGCTTATGCTATGTTGTAAGGAAGCTTGTAAGGAAGCTTGTTTCCTGTCCTGTTCTTTGATGGTTTTGATTTGCTGACTGGATTAACTTTGAGTCTGTCTTATTCTGAACTCACAGGATGGTTGACTGAAACGATCAGGCCACTCGAACTGCCGAGTTCACCTGCTGGGTGTTGCAGGATGAGGCCCTGCCTGAGCAGAAAGGACATGGACCTGCTGCAGCCCCGCACCCCCCAAGCTCCCCACCTGCCATTGGTTTCACTTCCACTGTAGAGTAGCCTGCCACTGCTGCATGTTGATACTCCATGTTTTTCTCAGTTCCTTTCTAAAAGCACTACAGGTGGGTGGTCCTTATGATCATTTTACCCTTGACAGAAACCAACATATTTGTGTGGCGTAGGATATCAAGCAATAGTCTGGAGAACTCACTTTTGGTGTTGATCCATCAAAGGAATGTTAACAGAAGCGTTGTCCAGAGGATGGTGGGAACATCCATGTGTGTAAGTTCTTTAGCAAGGGGAACTTGCCAACAGCTTGTTCAGAGATTTAATCTGCAGAAAAGAGTTGTTTTTCTCTGTAGAAGCTTTTATTAATGCCCATAGAAATACCGTTTACTCCACCATGCTTGTATACTAATCTTTGAGTCTTCTATTATGGAAGAAAAAAAAGAGAAAAACAATCCCATCCTGTTTTATTTAGTCTTCCCTTTTTTTGGTGGAAGTTTAGGGCAGCATAGAGAATTTGTAGTGGCACACTTTATTTTAATAGCTAGTTGTTGTTTTTTTTTTTTTTTCTATTTTTCTTTTTTTCCTGGGGGTTTATTTTTTTTCTGTTAAATATGACCTTTGAGGTATATTACAAAACTATTGAAATAACTCGTTTATGAGGATATCTGATCAAAGTCCAAAACCAATGTAAAACAGAAGGGATGACAAAGGGAATACAAATGCATAAAGGAAATATATTAATAACTGGGAAAATTGTTGTTATCTTAGGAGAAGTTAAATTTTCCCTTGACTAATTTAAATGCAATCTAGTGTAGTTATGGAATTGTTGGCCATTACTAAGCTGTCTAACGAGTTTTGCAGATGAAAATAATATAGACTGGGTTAGGAAGGGGCTCTCAATAATGAATCTTCTAGATTGTCACAGCCTGTGATGTCAGACGAGATGTATCCCTCCCCCTATAGGAGCAATTATTTAAAGAACCAATGTCCCCTGACTTAGTAAAGGAAAATGTCAAAAAGAAGGCTTGTGAAAACCTTTATCTGAAAGAGTGCCTAAACACATCTCTGAATATGAACTCAATCCACAGCTGCAGTGTCAGAGATAGAGTTCTTATATAGGCTTTGCTGGACTGAAAAACTTAAGGTACTGAATGACTTCTGGCCTAACAGATAAAACACAGATATGGTCTTAGTAAGATACCTATAAAATTGTCATTGTTGCTGTTAATGATGCTTCTTCCAACTGGTGAGGAAGAGAAAGAACATAGTATGGGAAAACTACTGTTGTTGTTTGTTTGTTTGTTTGTTTGTTTAAATGCCTATCTCAAAAGGAAGTAGGATGTTTGAGCAGCGAAGGAAAAAGACCTAAACCAAACTTTCTGAACAGCATAAATAATATAAAAAAACATTATTAATAATAATTATATATAAAATATTTATATATAAAATAAAAATATAAATAATAAAGAATTACCATAATATAGGGACATCGTTCATGCGAGAGTCTCTTGTTTTACAGGATGGACTCATCTGTGTTCACGTCTCATATTACATTTTCTTCCAAAGCAGGAATATATGTCCAGAAGGAGGAGCAAGTGTGGCAAAGACTTTCATTTCCCTTGAACATGCCAGGCATCATCTCTAGGTCTAGCTGAGCTGCATTTTAATTAGTAAGTAGAGTGTGTCAGCAATGTCTCTAACAAAATTCTACAAGCAAATGCACATCAGTATAAATGTAGATGGAATGTGTGCTTACAGTTTATTTATAGTATCCATCATTACAATGATGATATGTGTATATGTAATCGAAACTATAATTTATCCCTCAAAAATGATTGTATAGGGTAAGTTTGAAGGATAAGAACAAGGTGAATTTGGAAAGAGAGCAATATAGATATTAAATTTTGATCTGCGATGTCAAAAGTTTGCTTATAGTAGGAAATACTATGATAAAGTTGGCTGGACTTGGGAAAGATTTTTGGCTTAAAGTTTTCTCTTCTGGCTGAAAAGCTTTCTTGATGAGGGGAGCAGTGTTGAACGGAAAATCAGTCCTAGAACAAGAAACAGAGTTTTTGCAAAGGCTCTGGCAATACTTGTTCATAACAGAAGAGGAGCTGAGTTGTTTGATTATTTGATTGTGAGAAGATGGTTAATGTGGTTGATTTTTTATTTCTCCAGCTATGATTGTTCTTGTTATGGAAATGTACGAGTGAGGCTACTCACCAACTTAAAATGCAGAGATTATGTCTTGAGAAATATTACATACTTGTATCAAACACCTGGAAGAAATAATCTACCCCAAATCATTTTATTATCCTGACACTTTATCATAACTTAATCTCATCAATAGATTTGGATAGAGAGTAGTGCAAATGCAAAAGTTTTCTTTTCTCCACCTACCACAACTCCCACCCTATTGAAAATATCTAAAGTTAGGAAGCATGCTACTGGAGAAGTGTATATACTATCTCAAATTTACATATTAGTAGCTTTTCACTACCAAATACCCTCCGTATGTCATTGCATCTGTAACTAAAAAGCTGTGCTCTGATGTGGCATGGATGGGAGGATATATTTTCATTCCAAGGTAAACTGGAGATACTGTAATCTAGAGACCCAAATGATCTGCTTAGAAATTGCTTTACATAAAGATAGAGCTGTCTGATCACCTAGTGAAAGCTTACTTCCTTTGTCTTCTGAAAAAGCATTAAAACACAACTAAAACTACATGGAATGTTTTCTTCAAACTCTTGTTGAGGTATATGGTCTCATTTGGGAGAGTATCCCATTCATACGACAATATTTTCTTGAAGCTTTGTTGTATACATTCAATGTTTGAGGATTCTACCATGTTAGAAGCAGATGGACCACTGTGAAGATTATCCATATTCAAATTAAGGATTCTCCTTAAAGTAACATTTGTGACTAAGTGAGAAGTAGGAAAGACATGCTTTAAACTTTTAGCATTCACACTGAAATGAGAATCAACACTGCAGCTGGAACCTACTCATATGGGAAGGGATTTTAAAGGTTGGATAATATAAACCAGACTCTGCAACGTAATAGTGAGGAAGGTCAAGAATAGTCTTTGACCCAAAGCTTTTACCTCCAATATACTGCATTCTCTGCAGAAACCAAATCTGGAGACAAATCTCCACTTCTTGAGTTAGGTAAGATATGCAAAAGGGTGTAACTGCCTATTACAGTTACCACAAGTCTCTTTTCAAAATTGGTGGATAAGTTAATGAAAATAATTGGTCATGAGTGTGTGTGCTTGGTGAATGAAAAGGAATGCAAAATTGAGCATTTTTAAAAGATGATATGATGAGGTGGCCATACTGGATGGCAGTAATAGAGAGCTGAACAGAATAAAAAAAAGAGGAAAGTGCAAAAGAAATTAAAATAAATAAATAAATAAACTTAAAAAGTGCATTAGAAATGGCTTCCATTAACTGATTTTTGTAGCAAAGCTAATAGCAGTGCAGGAATGCATAATTCACAGTATATGTCATAAAAGAAAGTTAAGAAAATAAGTCCCTTGTGCAGATACATATACAAGCTAGCTTTTTGCATTTGTGGGTGTAATCCACCTTCCTCATATATATTTGCCTCGCATCCCACTGGTTTACAGTCCAGAATACCAAAAATCTTATTCAGTCCATATGCTAGCAGAAGACTCTTCTCTTTGAAGTACATTAGAAACACAAGACTCTGGAAGTGTGTTTGGCTTCATCATCTGTTAGTCAGGTGCTTAAAGAACACTTTCATTACTGATTTGAACTTAGTGATGCTCTAGCAAATGGGATTTACCAGTGTTACAGCTTAATTATAAGTTTTAACAAATCTTTAGAGGAAGACAACCTCCCAGCCTTTCTGAAATTCACTAGGAAAGCCCCCACTTTAAATTTCAAACTTTTTTGAAAAAAAAAAAAAAAAAATCCTGTTTCCTATCTATTTCACATTTTCAAGGAATATGAATGTATGTGATGTTGTGCTCTGATGCTGTTCAAGTCAAGGGGATGCAACAGTTATGAATAAAACATAATCAAATAGTTGGGTAAGTTATATTGAAAGATGGGTCTGTTCGAGGCTCATGAGTAGCCTTTTTCTTCTCTCTGCCACCCTTACATGTTCTGGCACAAGGAGTCACAAAATACGTGTTATGGACTTACTATTGTAGGCTTTTCCCAAGAAACCACAGGAATAGTAATAATAAAAAGTTTAATCCTTAAAGGTTAAATTGCTTAAACTCTTCTGCTCTCTTCTGTAGAATCACTGTAGATGTGTGCACTGCTTGTTTCCTGAGATTACAGCCTGTCTTCTGCGATCTTAGTCTAGACCAAAATCTGCACTTGACTCAAGTTTATGGCAAAAGTAAACTTAAGAAAAATAACACAGAACTGCATGAACCTTGATTACAAAATAATGTTTGTGTGGGGAGTATGGTATAGCAGAAGCTGGATTTTTTTTATTTATTTATTTTTTATCCAGTAATACACTTCTCCTTATGTGCTTATTTCTTCTGAGCAATTAAAGGTTGCATGGGACAGCTGGTGAAATGAAGGATGAGTTAAAAACATACTGTACATCTTTATTTTGCTCTGTCAGTAGAACAAACTATGTAATTCCTTAGGTTTTCATGTATATTATTTAGTTTCCTTTATATAGAACAATGTGGGGCTGGGTGGTTTTTTTTCTTTTCTTTTTTTTTTTTCTTTTTTAAACAAACACATGCACAAACACTCCATTTTCTTGACTTCACTTTACTCAGTGCCAAAGTGGGACCTCTGAATTTCATGCTGAGTACAGAATCTGCTGTAACTCAAATTAAAAGTAATGGGAGCATTATCTGGGACACGCATAGGGTCTTGCCTTTTCAAGCAACATAAGTGGGTGAACAGGGTCTTTCTGGACCAGTTTATAATTAGCTTTGTCATAGTTTTTCTTCAGTACTCCTTCATCTTAAATAAAATTTAGCAAATATGAGTTAGAATTAAGAGTAAACAACTTAATGTGCTGCTGATGGAAAGCCTAACAAATGAAGTATGTATCTTTCCTATTGACTCAGTATTGATATGTGTCTACACAGGCATACCGCACAAAAGCAAGTCCATACTCATGCTTCTGTGAGTTGAAGTTGGTACCCTAGCTTATTCTTTGCTTTCTTTGTACAGTCAGTCTTCTTCTTAGCTATCTGCCCTCTCTCTAAGTTGAACCAGATTCAGCATATTTCCACTTAGACTGAGGTGCACAGATAGTAAAAACACCTTGTCAGGAACCCTGAATTTCCCTGGGTTATCCTATTTCTGGAGAGATGAGAGTTCAGTAAACTCTTCTGCAGAAGATTTTTTATATGACCAAGTGTATTTAGGTGAATATGTAAGTACACAGCCCTGATGCTGGCCTTCACACTCAGGTTGTCCATTAGCTTCAGATGAAGTCTAAGAATTCAGCTTGCAAGGATACAATGAAGAAGCCCTCCCCTGTATCTCTAGTACAGTCTGTGTTTGTTTCTGGTTGTAAGAGAACTGACCAGTGTTTGCTCTTGTCACACCAGTGCTGGACTACAGTTTGTAGAAGTGCAGCAAGTTTGCTGTGGATGGCCTGGATTACAGGTCTGAGAGTGAAGGGCAAGAAGAAAGTGGGACCTTTTGTAAAAAACAAAACAAAACAAAACAAAACAAAAAAACTAACAAACAAAAAACCTTGAGTAGATGGTAGGAGCTTGAGAGGGCTTAAAAGAAAGAGTTTTATTAAATAATAATAATAAAAAAAAAAGTGCTTTAGGACTACAGGTATTATAGCATTTTATGAAGTGTATTTCAAAGTATATGTGAGGCAACATGCAAAGTATTTCCTGGAGCATTTAATCACATGTAGATCAGATCATTACAGCACTACAAAAGTATTTCTATTTTTTGCCCTTAAACAAAACTGAGTATTGCTCTTAGGTAATGAACTCTGAGGAGGAAAAATAATTTGTGGAATATTTTTTTTGAAAATACAGATCAGTATGAAGGCATTCTCAGCAATCATTTCAAAACTCTATTTCATAGTGAACTTTGTGCATGTCTGCAGGGGGTATAAAATGGAAGGACAGGTAAAGCAATTTATTAATGCCTAACTGAACCAAGCATCTTGGTGCCTTGTCACCCATTCCACAATGGGGAGATTTGCCTTTCCACGTATGCAAAATATTAGGTAGCACCATTGTAGGTCTGTGCTGAGTTCACTCTAGTCTTCCTAAAATGCTTTCACTGCTTTTTCTCACTTCCTCTGCTAAAAGAGATGCTTGCAGAAGTGCAGATGTAACCACCAAGTGGCCTGATAATTGGTCCTACCTCTCCCACACCCCAGTGCTTAACAGCCATATACCAATGCACCTGTTCTGATGCAGGAGTCAATGTTTTCTCAGACTTGCTGGGAGCATGTGGAAAGTCAAACAGCAGTGAATTCTCAGGCATGATGGAGATGAGACAGAGTGGGTGGGATCATAGAATCATAGAATATCCTGAGTTGGAAGGGACCCTTAAGGATCATCAAGTCCAACTCTTGACACCGCACAGGTCTACCCAAAAGTTCAGACCATGTGACTAAGTGCACAGTCCAATCTCTTCTTAAATTCAGACAGGCTCGGTGCAGTGACCACTTCCCTGGGGAGCCTGTTCCAGTGTGCAACCACCCTCTCTGTGAAGAACCCCCTCCTGATGTCAAGCCTAAATTTCCCCTGCCTCAGCTTAACCCCGTTCCCACGGGTCCTGTCACTGGTGTTAATGGAGAAAAGGTCTCCTGCCTCTCAACACCCCCTTACGAGGAAGTTGTAGACTGTGATGAGGTCTCCCCTCAGCCTCCTCTTCTCCAGGCTGAACAGGCCCAGTGCCCTCAGCCGTTCCTCGTACGTCTTCCCCTCCAGGCCTTTCACCATCTTCGTAGCCCTCCTCTGGACACTCTCCAACAGTTTCATGTCCTTTTTATACTGTGGTGCCCAGAACTGCACACAGTACTCGAGGTGAGGCCTCACCAGCGCAGAGTAGAGCGGGACAATCACCTCCCTCGACCTACTAGCGATGCCGAGCTTGATGCACCCCAGGACACGGTTGGCCCTCCTGGCTGCCAGGGCACACTGCCGGCTCATATTCAACTTGCTGTCTACCACGACCCCCAGATCCCTCTCTTCTAGGCTGCTCTCCAGCGTCTCATCGCCCAGTCTGTACGTGCAGCCAGGGTTTCCCCGTCCCAGGTGCAGGACCCGGCACTTGCTCTTATTGAACTTCATGCGCTTGGTGATCGCCCAGCTCTCCAACCTATCCAGATCCCTCTGCAAGGCCTTTCCACCCTCATTCGAGTCCACAACTCCTCCAAGTTTGGTGTCATCAGCAAACTTGCTCAAAATACCTTCTATCCCTACATCCAGATCGTTTATAAAAATATTGAAAAGTACCGGCCCTAAAATGGAGCCTTGAGGGACCCCAGGGGGGATCCATCTCACCTACATTCAGGCATCTTCATTGAACAGTGCACGTGTGTAGAACAGGAATTGTAGGCTAGGTTGGGTTTAAATGCATGTGCTGAAGATACTTTCATCATGTCCCAAAATGGTGACAAGATGATGGCTTCACATCCCTGAAAATGAAGCAATGGACCACTGCTGCTTATTATTGACCTATCTTCCATGGGACCTGCCTCTAGGAGGACAAGATTTGAAGGGAGAAGAGGTGAAGTGAGGAATATTTGACCAGTTCCCAGAAGTCAGAGAGAAGGAAGGCCAGGAGTTAGTGGGATTCTTTGAGCTGAGAAATTAAAGAACTGAGAAGCCATCAGCAAACTTTCTCTCCACTTATCTCCACAGAGACTGCCTGTGGGATCCCATACTTGGTACCTGTGGGAACATGACAGACCACTTGTGTGGAGAGGGGACATGACTGCATGTGTGTATGAAAGACTCACCTGCTTTAGAACTGGTGTACGTGTGGCCACATACTTGAACATGGGATATGCTGTGACATCTGCCCCAATGGTGTAGACAGAAAACTTTCTATAAAGAACTGCTCTATCGTATCTCTTCCCCCTCTTCCATACATCTCTTTGGCATGGGATAGCAGCTGTATGTAATTCCTCTGGTTATCAATAACCTAAGGAGCTCCTGTCAGAGAAGCTGCCATTTACTAACCCCAAAGAGTCATGTGCCACCAATAGTGATACTGTAAAGATATCAAGAGTAGTGGTTCAAGAATCTGACATTTCAGTTCTTCAACCCAGCTGTGTTTGCAGTTCTCTCTCTTTCAGGGCTGTGCAGGTATAGAAATTGTGACATTGTGTTTTATTTTTCATTTCAATTATAAATTTTCAATTATAATTGAAAAATAATAATATAATTAATTATATTTTTCATTTCAATAATAAAATTGGTTAAGCACTTTACACTTTTGCAAAATCAAAGTATCATTTTATTTATAGATTGTAGTGCTTTCATAGTAGGATTTCTGTACAGTTCCTAATCCAGTATGTCAACCCATAGTTAATTTTCCTGTTTCAAAAAAGCTTAAAAAATAGAGTAATAAAGAGATATTCTTACTCAAAACTATAGCAGGGAACTCATCTTGATGGTCTGGGAAAAAAAAAAAAAAAAAAAAAACAACCTTGAAATATTCATGTTGTATTGCATAGACTACCTGTGAAATATGCATGAAAATTATACAAGATATAAGAAAAAAGACATTACCTCTAGAAACTGGATTATTTGATTTAAAAGACAAGTCTTTATCTGGCAAGTAGAGCAAGTGTCTAGCAAGAATTAGATGTGTCCCTGGTAACTGTCATTTTGGAGAAGGCTGCCTGCTTGTATATTTGTAAACCTGACTGAACCCATGCCTTCCAGCCACCAGAGAGTTTTCTCATGCTTTCACAGATGTTATGTAATATATAACATGCACTTAAAATACCAGGTGGAGACATTGCTTAGCAAACACTAACCTAGTTGTGAAAGAGCGTTGGCTTCACTTCAGCTGAATTCAATCCTCTGCTTGCTTTGGTGATGGTTAAACCATTCTGTTGAATATCTAGTTGTCCAATAAAAGTCAATATCAGTCAGGATAACATCTGATAGGTAGCCTCCCCTAGAATAATGAGCATAATATACATACCTTTGCCATGCTCTCAAGCTAAGCCTTGTGGAAAGGCTTAAGAAAAGATTATCCTGCATATTTAGGACAGGTTTTTCCCAGAACTGCTTTAACAGCAGCACTGAGTACAGGAGTTCTTATGCATCAAAACATATGGCTGCATTTACCTAAAAGTGCCATCCTGGTTGTTATTAATTGGTATGAATTGCTATGAATAGAGCAGACCATTGATAAAAGAGCTGTGTCTCTGTTAAGGACTTTTCTGTATAGAGATGGGTCTGCATAAAAAATAAATAAATAAATAAATAAATACATTTCCAGATTACATTGATGGAACTAATAGTATCTATAATCCTGTTCTTCATACAATTGTCCTCCATGCACAGAATTTAGAAAGCATATTTATATATTCTAACCTACAGGTTAGTCTGGAAAGGCCCATGTTGACAGGCTGTATATAAATTGAAACTGGTCAGATTTTTGCATTTGTTTGCTACCACAGACAATAATGATGCTGGTTTTACAGGTGACCCATGTTGATCATTCCCAGCTTCCACTACTCTGTTTGATAGCTGAGTCTTTGTGTTTGGCTGAGTGTTGCTGATTAGGGTATGTTAGCCAACCACCTGCAGCTAGCACCCTGAACTTCAGGCTTAGTTGTCCCCAGGTATCTTTCTCCAGTGGTGTTGGTGCCTTGGTGTGGTTATGGAAGGATGAACTGCTGTTCTGTGAGCAGGCTCAGCTCCAGCAGGCTGCCATTCTGTGGCTTGCCCAGGCACTGGCAAAGGCAAAGCATCAAATATACCTCCTGGTGCCCTTGTGTTGCTCACCAGAAATGCAGCTCACAGCACCACTTCTACTTGACTACTTCGTCTCAGTAGAGGTATCACTAGTGTGGGAGCAGGAGATAGCACATGCGGCATCAAGAAAAGAATCAGGGGAACTAGTAAATGGGTGTTTTGTTTGTTTGCTGCTGTGTTTACCAGGGCACAGTAGGTGAGGTTCTACAATGTTTGTGGGCTAGCAGGGAGGGGGGGCTGGAACATGGAATATGGCCATGAAGTGATTAATATCAAGAAAATTCCCACTAATATGGAAGCAATTATTTTCACCGTAGATGTGAGCTAGCTGATTGTGTGGCCATGGCTGCAGCCTAACATTAAATATGCAGCAGTTACTGAACTACAACTCGCTGTGAATGATATACGTCCCCATTATCCTTTCTTGTGTAGACAAGCCCGTAAAGAAAAAGAAATAAGGAAAGAAAAGCTGAGCTGAACATAAAGCCTACTTAACTGCATTGAAAAGAGTGGACTCCAGCCCTTTTTGGGCTTCAAAGATTTTCAGTTTAAATGTTAGATTTTTTTTCTCTTTTTTCAATCAAGAAAAATTGGCTGAGGCACATGCAGACAATTACAGACTCTCTCCTAGATGTCTTGGAATAGATTATAAAATGAGGTATGAAACTTTACCAGGATTAGGTGTAAGTTACTGTCCTCTGTGTGTTATTTCCCCATGAGAAAGAAAACTGAATACTGAAAAAAATTGCATCTCTTTGTTCTTGTTAATTAATTTATTTGCAGACAAAGACATCATTTAGATTAAGGTAACTTTCATACATCATTTTCTTATGGTCTGTTTATGGAAAATAAATACATTTTTTAAAAAGTTATGCAGTACAATGTCAAAGCTGTATGTAATGTTGGTTTAGGTGCCCTCATTCTAAATAAAGAGTTGTATCTGTGGGAGAAGAGAAAAAGACCAAGGGAGGATATATGTTTTCTGATAAATTTCATGGATTCATTTTCTTTTTGTAGTTAATTAAATTATAACCATGATGTATTAATGATATATGATAAACCTAAAATTTTAGTGATTTTTAAGATTGTGTCAATGTTAAGGTTGGATATCATCCCAAAATTCTGTACTCCTCTCCTGCTAAAAGTAACATTTAAATTTGAGAATGGGAGGAATTCTATTTTTATTTTTTTTTCCCATTGTCAGTGTTTTACACAGTCTATTCCAGAGATTCCCTATTTGTATTTGTATTTTTTTTTTTAATTACTACTGGTAGAATTTTTCTGCCAATAAGAGGTAATACATATACCTATACCAATGTCATTATTAATTTTAAAACTTCACCGAGGAACTCAAAAGCAAGTGTGACAATAAGTATTTGTGGAGGCACTTCCATTTCATCTAATAGTTATCTGGATCTTACACTGACAAACAAATTGTCAGAAGGCAATGATATTAACCTTCCACTTAGCCCATTCTGCTCCACACAGGTTCAACCAACACCTAGCTCGTTGTTGGGCTCCTCAGCTGAAGGCAAGGGCTGTCCTGACAGGGCTTGCAGTGGTGGGATAGCCAGGCAGGGATGGACAAGGGATGAGTATTTCAGAGGTGGGTTGGGGGCTGAAAGCTAACCATTCTTTTTCTGAGCTCACCCTCAGTCCTTGCTGCCTTGGCAAAGTCAGAGGCCAGATGAGATCTTCTCCCAACTCGTGGTAGGGTCCACCATTGACAGCAATCAGGCAATTGCAGATGCTCAGCTGCAGAAAATAACTTCTGGTTTTGTGATATCCTCTCCATCATGTTTCCTCAAAGCAAGCACAGGCTGTTGTCAGCATCAGTCAGGAGTGGAGTCTTGGTGGCTTCTACAGTGAGTGAAGCCTCCGGTCAGATTTAAGAGACTGGCAAATAAAACTGTCCTTTTCCATTTAAATCTTAATGTGTGCATGTACAATAAATGTTGCCCATAAAAGGTGAAAAACGGTTTACTGTGTTTGGTGGTTTCTTGCTGTTGTTGCTATATAATATCTGAGTTAGGACAAGTGGTGGCAACAGAACTTTGTTTCCACTTGCATAATTGTAGAAGTTATAAATTGGTGGAAAAAACATATATACATATTTTTCTCTCAAGGGAAGTTCTTTCCTAATGTCCCATCTAAAAATCTATGGCAAGAATCCTAATGATTTCAGAGGAAACTGGATGGGGCCTTTATGAGACTCTGGAAAAAAAATCTTTTAAAATGTTATTTTTTAACACGTATCTTGTTTTGGTAATACTCCTGATAGCCTTTGCCTTGACTGGCAAATTTAAAACTAAATGTTTTAAATTGCTCTTCATGAAATTAGGATTATTGCAGATGAATAGAAATTGGATCGTTTTCTTCTAGAAGTAGATAGGTCCTTTACCTAGATGTATGTTTTTCCTTTTTTTTTTTTTTTCAATAATCTGTCCCTCCAGTCCATCCCCCCCCCCCCCACCTTTTTATTCTTTCTTTTTCTTTTTCTTTTTCTTTTTTTTTTTTTTTCCATTGAGTACTGATTGGCTCAAAATTTTTCTCTGCATGTACCCTGTTGAAAACTCACCCCTTTGCTAAATTGCTAAGTAAGAAAAACAACTGAGTCTGTGACTTTTATGTCAGGTTAATATACAGAGTTTTATAATCTGTAGACTGGAATGGTACCCTTATTCTGCAATTTAATAGTGAGACAATAATTTGATCAGTAGCTGCCTATGATCTGAGCTATGGTGAGGCATGGGTATATTCCATATACCTGCAGCATATAAAGATTTAACGGAGCTCCTAATTACTCTCCCATCACTTGCTGTGCATTAAAAGCATAAGTTTTAAGACTACATCTATGGCTAAAAAGAAGTCAAGAAAGGAACAAAAAAGTCTATGAAGTTCTATGAAATAAAGAGCAGAGGTCTGAGGGAAGAGGAGGGATAATTGTAGGCAGTTTAACATAAGTTTTACAGTCTGATGAAAAAAGGTGTGTGCTTGTATGAAGACATAACAACAAGGGTTGACAACCTGGCATTTGTTCTAGGCTGGGACTTATGGAACCAGGTATACATTCTTCTAGCTTTGAGTATGTGTTTTTGTTTGTTTGTTTCTTTTGTTTTGTGTTTTTTTTTTGTTTGTTTGTTTTGTTTTGTTTTTAATCTGACAAGTAAAATCATTAACTACATAGGAATAAAAAAAAAAGAAAACAGCGAGTGAAAGATGAAATGATGAAATGCACAAAACAAACTTGTAGATTAGGCTAAAATATAACTGGATACTCTTTGAAACCTGTGTACCTGGTGTAAATATATAAGGTGCTAGCTTACAGTAAGGGTCTGAGCTGATCCTTTTCCATATGATAGGTGAAATCACTCAGAAGGAGATAATTGTTCTGCTGTGATCCAGGGTGAAGTGCCAGATGAGTGCATTGTACAGACTGTCTGGCCATGGGAGCGTCCACTAAGTGCAAGAGTACTTCTTTCCTCATCTCTGCATGAGAGACTGAGTGGGCTGATAGATGTATCACATCTTGTTGTTGAATTTCAGGAAGTACTTTTATTGAAGGGTTTGAAGAAACCTAAAGGGTCTTGGTGTTACCATAAATAGGAGGCTGAGGGCCAAACCTTGTTTTTAATTATATTAGTACAAAGTCAGCCTAGAAGAACTCCAATATAAGTACTAATTATGTTCTTGGTCTCTCATACATTCTGTACAATAATTAGCTCTTTTTACATCTCTTGTTGCTTTTTTTTTTTTTCTGATTTTTTTTTTTTAACGTCTTCAGTGGACTTCAATGTGGAATACATTCAGACAGAAAAATTATTTATAAAATTAAATACTGGATCTGTATGGCTGTAATTCTATCCAATTTGCTTCCTTGTTGGGTTGCGGGTTTTTTGTGGGACTGAAGTGCCTAGACATGAATTCATTGTTCTGAGCACAAAATGATTACATGAACTTCAAACACATTTGCACTGTTCAAGTAAAATGAGTGTTACATTTACATTACTATTGAAACAAACAAAAATGTTATATTCAAAAATGTTAGATCTGCTGATGTCAGTTACATTTTTTTGGTGTATGTCTCCACAGAAGACATCTCTGTTCAGGACTAGTAAGTTTTGCCTCTAACTTATTTTTATTTCTTTATTTATTTTAATACACTGAAAACACAAACTGGAGTAGCTAGTCTCTCAATTCCTGGTTTCTTGCTGTATTTCATGATACTGTGGATGTAGGACCAGCTTAGAGGTAAAACAAGGCTTGTTAATGGTGGGAATAAGAACTTGGTTAGAATTGATAATATAAGACAAAGATGGATGCCAAATTCTGTACTAAGGCAACTAAACGAAGACCCCACTGTTGTTTACATGATTTGAGGAAGGGCTATTGAGCAATACAGCTCAATGGGACTTCATGCAAGTACAACTGTGCCCCCATGTGGATATCAACATTGCTTTAGAGTTCACACTGCCTCTGTGAGGTGCCCAGATGCCAAAACTCCTGTTGCTTTCAGTGAAGGTGGAACTTCGAAGATTTATGCTTTGAAGCACCCTTCATGCATAGACTGTTCTATGCTTCTGGATGCAGCCAGGAGAGAAAAGACCATTGTGCAAAAAGAAACTATTTGGACTCTTTTTGTTTTGTTTTTCAATGATTGTGCTTGCCCTTTAGATTCAGATGCTGGTGTTCTTCTATTTAACCAAATTGTTTTTCCTTCTAACTCACACCCTATACTTTCAATGGCTTCTGTTTATTTTATTTATTTATTTTTTTAATAATAGCCTAACTGCTTTATTTTTTATTTTTTTTATGTGTTTGTGTTGATGTATTTCCTACTTATGCCTCCTGAGAGTTTGTTTGCTAAGGCTTTATAACACCCACTGGAAAGAGTTTTAGGGAATATATCGTTTTACAGAACAATACCTATTTGGCTTCCATTCCATATCACTGAAAGTGCCCTTTGAACAACTGAAGCCTAAAAATACACTTAGAAGCAGAGAGTGTTACATTAAGTTAAAGACTGAAACAATATATTGCCCTGGAATTTAAAAATATGTATAAAGAGAAATTCAGTGAGTGTTGTGACAGTTTCTGTTAACAACAAAGCGAGGATGAGATGACCACCCCCCCCTCCCCCTTATATCCTTGATGATGAGCATGACTCAAGTATCAAGTTCCAAAGTGCACCCTTATCTTGACATCTATGGCTGGATGAAAACAGCAGCTAAGGTTTTGACTGAAAAACCCTCCAAATTGAAGCACTGTAGGAACGAAGTTAGAGAAATCTCAAATCTATGGTGAACCATCCTGTACTGCTGCCTTTCAAAGGACTCTTATTTAAGTAAAGAGCAAAGCTATGAGCATTTGGAAAAACCCACCTGGAGAGCAATTTCTATTCCTACTACAAAAAAAAAGGGAGGGAGAAAACCCTCTTCTCTTCAGGCTTGCAATCCTAAAGAGAGCTTAATTAAAATAAATCAAAAGGAGATATATGAATAAGTGGGGAGACGAATTAAATATTTCTCCATGCTTAATAGCTCAAGCTTCTTCATTTCACGCTTGCAAACTTTCCTCTTGAATGGTCTTGTGTTCAAATAAAACTATTTGATTTCCAAATATAAATAGATAACTATTGGCAGCATTATGGTATGCTTTTTTTATCCTGAGCCTAGCAAGTGAGCGGCAGTGAATATGTGAGCTTTTCTTAGTGAACCCAGAGGGACTTGTTCACTGGGCTTTCAAACTCTCGGCAGCTTTGTTGCGGTTCCTCCAAAGAAGGCCATATAAAGTACAAAAGGGCCTATGGATTCAGCTTAGAACAGAATTGATTTTCTTCCCTGATTTATTCACAAAGGCATTATTCTTGTTGCTGTTGAAGTAATTGGCAAAGTTCATGCAGATTCCTGGGAGAGAAAGGGGCCCTTCCTGGGCCTTAATGTAACAGTGTGTTTGCAACTGCACATGAGGCCCTTCCTTCAGTGTGTCATGCTACTTGAGGAAAAGAGGAAGGTATGTATGTAGCTGTAGGCAGGTTTACCAGCCCCATGATGAATGGGGACCTGGATATAGGCAAGTCACCTCCTTCATTTGAAACCAGGAATGTATGCTTGCTGCTCTTGTCTGAGCAATTTTGGATGGAAACAATTGCATGCTGTCAAAAAGAGATGATGTGCAATAAAACATAGGGGTGTCTCAGCTATCTGGGGTGAAAGTGAGACTGGAGAAGTATGGCAGATGTGGATCTAGCCCCTGCTTTCCACATTCTCAGTAAGAGTCTCATCTGTTGTATTATTAGTTGCTGTGGAGGGATATGCTTTCTATGGCAGGTTTCAGGTCTGATCTCAAACAGAGCGGGTATATGGGGCCTGCAAATAGATTGCCAGCTTGAAATTAGCCTGTGCACCCTCTTCCAGGAAATGTTCCTTTACTTCCTGGATTCTTCTATCTCCTCTGAAAAAGGGATTCACCCAGAATGGAGAGGAGAGCAATGCTACCAAATAGTTCCACCTTTAGGTTTTAAACAGAACACATCCAAGGTACTGAAAACTAAACCCTGTAACTACTTGAAACTCAGAGAATACAAAAGCCTCTTTAGCCTTTGAGGGGTAGGAGTAGTGCTCCAAATGAAATAATATAAAGTAACACTTCTGCTCTAGCACAAAGGGAAATTGATATTATTTTTTTCCAGCTCAAAAAAAAAAAAAAAAATCAGTACAAGTAGAATTGTGAACATGTCAAACAGATGACTGCATTTAAATGTGTAGGCCTATTTCTACTTAGATCTCCCCTGACAGTCAAATAATTACAAAGCTATTTCTTTAGGTCCACTGTATTACAGTGGACTCTACTACTCCTGGAAAACAGTAGGTGAAACTCTGTGGCAAACAAACAGATAAACAAAAAAAGTTAGAAATTCATACAGAGTACATATGACTTTTTTTTATTTATTTATTTATTTTCCAGTGGTTGCTTACTATCTCAGAGAACAATAATTTAAATGGTTGGTGAGCTGGCGTAGTATCTGAAATGAGTTTCTTTATTTTTCATCTTTCAGTAATTGTTACCACTAAGACTAGTTAAATATGTCATTATTTAGACTGTAAGGGTAGAAGCCTTCTATAGTAGGTGCTGCTAACTGCATCATGTAAATGCAGAAAACATGTTCTGTCAATAATTTGCCAACAACAAGTTGACCAAAGAGGGTTTGGGTTGGGATACTTCAGTCATCCAAGTTCACTGAGGTTCCTCACAATAGCTATCTACTTTTTAGAACTTAAATCATTCATTGTTCCTGATGCTTTGTATTGACTGGTTATTTCACAGCTTTAAAAAAAGTTAAAGACAGTTGATATCTCTCTGTCAACGTTTTATATGCAGTGAACTATGTATTATTTTCTGTGAAGAGGTGTTCAGGTACTGCTGTACAAGCATCTGTAACATGTAAATGATTGTGTATATGTATGAGAGAACTGCATGAAGATAATGAGCATGCAACTTTCTTCACCAAATACAACTGTTAACAATCCAAGTTATTTAAGCTACTACAGAATATCAAGTGCTTACAGAGATCAAATGTTGTCAGCCTCTGAGATGCATTGCTTTGCTGTGCAGGCCTGCATATGTCCAGAGACAGACATGATCTACCGATTTCAGGCTTTTGTAACTTTGTTCTGGGCATCCCTTATCCTTCACCTCTTTTATTGTCATGCTTGTTGTATCTTCTTTGAGAAAAAGCCAGCTGGCTGGCTCTTTTTTTCCTTCTGTAAAACTATCACCTGCTTGTTCATGGAAAGCCTGTGGTTGTCCAAGGAAAGCTTCCTGTTGTGACAGTATTGTTTCTTGTGCAATACCTCTAACATTTTTCCCTTGATGTAGATGTAGGTTATGTTAGCTTTGGAATGTCAAAGCAGGTCCTACAGCATTCAGGGCTTCTAGTTTTCTGTGGAACATAAAGTCATCAAATCCTTCAGTAATGACACTTTGTAGTTCAACAGAACATAGCAGAATCTAGCTTTTTAAAGATCTATATTAAAGATCTTTATTATTATTAAAAAAACTTCTGCCTATCTTGCAGATTGAGAATGCTGAGGTCTGGCATGCTTGACTGGTACTTTACTGCGAACAGCCTGATAAACTGCTCATTGAACAAGGGTCACTCTGAAACGCTTTTTCTCTAGGTGTATTACATGAATTGAAGGTTTATGTCAAACTACAGTAGCTACTATTAACGCTATCTTAGAGAAGGGAGAAGACTAATCTAGGATAGTTGCATCTATATCTTTCCTAGCCATTATAAACCATCTCCAACCTATTTTGTGTCAGGGTAGCCTTTAATTCACTATTTTTACTGGAAGTTTGGTTCTATTTGTTTTGTACTTTGACAAATACTTCAATTTCTCAGTGTCATTGTTCCCTTTTCTTGCCTCTTCTTTTTGATATTCTTTCAACTCCTACATGGCTTTTGCTGGTCATTTATGTAAGAACAGTAGCATTGCACTGTTTCATGTGTGCTTTTATTTTTTCAAAAAAAGGAAAGAAAAGAAAATAAAAAAGAAAAAAAAGAAAAAAAGAAAAACAAGAACAGCTTTTGACACTGAAAGCTTCTGGTGTAAATTGCTAATAGAAGCAAGGAATATGCTCATCTAACCACCTTATTTGAATAAACACAGTTGGTTTCTGGAAGTCATTTGGCAGGAACTTTGATAAGACATCTTCAACTGGGCATGCCCTTCTGCCTCTCTCAAGGTTTATTTAACTCTTTTTATTTGTGTCATCAGAAGCTGTAGCTGCATGTTCTTGTTGCATCCAGTAGAACACTGTGCAAGTATTATGTGGAAGAGATGGCATACTCCCAGTTTGGGGGTTTGCTTTGTATATATACTACATAGAGTATATGGATTCTTCTTATGAATCATGAAATAGTTGAATTTCTACATCCCTTCTATTCCTTCCTGCGAATGTCCTGGATGACATCTTCAAATTCTTCAGTTTTGGTCTGCTACCTCTCTTTGAACGAAATCTTTTAATAAGTTATTCTTTTCTTGTGGTGGAACTTCATTTTTGTCCATCTGGATATCCATACACTGAATTTCAGACTTTAATCTAGGGGAGGAAAAAATGTCTAAATATTGCTCTCAATTTTACGTATTTATTTGACTGAAGTACTAGATAATATTTTTTACTTCATATTTATTTGGACTTTATGCTGAACGCAAATACCCATAAAAAATAATCCCCACTTTTTTTTTTTTTTTTTTTTCCTCCAGTGAATGACCACTCCATCTCATTTGATGTGCTTATACTCTCATGTGCCTATACTGGGCACATGATTCTTTCATCTCTCATCTACTGTATCTTGGCTTATGGCATTGCTCTGGCATGTGCAGCTCCATATGGTGCTGCTTGCCGATTGAAATGTATCAACCACGTGCTTTCTTACTTCTGATTTATTTAATTGAAACTGAGGGGAAGTCAAAATACAGGAGCTAGTTGTTTTGAAACCCATTGTTTTATCTGTGCATATCAATTTGAATGTGTGGATTCCTTTGAGGAATGATTTAATCTCTGTCTTCCAGTAATTTCATTTTCCAGTAGCTTTGTCCCATCTTCCAGCTGGAAGTAAGTGGAGAAATAATGTGTTTTAAAAAGAAATAACATTTTGTCTGTCTGTCCTACACATATGGAGACAAAATTTTACTCCTACATCTCATGTACTCAGTAAATGATTAATAAATATCCTCTTTGTGGTCTTCTGTATTTGCTCAGAGTCACCGAACCTTTTGCAAGTGTTTCTTTACATCTGAAGACATGAAATATTCTTGTTTAGTTCAAGGGTTCATTTTATATGAAGTATGCCTCTTTGCTGGAAAATTGTCTAAAAGGTCCAGCATTTGATTCATTTGGACTTCATGACTATATAATAGTTTTCTAGATAGATGACTTAGATAATGGTAGTTGTTGCTTATAATATGCTTCACTGTATGGTCTCTACAAAGATGATCCTATTTACTTAATTTAACCCTAAATCTGTGGTAAGGTCTCTTAAAGCTGAAGGCAAAATGATGAAATTTTGCTGACTTAACTATTCTGGTACTATAGGCACTTCAGACTGACATATCGACGGTTCCAGAAAGTTAGCTTGTTAGATCATTAACAAGGAATTAAAAACAGAAGAATAGTTTTGCAGCTTTTGACAGCTTGCTTTTACCCTATTTTGTGACTCTAACTTGTGTTCTGATCTTTTTTGTTCTTTCTGTCTCCCTCTCTCTCTCTCTGTGTTGTTTTTTTTTTGTTTGTTTTTGTTTTTTTTTCTTCTTAAATTGCCCTACAAAGAGTGCAAATTTACCCTGTATGTGTAAATCTACCCTGAGGATAGAAGGTCTGTCTTCACTGTATTACTGTCCTCAGTATTACTGACAACTGGTAGTTTATGGAAAGAGTTTTTGTTTGTTCGTTTGTTTTTAATACAGTGCCTGCTTAATGTTTCCTACAACAGTTTGGCATTGTTATTGTTCTAGCAGAATTACGTAATCTAAGATTTAAATGAGCAGTGTCAAAAGGGTCAAAAAGTGGGTTAGGGTAACATGGAAACAGGAGATAGCTGGATGTTCCTGCCTTCCTTCTGGCAAACTGACCACCTGGCAATTTTTCTTGTCTTTCTGAACAGTGGTGATGATTTGAAATTCAGAGGATAAAACTGGAGAGAAGGGCCAAATAAGCTATGTTAGTTTTTCAGGGTCAGTTCCCCCAGTTCCTGCTCAGTAGTGGCCTTTATGCCACACTTAAGTATAGCTTTCTAATCTGACAGTTTATGTTCTGCTCCCTGGAAATTGTCTTACATCTCAGTGTTACTGTGAGATCTAGAACAATAGTGTCTAAAATGGGATATCTAGCACAATCTTCATTAGTTATGACAGCAATAGTGACTGATCTAACATCAGGCTGATCAGATTTTCTCCGTCTAAAACATTGGATAACTTCCCTCACTTGCAAAACAGACAGTAGCAAGGTGCATGATCAGTGATGATCTTACTGAAATTAGCACATTGATTTCCAGATGACTTTTGAAGTGAGGATTTCCAATTTTTACCAATTGCGGATTTGTCATTCTTTCAAGAATGAAATTGAATGCACTTTGAAGCTATAAGTAAAATTGAGGAAGCACAAATAATAAATACAAATAATAAAAAGAAACAAATAATAAGGACATTGTCTTCAGAGGCAAATTTGATATCTGCCCTCAGCCAAGATATTAGACATCTCCTTTATCAATGTCAACAGCTTGCAATCCCAGCACAGCTGTTAATCCTGTCTTTCCAAAATGATATTAATATACACTATTTATCAAAAATATATTGATTGGGTTCAAGATTACTAGCAGTAGATGGTGTTGGTCCAAGGCTGATGGTGATATTCAGTGAGTCAAGCAACACTTTACGGTCACTTATCTTACACAGAAGTCCTATTTTTTTCCTAGTTGTTTTTGTTTGTTTGTTTGTATTTGATTTGGTGGGTAATAAAATTCTATGAAGTATTATTCTAATCACCAGATTGCTGATGCCTATTTTAAAAAGGGCTTCCTTGTATTATTTCACTGTGTTTTTTACTGTGTCCAGTGACATCTTTGTCCTTGACTCATATCTTTATTCAAGGGACAAAACTGTTCTGTCTATGTGAATCTATTGTTCAGCTTTCAGATTTCCTTTTCTGGTTTGGCTGAGTCAATGTCTTATCAATATCATGTATACAAATGCTAGATCTTTGGCCTGGGCTAATTTCAAAAGCACTTGTAGAGACCCACTTCATCTACAGAAGGCCTAAGTTTCACTCACAGTTATATACTATATCTTTACTATATCTTACATCTTACCAGAGTTTTCCTTTTTTTTTTTTTTTTTTTTTTTTTTGGAATCATTCCCAGGGTATATTATTCTAGCTTTCAGTGCAAGATTGACTTATTTTCTATTGTCCTTATTTCCACCTACATGTCATATGTTCTAACCTATGTTTTGCTTTTGCTGTATTAGAAATTGTAGTTATATCTTTTCTGTACTAAACACAGTGGTTTTAGTTGCCAGGGACAATCAACTTTCCTAATCCTGCTGGCCACACTATTTATGATGAAGCCAAGATGCCACTGGCCATCTTGGCCACCTGGGCACACAGCTAGCTCATGTTCAGATGGCTGTTGACCAGCAACTCCAGGTCCTTTTCTGCCAGGTAACTTTCCAGCCACTCTTCTTCAGGCCTATACTGCTGCATGGGGGTTTTGTGACCTGCGTGTAGGACCTGACACTTACCCTTGTTGAATGTCATGCTATTGGGCTCAGCACATATGTCCAAGCTATCCAGATCCTTCTGCAAAGTCTTCCTAACCTCAAGCAGGTAAGGATAGCTAGATAGAACCTTCATCAGTAGTTCTTAATTTTCCAGGGCATCCATAAAACAAAAACTTACCACTGGGGATAAAGGGTTACTTTAGTAATTTTAAGCTTGCTGAATGTAGGCTTGGTCTCTTAGCTGTTGCAAGCAGAAGTAATCTGCTAACAGAAGTCCATAGGGAATCCATAGTCTGAGAACTACTGGTCACCTACTGACTAGAGTACTAGAGTACTATCCTAATGTGCAGAGTAGTAAACAGTAAGTTTGTGTGTGCCTTCAATTTCGGGTTCCTATATTTTCTTTTATGTCCATATGTTTGTATATCTAGGTTTCTGAACTACTTTATGTGCTCAACTTCTTGAGTTGACTTGGCTACTATTGTGGAAAAAAAAAAAAAAAAAAGAAAAAAAAAAGGAAGACAGCAGGTTTAATTCTGCAATTTTTAACAATTTGCCCATGAATTGGTTAATATATTCATTGGCTGTGTAGTGAGAGCTGCCAGTGGTTTGAAAACACTGATTTTTGTCTCTGCCCACTGACAGCACACAGTGTGCTGTGTTCCAAGATAGACAGATGTTATGATTTTTTCTTTGAAACTTTTTTATATGTATACATTGATAAGGCTATCCAGGTAGGTGTCTCATGACTTTGTCATATGAACTATCCCTTGGTGTTAAAGAAATAATGCAAACTTGAAAACTAAGGTTTATTTTACATTTTTGGGACAACAAAAGTGCAATTTCATTCATAAAAGGTATCATTTTTGTCTTGCTATTATGTTCCATGAGAAACAGTAAACATGTATCCCAATATGAGATCAGAAGCACGGCTAAGTGAAAATCTGACAGTTGTTTGTTTTTTATTTTTTCCATATATAATAACTTTGGGGTATAAGTAAGGATGAATGTATAAATTCTATTTTAAGGAAAGGAAAAAAAAAAAAAAAACAACAAACACACAAAAAAAACTTAGCAGATTTCTAGCTTTCAGCATCACACCAGGGAAATCTAATTTTATTGGTTTGTTGTGTTTTGTTCCCCCCACCCCACCTCCCACCCCCCTTTTTTTAAGTCCAGAAAACAATATCTCTAATAGAGAATAAATGCAGTAGAGCTTTGAGCCATTTTGGTCCAGAGGACAAGCCTGATACATGACCTTTGTTAAGCTGCTTTTTTTTCTTGTGCCTGCATTGAACTTCTATCCAGGTGGGAATCTGCAGGCAAGTGTGGTGTGGAGACCCCTGTAACATGTCAGGGTTTCCCATCAGGCATCTCGAGGAAGCAGTCAAGGTGAAGAGAGAGGGTGACCATTTTCTGCCGAGGCTATGAAAACAGTATTCTTCTTGGCCCCATTAAATATCACTAGTTTTCCCTCATGCTTTCTGCACCCTGTTCATATAAATGGTTACACTTTGAGTAAGGAGGTTGTGTTTGTACAACTTCCTGCTGTAGGATGTCTGCATAGGTGTTGAATTGGTTATTGGCCACTAGCCTCTAAAGTGAGCAAGTATGAAATAGCCAGTCTCAGCTGAATCTATTTTTTTTCTGAATTCACCAGTTCAACCTATAGCAGATATGAGAATACAGCTTAAGTAGACATAAGGCTCTATAGTCCATAGCAGACCTCAGTTAGGTGCTTGTTAGGACTTAATAGTGTATGTAGATCAAAGAGTAGGAGTTTTGTCATTGGTAGAAGCTTCAGTATGGAGCTAGAGAACAGAGTTTATTAAGAAACTACTGACTTGCATTTTTTTTTCCATCTATCTTTATTTATTTATTTTCTTTCTCCATAGAATATATTGTACAGGTTTTTGTAATTACAGGATATACTTTTGCCTTTTAAATTACTCAGTGAAACATTGCGGCAAAAAAAATTCCTCTCTTTATTTCAAGTATGTTTGTGAATACAATAAATTTTAGTGTTTTTTTTTTTTTTTTTTATGTGTATTTCTTTTTAAGATGACAGTTTTGTACTTTGTCCTTGGCATTTGGTTGAATTCACTGCTAAGTAAAACTTACTAGTGCTGAGTTCTGTATTCCCCAAGCCTACTATATAGTAGGCTTATGAACTCATTATGCATGTTTGTTTATTTATTATAAGTAAGATCAGCTAAATCTAGATTAGCATTATGTATCAAAATACCACCTAGATTTTTTTTTTCTCTAAGTATAAAAGAAACAGTACATAAAAATCATGCAACGGTGTAATAATCTTTCTTGCATATCAAGTATATATTGAATTATCTTGAGATGATCATCAAAATTTATTGAACAAAGTGGTATTTATTGATTGAGTCAAGGTTGAGATTAGTATTTACCTCAAGGGTCAATAATTTTTGATGTTGACTGAAATGTGAAGTCAATATATATATATTGTTAATACATTCTGAATGCATTCCAAAGAAATACCTAGAAGTTTGTTCAATAATCCTAGGGATCTCAAGGGACAGCTTCCTTCCAGTTAATCCTGCAAAGGAAAAATAAGAAATGGAAGAAAGTGACTCGGTTCTAATCAGTCAAATATACACACGCTATATTTGATGTGTATAGAGATGGTCATGTGTACAGGTGGACCGAGAACATTCTAGAGGGCTGGTCCAAAGCTGTACAAAATCTCTGTGACTCCCTAAGGAATTACAAAGCTCTGCCCCCCACTTTGGATTCAAAATCAAAGTAAGTTTTATCTACCATGAATATAAATGAATGAATGAATGCATGCTTAAAAAATAAATAAATTTCAAGGACCCCATTTCCTCTTTTCTAAAGATTCTGGTATAAAGCGCTCTCCCTTTAGAGAGTGGAGAAAAAGCACATGACAGGTTTATATCATGTTGCTCAGTGTATTATTGGCAGTCCAACAAATGTTACAGCACTGAGTTTTATGGTAGAACTACTACAGTTGTTATTATTCATAAACTCTGATTCAGCCAACCAAGATATTTATGTGCACCAAAGGGCTAAAACTAGGGAAAGGCAATTATGGGACTCATTGGAATGAAACTGAGACATATTCATTTGGTGGTAGAGGAGGGGAAAAGATCTACCCCTTCCCTCCCCAGCTGTAGAATGAGTTGGCAAGTCCAAGTTTTGCTGACTCTGTGTGAGAGAGTTTTTGTGCCATTTTTCCTCCCGGTATCTGTGTTGCTACTCCTAAGCTAAATAATGACAATGTCTTTTATAAAGCACATTTGATCTTCTCATGGAAATGGACATCTCTTATGCCTGGCTTTGGAAAAATCCCAATCTAACTGTTCAACAATGGCTAATTCTGGATTTATGACTTTGATCTAGATGCAGTACAAAGGAAACTTAAATTTCTTTGAAAATGTTTTTTTGTGTGGGGTTTATGATACTAATGGAAAGACACTGTATTTGTCTTTGCTGACCAAACTGTTGAGTTCTTTATGTTTGTATGCTGTTCCTCAATGTGCTGGTGTATATTAGCTGCAGCGTGCAGGCACAAGTGAGGTGTTAAAACTCAGTCTTAGCTTTGAATTACCTTGCTTTTAAGGGTAAGTCTGACACAAATGCTATTTTAATGAACACTTTGTATCTAACACCATTTCATTTGAATGAGCAGTGTAGCTGTGTTATTACAACATTGCTGAACATTCCTGCTATTTCCATCTCATTAAAATAATAAAGTGCAGTTACAAACTGTTGCTAAGGACAGAGGCTGGCTCAGAGTGAGATACTCATTTAGCATTTCAACAGTTATGCTGTGCTGGAATGGCACCGAGTTCCTTACAAAAGCAAAAAGAATAGGCAAAAGGAAATCCTTGAGGCTGGCTTGCTTGCTTGCTTAGTGTGAAAGAAATAACATGAGAAATAACTGCAGTTCAAAGACTGACCAGGAGGTGAAGGCTAGCTGGATATGGGACAATGAAGAATTAAAAAATAATAATAATAAAAAAAATAAACAACACTAGTATTGTTAATATTTTAATTTGTTATTGTAAGTCTTCTTGAAATGAAGACTTTAGTCTTCTTATTTAATAGAGCTTGTAGAGCTTGCTTTCATTAATTGCCATCTGTTCAAATCTTGATGTATGTATTCACATTAATGGTTAAGAGACTCCCTGCTTTTCAAATACAAGTGTGTCCTGAACTATGCAGCCAATCCTTATTCAATTAAAACAATGAAGGTTTTCTCTGCAGACTTGACTGGAGATATCAGAACCTTCCCCCCCTCCCCCCCCCCCCCTTGGGTTAATGGTAGTTTTACAGTTCAGTATCAACTTGCCATTCTTTACAGCAAAAAATTATCCTTTTAAGACTCCACTGGTCTACATTAGGAATGTTTTTGTTATGGTCAAAAATAGGTGGTAACTACAGAGGCTGAATTTAACCTGCTATCCAGAGAGCATTCAGTTGTTTGATCCCTTGTTCTGTGATGCTGAGCAACATGTTCAATGTTTTTGTTGTTATGATAAGTTGTTGAATGTAGAACATGTCTTTTTGTCATAGCTTAATTGGAATCAAAGCAATAGTGTCCCATAAGAATATAAGATAAAGCCTATGAACATAAAGGGCAACTTTTTTTCGATTACTTCTGTTCTGTAAAATTCTGTTCTGTAAAATTCTACAAGCTTTGCTTTCAGAGGTTATTATTTGAAGGTAGGAAGTGAATCTGACATTCACATAGACAATCTGCACAGATGCATACCTCCTGGGACCATTAAAGGAACCTCTCCTTCCATGCAACCAACTATTTTAAAGGACTTCTACTCTTGTTCCACTGTTTCTTTTCTTGGTGTTTGCCTGTCATTTGACTGATGGCAGCATAGATTATTGTCAGCAGTGAGTTATGTCCATTGTGCCTATTGCAAAGACTGAGATTTAAATTCCAACAACCTTTGGACATACATTAGCAGACAGTGAGGGACTTGGATGGCTTTGAAGAGTAAGATGTCTATGCAACTTCAGTTTCAATAAAAACATCTATAATTATACCAGAATCTGTTTTTGTTTCATCCTATCTCTTTTAACAGCTGGGTTGACATTTCCCATAGACAAAACTTGGTAGTGTATTCTCAGCTCAGTTATAAAGGAAAGATGAGAAGCTTGCATTTTGAAAGCAATTTCCTTCCCAATTCCCATGTGGTGGAACTGTTGATATAACTTGTTGTCCTGCAGCTTTCTGTTCCAGCCAAACTGCTAGCTCCACTGTACAATTACCCTAGCTTTAGAATTGACTTCTCCCAGAGAGAAATCACGGGGGAATGATAAGACTTTCTAAAGATAATTAGGAGGACTCCAAAGTCTTAACAACCTAGTACAGATACTGTGTTCTGTACAAGGTCATGTTGGCTGATCTTTTCCTGGTTTCAGTTGTTTATCTTTTTAAAATCTTCTAAATAGTTCTTCTGTGAAAAAGTGAAACTATATTGAAGCCCCCCAGACCGTCTGTCAAACATTGTTATAATGCACTTTCCTTTCTGTAACTGACAAAGTTCAGGAAGAAGTTCATAATGGGGAGGAAAAGAACAAAAGCAAAAAAAAAAAAAAAAAAAAAAAGGCTTTTCTTGCAGGCTTTGACATTCTCTCTCTGTTATAGGTTTGAAGGAAAAGAATAAAATCAAGTCCTATGATCAGATGATGGTTTTGAAGATGGAAAGTTTCCTCTGTTCTAACAGTCTGAATGCAACTGTCTTACTATTTACCTTTACAGAGTGAAGAGCTACACTTCATTTATATTACCTTTTTTTCATCTGGTTAGGGTAGTTTGATCCTTCCATAGATGTATTCTTTCTGTCAAGTATGTATGTGAGCAAACATATGTACTCCAATTAATAGGGGAGGGCATAGCATATTTATGCACGCAAAAATCTCCTGTGTCTGACAGTCCTGCCACTGTGGATATGTATGGATCTGCTATTGCGTACATGTTGCTCACCCAGCTTTTCCTTCTAGTGAAACAAAAGCACACTAAAACTTGCATGTAGATGACTTCTTGGATGCATCTAGACCATTTGTCTCCAGAGACAGGAAGATGTAGTGAAGAAATAATAAGCAACATTTTGAGGAACTTTTTAATTTCTCTCTTTCTTGTTGGCATATCACCTGCCTGAAAGCCTTTGCTAATCTGTCTTGTATAACATGTCCTAAAGAAGACATTTGTTTTTCTACACATAATACCACGCTTTTATTTTATTGCTTTTCTATTTATTTTATTTTATTATTTTTTTTTTTTCAGAAAGCTTTATAACATTTTCTAGGAGTCATGATACAGTAACTGAGAGAAGCTGGTAAGGCGATTGATTGCCCCAAAGTTATCCTGAAATAAGTCTATGCTCAGTTCCACTAAACACTTGTGTAAAAACTACACATGAGGAAAAAACAAGTATCTTAGATTAACTTAACTTTTAAATTAGTGAGCAGAAAAACTAGAATAATGTATTTTATAATTATTAAACATTATAACATTTTAATAAAAATAATCACATACAATTAAAAACTGAGTTGCATTTGGTGGGAATGCAAAACATTAACTTAATGCAAGTATTGATTACCTCTTCCCCCAGCTTTACTGTTGTTTCAAAGGTAAAGGATTGATGGCCCAAACTTTTATGCACTTCAATTAATCAGTTGATGTAATTTGTTTCTTTTAAAACTGGATATATCAATATTCTGTGCTGGTTTTGAATTCAAAAAAGCCGTCATATAACTTAACTAGGATGTTTTATTAGGTAAAAAATAAAGGTATTGCTTGGCAGGGGCGCTGGACTTGATTATCTTCAAAGGTCCCTTCCAACCTCACCAATTCTGTGATTCTGTAACTCATTAGAGAACACTGGAGTAACAGAAAATATTCCTTATTAAACAGTTAAAAGACTAAGAAAGAGACAGCAGTGCACTGCATCTTTTCAGAGAGAAACAAGGTATGAGAGTAGAAATAAATATAAGTGCTTCCTAAAGTGAGCACGAATACCCATGCAGTCTTCTGGGTAATACTGGAACAGGTTGCACAGGAAGGTTGTAGATGCCCCCTCCCTGGAAGTGTTCAAAGCCAGCCTGCATGTGGCCTTGGCATGGTGGTTGGAACTGAATGATCTTTAAGATCCTTTCCAACCCAAACCATTTGATGACTGTAAAAGCAGCTGCTGTTAGTTCCAGGCAGATATTACTAATATTGTTTGGCCCAAAAACATATGAGAGTATTAAATGCCTTTGGGAGCTGTCTATAAATTAAAGAACATATCAGTGTTTTCATAACAGATATGACTAAATAAACTACTAAGGCAATGCATACCCTGAGGCAATATAGGCAGTCTTGGAATAACCTGTAGAAGAAGTTTTTCATACCATTCAGAGGACAGAGACAGTCAAAAATAGTCTTGGTGACATTGCGAGTCTGTCACTGATCTTCAAGTGTATCACGTTGTCTCTAGTGCTCAAGCCTGTCACTAAAATAAGGTCACCAAAGACTTCTGAATGTGTTGCACTTGTTACTGTTTTTAGAGATACAGAGTTTTCAGTTAGTCAAGAGAAAGCTATGGGCTCTAGAATATGACTGTTTGTGGTTGCAGATTGGTATTTGCCAGATTCCTAGATTGTAGGAATAAGAAAAATGAGTGTGGAGCAGCTATAGAAATAAAGTTGTTTTGAATGGGAAACAAAAACATGATATTGGTGTTGAACTATTTTTGCATCTCAATCAGACAGTCATGATTCAGTGTACAGTGGTACAGATTATTTCTGTTTTCAATTTATATATAGCTTAAAGCCATGAGGTAAATTAGAAAGTCTCATCATCCTACAAAAGTTTTCAGTGTTCCTCTTTCTCCCTTTGATACTATGGAAGCATAAAAGTAATATTTTACTACAAGTAATTAGGGTAGTGACTTTACTGTTCTGAGATATATTTACTTTCTGTCAGTTGAATTGTGAGATTTTGATAAACATTTAGCACACGTGGGGTAGAGTTTTACATGCCTATTTCAGGATTATTTTGCCTAGGAAAAATGTGATAATAAATTCCTATATCCAGCAAAACATTTGACACTTGTGCAACATAGGTGTCAGTTGAAAACTTGTGAATACTAGCCAGAACAAAACATCCTTTACTTGACACTGACACTTTGTCAGACTTTGAGTTGTGTGTTGAGGCATGTGTCGTTACGTCTGCTGTAAACTGCACAGGAGATTGGAAAGTTCCTGAGCTCCATTTCTGTTGAGGTGGGTCAGGAAGTACAATTTGAGGCATAAGGCCATTTCTGTAAATTTTTGTGAATATTTCTTTATTGCACTGACTGTATTTTGTGTTTTTGAATGTGTGTTCCAGGGTGGATAAACTTTATTTGCAAACAAAGCATAAGAAAAAAATACTGAAATATTTTATGAACTATGTCTCCAATAATTATTCTCTTACACCTATTTCTAACAATCTGTTCTGATATAAAGAGTTCTGTAGAGATGTATAGTACTGTATGTATGTATATATAGTACTGTACTCATAGACTACTGCAGTGCTAATTTGCTCTTTCATATTATTCTCTTTGATTCAAGACTGTAGAAAGGAAAAATATTATTTAACCAGGGAGTTATTTTCACTTATTTGTCAAAAACAGCCTTTAAAATGAAAATACCGACATGAATTAAACTGTCTTTAAATCAACATTGTGCTAATTCAGCATCTTCAATATCTTGTAGTGACCTGAATTTTGAAGGAAAAAAAAAAAAAGTAATAACTTTAAAAGGGTGGTGGTGGAAGGAAAACAAACAAAATCAAGAAGAGGTGCTGTAATCTGGTTTAAGCCCCAAACCCAGCCCAGACTTCTAGATCAATGGTAAGGACTCCCAATGTACCATTATAGCTCTCTCTCAGAAAAAGCTTCAAAAAAGCTTCAGTTCTTAAAAACTGCTGGTGGAAGGAATTTTGCTAATTAGGAGATGTTACAAAGGCGAAACTAGTGCTGAAACAAACTGTAAGCATTTTATCTTGATGTTTCCATTCTTGAATCAGTCCAATGCCTGATACTGTGAACAGTAGGAGATATCCAACTGCAGGTATGTGCAATCATATTTAACTAAGCTTTTCCTTTTCATCTTCAGTCATTGCTGTACTCAAGCTATCACACTTATTAGTCTTTAAATTCCTGTAAGATAACATTTTATTTCATAGCTCAGAAGATCCAAATCAACCTCAAATGGGCAAAGCTATTTCCCATGTAGTAAGATTGCATTCAGAAACTGAAGAATATGAGCCTCTGCGTTTTTGGTATCTTTCTGTTTCTGTCCAGACCTGAATTTACAATAGTGAAGGTCTAAGTTTAGCAGTCTTTCATGGAAAATAATGTGCAGCTCTGGTTTGCATGACTTTGTCTGCAACTTCATGCTATTATCTGTGACTGAAATTTTCCAGTCACTTCATCACTACATTGTTTCTTTTTTTTTTTTTTTTTTTAATACACACACTAGATATACATTTCAGCTAAGCTATGAATTATAGCACCAATGTTTAATTAGCCAGTAGGAGATGAGATTAATCAATTTATTTCATGCAATTTTTGCACAATGGTGCTGGTGTCCATATCTCAGTTAGTGGAAAAAGGGATATATTAATCCAGTTATTTCTCATCTCTATTTGATCTGCTAAGCACACTGAAAAGGATCTTTTACAGATTTTTATGTCTTTTAGAAATCCCCAAACCTAAACAAAACACCCCCAAAATGCAAATGTCAGTACTGGTGTTTTTTGTTTGTTTATTTTTGTGATGCTTTGAACTTTATAGTTCAAAATACAGAATAAATATGCTATATCCCAAATATGTGTGAAGGTTATGGTTTTGTTTCATTTTGTCATCTCAAGCTATTAAATCTTTGCATTGTCGCATAATCAGGATATAAATATATATATATTTGCTGTTCTAATTCAATGACACAAAACTCAAGATCCCTGAGGTAAGGTTAAGCAGGAGCTCATGTAGTCAGGGTTGAAATTCAGACACTGCAGATATAATCCATCTCCCTGACACATGCAGTGCTTCATTGTGAGACTGCCAGACACAGTCTGCTGAGATGGGAATGTCACAGAATACCAAAACAGGGGGAGATGCAGTTTTGTTCATCATTGCTTTTATCTACAAAAATCCATCTAACAGTCTACATACACAGCCACTGCCAGACAGAGAAATATGAATGCAGCAGAGACATGCAGCAGCTAACGTTCAGAGGAGTATATGGAGCATATGCTGGGAATGCTCAGAATTACCTGAAAATAATTTGGGTAATTAATCAGGTTAATTGTTTATCTTTAAGGCAATATTTTGGTGCAGACGCTGAGTCACCATCTCTGTTGTCTAGCAGAGATCAATAGCTTGCCTGGTTGCCTGCATCTCCTGGTGAATTTTGAACTTAAATGACAAAAGGGGCCCAGAAGGCAAAGAAAGTGCACTGTCATCACTGGTCAGGCAGGCAGGCAGAAAAATCTGCAGAGGTAGAAAGAAAATAAGCTTTTTAGAAAATATAAAGTGCAACTGCTCTTTCAGTTAATTTCTAGTTATAACCACTCCAGCATACATTTGAAGATTTTACACAAGGGACGAAGGAGAGAAAAAAAAAAAAAAAAGAAAAAAAAAAAGGAGAAAAAAAAAATAAGGCAATTAAATGATACTTAGGGTTCCAAAATGAGACATGAATCTGTAGGCTTATTTGAGACATAGGTGTAAGCAAAGGAGTTTGTCTTGGCTGTAGTGGGCAGACTTTTCTGTCATACAGATTTCAGGGTAGATTTTCAAATACCAATATTAGACAGCAAAACATTTAAAATGTGTCTAGTTCCAGTTTAATTTCATCCTGCTGTAAGCATAGTCAATGCTACTGCATGCTTCTGTGGTCTCTGGGCAAATACAGCTTTAATCAGAAAGGAAGAAAACCTCCGGGGCACTGAGAAAATACACTCTTGCCATAGACTTGGCAGAAAGCAGGCTGCCCATATGACCAGCAGGGCTGGAGGGACACAGCTGTCTGGGCTTACATCTGGACATATGTTACACTGCTGGTTCTAGCTTAAAAGGTGTGTTTTTCTGTGAAATAGAGTATTCTAATCTATAAGTTCCTAGCAACATCTCTGTATAGGCATTTTCCTACCCATTTGTTAAAGGCAGCCTTTAGCTAAAAGCACTGTCTGTTTCTCAGTGCATCATGACAGGATGCAGCAGTTCAGGACCAGGCAGTGACACAGCAGAGCAGACTGGGGCAGTGGGATGAATAGAAGTAAAGAGCATGTATTGAACTGGGAATATAACCATTGCAGGGATACTGATAACTCCTAGGCTTGTGGAAAAAGGTTCATGAGGAAGCTACAAGCAATTCAAAGTTTAGGAGAAAGCAGCACAGCAGGTGGGCTGTGTATTGGGGAAAGGGAGCTGAAGGTTAGATTAGGTATTTTGGCTTTGGTTTAGTGTCCCCCAAATCTTGTGATCAATCATTTCATTCTGTCTGCATCATGATAGTTTTCAGAGGCTCTCTGAAATAGTCCTTTAATCCCAATATGAAGCCCTGCTCTTTGCAAACTGATCTACACCACCACAGAACAAAACAAGAGGATAAAACCTCTATTTCAACTTCTTTTGCCATCACCTCTATTTCTATCCAGGTAAGTTTTCTTTGCATTATTTTTCTTTGAATGACTTTCTTACCTCTTATAACCTAAATTGTCAAGTTTGGATAATGCCACCATGGTATTTGAATTTTCTAGAAAATATCAGCTCTGAGGAAACGAGTAAAGATCACGACAGTAGTAGTGCAGAGTTGTTGTCTTCATTCCTCCACCTGCACTGATCTTAGTCACACCCAAGATCTTACAGGATAACAAGTTTCCAGGAGCCTCATTTAGCACTTCATGAACATTAATATCTCCTTCTGCACTCTTCCTCAGAAACATCATGGTACAATAACTAAGTTTTGCTAAACGATCAGAGATAAATTTGACCACTACAGTCACTTGGAAATGAAATAGACCTGAATGGTTCAGTGGACTTATGAAACAAAGCCATATGCCATTCAGCTTTCATCTCACACCTTAGTTTTTGTATAAATCTGAAATTGTTTCAATTGCGGAAATATTATTTTTATATTTCTGCATATTTTGTTTTTGTGTTTCCTTATCCTTATTCGTAAAAAAAAAAAAAAAAATACAGGAGAAGCCTATGTGATATTTCTAAGTAGCTGACAGTGAGATGTACAGGCATCTTATAAAAGTTTAGGATTTTTTTGATCTTTAGTGTTTCAGGGAATGAGTGAGAAAAATATTTTAATTTGATAGTTACAAGCAGTATCATCAACTTTAATGTTTTTATTTATCGGTTCTGCAAAAGGTTCTTTTTGTAGCTTTGTTCCTCAAAAGAGGCACAACACATGGTAAAGATAATAGGTATTTATTTTCTAAGTAAAAAAGAAAAAAAAATTGAAAACTTTCTGTAAAAAATGGGATACGTTTTTCAAAAATACATTAAATACAGTACTGTTCTAGCAGTTCTATTAATTAATCATTATTAGTCACTAAAACTCAAACAGGTCTCAATGCATGTTTTCAAGCTTAATCCTGTATTCAGTTTACCTGTTTCCTAAAACTCAATTAAAAGCCCCTTGTTTTTTTTACATATTTATAAATAACTGTAAACCTGATGTTAAAGTTCTCCTTTAAGGATTTAGTTTCATATACTTGAGCTATTTCATCAGTGAAATAATATCATATACAGAAAATTCTGACCTTTCATTCTTTAACTCTCCTGTCTACCATAATAGCATTTCTGACAGTAAGTACTTACTACCTTGTTTTGTTTCAACAGTACCTTTAATGAATTACCTAAAACTAATCTAGAGTTTGAGCTGCTAAACTTGTGAGCATATTTATTGTTAGTGAGCATATATATTGTTTAATTTAAAAAAAAAAAAAAAAAAAAAAAAAAAGAATTATCAAGGATTTTAACATATCCATCCTTTGGAAATTAAAAATATATTCCACAGACTTTTAAAATCTTTAACTTCTGCAAATTCAGAATAAAAACTCCAGAGTTCTATTTTCATAATGTATGGTTTGGTTGCAGATCGTCTAATCTACTGTGGTGTAGTGTTGTCTCACTGTAGTAGCAATTCCTTTTCTCATGTTGATTGTCTCAAAGTAGAGAATCAAGTCTGCGTACACATACGCCCATATATATGAATACATATTGAAGTTCCATTAACAAAATCTTGGTGTGGTTTCTAGATGTGTCTGAACACGCATTTCTAGAACACTATTGAGATTGGAAAATCTGAAAGAAAATCAGGCAGAAAAGATATTGCTGAAGTGATAGCATGTTTCAATGCTCATCTAGTGCCAATTCAAAAATTTATGCAACCACACTGTCAAAGATCTATAGTAATTTTTGGCTCACACATCTGAAATACATTGAAACTTTTGTCTTAGAATGTTTTTAATTGTAAAAACTTTGACTTCTGCTGTATGATCCATGTGACCTGCAAGAAATCCCCTTCAAATGATGCAGAGATTTTAAGTGGCTTTGACCTGTGGTATTACACCTTTGCTGCTTTTGGTTCACAGTATTGCTATTGAAATGTAAACGCAATTCAATAATGTTATGAGGTTTTTTTTGTTTGTTTGTTTGTTGTTTTTTTTTTTTTTTAACCATCGTTAAGTTCTCAGGTAAGAATATTAAGGAAAAAATGATACATGAAAAAGAGAGCATGCTCCTTTAACAGTAGTTGGGTTGAGAAGATGGGGCTTGTATGTGATGAGTGTCAAATGCTTCACCCTTGTGAGAAAACACTTTTGAAACATCATCTTGCTTGTTGTTCAAAGGGGGCCTGTTGCTTCAGTCACACAAGTGCTCCTCTACCCTCCCCAAACATTTAATATCTGTTCTGCAAATATCAGTATCTGTATGTGTTTTATGTCTTCTAAACATGTAGTAAACAGGTGTCTTGTGTGTTGTCTTTTTTCAAGATCCATTAATGATATCACACTGTATTTTAGGCTGGAAAAAATTTATTTTGAGATGATTGATTAAAAAAAATGACATTAAATTTCATGCAAAATCACCTTTCATAGTTGAAGCTGATATTGCAATTTTAAATAACATGGCATCCATGTTATTTATTTATTTATTTTTAAGTAAATATGTTACTAATTTCCAAATGCTAGAAGAGATTTCTCCCTTTTCTACCCAGGAGAGAGAGAGAGAAAGAGAGAGAGAGAGACATGACTAACCAGATGAAAAGTTTTGACCTAAACAAACAAAAAGAATTTAGGAGGTAATAAAATGATTTTATATTAAATTTATCTTATTGTTATCTTAGAATAGTATGAATAATATAGAATGCTTCTCTTCTAACATTTGATGTTACCTTTACCTTCACACAATCCCAGAACAGTTGAGATGGGAAGGCACCTTGGAGATTGGCTAGTCCAACTCTCCTCATCAATGCAGGGTCACCTAGAGCAGGTTGCTTAGTACTTTTTTCAGTTGTGTTCTGAAAACCTCCAAAGAGGGAGATTCATCTTCCTCCTGTAGTGGTGTTCTGTGCATTATTTCTGCAAGATTTCAGTGCATTATATGTGTTTGTACTTGAAAGATCACAACTCTCCCACTATACACAGTGTGTAGTAAACCAACAACTCTTTACAAAGCTCTGCAGCTATGGAGAACCTTGGGACTTAGAAAGCCTCGTCATGCTTCTTTATATCAATGTCAGAATGGCAATATCTCAGTTCCATTAAATGATAGGAAATTTTGTTTTTGCCTTTGACAAGGACTGTTCACCAGGATTCTCAGAAGAATCACTTGATACTGGTTTGTCCCATGAGACAGGGAGTGGCAATTGAAACTGCATTTTTTAAATCTTCTGGTACAATCAGTTATTTTTTCTTGTTCACTTGGCTGATATTTCTAAAATGTTTTAGTACCTTGTTCCTTTGCAAGGTAGGGTTATTTACACACTGTAAATCTCAACAGTTCTCCCCTTTTTTTGAAGTGCGTGATCTCTTCAAGTGTCCTACACTTCCTTTCAAATTTTCACTATTGCTATTTACTATCTGAAAGGATTTTTAGTTTGTCATTAAAAAATCCTGTTTATCCTGCCATTAAAACTGCCAATTAAAAAAAAACTGCCATTAAAGCCAAGAATCTAGTATTGAAATTTTTGTGGAGTATGTTTTTGCTCTAATTATCAGTTTGTGAAATGTTGAATGTTTACATTTACAGTTATTTTCATCTATATGTTATTGTCTTCTCGATCAGGCACAGGATGTTTGTAGAAGGAGCTTTTACAGAAAGACATATTAACAAGACAGAACCAGTAAAATAATTCATAGGTTTCTGAAAACTTGTTCAAAACAATCTTGTCTGGGACCCATACACCACAGAGAGAGTTGATTCAAGCTGCACTTGAATCAAATCTGTATCTGCCTTGCTTTGAAGGTGGTGCTTCTATTTGTGGTGTGTGGACATTGGCATACTTTATTGGTGGGGTTCTGTGTTGGAGGCGGAAAGCCTTTACCATGGTGAAATTCTGCCACTGCCATTCTTTGTGGTCCTGATGCTATCACTCTCCATTGCCTTGCCTTGTCAGTGTAGGGATGATTCTTGCAAAGCATTAGACAGCACTGTAAGCAAGAACTTCTTGTTTGGTTAGCTGGTATGTTTTTGTGATATAGGTAAAAAAAAAAAAAAAAAAAAAAAAAGTGCCTTTCTTTTGGGATGACTCTATATTGAGTATTTTTTACTCAGGCAAGAACTCACATTTCATCAAGAACACTTACGGTCTTGAGTCTTTCATGTTAACTGGCTTTCCCCTGAGTCCGTGTTGACAACTAATAGCTCCATGAAATTATACTGGACAGTATACTTTAAACTAATACCAAAAAAAAAAAAAAAATCTGCCTGGAGAGGATAGCTTACTAGAAACAGGGTTTGGAAAAGAATAAAAAGCCAATGACAAAGCATCATCCCACTTGTTCTGTGGGGCTGGAGCAGCTGTTGTATCACATGAGCCAACAGCCACTGAGACCTTCAACTCAGAGGAATTCTGTTGTAATTATCCTGACTCATTACAAACTTCACCTGGCTTTCATTTACTAATGTAACTTACTGAATATTTTTTCCATTAACGTGAGTTGTGTCTGTAGTCACAGCAGGGATTCATCTGGGGACATCTGGCCTTTTTTTTTTTTTCTTCCCTACACTTCCCTCTTTTATAATATTAAAGGATAGGTGAGTTACTGCACTTTTAAGTGTAATGGTCATATATTGAAATAGTGAAAGTCATATATTGAAAGAGTGAACCATGTTTTTAAAAAAAATAAATGTTGAGTAAAGGTATAACAATTTGCTCCTTTTTGTAAAGCTTTGCTGATTCCATTATTTGTTTTACTCTGAGTATGTACATGAAATCCTTACCACCACTTTAAGAAGAGTAGCAGCAATATAATATGTTCACTCCATTCTCTCTCCTGTTTGTCTGCTCATCCTTAACTATTGTACGTGGTTTCCATGTGCTAAATTATCTGAAGTATGCTATTTCTTAGGGTTTCAACTGATCTTCGTGCATCTATAGCTGCTCTCTAATGTCATTTTTTTTGGAACATGATGTAAAAATTTGAACTGTCTTTTCTTGCAACATCACTGCTGTGTTGTGTTTGAATAATATGCCAACCAGCATTTAGTCAAACATTGCTATATCTTGTTGCTCTTTTATACCACTGATTATTATGAGAGCAAGCTGCATTTGCAAATGTGAAAAGATGCTGCTTTGTTTTTCTTGCAGTATATCTCAGTGTTTTATTTATTGAAGAGTCCCAGAGCACACAAATCTAGAATTTGAGTTGACTTCTTAGATTTAAACTCCTCTTGAAGCAGACCTGGGGTATAGATACTTGGCATGTCTGTTTATGAAGGAGAGATTTTAAAGGAAATGTCACTTATATTAATGGTTGTTGTTGTTTTAAGAGTTCTGAAGGTTTTTTGTTCTTGAATTTATATATATATATAAATATTATATATAATATATATATATATATATATATATATATATATATATGTATGTATGTATTTTTTTAATTCAGCTGAGGATAACTGTTTGGGTGCCAAAGGGAGCAAGTAATAACCACAACTGACAAATGACTTGGAACATGTTATACATCTCAAGCTAGAAATATCTGCACTGATCCCTCTAGCTAACAATTGCAGCCAATGGTAGTTCAGAAAATGGTTGTGCAGGCATAGTAAACATCTTTAAATTTATGCTGCTGCTGTTAATACTTGCAGTTCTTTATTGCATTTGCCAGTGATTGTGTTCTGTTTTGCATGATAGTTTTACTTTTTTTTTCAGTTAGTTTTTGTTTGGTTTAAAAAAAATAAAAATTCTTTTGAGTCTTGAGTCATCTCTCACAGTCATTTATGAGCCTGATTCAAACCCACTGAAGTCACTGGAAAAATTTAACATATCTTACTGTCCTTCATTAAAATATATATATATTATTTTTTAAATTATTTTTCTAATGAACTGGATTATGAAACCAATGAAGTTCTAGTAAAAAGCAATTAGACTATTCATGAAAATTCGAAAGAAATAAGAGGGAGACTTGCTTTTGCACTTTGAATCTGAGGTCTGAGGCCGTAAAAGCACAAAAACATTGAGCCATAATCAGAAATGTGCAAGTGGAATCTGACAGTAAGTTGAAGAGCAGGTCCAATGGAGCTGTATAGGAGCTGCAAGTACTCAGCACTCAGCAAGTACTCAAGCAAGGCCCCAGAGACAGACGTCCTTTCAGTGGTCTTATGACACTTGACTGCTTAGGAAGGGTTTATTAGTTCTGCAAGCACAAAACACAGAGTGGCTGAGTGAATGATAAGAAAGATGATCAGTTTGCCAAAAGGTTTTAAACATACATCTGTAGAGTGGTGAGGACTTTATGGGGAGCCTTGTAGAGTCAAAACACCAGCTTTGTTTCTTTTTCTTCCTATTTTTCCCCTTGTTTTATGTTCTGCTCAGCAGTTGCCATTAAAGTCTTTCTTATTGCTGTAGACCTTGTACTAATTCATGACAATATTAAAGCTGGAAATAGTATAATACTACTAATGAGGCCAAAGGAAGAACGATGAAGCTTTTGTAGTTGTAATTGCACATAACTGCTGCAGATAGAAGTAGTCTTTCAGTTACAATGAATTGTTAGGACATATCCTGACCTCTTTCTACTCCCTCTCCTAACATAAAAATTATTATCTTTACATTCAAGCTTAACATAAAGGAGGTTGATTTAATCAGATAAAGATATATAGAATGTTCACAATTATTTCAAGTGATCCTCGTACAGAAATCTGGAATAATCTAAACAATACATATATATATTTATTTTTTTGTGTGTATGTTTTTTTCTTGAAATATTTTGGATAATAATCTGCCAGCAGGAGTGACAGATTGAAACAATCTAAGAAAATATCAAAAACTTTAGCACTGTTTTCTGCCCATTTTTTATTTTCAAAGTCAGATTATAGTTTGTAGACTATTCTGATATTCTGGTCTCTCACCAAGAGGGATAGCTATGATGCAAAATTGGTTTGTATAGAGGTTAACACTTGTACTGAAAGCAATTATTAAAGGTATATCTAATTTCCCTCATTCATAAATTACATTAGATTCTAATATGTAAATATTCTGGGGTAGTGTCTGTTACTATTACTTTCCAAATTAAAATAAATAGTAATAAAAAAGAATCAGGTTGCCCTTGTTTCAGTGAATAATTTTATTCAGGAAAATAAGTATTTCCTTGTTTATCGTGGTGTAGCACATCTTCCTCAGAGAAGGTGTTCTGTTTGTGTCCACTGAGAAACAGATAAAAGCAAATGCTGCTCTTTGTCCCCACATGTATCAGACCTTATTTTGTCTGATTCCTTCTATTCTGCAGGAGACAGAGGCCTTGGAAAACACTGAAAAAGGCAGTGGGGGTGAGCATAGTTAAAGAATAAATGTCTGGTTCCTTTTCATTCAGGGATATTCACTTAGGAGTGTGAAAGATGGTTTAGGGGTGTTTGCATGAGACACTGACATTGCAAAAAGAGCAGAAATGATGGGGAGAAAGTGATTTGGTAAAAGTCACCCTGTAAAAAGAAGCATATGGCTTGAATATGTTTCATTTTGTGTCCTACTTATTCCTGGATTGTCTCTAAAAACCACCAAGACAGACTGAAATAAGACAACAATTGGGAGTTTTAGGTTAGCTACAATTTTCTCCAAGCACCATCAGCAATAATGAATCAATTAAATAAATTTTTAAAAGGCAAGCTCAGCTTTTTTAGGCATTCAGTTTATTTTGCTTAGGGAAAGAAGACAACTGGGAACTAAGGTTATTGGCATAAGCTCATTTTATTGAAGTGTACAACTTTTAAAGTGACAATTGGGACAGTCATTTGGAGATGGAAGAAAACTGTTTAGTAAACGTAGCTGTAGCAGGTAGAGGCAAAGTTCCCAGTGCTTCTGGTGTAGGTTAGATTTGGGTACAGAAATAAAACACATTATTAGATGTATTAATTTAATAGTTAAATAAATAGCACCGGTATTCTCTTCTTTAATCTTATGTGATCTGGTTAGATCTAGTTCAAAAACTTTTTTGCATGGGTACAAATCATCATGCTAATTCCTTTTTTGACACTCAGGTTTGGGGAGAGTTACACATATGGAGAAGGACGTGTACCCTGGATTCTATCAAGACTCTGAAAATATGATTTTGCTTATTCATGTTCATGGAATAAGACCTTTCTTTTCTTGAAATCACTGTTTTTATTTAGAACATTATTTGAGTAAGGGAGGAGGAATGACTTTTTCTTTTGTTTTCTAACTTTTATTTTACCCTTCCTTGTCAGTAATTCTTTTTTACCTTTATTATTAGTAGAATTTGCAGTAGATGCAATTGGTAGAAATGTCTGTTAGTCTTTCATGGTCAAAGACTGAGAGACAATTGCTAGTTGATATTATTCCTGTTCATTCTGTTGGATATTTGTTTTATTTCTGAATTCCCTTTAACTTTTTAGGACTAATAAAATGACAAATGCAGGTATGGGGGAAGGTTCCAAAGTTTTTACATCATGATTTTTTCCTGTCCTGATCCATACTTTCACTGAAGTTAATAGAAGCTACATGTGCACATGGAAGGTGGAGTATATCTCCAAAGTTTTTACTGGAAAATTTGATAATGCTAAAATAAACAGAGGGTTGCAACAAAGCATTTCAGTGAAAATAGTGTTTACTTTGTTAGCTCAGCTGTTCTTGTGAAGAAAAAAAATTCTCTTCCAGAGGCTTTCGTGTCAGATACCTGTAGGACTTTGGCTCATTTACGTTTAAACATTTCCACTCTTGAAGAAAATCAGCAAAAGAGCCAAAATGTGATTAGATTCTGAGGAGATCTAGGTTTCCTCCAGTCTCTGGCCCTCACTTGAGGGGTCTGAGTCAGTGCAATCTTTACTTGAATTAAAGGTATTAGTGGAGAACAGAAATTTGAATAGGATCTTTAGTTATGTATAGACCACGTTTTTTCTCCTCTTTTGTTTTTGGATTATTTCAAAATTTTTGTTTGTTTGCTTTTTTTTTTTTTTTATGGCATTATACATAGGGAGGGAAGCAGAGGCTGATCCTAGTTTTCATTCAGATGTATTTTAGTTGCCCAGTGATCTCAAGGATCTGTTGAATGATGAAGTGGAACTCAGCATTTACTTTGAGCTTGCCATGACTTTCTGTAAAGATGGCAGACACACTGGGCTTGTCCACAACTGTTATATGTTTACCATTATCTAGACATTTAGATTGAAATTGTCATTTTTTTATTTAGAAGACATTAAAAGGACAGTGGTAGGGGTTTGAAACGCTGGAAAGAAAAAGAAAATAAATTTTAAAAGTAATATTCTGTCACTTCCAAAGCAATTATTCCCTTTTTTTGTTTCCTTTCCACATACAACACTAGTTTATAATTAATATACAATTTGGGTAAAGTAGACATTCTGTACCTACTCAAGTATACTGAATATGTCTGAGTCAAAGTAAGTATAGTTGGACTTTTTTTTTGTTTGTAATTTTTCAGCATTTACAAGAACATTAACTCTGCTTATTTGTTTCAGCCATGTTACCAGGACTTCCCTATGGAGCTGCTGCCACAGTACTGTGTGCTGATATCTAGATCATTAGGCAGCAGAAGAAAAGCCAGTGTGTTCATGGAAACAGTGCTTCCTCAGACAAGTGATAATCAGCCTAATGTCAATGTCATGCTACAATCAGACTCTGACAAGGTTTGCAAATATCTTGAAAGGAACTGCTCATCTTTGAATGCTGCAGATCAAAGCCTGACTGGAACAAAAAGCAAGTATGCTGTATGTCAGCTGCAGTATATTGTTGATGAGCACAGCATGTATAAGCAGAGGCCACTGCTATCATCACCAGCAGGAACAGCCAGATGGACTGGGCTGGTCTACTACTTAAAATCTTGCTGTATAACCACAAAAACTAAAAATGAAGCTTAAAAACCCATTACTCATCTCCAGAGCCCCAGACTGTCTTTTTAAAGCTTCAAGTTCATTTTTAATCTATGCCAAAGACTTTTTTAGACATGTTTGTTCTCAGGAACTTCTGTCTGTTTTTTGCTATTTGTCAGGATAGAATTAGTTCTGGGGAGGGTTAGGATGGAGGACAGTTGTTCAAGCAGAGTGATTGTCTGTAAACCCTTCCAGCTCTGCCACAGATATGCACATATTCTGCAACTGGGAAAGTCATTTGCTCTGTGTGTTCTTATTTTTCCAACTGTGAAATGGGGGCAGCTTCTCATCTATGACTGTAACATGAGGTCTGATTCATTAATGCATTTCCAGCACATTTTGTGCTCTATGGGATGAATAACTAGTACCCTGTGGGAAAAATAGGACAGCCAACAAGATAAAATATGGTTTGCATTGCACCAGACTGAGCCCTCTGGATATTGTGCTTTTGAGGCAAAATCATTCCCGTTTTTTCTTCTGTAGTGCCTCTGTTGTCTTTGGGGATTAAGAGCTTGTGGAAGACTAAGGCAGTTTCTCCATGGGCTGTCTCAGCTTGCGGTACGTCGGGGTATGGTGAAGCTGGTTTGCAGCAGAAGGTGTATGTCATGCTCATTACGTCTTATAGTATGAGTCTAAATGGACCTTCGTCATGGCCATATCAGAATTAAAAGATGAAATAGCCAGAAAGGACCTCATTTGCTGTTGTCTGCACCTGAGTTTAGAGAATTTCTCTCAGTGATGATGTGCAGAGCTAGAAAAGCCTGCAGGAAATATCCACTTACTGCCCTGATTGGCAGGAGGCAGTGGCAGCCCAATCGGTTTGTATGTCTTAACTTATGAAACCAAGCCAGTGTTGCTGTATGAGATGACAGACTAATAATAATTTTAGGCAATCGGTTTATTTAGGGAGAAAACAGAAATTAGAAAAAGCCCAACCACTAAGTTTGTGTTTTTCTTTTTTAAAAAAGAAGGCTTTTCCTTTGCCCTAAGGTCCCCTTGCAATGTTCTAATATGGAAATTATATACTGGGAACCTTTCATTCACAGGAAAACATAAATCACCTGAGAATTGTGTAGAGAAGAGCCTCTAAAACATTTTTTTAATCTTTGTGAGAAAATCTTTAATTCTTTATCTTGTAAAGAAACCTGTGGGCCTGAGTTTTTTGTTTGTTTTTCTGTTTGGGCACATTCACAGGTGGAAGATCTTCCTGGAGCTTACTAGATTCCCAACTGAATCCCCTGAAGCATCACTCTTGTAATGTGACATGATGAGAGAGTGAGTGCATTTATTGTTACCTGGATTATAGCTGTGCTTCACACTCCATCAACCAAAAGGAACAGAAGCTCCACAAAAGCCTTCAAACAAGACTGACGAGGGAAGAGTGCTTATAGAAGTGATGTGGATGTCCAAAGTCACATACCCTCTCAAAGAGACTGTGCCAGCTGCAGAATCCTTCTTCCTGATCTGTTTTGCATGTCAAAACTTATATTTTAAAATTTGCTCCCTTCCCCCCCCCCCCACCCCCCCCCTCCTTTTTTTTTCTTTTTCCTCTAGCAGATATAGAGCCAATAACATAGTCAGGTGGTCTTGGAAAGAGGATAACAGACCATTTGTTAGAAGGAGTTCAGTGCCAGTGTCTGGAAAGTCTGAATTGTCTGAATTTGTATCCCCTTGCCGATCACACTGATTTTACTAATCTCAAGGTGGGGGGGGGGGGGGGGGGGGGAAATGAATATTCCACTTTATCTCACTTAATGTAGCATTTCTTTGCAAGTATTTTACCCTCATAGAAGTGGGCAGATGTTATGGGGCAGACTTTCACCTTGATTACACTGATGTAGATCAAGAGACATCTTTGAACTTACTATTCTTTTTCTTAACTATTCTTTTTCATGTGGTGCTTTGCAGTTGGAAAAAATAATTTGCAGCAGTGAGAGCTAAAAGTAGTTTATGGAAAGTTTAAAGGGCAGAAAACAAAATCCAAACATTGCAGGTAACTGCAGTTATTTTTAGTTTACATTCATAAACTAGAGGATTTCACTTTGTAGTGAAACAGTTTAAAATAAGGAAGAACTTAAAGATATGGCATAACATTAATAAGAAAGAAGAGGCACCCAAACAGAGTTAAAGGGCATAGGGAAAATGAAATAAATTTGAACATGTTTGTCTGTATTGCTCTGTGATTTCTGTAAATTTTATTTATATTTATATATAATTATGCTGAAAACTACAGTGTTTCTGAGGTGGTATTGAAATCTGGCCGTGATTAAAGTAATCTTTTTTCATTAATTCATCTCTGCTAAGACAGTACCATAACATGAGACTTCAAGCTTTTGTGCATTCTCTGCAGCTTGCCTGACTCAGAGGAGCAGCTTAAACATCTTTGTTATACCTATGCTATCTTCCTGAAGGACTACTTAGCAATAACTGCACCAGGAAAATTTGTTCCAGTACATATATGCCTTCTCTGTAATATATCTGTAATAGAAAATGATGGGAAACTGACACATGCTGACCTCCAGTAGATTATTATCTGATAAAATTGAAAAATTATAATGTCAGGTTGATGTTTATTCCTAAATACATTCTGGAGATCATTCCCTTGATCTTAGATCAGTCCATTGTCAGATTCCTTAAAGGCCACATCATTTATAAATGATATGAACTGCAGATGTATAATTCATGTGGAGCATAAAATAAGGTTTAAAACATTTGTATTAAAAAGGTAAGGTGATCCTATATTAAATCATATTTATGGCCTAGATTTATAGGACAGAATCTTTCTGTCTGAAGTTTAGCACTTCTTACTTTTTTTTTTTTTTTTTTTTAGAATTTATTAAAAAAGAAAAGTAAATGTGACAATGATGTTGACAGATAAATGGGCTCTTTTTGTGTTGATCTGTCATATTATTTTCCATTAGCTACTCCTACACTTTCTGCAGATTGCTTTCAACCTAAATGTTTTACTAAATGTTTTTGGAAGTGCAAAGAGCAATGTAAACTGCAGATTTCACCATTACTGTTTTGACATTGCAAGCTCAAAGTTAATGGAATTTCTTCATGGACAAGAAGAAAAATAACTACATCTTAAGTTACATCACCTTGTGGGTTTAGCCAAATTACAGTAATCCTAGAAACCCTTGCTATTATAAAATAATAATAATTAAAAAAAATAAATTCTGGGTATATTTTACTTCCTCTCCTCTATTTTTATTTATTTATTTATTTATTTTAAGTCTAGGGACTCCATATGGAAGTTTACATTTCTTGTCCTATTGTATAAAACTAACTTTGCTATTCTCAAATGTCTCTAAAATTAGTTTGAGAAGTGTGAATAATAACATTGCTTGATCTGATTTTTTTCTTATTGTGAAAATTTTAGCCTTGATCTCATCTTGAGATCCAGATACCAATAGAAATAGAAAGTGAAAAGTGACATAGAGTGTCTGGTCCAAGCAAATTGGAAGTTTGCTCCTGGAGGCCCCTCTTTAGGAAAACGTAAAGATTCACCGGTGTCTAAATTCATAAATGACCTTAACCATGTCTTTAATTACACCTTTGAAGATCTGACAAACACTTACTAATATGATATTGAACAGTGTTTTGGCAGTATTCTCCCTGAGATTTTGTTTTCTTTGAAGTGTTGGCTAGAGCTATGCTGGTTTTCCTGTAATAGCAAAGAAAAATTGCAGTGATAATTATTTCCATATAATACAAGATGGGATTTTCTTTCCACTTTGCCTTAGTATTATGAATTGTCCTACAGTTTGCTTTTATAGTTCATGGACCTAAAAGTTAATAGTCACAAACGAAAGCAGCTAAGCTTTCAGAAACATTGGTTGCTTTAAAAACATGCCTTACCTATGAAATTCCAATGCAATTTCTGTGTCCCTCTCTAGGTATGCACTTGTTAGTGCTATGCAGAAGTGGGCACAGAGTGCAGTTATGTCACTGGCATGCAGCTTTCAAGGCAAGAGAAAAGCAAGTGTTGCTATTTTAATTCCAAAACTGTAAACATACCTCCTTTAGTATGTGAAGTTTTTGTCCTTAAAACACACACACACACACGTATGTGTATATACATAATTTATATAAATAATCCAATTCAAAACTTTTGTTCTTTTGTGCTTCCACTTATTTCCCTCATTCTACTGTGTCATAAATCTTGCCCTTCCTGATTCCAAGAACAGCCATGCAACTTAAGGTCATGTCTTTCCAAACCACCCTCCTTTCAACATGCTGTTGTCTTGCTTTTCGACTCTGGACAGCTTTTCACTGTTGTCCCAGTAGGATGTGAAATTGCTTTTTCTTTTTTGTCCCAGGAGTAGCTCTGTTTCTGGCATTTCTTTTAAGTCACTTCAAAATAATACCTCTCCCACCTATGGCATGGTGGACTGATGGTTTCTGTGTCACATTCATACTGCTGTCATGCTGTGTTGGGGCCAGATAGCTGCTTTCATCTCCTGTGTTCATTCAGGCATTGATCCTCATTCTCTAATGCTCATCACATTGACTTAATTTCTGGTATTTTCTATCAGATGAGTGCTTGAAAAGGGCACACAGGACAACAAGACGGGAAACACCTTTTCAGATTCTGCTGCTTGGCTTTATGCCACTCATGTCTGAAGCTGATCATGAAATTGGATGTTATGTGGATCTGTAGGATGTACAACAGGGGTAGATGTGGAGCTCTTTTGTGTGCAGGCAAGATTTGATGAGTCAGTTATGGAACTGGATAATTGCCAGGGGTTGGTGAAGGTAGGCTGAAGGTTACCTATGGGGTAGATCAGGGAGCTGAAGGTAACCTCGACTCAGAAGGGGCTGCTTCAGAGCTCATGAAGAACAGGAAAGGATGCAGTGAAAATAATACCTGAAGGAAGGAGGCAAGGAAGATGGAGCTAGGCTCTTTTCAGTGGTTCCCTGTGCTGGGATAAGAGGCAATGGACACAAACTGAAATACAGGAGGTATAATCTAAACTTCAGAAAGCACTTTTTTACTGTCCATGTGACAGAGCACTTAGGTTGTCCAGACAAGTTGTGGAGTCTACCTGCTTGGAGAGCTTAAAAGCTGCCTGGACATGGTCCTGGGCAACCCAACCCACTCTAGGTGTCCCTGAGCAAGCAGGGACAAGATCTCCAGAGGTTCTTTCCAAACTCAAGCATTTCACGATTCTTGAAAAAGCAGTGAGTAAATCTTCTGTTGAAAAAGTCACTGCAGTTGACTGAAGGCCTATTTCTGAGTGTGCCCCATCTCAGAGCAGCCCTGGGGGATCCCTCAGGGTATGAGCTAGAACAGCACAGGTATCCATCAGAGTTTTGTGCTGCACAATACTGGCACTGCATCAGAACTCCTTCCAACCCCCTAAGAGCCAGCAGGCTCTGGGTGGGCAAGTGGGGGGACATCACCAGGGCAGCTGACCTAAACTGACCAAAGGGATATTCCATGCCACGTGGAGTCACACTCTGCAATAAAAGGTGAGTAAGGGGAAGGAGAAGAGGGGCTCTCGTTATGAAAACGTCTGTCCAAACAGCCGCTATGTGTAATGAGGCCCTGCTTCCCAGGATGTGTCCAAACATTTCTTGTTGATGGGAAGTAGAGAGTAATTACTTTTCTCCCTCTGTGTTTCCATGTGACCTTTGCTTTTTTTGTTTGTTTGGTTGGTTGGTTTGTTTGTTTGTTTGTTTTCCCTCTTCCATTTCCCTTGATTAAATCATCCTTATCTCAGACCTTGAGCCTTTTGCATCATATTTTCTCCCACTTCGCCTTTGAGGAGGGGGAGTGAGAAAGCAGCTGTGGTGGAGCTTTGCTGCCCACCTTCATAAAACTACCACAGTCCCACTACAGCACCAGTTGGCAGGCTATGCTGAACTACAATTTGGGAAAAGTGTTGAGAGGAAAATGATGATGCTTTGAAAGACCATATAAGCCTGGCTATAATAAACCATTAGGGCACAGATTACAAGACCTAGGGACTAGGAAACTTCTTGTTTGACAGGAGGTGGGGTGGGAGGGCATGCCTCTTCTTATTCAGAAGTATGGAAACACCCGAGGAAACTAGTTTGGGAGGCTCCTTTCATTGGCCTTTAGCAGAGAGAAATCAACCAGTTGCTTCCATAAGCTTTTAATAGAATCATTGAATCACTGAAGTTGGAAGAGACCTTCAGGATCATCTGGTTCAACCATCACCCTACCGCCAATGTCACCCACTAAACTATGTCCCTAAGCACCAGGTCAAACCTTTCCTTAAATATCCCAAGGGACAGTGACTCCATCTTTTCCCTGGGCAAACCATTCCAATGCCTGACTACTCCTTCTAAGAAATGTCTCCTAATTTCCAAAATAAACTCTCCCAGCACAACTTGAGGCCAATCCCTCTAGTCCTATTGCTAGTTATCTGTGAGAAGAGGCTGACCCCAGCTCCCCACACCTTCCTTTCAGGTAGTTGTAGAGAGAAATAAGGCCTCCCCTGAGCCTCCTCTTCTCCAGATTAAACAACCTCAGTTCCCTCAGTGCTCATGCTTTATTGCTATCTCATAAATTCCCTCACAAATACCTACAAAAATGTGTCCTTCTTGCCATCTATACTCAAAATTCTTCCCTCTTGCAGTACTGTAAGAACTTCACAAAGGTTAGGTTTTACAGTCAACTCAATTTAAAATGTTTTTTTGTTTGTTTGTTTGTTTTTTTCCTCTGGTTTCCTTTGAATCCAGCTGTAGTCTTTTCTCATAGACAAGCAGTGATTATGGAGTACTGTTACATTAGGATATTTTACAGAAATGCTTGCCACAAGACTATCACTAATAACAATAGCAATTTTAAGGCTGAATATTTAGTGTTTGCCAGGTTTTAGCATTTGCTAAAAAGCAGTTAGGTTTCTCTACTCAGATGGCAATACTGCACTTGCAACTTGGCTGTGATGCATAGTAATAATAGTTGGGTTAGAAATGTATGCAATATAAAGAAGAACTGATAAAAACTAGATAATAGTAATTGTATTAGATGTGTTTTTCCATCATCCTTCTCAGAGAAACTGCATTGTTATTTCCACTTTAAGATGGGAGCTGAAAGATATGAAGTTACTTTTTTGAAGCTTATCCATCAGACAAATTCTGCCACAGCAATTTGTGTCATTTCAATGAGCTTTTATTGAAACAATAACTGAAATATGGCAGCATATAAAAATGGGATATATCACAGCACGTGTTTATTAAAGCAAGATCATGCTAGATAACCTGATATTTTCATTAAATGAAGATTTTAAGTAACTGACTTTGTAGGCAAGGGAAATATGAGATTTTAGTCTGTGTGGACTTCTGTAATTAATTTGAAATAGTATCACATAGAAAGTTAACTATATCAAAGAAAATGGGGATAAGTAGCAGATATCCGAGATCAGAAATGAATTGGCAAAAGGTTTGGTATTGGAGACAAAGAAGGTAATAGATAAATTTTCCATAGGATCACTCCTGAGGTTTCTCTTAATATTTTATTAATACTTTTCATATAAGGAGCATACTAATGGGAATTGTTCATGATGCAAAGTGATGTTGGCAGTATGCAGAAAAGAGATACTACTGGAATAGCTGGTTAAGCCTGAGGAATGGAGAAACAGATTATGGGTGGACTTTATATTGAATACTGAATCTTACAGACTAAAAGCAAACAGAGCTCCAAGGCTTACAATTAAAATATTTGTAGTTGACCCTGGGAGAATTTAACATTCAGGTTGAAAGACCTGCAAGGCTTCATTTGAAATAAGACTGAAAGAGTCTAAAAACTTAGACTTTTAGCTGTGAAATTGACAGAGGACACAAGTACTGGACAAGTACTTGGACAAGTACAAGACAACTTTTTATTTTGTTTATTTTTGGTGAATGTTGCAATGAAAAATGGTGAACGGTGAACGTAATTTACTGGAAGCAAAATTGGTGCATATCTAGTAACTGTGAAAGGCACCAGATTGGCAGAGCAGACTTCCATCAAGTGGCCCTGTCAAGATAGATCTTAGTTATAGTACACACTGATACAGTACATGATCATGGAGTCTTCATTCACACCCAAGGTGCTCTGTTGCTGTGCCCCAGCTGAGAATATGGCCCATCTCTGGGAGAACAGGAATGCCCTGCTCAGGACTGCTGAGTGTTGGCCTTGCCACAAGGTTTTATGAAGCTCTTTCTAAACCTTTATCTCACGCTTGCAGAACTGGTCTGTGTCTTAATAAAGGGTTTAATTATAGAGAAGTGGTGAAGTGATGATTCTGTTTTGTATTTAAAACACATAAATACAAACCTATTTTCTGATTATTCCTGCAAAGATGTTGTCTCTTTCAGACTTTACACAGGTGACTACACAAACTGTAGGAATGTGAAAATATTTGTTTCCAAGCCCATTCTTATTTATTTTTCTGATGAGTACTCTAAGATTTGTGATTAATGCTGTTTTGGTAATAGGTTTCAACTGGGGGAAACAAAGGGATGACCTAGAAGACTAGAAGCTGGTTCAACACTACAATTTGATTTCTCTCAGGCTACTGACTGTTAATGCTGTAATTCATTGTGGTCATGCAACTTTTATGTAGTTTAGAAACAAACTACTAGGTCTCTTTAGAGTCACTGCTCACCATGGATCTAGTCAAACCTCTCACAGCCACATCCATGCCATATACTTTGACACCCCCCAAAAAAAAAAAAAAAAAATCAAAAAGGTTTTATAAGTTATATAAAATAAATAAATAAATACTCTTGTATTCTGAATTTCAATTAAGCTAATGTTAATATTAGTTGCATTATATACTTAAGCTGGTTGTATTTAGTACTTCTTTAAATGATACTTTTTATACTGTGAACGATGCTCCTTCCAAATAGACTGAAGCGTTTTTCCCCTGATCTGTTTCCACTGATGAAACTGAGAAACCTAAGTAGGACCTTAAGGGGACAACATGTAACTACTACTGGAGCACCCTTTGCTAGGATTTCTGTGAAACAGTTTTGGCGTTGTTCCACAAGGAGTTCAACAGGTAATCTGCTCTTTACAACCTGCAAGGGTGATGTAACTGTGAAAATGGAAAATTTGAAGAAAATAGTGTATTTTTTCCTTCTACAAATAGTAAGATAGGTATCATTAGGTTCTATGCGACCAGCCTTATTTCACTTTTGTGTTAGATAGAAAGTTTGTCTGCCAAGAGCAAAGCATAGATAATAATAAAAATATTAATAGTAAAATGCTTTAATAAAGAGTTAGTTCTAGAATAAAGGTTTGGTTTGCATCACCACCAAGAGGAAACACGTTAAGTCGACATTTTTTGTATGAACCTCTAAAACTCGGTTCAAAGCAAACTACCAGGAAGCTCTCTATGGTCACAAAATAGTCCAAACTGAAGGAAGTAAACAACATTATCTTGCTTTAAGTATTCATGACTTGAATAAGCATTTGTTTGGAATAGCCAAACTAGTAAAAGATGGGCAAAGTAATGATTATCGTCAATGCAGGTTAGAATATGCTTGTGGTTTATGCTGATTGGAATAGCTTTAAATAAGCAAAGACTGTAACATTATCTTCCTTTTTGTTTTCCTTTGTCATCATTCTCCACTTCCTCCTCTGTATCTAACAAGCCCAAAGTATAGTTTAAAAGGGTAAGAGATCTTTTCCTTATCTCTATATATGGAGAGGAAAATTTTCTGCCAAATTTTCTTAAGAGCAGATTAAAGGAAAAGAATTTTGAGGGAGAGGGAATGAGTAAGAACATTAACATAAAAATAACTATCTTACAGCAACTCCTGTAATAATGAAGAATGAAAATGTAAAGATAAAACATTTTGATAGTGTAAGACCTGGGCTAAAGCCAAACCAACATCACCAAGAAGATTTTATTCAGCTGCTGCCATACAGTACAAGCAAGGAAGGCTTGTAATGATAAATATACTTGATGTTTGCAAATAACTACTTTTAATTAAATTCTTTTATATTTCTTCTCTTTTGTTCTCACCTCTTTCTGTTCATCAGCCTTTTGCCTATATGTGCTCACAAAGGCCTGTGTATCCTTTTTTTTTGTGTTTTTTTTTTTTTTTTTTCACTAAGGTTTGATTTCAGTGAAGAAGATGAATTCAGCCCAGTATTCATAAAGTTATTATTCCCATAACTGATAACAGATTGATGGGATATGAAGTACTTCTTTCCTGGTCTCCCAAACATACAGGTAGCAGGACATTTTTATTATTATTATTATTATTATTATTATTTCAAGTGTTGCTTTCATAATTTAAGATCTGGATTATCCTATTTTTATCTGTGCCCAGATAAAGTTGTTTCCATGATAGACTGAAAGTGACACTGCCCACTTGTCCCTCTCTCTGATTTCTCCTCCATGCTCTATGGTCTGGAAGGGGAAAATTGAGAGAGAGGTTCTGAGGACAACATGGCTTGTGTCAGGATAAAGCAGTATTCATTAATTTAAGTGACATTTGTTAGGAAATTTATCCTTTAGCATATTTGGAATATTATGTATGTAGAATAACAGTCCTTTTCCCTCATTCTTTGTGTTTCTGAGCTCTTAGAATTATAATCCTTCTACTTCATATATGCACACAATGTGTATTGTTTTGAGACCAGACTGTTTTTTTTAATTCTACCCTGTTACTTTGTTTTTACTTCCCCCCCCCCCCAAAAAAAAATCATTTGAAGCTACTGAAATTGATATGAAATTGCTTTCTATTAACTGAAAAAAAAAAAAATATATATATATATATATATGAAGTGGGTGTAATCTGAACAGAATACATTGTCACAGGCATGAGCAATGAATAAACAAAATACTAGTTGGAGCCACACAATGGAAGTGTCTAGTGCTTGTGGTATCAATTTGATCTGCGTTTATCCAAATGTTGTTGAGAACACTTAAGCCAAGCAAATCTGAAAAGCAAAAGAGAAGAGTAAGACCCAATAAAAAAACTTGTAGAGTAAGAAAAAGTAGGACAAGAGTAAGTAATTGCTTGGAGGTGTTCAAGACCAGGTTGGATGACTCTTTGGCCAACTTGATCTAGTTGGTGGCATCCCTACCTATGGCAGGAGGATCTGGAATTAGATGATATTTAAGGTCCCTGTCAACCCAAGCCATTTTATGATCTAACCATTTATTTTTTCATTAGTTGGTGTGTCTTGTTATATGTACTGGGGGGGGGGGGGGGGGGGGAGGAAAGGATATTGTGGAATGTTTCAGTCTGTACTACAGAACCATGCTCTCATGATGGGTCGTGGGAATCTGGTTTGTGCAGTGCTGGCAGAACCAAGCAGCACATTTTTGTAATACACTCAAAAGTTCTTGATTCTTTGCTAAAGGATGCTTCTGCACTTTGGAACTGACTGTAGGGAGAAGAAACTTGATTGGCCCTACTGGAAAGGTTGTCTTTTTAGGTTTTAGCTAGCTTTAGTGGCCATTTAAACCCTCAGGCAGAACAATAAATGTAGAGTATCAATTACATGTACCTGAAATTTACCCCAAGAAATACAATCTAGCTGAAATAAACATTAGTTCAGTGTTAGAGGTTCAGGGAGGGAACCAATTGATCTCTATTAGTACATGTTAAACTTGGGGATGTGGAAGGTATCATTTCTTTCCCTTTCCCTTTCCCTTTCCCTTTCCCTTTCCCTTTCCCTTTCCCTTTCCCTTTCCCTTTCCCTTTCCCTTTCCCTTTCCCTTTCCCTTTCCCTCTCCTTCTCCTTCTCCTTCTCCGTCTCCGTCTCCTTCTCCTTCTCCTTCTCCTTCTCCTTCTCCTTCTCCTTCTCCTTCTCCTTCTCCTTCTCCTTCTCCTTCTCCTTCTCCTTCTCCTTCTCCTTCTCCTTCTCCTTCTCCGTCTCCTTCTCCTTCTCCGTCTCCGTCTCCGTCTCCGTCTCCTTCTCCTTCTCCTTCTCCTTCTCCTTCTCCTTCTCCTTCTCCTTCTCCTTCTCCTTCTCCTTCTCCTTCTCCTTCTCCTTCTCCTTCTTTTTCCTTTATTTACATATTGACATTCTGGAAAATGCCAGTTATGAAGGGTGAATTGTAGATAATTACATCTTTCAAGCATCTCAAATCTTTTTAAGTTGAGTGTGTGTGTCAATCACAATAATTGTGATTAATAGGAACAGGTTAGATTTCTTTGTTTCTTTTCCAGTGTTGCTTCTTGGGCTTACCTAAATATTCCCAGGCTGACTCTTAGCCTGCTTCCAACTGAATAAAAACTACTTATACACCCAATATGTTACAATACACTAAGAGAGCTAAGCTCTCTGGTTCTATGCTTAATAATTATGTAAAAGATGGAATTGTTTCTGAAATGGGATTTTTTTTTTGTTAAGGTTTGTTTTTGAAGCTATTCAAAATAGCTTCAGAATTTGAGAAGAATGTTTGAGTGGGCAGAGTCTAAATTAAGCAATAAATTTGAAGTGCAATGTTATTAGGAATTAGGCATGCAGACTGAGGTTTTTCAGAGCAACTTAGACAACACAGATATACAGTGCCTATAAAATGTAATGGAAGTTGCATACATGCAACTTCACAGTTTTGAAAGTCTCTGCTGTAGTAACTTTATGACTCTATTTTGAAGCAGTTTTGCAATCCCTTCATTTCCTTCTGCTTCAGCTGATTGCAGGATTTTTCTTTCCAAATTGTGATTGGCTTCAACTTCAGTCTTCTAAATCTCAGTCAATTTAAAAACTTAAAAATATGTCATTTCTGAAATGCTGTGGCTTCAATAACAGTAAAAAGGGGATGGGAAGGAAGGGGAACAGAAAAAAAGGTCATGACCTGAATTAAAAATGCTTTTGATATATTAAGTTTATTTTAGCAGTTTGGGTCTCTTTGGAATGTAGACTGGTAAAATTTGCTGTTTTTTTTGGGGTATAGGTTATATTTTCTGCAAATGTCATTCTCTCTGCTTTCTTCTTGTCATCATCTCCTTAGTCTCAAAAAAGACTGCCTGACTTGTTTATGTGAAGTTGATGACAGAATTTAGACAAACAGGAAGGTAAGGAAATCATTATGCTCCTAATTCTAAGAGCAAGGCGAACATAATCCATAGGTAAAGCAACATTTGGCTATTGTAATTGTTCCACTGGGGGGGGACACTTTGCCCAGACAGAAAGCAGCATTTGTGGGGAGAGAATCAGAAAAGTGGAGAACATATATTCAATCCTTTGAGATTTATTTGTGTAAAAGTTAGCTTAAACGGAAAACAGAAACTACATATTACTCTTTAATATTTTAATGGTCATAGTTTATCCAAATCCCTGAAGATTAAATGCTTAAAGACAATAAGCAACAAATGAAATAAATTAAAACACAATAGTCTCAAGTGCTCTGTACAATAGTCTTGAAGACTACCCAGAAAGTACATCTGTTGTTGGATGACGAGAATGTGCTTGATAAACAACAAAATAGCAGTGCCACTGGCATGGCAGAATGCATTTTAAGCTAGTCAAGATAAAATTGTGAAGCATAATAATACCTACCTCTTGTATCTTCAGATCTCAGTGTTTTATAGAGTAAAATAGAGCAACAAAAATCCCTTTCAAAGATCTCTATCTTTTAAAACCAACAAACAGGCACAGTTTACTCAAGGTTGTGCATTACAGCCCTAACAAAGCTGGAATTTGAACCAAAGTCTCCTTTATGACCTAGAACGCTGCCTTATTAAATAGGTCATATCTATCCATGGAGCAGCAGGGGTATGGTTCTATCAGATTTGTAAACTTTTGCATTTTCTTATCTCTTTTGTTGTTGTTGTTGTTTGGTTTTGTTTGTTTGTTTGTTTTTGTATCATTAGAAGTCTCCTGAAGAGACCACAAAAGTTTTTGCTTTCTGCTATGGTGTTGCTGTGTAAAATTATTATGCTTATAATTAGATTGAACTGGTTATTATCTGTTTAATTTTCTTTTGGTATGCAGAAACAGCTCAATACCTGTTTCAATTCTTTTGACACAATGACGCTAGTCCAATGTGAGTGCTGGATGTTTAAACCTGAGGATTCATCTAGTGGAAGGGGATTCTGGGAGGCCTAAAAGGGGATATTGGGAGGCTAAAAGTCAGTTTAGCTGAATGTGTGCTCATTATCATCCCAACCTATTGTCTCAGAAGGTGAGGCATCAGTACAACTTCTGTAAATATCTGGAAAGTGGGCACCAAAACCAGTATATGAACATCTAACTAAATCTCTTGTAAGCTTTAGTAATGTGTACTTTTGAGTGTCATTCAAATGGCAATTTAGAGATATGTTTTAATTGGGAACTGTTGTCTCTCCTTGAAGTTGAGCTGCTGCAGAACCATGTGTATTCCCAGGGACCCTGGATTATGATTGTCCACATACCTCACTCAACACAAGTCAGTTGAGGGTCAGCTCATGCTGGGATTATGCTCACTGAAGGAAACACAGGTAAAATAATCGTACTCTGATTTAGTACTGTCATAGACTTGAAAGTAAACTGTAAGCCAAGCTTAGGCCCCAGCCATATCATTTACACTGAACTGTGCTGGAAACAGGAGGTAAGAATAGGTTGCATTTCAGCAGCATGTAACTGTTTAATATGCAGACAGACATTGTTAACTGGAAAGATCATACTGTTGCATGTCAAGTTTTAATTCTCTACACTAGTTTTTTGACAACTTGAAGAGGAATTAGAGAGGAATAGAGCCATAAAGCTACTATAGTAAACAGTTTAGATTTGGGGTGACAATGCCTAGAGTCTGCTCAGTGTTAAGGCTTTCTGTAAGATGCATGCACCCACCTACTACTGTCTCCATCTATTTACTCCAGTTAGTCTTTTATAATTGTTTGTGGCAATAGATAAGATACTGATTGTTTTTTCCTAACTTATAATTTAGATTCAATTTATAGCCTAGCCAACAGCTAAGAAGTGAAGGATCACAATTTAAACTCTTTCTTAAACTCTTTCTTCCCTGGATCAATTTTATACTTTGATCTTCTATGCCTGTGAGAGTGTGAAGGTGTCTGCTGGCAGTAGCTATCTGATCTCCCATTTTAAAGTTTTTTCTTTGCATGCATTCACTAAAATGGGACTAGATCCTGGTCTCCTGGGAGAATGCCTTCAGGAGCAGTCAAGCATAGACTTTGATTTAGTTTTGCTTCAGGTATTTCTGTGTTTTAAAGAGAGCTGAACAAGAAAGATTTTGAGCATGGGTGAAAGTTGAATGACCTGTTTCACTGACAGTCTGGCCATCCTAAATTTTTTAGTGGGTTGGTAGAAATTAGTGGTTGTTAGTAATTCTCAAGATTTAAAAGGACGGACAAGAACAATAACTCTATATTCAATAATGTTACTAATTCAGGACATTACATTAGGGTAACTTTAAATAGAGAAACAGTCTCATTCTGCTTTCTCATTTAAGACTACAAAACAGAATCAGCTAAGATGAAAGTGCTAATATTGAATTGTAAACATAAATACTGGAATGTTTTGTTTAGTTTTGTTTTTCAAAGCACTCTGAATAAACAATTTCCTGTTATTCAGCTTTTTATTGTTGTTGCTGTTTTACAAAAGACTAAGAATTTCACTCAATCATTTTATATTTGTGTGAAAATTGACTTGCAAGTTACTTGATAGATTAGAAGATGCTATTCAAATAATTGGTCAGCAATGAGAGATAAAGGTATTAAAATTAGAAAGAAAAAGTAGGCAATAAAGTATACGTAATGGTTTTGCACTGTTTTCTGGATGTCTGAGTTGAATATCTGATCTATCCAAAGTGTTTTAGAACTAAAAAAGAGTAGAAATCTACCGCTTTTACATAGTCTTTAGGTACTATGATAGGTACTCTGTTTTGCTAGCATGAAGACTACTTTGTTAGGATATTGCTGCTACTCAGACACAAGTGTCAATGGATAACAGTCAAGCAAAGCGAAAAGGAATTAAATTTGGAACATCTTTTCATGATTTCTTTTTTCCCTGAGTGCTTGCACTTTCCTCCTATTTTCCGTGTTTTCCCCTGTGTCTTTAGCAAATGTCTCTAGGAGTCTTCTATAGCTGGAGTGAAAAGCTGAAGAGCTGCTTATTAGTTAGTACAAAAAAAAAAAAAAAAAAAAAAAAAAAAAAAAAAAAAAAGAGCAGACATTTAATCAATGAGCCAAAAGTTATAGTGGATAAATGAGCTGTTTATAGGTCAAATAGTAGTGAGATTTTTTTTTTCCTTTAACATTTCCAAATTTTGTAAGACCAAAATAAATAGATAAAAATCCATTGGCTTATTGCACCCTGCCATCACTTGCATTTGTGGATTTCATAATTAGCTTATAAGAAACATTAAACATAAACACAAATTATCATGATTTATTGTGAACTGAGACTATTCCCTGCTCTTAGGGAGCTGCTGCTGCTATTTCAGAGTATTCTGGAGTACAAGCTTTGGGAAGGGTGCGAGAGTTCTGAGAGTGCAAGCTTTGGGAAGGATCCAAGAGTATGTGCTGTCTTCTGGACAAGAATAATCAGAAAATAAAAGCTAAACTGAAAAGACAACCAAGATGGAGTCATTTTAGGTGGTCTGTGCTTTACTGGCGCTGTAGGCTTTTAAACCATATACAAATACAAGTATAAAACACATGTTGATCTCAAAAGAAAGGAAATTCTAAAAGGCACATCAGTGCAGCTATGTTTCTAATAAGCTAGCATTTAAAATTGTTTTATTCTGTAACACATAGAACAGTAGTACAGAATTTTATGCAAAGAAAATCCTTACATAGAACTAGAAATATTAAGAATAAAGCTAGGGAGAAAAAGCTGCTTTTAAGAAGAGATCCCTGTGGTGGAAAGTTGAAAAAAAATTTTTTGAAAAAAAAAAAACTTTGGAAAAAAAAAAGTAGGAATGGATTATAACAAAATAGTTATTAGTTGCTCTATGTTGTCAGAGACATACTAAAGCAGAGGAGTCCTTGACAGGATGTGAGTATCTAGAAAGAAATCCGTATCTATAAAGAAAAGCAACTGAGTTTGAATTCAGGGTGTTGATAGGAAAACCATGAAAATTGAGAGGAATGAGCAGCTTTTATTTTTCTGAGACAGTATTATTATTAAGTATACCTCTTTAATGAAGGTAATGAGAACTTTGGGCATCTATTTTAAAAAATAAATAAATAGACTTTCTGCAGTAAAACGTAAGTCTTGTGGAGATTCTAAAGAAGGGACAAAAAAAAGGACAAAGGGTCCAATGGCTTATAAAGTAATGGCTTATAAAGTAATAGGTTTTTCATTAGCAAAGAGTTAATGTGACATGCAGACTTGGTCATGGGGTGCAGGACAATGCACTTCCTACTGCTAGTGGAGGAAGTCTGTAATGTGAACTGGAAACTGTCCTATGTAAGCATGCTAATTTCTATAATTCAGATAATCTTTCAAGAGAAAATTTTGTCTAATTTTCATCCTTGTCTAGGCATGTCTAGAACTAGAAATGCAAAATAATATGGAAAAATATAATTAATAGTGTTACTGAATAATAAAAATGAGAATGAATGCAAATTTTACAGCTGCTTGAACCAGCTCCTTTTCAGATCAAAATATTTATCTAAACAGTTGACCTATTTTGTGTAGAATTCACTCATTACTGTTGCTTCAAACACCTTCTTCTGCCATTTTCCTAAAACCCTCAAAGTTCTGTTTAAATCCTGAGTGAGCTTTGGGGAAGTATGATATGTTTGTACTCTGTTCTTTAGAGTTGTCATTCTTTTATGTATCTTAGGTTTAATGCAAAAGAGAAAGAGATCTTATTTACAGCAGGGTACATATACATATGATTTCTCAATCAATGTTGTATGTCAATGTTAACACAAGATATATATTGTTCTCAGCTGCTCAGTTGTGACTATGATGTTTCAGTTTTCTGCATAACATTTAGGTAAATTCTAAAAATTTCTTTGAACAAACTACTGATATTGATTTTATCTGTAGCTGGACAAGTCCAAAATCATCAATCATAAATTTGGGTCACTTTTCGTTTTAATTATTCAAGCATAATATTTCTATCTGGCTAGAGTTGTAACAGAGCTTTGATTTAAACATGTAGGTTAGTTATGTTCTGAGAAGCACATATATATGTTTTGCATCTGCATTTTAGTCCCATTATATTTTGTTTGATGGAAATTAGTGATCTCATAACCATATTGTTCTTCAGAACTGAACTTGTTGCTTGTAAAATACATGATGGATAGATGTACCCGTGGAACTCTAATTAATGCAGAACAAGCAAGAATTAAAATAATGTATTTTATTGTCAGTCAGATGTAGATTCCCATGTGGAAAGTAATTGAATTCTTATTTCAAGTTCCCTAAAGAAAACCCCCAGATGATATTTTTCAGTTCTTTTCAATCTTTGAGTTCTGGGTTTGTTTGATTTAGGGAATGGAGAAAATTTGGAGAAAGTTGAGAAAAGGACACAGTCTTCCTAACTGAAATAAGTGAAATATAATATTCCCTTCTGTAAATATAACCTTAAGATACACAAACTGGATAAGGAGTACTACGTTCCTGGTGACATAATCATTAAAGCATCTCTAGAGAGAGAGAAGCCTTTTGGATTTGACCTTGATGTAAAATATATTAAGTAAATTTATTCTCCATTTGTTATCTGTATCATTATGCAGGTTTTTAAGTGTGCAGTTCTGAATATGCTTTATTTGCCTTTATGTTACGACATGAGATTCAAGTGACTTCAAATTAATTGGTTAATGCTGGTACATTAATATAGAATATTCTTATGGGGCACGATGGTTTTGAAATGCAGAAGTCTGATGTGTTTTTCCAAGATATCTGAAAAATAACAAGTTGCTTTTAATATGGGAGTTTCTGAATAAGGGGAGAGGCTCCTTTACATGAAAAGGAGTTCCTTTACTCCTTTCCTGAAAAAAAAAAAAAAAAAGGGAAAAAAAAAGAAGAAATAAAAAGTGTTACTCAATTACTCAGTTAACAGCTTTGTTAGATAGATATTTGCCAGACACAAAATAGATAAATTTATGATCTAGTCATATTTGAGGAGCACTGCTAAATACAAAGGACAAGAGTGGAACGGGAAGCTGCAGTAGGAGAGTTTCTTGTCTAGGAGCGTTTTAAATATGCCACCTCTGCTTTGTCCTTCAGCAGCTTCAGAGTTGGTGATATAGGGATGTTTGCCATGTGGGTATCTAAAGAAAATAGGGACAGGATAAAGGGTCATCCTGACGTTTCAAGGTGCTAGGTGGATATCACTGTACACACAAGCAAGACTAATCTCCTGCTCATGCCCACCCTTCCCCACACAGAGCTGGCCTTTGGGGGGCAGAGGGGGCGGGAGGGAGGGTCCTCCAGTGTTCCCATTCAGACAGGACATTCCTCTGGTTTTCACTGCAGCATGAGCCCAGGGCATGCTCATACAGGGAACTTATAATTAGATGGAAGATTCACTGTCTTGGTGCTAATGAAACAGAGGCTGCTCTTCCAATCAGTAGAGTTGGTAAACAGGTAAAAGCACACATTGTTGAACTGAAGACCAGATTTCTGAAGTTCATGGGCTTAATTTTTACCATGCAGAAGGTACATGAGCTGGAGGTAGGTCTACTAAATGCATTCATAAACATTAATATGTTAAAACAATGAGAACAGCTGTGCTATATTTAACATCACATCAAATTCCTTCTTTCTGTTTCTGCATGTGCTAAAGGACCTAGGTTATTGTTTGCTTTATACACACAGCTGTACAAAATGCCATGTTTCAGATAAAACAGAAATGATAAAACAGACCCATATTTTACCTGTCTCTCAAATCCCAGTGCCTGCATTGAAGCTGCAGCAAAGCTCAGTTCTGAAAGCAGTACACAAATGTGCATCTAAGGAAAAATACTTAGACTTAACTGACCACTGATTTAAATGTCTCTATGTCATCCATGGGACTGATTCTTATTCAAGAGAAGCTCCACTGGAGATGGCAGCACAGATTACATGATCATAAAATTGGTGTAAGTAGAATAAGAAGCAGATCCATTAGCTCTAATTAGGGAGTGTAGTGTGATCTTATTTCATTGCACTGTACACAGGCTGTTATTCTATGTGACAGACGTTTGTTTTTTGGCACTTAATTTGCACATAGAATTAATGGCAATGCATCCAAGAACTGATGTTGCTAATATACAGCTTCCTCTTTTCCCAATTTCTCCTTGGAAAAGTATTCTAAAATAAAATAAAATAAAAATAATAATAATTTAAAAAAAAAAATCTTGGACTGGGAGGGATAATTGTATTTACTATCTTCCATAGCAAAACATTTTAGCCCAAAATATGGAGATTTTTATTTACTTTTCATGGCAGTGAAAAACATTTTCAATGGATTGAGAATTTCTATCAGGGTATAACATTTGTTTCTCCTGGAAGCATAAAAATTCTGGAGGCAGATTTTTTTTGTCTTTAAACCTTTCACCAGCTGACTAACCCCCAAGGTTTAATAGCTGGTAGACATCTGTAGGCAAAAGTAAAAGAAATGAGTTCACTGAGGAACTGTATCATGCTTCCAACATGTGGCAACATGAGTGCCTCTTCACCATCTGTTATTTGTGTGAGGATTTTATTATGTAAATGACGGTACACACTGCACTCTAAACAAAGGAAAATGATTCCCCTTACAGTATGTTGCGACTGCCAGGCTTCTGTGTCAGCTCTGAAACAAATAATGAAAACAACAGAGAAGTGGCAGACAGAATATTTAGGGGTCTACTACTTGTCCTCCCAAACGGGAGCAAATATTAAGAAGAATTTGATTCTTACATTTATTGTGACTCGTAAAGTTAAAGAAATGGTAATAGACAGGTGAAACTAATATGTTCACACAAACAAAGATAAAAGCCCTAAAAGCAGATCCTGTGGTTTCTCTGCTTCCTTAGATGAACAATGTTTGATGTGAAGAGGTATTAGTGCGACAGTTTTAAAATCAAGAAAAGGCTTAAAATAGATTGCACAGACAATCCTTCAAAACTATGGAGAGTCCTAAAACTGTCTGGTCTCTCAAACAGCCAAAAATATGGCACTGGGGTGTTAAATCATCTGCAACAGACAAAATCTATTGTTGTGGGATAGAACTGGAAGTATGTATCCTGCCCTACATCCTGGTTTAAAATTTTCCATTAAATTACCAATTTAAATTGAAATGTAATTATCTTAACTGGCATATTTTTGGCAGCTGTGATGAAAAAAAAAATCCCTATGCTACATTGGATCAAGTAAAAACCCATAGGAGTTCTAACACTGGCCGTTAATCAAAGTCTGCAAAGACACAAAGGCTTTGAGCAAATCTATGCCAAGCCATGTTGGACAGTATGGCACTGCCTAGAGCATCCTTCTGGTGGCATTTAAAGCACCTGGTGCCCTAGGAAAAGAAATTGTATCCAAAGCTGTAAATTCTCTATTTTCTTTATACCCATCTACCAACCAAGAATGGCTGCTCTGATTGCAGCATAATATTTCATGGGAAAGAAAAAACATTTTTAATGATATTTTAATTTTTATGTTATCGATATGTTTCATGTGTGACACCCAAGTGGTTATCTGCACAAACACTCTTCCTTATTTTGTATTTCATGTAGTTTAATATAAGTAAGCTATCATTGCATTTATGAATTTAGCTTAAATCTTCATATGATAACTGGAAAAGGTACACATTGGGAATTAATTATTTCTCTCAAGTGAACTAAAATGCAAGTAATTGAAACCAATGCTGGACTTGACCAATTTGATGATTTAAGGGTGATTGGTTACTTCCTGCATTGTTTTTATATGATTTCTTACACTTGGATATGTCAGCTTCTCCTGCCTTAATTATGATTAAGTGTTGAACTTTACAGATAGCCAATTGCTGGTGTTGTTACATTGATTATTTGTTATTATTAATGTGTTAAATTTTGTGGTTGAAACAGGAACATATATTGTGATAGAGCAACTAATAACTGGAGAATTCTATTATGAAACTAGCAGCACAGCTTTAGAAGGTGTTCCTTTTCAATTTATCTTTTTTTTGTTGTTGTTCATTTCTGCTTATTCATTCACATCCAATTTTCTTAAGGATAATTCTGAAAATTGTTTTCATGCTAAAGGACAAACTTATATTATTCTTTTTACTGGTAACAACAAGAAAACAGAATACCTTTACCACTCTTAGACCAATAAGTGCAATAGTGTCAACTGGTTTTTATTTTTTAATCCTTAAAATTATAATTCCATAAAATCTATAGTTTCTGTTGGCACTCACTGTTGTATTTTGCTTGCAGAATTAGAAATTAATGGCAGCCATAACCTAGTTCCTGCATTCAAACAATTTGGTTCAAGTTTGCAATGTGATATAAGCTTGGTTTCATTATTGCGGGAGTCAGAAACAGTCCAAAACACATTTAAAATATCATTGAATATTATTGTGTCGTAATCTTTCAGGTATTATTTGAAGCTAAATTTTTGCATAGATGGTCATCAAAGGAGCCTATCTTTGTGAAGTAGGATGGTAATGAAATTTAAAAAGAAATACAAAATATATTCTTTTGCATTACACTTTTTAAATTGCTGTTTACTTAACCCACACTTCTAAATCCATTTAACTCTTATTCTGTGAATAACTATATTTTCACAAGTGTCAGTTATAAAGCTTTTAATTTTGTGTCTAGTTTGCTGCCATTTAAAATTTGTTATTCATTCCAGAGTCACCTGTGCAGACGTAGACTCCTTACTAATAGCATGGATCTGAATTCAACTGTATCTGTAATGTTCCTGTAATTTTTCCGTCAAGCAGTATTTTATACATCACATGTATTCATACATACAATATTCATAATTATTCTACATTCTTAAGTTTATAAGGGGACTATTCAAGCAGGAATTACTTTTTTTTTTTTTTTTTAGATATAACCATATATGCAAGTGTAATTAAATTTCTTTAAGTTTGTGTATGTAAATTAATAGGGAATAGTAATGTAATAAACATTCTGTATGGCTGAAGTCTTCATAATCTTAAAAGCCTAGAAATTACATTATTAATATCCCATACAAAGTGACATCTATTTTCATCTATTTTCATCTATTTTCTGTTTTTCAGAGTGCCTGAGCCTATGGTGAAAGGCCTATTCACAAAAGACTCACCGATTTGAAGAGGATCCAGAAACCTCTTCAAAGGAGAAAAATCCTTTGGATTTCATTTTTATTATTTTTTTTATTTTTTTTTTTCTGGAGAAGAATAATCAGTTCCCTCTAGCCATGGCTGCAGATGAGGAACTTGAACTCAGGGTGGGTCATGCAATGCAGCTGCCTCTGATGGTCAGAACAGAGAGAGGGCATGGCCTCCATCTGGTGTGAGACTGATTGGGGCTGCAGCCATCTCTTGGACCCCCTGAAACATGGGGGTTACAGGAGCAGGATGCCAGTAGACATCTCACAAGCCCTGCAAGATGTGAAGCTCAACACCAGATTTCAGAAGCACTTTCTTGACCAAGCCTTTGGTCAAGCGATGGGGGTCTTAGGATGTGTGAAAAGTATTGGCCAGTCATCTAACCTAAGGCTATTGAACAGCCTCTTGAATGTACTCCAGTACTAGGTTTTGGACTTCAGGGAAACTAGGAAATGATGTTGTGCCTTGGATTTAGTAAGTAATTATGGCATTTGCACATGTGAAACTCTGAAGAAAGAATCATAAACAAAATGAAAAAAAAAAAAAAAAGGGACAGCTGTAACAGCTAATTTCTGTGCTAATTTTGAATCCTCAATGCAAATAATGGTTGATTGTTTATAAAACCGCTATAGCAACTTGAAGCATTTTCCAGTTTTTACTTCCTAAAAATTCAAGTTGACAGTCATACCTCTCCTGAATTCTGATACGCATCTTCTCTTGATTTACAAGTGCTTGGTTTTGCAGAACAAACTTCTTGCCCTGTTATTTAATGGTGCTATCTGAAGCGTTTCTTCATATCTGAAGTATTCCTTCTCTTACCTTCTGTTATCTTCTCTTCATTTTTATTTTTTTTTTTGCTGTTGCTCAGACCTGTCACCAGTCATGTCTTTATGTCATTCCTTAGATAACCTAACACTTTCTCAAACTTCAGTTTTCATTCACAGTGTTGGTTTTTTTTTCCCTTTTCTTTCTGTATCATCAGTTTACAATCTTCAGTGTACCTAGCAACCTTCTGAATGGCTTGAATAGCTATATCACAGTGGACTGGATGTCTGAGAGTTAGTATTTTTTGCAACTGCTACTAACTTTCAGTGAGTCCATTTATTTTTTGATATTTCACTTTTTTCCCCCATTTCTAGTAATGCAGATAGAGCTATTCCCCTCTCTGAGCAAAATGTCATCAGGTTCAAGAGCGGTATATAGATAGAAAATTGGGTTGGTAGCGGAAAAAGAGGAGTGCTTTTATCATCAGAACAAAAGAGACCTAAAGGTTTTATAATTTAAAGGCCAATTATTCCCTGAGGTGCATGGGGGGCCAGTTCCACTATAATCAGTCTTGTGAATGTGAAGGCAGAACAGGACCTTGACTGTCTGTATTTGGACTTTGTCAGGCCATTTGTTTGTGACCAGAATTGTATTGTTGCTCTGGTTTTCAATAAAGGGATGTTCACTGAGGCATCACATTGATATTTTTGAAGTATGTTCCACATTTTCAAAGGAACAAATTTATCAGTAAAGAATTGAAATGTCTAGCTGTTTCAGTATGCTACTGAGATTTCACATCATGCTGCTGTGCAAGAGCGGTCATTTTTCACCTGCTGGGTGTAATGGGAATGAGTTCAACACATGAATGAAAGCATGTTAACAAGGAGGTGATTTGATCAAACCATGTTCCTTTCTCCTAACAAATAGAAAAGCCCTGAAAAACGAAGCCTGAAGGCACCCGCTTGTTTTCATTAGTCAGAGGGCAGAGATGATCCCCAAATAGTGTAGTAGGGGGCAATGTTGGCAGTAGACCTGTGGGATTTTAACAAAGTTGAACTCCCATTCATCTTATTTGTACCTGGGTTGACTACTCTCTGAAAGAACTTAGTGGGAGAATCTCTTGTTTCGTTGTCTTAAAGCTATCTCTTTGTGGAAAACCTCTTCCGTCTTTTATCTCCAAGTCCTATACTGGGCTGACTCTTTGTAGGTATTTAAAATATGTGTGAAATATGGCCTTTAGTAGTGACTTTTGGATTTTTCACTGAGTACTTCCACAAAATCTGAGGAAAGCTGCTGTTCTGGATGACACATGTGGCTCACAATGCTGAGATGAAAAGCTTCCAAGCTTCCTGCAAGACCAGGAGGCCAACCAGACTCACTCTTTGGACATTGAACCTCCAGTGTTACCTGCTAACGTGGAACAAAGAACTGTGACTGAAGATGCGTGGTTACTCTGTGACACGACTGCTCTTCTGGACCCCTGGAAGATGTGTGGATGAGCCTAGTCTGGGTCTTGTCTGACAGGCTGATTGCAATAACAGCTACGTTTTCAACAGTGTTTCTCAGCAGAAAGAGCAAGACTAGAGATGAAAGGCAGAAAAATCTTGATGGAGTATTTTAATCCAGGATCAAGGCCTTTTGAAGTACTTGAGTCCCCAATATAACTGAAACATCCAACTGTTCAGCCATTGAGGAACAGAGGGAGAAAAAAGGAGGGGAGAGGGAAACCGTATCCAGGGAAGGTGATTCAGTTAGGAAAAAATGTCTCATATGGTTTGGCACCTAGCTCTTACCATGCTATTGCCAACCTGCAAGTTCATTTGAGGTTTATAGCAAGTTACAGGAAGAATAAAAAGTTAATCATGAGCAGAGTCTTGATGTTGTATTCTTGCCATCTATTTCAATAGCAGTAATACCATACAGACTGAGAAGTGATTACAGAATGGCACAAGCTGCTTTTCTACTTGAGTTTGCAAATGTATTTCCATTTAAAGCTTAATTTGTATGTATTTCATCCAAATTAAGAAAACAAGAGGATGTGAGGTCCAAGAACACTACATACAGGTTGGATCTCAGGTCAGATTTTTCAACCAGTTTTTAACTGAGTTGAACACGGGGACTTTTCACCTATCATCTTAAAACATAACAATATTTTATTGTGGCTCAAAACCACAAAGAGCAACAAGATGAAAAATGTGTAAAATTGGTGATGAGGGTCAACAAAAGACTTAATGATATGCTGTAGCCTGCATCTTCTTAATAAATCACAAAAATACCTATGAAAGATTCTTGACATTTAAAGTCAGGTAGATCTGTTGAAATGGGATCTGAGCCTAAAGATTCTTTACATTTCATTTTAAGAGCTGTATTTTTTTTTTTTTTACTTTATTTCTTACTTTTTCAATATTCATTACTATGAAGTTTACTCTCATCAGCTGAGATCAAAGATCTTAATGTATCTAAAATTATCATCAACACAAGAAAAAGTAAGCTTCTCAATAATAAACTATGTACTAGAAAATCTTTTCACTAGATAAAACTTTTCCTTTTCTGTTCCTGAAACTGTTTTTGAGTGGTGATCACCTACTTAAAAACATGCTTTCTTCTTGTACCTGGCTGCAAACTTGATGGAAGGTGTTTGGTGTTTTGCTTTCACATCAAACAAATGGAGTGATGAGTTTTACCCATGACAAATCTATGCTGTTATATACATTGAGCATCTTTATTAGCATCTGAGGATGTATCTGAATTATCCTGATATATTATAAACACAGAAGACACTAGATATATAGCAACACCATATAAAATTTTGTTGTTGTTTTTATTTGCTATTTGTTTTGTGGGTTTTGGTGGTGGTGCTGCTGTTGGTGGTGGTTTTGTTGTTGTGCTTTTTTGTTTTGTTTTATTTTAAGAACTTGAAATTCTGCCGAAGTTTGTGTGGATAAGTGGTACTACTAATACAAAAGACTTTAAACTACTCCAGTCTCCAAATTAATGCTATTCTTTGGGGAAAACAAATAAATTGATTTCAGAGAAAGTGTTGGCTTTCCATTTCTTTCCTTCTTGCCATTTTTTCTTAGTTTGATATATCAGCTTCTTGTACACTGCTTTCTCTCCTTGTTTATCAAAGTTACCAATTCATGGTCTATTGATGCACAACACTTCTTTGATCTTAGAGTAGCTACTTTGTTGTCAGTAAAAAAGATGAGAAGCAAAAGTATGAACGATTTTCCCAGGGTTGGACAAGAATGATAATTATTTCTCTAAGTGAGAAATTTAAGCAGGTGAAGAAAGTTCAGATTGCAGAAAATTAGGACAAGACCATCACTTTTCTTGGGTAGCTAATATAGTGTGAATTTTATCTTTAAAGCAACTACTAAGATTGGTTTCTATTCAGCTACTTCAAATTATCCAACGTTCTCACTATATAAAACTATGACATTTTCTGATTTATTTGGTTATTATCTTGCCAGTTGGCCCACCTCTTTCCCTTAGTTTCTTGCCTCCTTTTCACTGTTACGTAGATACAGGAAGGAAAATTTTCCACTTATTCTGGTTGGAAAAATTAATAGAAAAATCTGTATCTAGAAGGGCAGGGAGGATTACTTGTTCCTGGATAGAAAATGCTAGCAAAAAAAGATGAAATAAGTTTATCTGTTATGATGCCTAAAGTTTTCTCAAGAGGACAGTACCTTCATTTTTAATCTTGGTTGTTTGTTCAGTACTGGTTCAGTGACTTTCTTGAGCAAGAGAATATAAAATTTATTTAGTAGTGCAACTGTCTGTCCTACTCTAAGTTTGCTGAGATTTCTGGACACATCTAATTATGTTTGCATAGATTTACTGTATTATTTACATTTTACTATTTATTTATTTTATATATTATATATTATTGTTGATATATTTAGTTTATATATTATTTACTTTTTACTATTATTATTTACTGTGGAGGTTATACTGGCCTTACTCTCTGTACTGATATACACTAGAAAGGTGATGTCTGTAGCATTCTCAGGTTCTAAAAAGGTGCTTTGAATTTCATCTGAAAGACAAGGATGAGAGGACACCTTAAAAACTCTGCAGAATATTTTCTGATCTTCACTGTTGTTACCAAAATATTTCAATGTAAATCTTGATGCTTTTCTCCACCCTCCCAAGGAATTTTACAATTAGAAAAGGAGCTTGAAGCTTTAGTAAGAACTTAGCATGAACAAAACCACTTAACTGTCTTTCATGAAGTTTCATCTCAAAAAGCTTCAACTCATTCTTTAAAATGAGGAAGTTTCACTCTTCTGATTTGACAAAGTTGAGTGCCATGATGGGCATCATACAATGTAAATGACATACGTTTGATTTTACTCTTAACTAAACTCTAAAATTTGTCAGTTGCTTCCTTGATGGAATAGTGACTATACCCCTATAATAGAAAAGATGAACAACTACTATTATTTACTATCCTAGAAGGCTGGTTGTAGCAATAAGAAAGACTGAAGATATATTTTAAAAGAAGTAATTTTTAGGGAGTCAAAGAATGGTAAAGTGCAAATGTCTGTTTCTCTAAAATGTTGACTGATAGATAAACATGATGTGAGTTAGGAGAGACTATAGTGTGAAAGCTGAATTTCAAAAGCAAGACAGATTAGAGTGTTGTTTCTGTAGTAGTGCATGTTTATATTTTTCTCATAACTTTCTGGAAAAAAAAAAAAGGAACTTGAATTAGCACAGGCTAGCTGTCCATTTAATAAGTAGCAAAAATATTGCTCTGTTTGGATGTTAACATGAAAGTATAGTTCCTGATATATACTTGAATATAAAAATATTATTATACATTACAATAAACTAATGCATTAATATTATATAAAATGATATACAATATTGTATATATATTATGCATACACATTTTTTTTCTACATCCAGTAAATGTGTGGAATCATTCAGCTTTTTTTGTTGTTTGTTTGTTTGTTTTGTTTTTCTTCTAAAAGACATTGTTTTTATTGTATTCATAGATGTACTTACAATTTATAAATTTGGGAAACTAAAACTATTTACCACTGATTTTTAATTTCTACTGAATATGTAGTATCATGATGTTATGTACAAACTAATATTTTTAGACTTCATGAGGTTTTAGCCAGCAAAGTTGTCAAATTAAACTGGGACATTTTGCAAATGTATCTTTAATAAGTATATATGTCTGTCATGCTTCCCTACTCAGTCTTATAAATCAGACTGTATCTAGTTGTCAGGTGCTCTCAACCCAGTTGTCCTAATCTGTCAAGTAAAAATTATAACATCTAGACTCAATGCTTCTCTGAAAATATTTATTTATACCAGTGACACATCAAGGACACACGATCTTTTTTTATTATTATTATTTTCCCAGCAACAAAACCATTAACAGCTAGCTCAAGTCCCTGCCAGGAGGGCAGTTTTAATATATAGGGAGAACTTCTAATAGAGAAACACACCCTCCAAGCAAAATAAATGCTGGATAGCATTTAAAAAAAAAAAAAAAAAAAAAAAAAAAAAAAAAAAAACTCTTAATGCAAGATATAAAGCATTCAGGAGTGTCTTAGTCAGTATACAATAGTAACTTTTTGTAATTCATCATCTACTGATGAGCCTACCACTCCTGTTTTGCAAGACAGGTTGCCTACAGGTTTGATCTCTCTTCAATACCTAATAACTCTCTTTAGAACCATTACAGTTCTAATGAGAAATTAGGCACATAATAAACCATTGCTACAACTTTAGAGAAGGAATAAACAACGTATGGAGAATACAAAGCTAATGCTTGTCCTAGTTCTATCAGCTCTTCCTTAGCAGAGAATATGACATCAGAGGTTGAGAGGTGGGAGGGGGAAGGTGAGGGAATCCTTCATATTTTTAAAAGAATGCAACTTTCTGTTACATATGCACAAAGAGACATTAAAGAAACTTGTCACAATATTTTAGAAATTTTAGACTGCACTCTATTAAAACAACTACTAAAGCTCACCTGCTTTCACTTTAAGACAGGTAGAAGAAGAATGTTAACTCCTTGGCATGTTGTGCCCAGCTAAATTAAGAAGCAAAATCCCAGTCTGCTGTAAAGTCGCAACTCATTCTAGTCATGCTAGCAATACTTGCCTGTGTGCATATGTGTGTCTAAAACAGGTAAGTTAAGAATGTTTTTTGGTGTGATGGACTCAGCTTCATTTTGAGTTTTCCATTTATATGTTGATGTTAACTAGTTTTGGTAGTATTCTGTGTTATTCTGTCTGAAGGGTTTATTCTTGCACTATCCTATAAGAATGTCCTAGAAGACAAGAAAATGTATTTTCTTCCTTTCTTTTTTTTGCTATAGCAGAATTCAAATAAATCTATTTGCTAATTGAAAATAAATAAATAAATAGATAGATAAAGCCTTAGATAAAATAATTGGATTCCAATTTGACAGTTTATTAGTGAATATGTAAGTGAAGGACAGCTGCCCCACCTGTTAGGAGGGGTGTGTTCATCATGAACCAAGGACCAATGGGAGGTACCTGAGCATTGGGACTTTCTCTAGAAACCTGCCATAGCTTGACTTGATCACTCTTTAAGCCAAGTCAATAACTGCTTTCTATGGGAAAATGCTGTGAAGGAATTGTTTTCAGAAGGGTGATACTTTCTCAATAATAATGCCTGTTTCCTTTGTGTCAGGAGTGGAACTTCAGTGAATTCATTGCATATGGGAAAGCAGAGTGGGAATAGCCTGGGGAGGAAGCACCTTGCCTAGTAATTTTGAAAAGGATTTAATCACTTTAGTATCCCCTCAAGGTGGATGACAGTGAATTGGACTTATCACAAATGAAATCTTTCATCAATGATATTTAAATAGTTATCTCATTCTTTGACAAGCTGTCTTGTTTAAGAGAGAATAAGGTCCCTGGTTTAACACCTGTTACAATAATTTACATAATAGTATTTATAGTGAACTTTTGGAGAACTGAAATATGATAGACGAAGTAAAATTAAATTAAATTAAAATAAAACAATAAAATTCCTTATTTTTATGCTGGTATTGTTATTTGTTTGCTTTTCTTAAAAAAATTTAAAAGATACAAAATAAATAAATAAATAAATAAATAAATAAATAAACAGGCTAATTCAAGCACAACCATTCAATTTAAAACAGCACCTGATGAAGAGCAGTCTTATGAACTGTGGTATGCTGTAATGGATGCTTGTTGATAGATGATCCTTTCTGATGTTGAGCTCTGTGTATATCTAAACTATCCACAAGAAGTCCACAGAGTTCTGAAACCAGATAAATAACTGTGGTGCTAAGTTTCCATGTAGCAAAAGTATGGATGCAAAGCTAGACATATGTCAAAGAGAAACAGTGCAACACCTCCAATCTCTTAAGAGTCAAATAACTGATCAGAAAGAGAAAATTTGAATTTCAATCTGATGAAACCTAGATTAGAGAGCAGAAAGAGTAAGCAACAGCAATTAAGTTTGGAGAATCCTACATTTAGATAAGGACAGACAAGATAATATAATCATACCCTTTTATGTCGAAATCTGGATAGTAGGGAAGCATTTATGTATCTTAATTTTAAATTGGACAGTTTGAATACTACTTGATTTGTTGACATGTGCTCTGTCTTCACAATTTTACAAAGAAACCCATTGAAAAGTGAGTTAAAGAGTCCAGAATAGATCTAGCCATATAAGAAATAAAGGAGAGAGCTATTGACCTAGGTAATTCCACTGTTTTTCTTGGGGTGACAGCATTCCTCCTCTGGTTTTAAAAAGTCTGATTCTTCTTTATTGTGCTCTCACAAATTCAAGGCAATAAATCTTAATAACGTGATATGTAAATTTGCACTCTTGAATGTTTTCCACAATGTTTCATATAAGTACTTTTCCCAGAATAAACTACTGATATTCTTGCATCAAATTAACTTGGTGATTTAATTGCAGGTGTTACTTTCAGCAAATTCACCTTTAACCTTTTGTAGAAAAGGGTGCAGTTCTTGCATGCACATACTGAATTAATCATGAGCTTGTGTCTCTGAACAAAAGCTGTATTTGAAAGAATTTATTGTGAAAGAAGTGGTATCATACATAATGAAGTGTTATAAAAGCCCTGAATGATTTCAAGTGACTAACTCCACATTAGGCATTGGGAAAACTGTGCCTGGAACAGCTAGAAATAAGTACAGAGGGCCTGATGTAAAGCATGTTGAAGTCAATGACTTTTTTCCGTTGTCTGCAGTGGACGCAAGGCTGTTCAATTTCAAGGGATGGAAAAAAATCATTTTATGGAACAAACATGCACACAAAAACACAACTCATTTCTTAAATAAGTGTACTTGTTTCCTTATGGTTTTTAATGGGAAACATCTGTGCACTGTGAGGTGAGTACATTGAATTACCCCACTTTTTGAAGGGACTTAGTCAATTTTGCAGGGAAATCAACATCCAATAACAGGAGCTGATCAATAGTGTTTGAGTTCATTTGAGCATGCCAATGAAGTGCTGTGAGATATGGGCTTTCATTGGTTTTCTGTTTCTTTAAAAATTAAGAGGTGGAGGAGCTGTGACTGTCTCAGGATCAAGCATTGAATTTATGTCATAGTTTTTGAAATCTGGAAATGGGACAGTGAAACGTTGCTATGTAGTTAATGTATATTCCTTCAGCTGCTGATGTAGCATTCTGAACAGAAAAAAAAAAAAAAAGAATAGTTGCAAGCTGCATGAGGTTTCAGCAATGAAAAAAGTCTCTAACAGACTCATTGTATTATAAAAAATCAGCCAGCTTTTGTGTCTCAGGAAATTTCTGATGCCTCTTGCTTCAAAGACTAGATGAGCCAAATCATGAAGAATCTAAGAGGAATAATTTTCGTTTGATATTAGAAAAAGAGCACCAACATTCAATATTCACTTTCTAGGTAAAAATATTTTTTTTAAACAGCATTTTCTGTATGATGGACAGAACCTATGTCTTTCTGTAGCATGTTTTCTGCAGTGTGTATATCAACCAGCTAATCCTCCAGTTCTGTTTAATGAATTATTGGAAAGCTGCTGTTGCACTTTTCACCTTGCACAGATTGCAGTTGTCCAAACAGTTATTTAAAGCACCCATCTGGAACCATGACTCTAATATATATGCTTATATATTAAAATAATTTACATATATTTCTAGCTAATTAAAAGTGTTACATGTTACTTAAAAAGCCTGTATATAAAGAAGCTTCTTTCTATACAATTAGTGTAATTATTAATGTAATTATTTCATGGTATTGTTGAAAGCCCACAATAGATTCTAACATTTTATTGTAGTGTCTTTGGAATTGCAGTAACAGGTTTTGGAGACCCATTGCCTGGTCACTGTACAACACTTGAGATTTTCTTATATGGATTCCTTCTCAGATTATCAGTATTACACTTACTGGCTCTAGGTCTTAACATCTAGTTTTAAAAGTATCACTTCAGTGGAAGAAATAAATGAATGCCAATAAGATTTATGAAAAGGTCCTAGGGGAAAATTTGATTGCAGACGTAATCTTGACCTGAGCCCATTATTTAAGCAGTCAAGGGGTATACCATATTTTCTTTTCCCAAAAAATGATTTTTAAATGCACAGTGGAAGTAATAATCAACTGCAGTTTCAGGCTGTTTTATGTTATTGTGAACATTACAAAAAAGTAGGAGACTAAAAGTTCATCCATCTTTGGAAAAAAATAAAGCAATAAAAAGTAAGAGAAAGCAAAAGAAAACTCTGAATATGAAATAAGGGTGAAGAAAAATCAGATAGATATTCTTTTCTGTCTCAGATCTACATCCACACAGTGTAGTCTTCTTTTACAATGAATCTTAAAAATTGTGAGGGCTTGCTTTTAATTCTTTTGGAGGGTGTGGGAGAAGACCAGCAACTTTTGTGCTTCATTTCCTGATCATGTAAACATGTACAGATATATTTTTTTTTAGTTTTATGTGAGAAGCCTACTGTCACTCAGAGGGACTAGTCAGAGGCTTAAATTTAAGCAGGTGCATAAGTCTTTGTGGAACAAGGGCTTTTTGTGTATTTATTGACTGACAGGTTCATTGCCCTACAAGGTGTACTTCATTAGAGTTCTTTCCTGTAGTAACTCTTATCTCTTTCGAAAGACCACTTTTAGGTCTAGCCCTTGTCACAGTTCCACAGATTGATGCTGTAGGAAGACCTGACAGTCTGCCACCAGAGGAACTTGGGCAGGGCTGTATGGGCAGCCATGGTATGAGTGAGGGCTTGTAGGACGTAGTGGGTGATATGCTGCACTGACAAAAAAACAATTGGCATATGTGGGTCATCAGCTGGACTTAGACGGAGAGTTGCAACCCACTCTGTGAAATACACTTCTGTCTGTACTAGGTGGAAGATCTCTGACATGGCTTAAAAGAGACTAGCTGAAAGAGAAGTGAGAGAACGGGACAGAGATGTGCTGGTAGTTGAGTTACTTATAGGAGTCCTCTTTTGGGTGCAGTTTTGGGGCTGTGACCATTGCACCAGCTATAGCTTTGAAAGGTAGATACAAGTGTATCTGATGGTGATGATCATGGTACAGATGTATCTGACGACTGCTGGCTCACCTCCAGGCTTGATCTGGGGAGATCCTCTCCACTGTAGCCTCTTTGTACAAAGCTAATTTTCTGGCTTTATACTGATTTTTCAAGAGAGGAAGGAATTTTCTGTTGTTTTGGGGGTTTTGTGTGTGTTGTTGTCCCCCCCCCCCCAGATTTTTTGGTGTGATATGTAACAAAAATCCCAGATTTCCTCTAAGGATTGCCCAAATATTGCAAGATGGTTTCCTAACTATTATGTGTAATCAGAACTTGTCCTCTTTTTAATTAATTTGATTAATTTGTAAGAGGATATTATGATACAACAACTGACATGCATAAAAATATCCTGAAACTGAATTTGCACGTACATCTTCTCTTACTAATATCATACTGTTAGTCCACTGACTAACATTGATTGAATTTATTAATCTGTTGAATACTATTTATATGCTTTTTCCAAGTAAATATAACTTTTAGTAACATGATTATTAAAATAGATGAAGTCTTTAGAAGTTCTCATTTGTTGAATGATACGTTGTACTTCTCTATAAAAGTCTATAAAAATCAGAATGTCTCTGAGAAAATGTATGCTAAATGGACTGTTCTTTTGATCTCCTGTTTAATTTTTTGGCATGAGTATTTGTGTTAAATTGTACATTGTCACCTTGTAAAGTTAATTTTTTCCTACATTTTTTAACTACATTATCCTGCTATTATAAGTGCTCGTGTTAAAACGACACCTCTTTATTATAGGACTGTCCGCTGATATAGCTGCAGCAAGAACTCATCAACCTTTCCATTATGTATATAAATCTCTGTTTTCAGGGACTTAAAATTATACTATAAAAATTCATTCCAGACTAATGTTTGGCTTATGAAGTCTCATCCAAAGAGCAAAGCTATTTATTATAGAATTAGTTTAGGTTTTAGAAAATATTTTAAAACAGCAAAAGTAGAAATGTTGGTTTTGATCCTATGGATTCTTAGAACTTGAGAAGCTGGGCGGAGAGGAAGGTGCTGGGGGCCAGCTGGCATGAGGGCCAGGTTGGGCTTCCTATTTCTCTGTGCCATCTGGTTCTGCTTATCAGTCTGAGTTCAAGGGTTTTTTTGGATGGTTTGGGAGGCTTTTTCAACCATTGCGTTTCCAGTATATTACTCCCAAACTATTTTAATGTCATACTTGAAAAACTACTTGTGATGTCCTGACAGATTTTTACTATGAAGTAGAAAATTCTTAAGTTCCTTCTGGTAAAAATCTGCTTCTGTAAGTTTATCAAAAATGTCAGTCCCAGAAAGTAAGTGGCTGAGGTCCTTAATATTACTTTATGAGAATAATTTTAGATGAGAAATTCTTAACAGCAGAATAGTGAGATTGTCCAGACTTTTCTTATCTTACCTGTCCCTCAGCTAAAATTTAAGATCTTTCTGAAGATGAATGCAACTCTCTTAAATTTTCTTCTATGGACGCTGTTGTTAAGAAGCATTTGGCACAAAAGCTACAAAAAGCTTCAGAAATATTTGTTTGCTCTTTCATTATTATTTTAAGCCGTCCTGGGCTCTTGTTGTAAAGAGTTGTCTCACTTGTTCTCTCAGTCCTGACAAGTTTCTGGAGTTTTCTTTGTCTTGGTCTGGTCAGTCGGCCAGATCTAGAAGCTACTTTCACTGGGAAAAGGCACAATACACATGGGTGCAAGTTGGCTTCAGGCCAGCCAAGATCCTTGCTCACTTCACATGTCAACCCAGGGAGGTGGTGGGTGTTCTCAGCCGGATACCATGAAGTTCATACTGTCCCCCTCCCACTGGCAGCCATGTCATGGCTTTTCTTTAATGCAATAAAACTGCAGTCACTGTACTTAAATTACTGCTGGAAGACCTTCTAGAGAGCGACTGCCATCCCTTGTAAAGTGCCAGGAAAGATTTTACAAAGCTCTTGTTTTCCCGTGGTTACCATGGGGGATAAAATGCCCAGAGACCCAGGTGTCTGGAGGTTAAAGTGGTCCAGGTGGCCTCTATCATCAGGCTGACACTGATCAAATTGCAGCTCCTTTACTCTAGGAGCAAGAAAAGTTTAATGATAGTGAGGCTGTCTGCATTTGACAGCACTGAACATGGCCTTGTTTGGCCAAAAATCTGTACATGTGTCTGAGGAGGGAAAGAGCAGGTGTTCTTGACCACTCTTTTGGCCTGTAAAGGCATGAGCTGATAGGAGAACAAAAGCAGATAAAAGCCTCAGATTGCAACCCATGTAGAAAGTGTGTGGGCTCTAACACTTTGTCACTTTTTGAAGATCATTTGCAGGACCTGGCAGCTGCAAACAGTTTCTGCAAATACTTCTTAGCACTAGAAAGAGAGCATGTAGGGGATTTTTTTGTAGGGGATTTTTGTGGAACAATCCACTGTAGCGGAAAACTCTCAAGGGATGGAGGAGAGAGGGGGGCATGTTGGGAGGGTGATGGTGATCAATTCATAAATTAGTGTTGTAAAAGTTTCAGGGTCTTGCGTATGTGGGTATGATGATTATGTGTGAAGACGTAAAGGTTATGATAAATAAATCTGGAATATTTGAAAGATTTAAGGTTGTTTCATTTTTTTAAAGTTGTTTCATTTCTCCCACCTTCTCCCCTCCCCCCCCCCCTTCAGTTATTGATAAAGGCTGCAAATAGAAAAAAAATAGAAGAAATAAAGAGCATTTTCTTGTATTTTGTTTTATTTTGAAAAAGAAAAAGAAAATGTAGGCAATTGTAAAGAAACCACAAAGCAATTGTTAGAAAAAAAAAAAAAACTATTTTTATTTTATTCAAAATTACTTTTGAATGGTCAGCCAGTTTTGCATTTAAAACTTGCTGGTCTATGCACCTTTAGAAACAGTCAAGCCCAGATGGGGTTGTGTTACATACATGTTAGGCTTATTATGTTATTATTTGAGTTTATCATAGAGTAAGTGAGACAGGGAGTTATTCATGGGACCACCCTGTTTAAGCCAGCTCTTCTCTTTAAGAAATCAAACCAAAGTATTCCCACAAGTATTGAATGGACTCTGTTGCTTTGACTTCAGAAAAAGACCACCACTGTTAAGCAATGATTTATTTAATTTTTTTGTTGGTCTCTTGGGTAACCACTGATGGCAGATTTTCCTGTGTTTCTTATGGTAGAAGCAGTATGTTCTGAAATATTTTGGTTATGTCTAATGTATATGTATGAAAATGTGAAATATGGTAAAGTGATGTGTAGCAGAAAAAAAATCATATGTATATTGGATATATCAAGTGTAAATGTGGAAGATATTGTCATAGGCGTAAGTTTTATTTTATTTGGGAGAGAAACATTAGAGGAGATAGCAGAATACATAGATACTTTATATACTGAGTTGCAGCAATTTTTCTGATAAATGTTTGGAAAATATCCAAAAAATGTTATGGTACATAAAGGAAGAAATATGTATTTTTCTTCCTGATTCTTCTTAATGTGGTTAATTTATATTAATTTACTTCAAAATATATCAGGAACATATTTCATACAAATTAAACCTATTTTGTGTTCTCCATGCACACTATCGAAATTCAGTTGATTTTTATTTTTTTTCTTGGTCTGTCTTTTGATCAGGATACTACTGACATACAGGGAAATTCCTACTTTATATACGCCCATGGAAATTATACTGGGTTATACACATACCTGTATTCCTCTATACAGATCATACTTATGAGGAGCATTTTCACAAATTATATCTCTACTTTTTTTAATTGCAATAACCTGAGAAAAATTTGATGATGAAGTGTTTCATACCAGAAATAATGAGTTGTGATAACTCTTCAAAATTATTATTTAAAATTCCTGTTTTATTTTCACGAAAATCTTTTACAAATGAATTTATTTCCCAAGAAATCAATGCAAAATTTTATCTGCAATGCTATGGATGGAAAATTCTTCTGAGCATTATTGTTTTACATCTCACACGTTCAAGGAATATAATGATTGCAAGAGATTAGTACATGCTTTTCTTCCTTGTATTTCTAGGAATGTTCTCTGTGCTGCCATTTTGCTTTGCACTGCATTATGACATTAAATGTTAAAATGACATGGAGTTTCCTTCTCTTAAGTTCAAGATTCTTTTTTTCATAAGAAGCACTGTTCTAGAACAAATTGAAAATTGCACTGGCAACTTTCCAGAGCCTGAGGGACACATCTCATTTGATACTCATTTACACAAATGTATTCATGTCTTTCTGTTTGACTCCCTTAGATTATGACATTTAGAAGACTAAAATACGCTACGCAATAACCCAAACAGTTAAGTTTGAATCTGTTTTATTTTTCATTCTTTCCTTCTTTCTGTTTTGTTTCTCCCCTATTTTTCTCTTTATTTTTATCTCCCATGTTTCTCCTTTCAACCTATTGCATTTTTTCTTCCTTTCTATGGCAAGAATATACAACTTCAAAGAAGTATTTATAGTAAAGAAATTCTCTATGAGTTTAGGGTTTTGCCCTTTCACACAATGACCTTAGCATATGAATTACTTTACTTGGGTGACTTCAAATTAAAACAAAAATCTTTGTTTTGATTTTCAGTAGTTTAGAAATACAGAATTTATTGTTTTGTCATTTCCCAGGAAGCTTCCTATGAGCTGCTAAGGGTATTGCCTTAGGACCTTTAATTTCTTAATCTGATGGAAATTCTTATTGAAGTTTGTTTGATCCCAGAACTGTCAACCTTTACTGTAAGTCAACAGTGGTTCTGAGATCTGAGAAATGTTCTCTGGCATTTCATGAGGGGTACATGAGGGGGACCTGCAAAGCCTAACTTTTGTCTAGAAAGACCAGTGTTCTCACTTTCCTTTGTCTTTGGGAGACTGAAAGTAAGAATCTCCTCCAGGGGTAATTCGGAGATCCAAAAATAGCGTCTTAATTTGTCCCATGAAAGACTCACCTGTCCATATTGAGCCCTGAAGGAATGTTGTCAGGTTAGCTCCCTCCAAGTCTTTGTGAACCCTATTTGTTGTACTGGAAGACAAGGACGATAAAGGTTCTGAAAAACAGGTTAAAAATTAGATAAATTTCAAAGGAAACATATCATATTTAACTGGCCTTATACTCCTCATTTTTTTTGCCTGTTGTACCCTGGGGTGCATCAAGCATGGCATGGCTAGGTGGTCGAGGGAAAGGATTGTCCTGTTCTAGTCTGCTCTGGTGATGCCTCCTCTTGAGTACTGTGTGCAGTTTTGGGTGACAAAATATAAGAAGGATATCAAACTATTAGAGAGTGTCCAAGGGAAGGCTATGAAGAAGGGCCTAGAGGGCAAGATGTATGATGAGTGGCTGAGGTTCTTTGGTTTGTTCAGCCCAGAGCAGAGCAGGCTGAGGGGAGGCCTCATGGTGGCCTCATGAGGGGAGCAGAGGGGCAGGCGCTGAGCTCTGCTCTCTGGGGACTGCAACAGGACCCGAGGGAACGGCATGGAGCAGGGGAGGGTCAGGCTGGCTGTTAGGAAAAGGTGCTTCATTGAGAAGGTGGTTGGGCACTGGGACAGGCTCCCCAAGGTAGTGGTCATGGCACTGAGCCTGCTGGTGTTCAAGAAGCATTTGGACAGTGCTCTCAGACATAGGGTTTGATTTTTGGGTGCTCCTGTTGGGAACCAGGAGTTCGATTTGATGATCCTTGTGTGGAAGGATCACCTTCCAACTGGTGATATTCTATGATTCTATGACTTTTTTTACTGAGGTGTAGATTCTGGAGTGCAGGTATATCAAGCGATGAAATTTCTAGAGGGGTGCATTTACTTGATCATTATCAAATCCTCACGAAAGTAGCATATGCACCTTTAAAAATTTTGTTGGACTGGAAGATATAACTTTTCCACATTTATTTGAAGATACCTGTTCTTTGAGTTTCTTTCAGATTTCTTTTTTTTTTTTCTTATCTAGTTCAATGACAAGTAAGTAGTTCTAAACTTTATGTCAGACGCCTTAAAAAAAAAAAAAAAAAAAAAGAGTGGGTTATACAGAGGGTATAGTCGTTCAATTCCTAAGGACTAGAAGAATAGACTGCCTAAAGGTTTTCTTTTCTTTTCTTTTTTTTTTTTTTCTCTCCACACAAAAGAAAATGTGTTCTTCACAAAGACCACTGCAATTTTCAGTTTCACCATTGACTCAATATCTGACCTACTACGTTTATTAAAAATGGCATCTCTCCCTGTGAGGGGCTTTTCTGAGATCTCAGGTGACAAACTAACTTCTGCATCCTCCTTCAGCATGGAAGAACTAACTGTCCTAACTGCAGTCCTCTGAGTCCTGGAAATGCCTCTTCTCTTCAGTTTCCATAACACATGTCTACATTTTCACATGCTGACCTTTGCCATGAGCCTGAGGCATTTTCTAGCCTTGCATAGCCTTGCATTCTAGCTTTTCCATAGTGCCTGAGGCTTTATAAAGATCTTGATATTTTTTTATTTTTATTTTTTATTTTTTTTTGCCAGAAGGGAATTATATATACTCTAGTTTGATTTATAATTCCCTAGAGGAGAAGTGAACCCAGAGGCAGGTGGGAGAGACAGTGGAAAAAATCTACAGGTGAGACTAGAAGACAGCAAAGAGGCTGTCACGCAGCTGGATGATGAAGTAATAAAGACGGTGTTCTTGGCACACTACATTTTTTGTTTATATATATATATATATTGCCCTTTAGAAACTTTTTAATGTGATTTAGAACATTTGTTGCCTTGCAGAATAGTTGTACTATTGGAAATGTTGAAATGCTGTAATTTGTTGTTTACTGGTTTCTCAAGCTATCTGTTATAGTAGTGGCATTATTTAGTAGACAAATCTTGACTGATCTGCTTTGTAGAGTAAAAATACTCTTTAAGCTACCTTATCCTTGTACAATATCTTGATTCCTTGTGTTCTCATTAAAATGAAACTTCTATGTATTCATGATTTTAAAGAAACTAATGGATATTGAATATTGAATTTTTGATCTCTTGTGGAATTTGTATGTTTTATTAAGTCTTTTGGCACTAATGACTATGAACAAAATATAAAACATAAAATATATGAACAAAAAAAAAAAAAAAACAATTATGCTTGTGAAGATCCCAACTGAATGTTATATTTGTTTTTATAACAGGTACTCATATTTTAGATGTTGGAACAAATTAAGTGTTTGAAAGGTTCTGCTTTATTAGAGGATCAGCACTTCTTAATGGAATTGTGTAAGCAGTTGACTTAGTATTCTTGTATTAGTATATAACTTTTGTAATTACAGAATGGGAGTACTTTAAGACAGCTTAATCTTACCAGAAATCAGTGAAGTCAGGCTGTTTGTTAAGATACTTCAATCACATTAGTATTTCTATGCTTTGGGGACACTATAAAATGAAAACAATGTAAGTGTAATGTACATCAGTAGAGTAAGGTATAGAGTAAGGTACACCAAGTATGATATGAAACACACAGTAGAAGCGGTTTATAAATACATTTGTAAGGGAGATAGTTTGGCAACAAAATTACAGGATGAACAGTTAATTAGTAGGGTAAGTTGTTTTCTGACACAGGAATTTTTTTTATTTTTTTTCCCCAAACCAATGAAACTACAAACACAGTGAATTATTATACTGCTTGTTAGAATGCTTATATTAGTAATAGAGGATTGACCTTATATATATATATATATATATATAAGGTCAATCCTCTATTACTAATATATATATTATTTAATATATATATTATTTAATATTAATATATATATATATATATATATAAGGTCATATATATATATATACTTATATATATATATAAGGTCAATCCTCTATTACTAATATATATATTATTTAATATATATATTATTTAATATATATATATATATATTATTTAATCATGCAACATTTCCTGTAATACAGTAGCCAGTTTTCATGTAAAAGTCTAAAAATCATTCCATGTTAATGAACAGATATTTAATGGGTTCATCCTTGTTTCTGTTCCTCTTTAACAGTAGTCAGAGATTACTGTTAAAACTGTTTAAGTCTAAAAAGACCTTGAAACACTTGTTTTCAGTAGTCTGAAGGCCGTCCTTCCTCTCTGTCTGGTTTTTAATCTATCTTTCTTTAGCAGTGGAATTGAGTTAATGGTCAACTGACCATTAACCACTAATCAGTGTGATGGCATGATGTTACCTATTTACGGACCTTTTTATACATACAGGAATTGTACATGAAAATATTGTCCATTACTTTTATGGAATGTGAATTTGACTGGTTCTGATGCTCAGGCCTTTCTCTAGTTTCATTCCTTTTGTAGGAGATATTAACTTCTCCTGACTGCCTTTGCAAATTGACATCTAATTAAAATTGTCAGGCATGTCCTTCATGGTGAACTGATTTGTAGCTTTGTCAGATGTGACTGTGCCAGGGTAACTATGACATATAATTGCAGTTACTCAGAGGCTTTAATCAGGCATGTGAGCTTAGACCATTGATACAAGTGGCGGTTATTTACAAGAATGGGAAATATGTTGGTGACTTTGACCTTTAGAAACCTCTTTTTAAAGCTACAGGAATCCCGCAATCAGCATCTGCAATCCTGCAGTTTTGTACAGTGCTTCCTTAGACTAAGGTGCAATGAAAGAAAAGTTAAAAAATGGAAAATGACTTTGCTTGAAGATTTAATTCAGATGATTTCTAAAGTGACAGGAAGATGATGAACAAGGAGAGGAAATAGCTAGCTGTCACCTATAATATATGAAGTTTCTCTCTCTGTTTTAGTTGTACAAATCAGAATAGCTCATTTGAAATTGATAAAATTATAGCAATGGAATTTGGTTCTGAAACTTTTTGGAAAATGGGTTTCATGGGTTTCATTCATCATGATTCTTTTTGATTTTTTTCAAATTCAGAACTAAGAATAGAACATCCAAACCCCCAGGACAGAGCACAGATCCAGCCAAGGCTCTGCTGTGACTTATCAGCATGAAAGAAACTTTCAAGCCTCACATCACAGACAAGCTGCTGAGCTGAGCTCTTTCTGTGTTTTGGGGCATGCTTGCCATAAAAGAGACTTAATTTTACTTCAAAAAGAGAAAGACTATAAAATAAAACCATAAAACCTATTTACCTTCTGACCAGCGTTAGCATCAATACAATCACTTGCTTCTTCTTGTTTCCTTGCTGGATATTGTGTCTGTGTTGTCTCCTATGTTTCTTTTCACTTTGTATCCTGTATCTGATAGTTCCAGCAATCTTTTTCACTCTACTTCAGTAGCTTATCATGTGTCTTTAATAAGAGAATGTAAGAGATTGATTTGCCATGAGCCTCTTTGACATTGCACTATATATTTTTTTTCAAGTCTGTAAAAAGGATGAGGGAATTCCTTTATGCCTCAATTATTTATATGAATACAAAGAGAATATGGTGGTGGTATAATCTTTTATTAATAAACCTCTTAGATACTGGTCCTGTTGCAGATGAATTCTCCTAGAGAGGAAATGTCTGTGACAGCCCAGGAATGACAAGTACCAGATGTACTGGTCTGGGAGATGAAGCGTTCAGCATGACTGACATTTTCTAATGCCATATTTGAGTGAGGACAGGACTTTCAGACACATCATCTATTAGAGTTTTTGTTTAAAATGTTTTCAGATGAAGCTACTTCAAAAGCAGTGAGGTACATTTTATACGGTGAAGAACTAAATAATACAACTTTCTTATGTTCCTTAACATTTACCATTTTGAAGTGCTCCATACTATTTCATTCATCACCATGAGATTGAATAGGATAATGATGTTTGCCTCAGTCTCAAACATCACAATGCAGCAGTGTAGATGATCTTTAACCATGACCATTAAGGTAAAGTCAGATTGCTGTAACTACTAATTATGTCAGTAAATCTGCTGCTATTTTGTCTCCTGTTAAAACATGTTCTTTATTAAAAGCAAGGGCATAATTCAGATTTGATAAAATTAATTTCCAGAAATATTTTTTTATTCAGCTTACAAATAAATCATCAATAATGAGATTGCATTTTGAAGTCAGTCTGAGCAAGAAATTTAGCAAGATCTAGTTTAAAAGAAAATTAATTCCCAATATTTTATATCTTTGATTATTTGACCCATATCTGATGATTATATACTCCACAATGACTTTTTTTCTTATGAGATCTTTCAGTAGAGTAAAACTATCTGTATGTCAATGTCTCCTTTCCCCTGGATAATAAATTCTGTTCAAAATATCCAATATTTCTTCAAATCTGGACACTTCAAACCCCAATTTTAAAATATTGTATATAAAGTAATTTGTGGTTTTAAACTTTGGTTTCCACTGTCCCATATAAATGTAAAATATAATGTTTTTCATTACAGTAACTCTGCCTGTTGCTGTTTTAATAGAGGCATTGGAGACTTTTAGAAAGTAGAGTAGAATCCATTTTGATAATATTGCATCTTCTCTCTGGGTTCCAATCTAAATATTTCCATCTGTCAGATTTCTTATTTAATATTCTGAATAATGGCAGTTGCAGGAAAAAAGGGAACAGTCATCTTCGTTTCACTTTCTTTTTCCAGGCTTTGGTGGTCTTGCAATTTCATCTTGGAGAAATGTATGTGTGAAGATTTATAGTCTTTTCCTCTGCCAAGATCTCTCCTAGAAATACAAGGCGTCATTTGCAAGTATTCACAACCAAATGTTTTGTAACATTAATAAAAATCCAGCATTTCCCAAATCCTAATTCAAATCTGTGCAAAACTGGGAAGAAATTTATAAAAAAACAAGCCTGGGAATATTAAGAATATAGAAATTTATTTCTCCTTGTATAAATGCAAGAAACAATAAACTTTTGTGATGGAATCTGTCTTGACATTAGCCCCAAATACTGCTACCACCTCTGACACTGTCTGATTGAGGATCGAGCATCCAACACCTCCCAGATTAGGAAGCAAATTCACAAATTCCTGTGGTATTTGTTAGGAAAGAGAAAAATCATGACCAAACAGTTCTGGGAAATCAAGGGTCAAAATATCAAATGAAAAAGCAAATTTCAATTCTTAAAACTACACATTCTAATGGACTGTGCTAAGTTTACCAGGTGAGAACCTACCATTATTTCCATTATGAACTATTTATGGTTTTATTTGATTCAGCCATAAACAATTGCTCTGAGTTAACTATAAGCTTACGCATCAATTCTTTGAGTTGTTTGGGTTGTTTTTCCTTTTCACAAAGTCCCCACATACAGATAATAATAAAATATTTCTCTTGTTTTATTACTTAATTCTAATTTTAATATCTTAAAATGTATTCTGCGTTTTTTATTATTATTTAGTCTCTCTGCCTTAAGCCAGTTATTCAAAGTGCCAAAGAAACACAATATCTAATGCACAATGGAATATCAAATGTTCCACAAATCAAAGCCTGCCTATTCTTCCAAGGTCTGCTTAGGAGCAAATGTTAGGAAAATACAGAGAAATCTCCCAGCATGTCCTATGTGAGAGTCCAAAACCTGTAAGCTCTGTAATGAAAAGTAAATAAATGACACTGTCCTTCACTGCCAAGCCATAACGTGGAGTTGGCCTCTGTTGTTGTCAACAGTCGTATATAAGTCATAGTGGAGGAAACAAGAACCATACTGACCCTATATCCATTCCTTAAGCCCAATGCAAACATTTATAATGCCCTTTTCTCCATTTTTCTTTTTCCCCTTTGAAATCTCTCTCACTTTCTGGTTTCTACTGGGATGGAGAAAGTAGAAAACTGTGTGGGAGCCTATTTGAAGTGTTCTGTGAGGACTTTCAGCCCAGTTTCCTAAGCCAAAGAGGTCTGAATAAAGCCACCCCACTCACTGTGTGGTGCTTCACAGAACTATGATTCCTGATGCTTGTGACTTCTGGAAACATAAACATATGGAGAAAAAGAGAAAGAACAGAAGGAAAAAAAAAAAAAGAAGAAAAAAAAAAAAAAGGGAGCTTTGCAAATGAGGGGGTCACATATCCAGAAATGACACAAAACAAAAGCTATAATACTGGAGGGGGAAAGCCTGGGAGAGAGATAGATTTTCAGGAAGACACAGACAGACCAAAATGGAAGACATGGAAGACTAAGAAAGGAAACACTGGCTCAAAGATTTAAGGGGAAAGAAGACTGAAGGAAATACGCTGAGGTTGAGCCTTTAGTAAGACCCAGGGTAAAACACTTAAAAGCCTGAGGAAAGAGTGCTAATGGTTTTGGTATCAACTGACCTTTGAAATATTACCTAAGTTTTGTTTAAGTCAATGAGTTACTTATCCAGTGACTTGCATATTAGTTGGACAGGGCCCTGAATGAAAAAGGGAATTAAATTAACTGAATTTTGTCACTTGTAAAGCTCCTGCTGACCTCATTTTAGGACCAAAACCTAGAACTATAATTGTGTTGCTTGTTAAAATAGTGGAACAAATATTGAGGGGAAAAAAAAAAAAATCCAGGGCAGTAGCACCAAGACTGATAAACAGCATGGGTTTATAAAAAATGGAACTCGCTGTACAAAGCAGATTGCCTTTTTCTAATAGAATTACAAAGGGTCAAAACTAGTAAGGACTTGCTTGCTTGCAGTAAGGAACCACCACAGTCTGTTCCTGGTAGCAGTTACCTATGTTGATAACAGTCCTAACATTGAGCTATGTAGATGAGGGGACACTAGTAGATTAATACTTTGTTCTATAATATATATACTGATCAAGGGTAATGTGATGTAGTTTTGTGATGTAGGAGCCAGGTTGTCATGTCACTTGGAGATTTTCAGTTTGGTTTGTATGTAACAGTGTAATGTGAGTTATCCTGAGTGAAACACAGAAAAAGAAAAAAAAAGAAAAAAAAAGAAAAAGAAAACAGTGTCAAATGGCAAAACACAGTTCTTTGCAAGGTGTTTAGAGTGCCATCGTTCAATCAGCATTGCTAAAGGAAGAAAAACTGTTTATGACAAATTCTCATACAGAATATTAAGACATGAGTAATATTATTATTACATAGTGGAAGTGAGAAACCTGGAAAGGCTTTAACAGGTATGTATGGAAACAGCATGAGTGGGATTAAATAATTCAGGAACAAAACTGTTGGTCTACACTTGCAAGGCAAAAAGGTAGGGGAAATAATAATGCAAATACTCAAGAGCCACATGAAAATCTCTCATGTCATAAAACAGACTTGTCAGCAGGCCACCTAACAATGTTAAGCTATAGTACGCATTCCCTCAGAAAAAAACATTTTGGGTGTATCAAGTATAAAGATATGGATCAAATTGGAGGGAATCCAAAGAAGGATAATATAATCAGATCCAGAGAGAAACGTATCAAGTTCTGTGCAGTAGGTAAAGGGGAGATTATCTGCAGTAATATAGCTGTATCCATACTTATCTACAAATGTTTGATGAAAGAACAATGTAATAATCCGTCAGACAAACAGCATGAAATTGAGAGGGGAAAATGTAAGATAATGTCTGGAAGAGTTGGACTATGAAATACAGTAGTTCCTTGGGTGGGACAGAACATCTTAAGCATGCCATCTGGCTTGGCGTGGCATAAAGGTAATGCAAGTAACATCCCCTTAAAGGGTAACAGAGATCCCATGGCAGCGTACAAAATCCCCTAATCCCTGGCTCAGCCAGGAGGTCCTCACATTGCTTAGGCCCTCTTTATCCCTGTCTGGTGCAGCAAAAGGTTTAAGGACAGTTAGGCATGAAATACTCTGTTGGCTATTGCTAGAACTTATTTTCTTTGTCCTGAGAACTTTTCCAGGGTTTTTAAGGATTAATGAATCCTTATTTACTTACGCAGTCCCAGTAGGAAATGAACAGAAATATTTGCCTAATTTTTCCTATGTCAGTGCACTATGACTCTGGAGTTTGCATTTTCTCCTTGCTTTTCAGCTGCTCCAAATTATCTTTGTACTGTTCAAATCAATTGTACTTAAGCATCTGCCACTTCCAGGTGTCCAGTATTTACTAGATTTTTTTACCAGTGCCAAGAGAAAGGCATCATTTGGTAATCCTTTTGAAGGCATGGAGTGAGAAAATGAAAAACCCTATGTACTGTCTTACACTATGTCTACAACTCAAGTACAGAGGAGAGGTCAATTATTTCTAGTGTGAAAAATAAGCTTCCACATGGAGTTCTTTGATAAGCCAGAACACATACAGGACAGAAAGAGAGAGAACATGAGCCTCCAGCCCCTCCATACAGCTATTGTGCTTGGCCTGCGGTGTTTGGAATCAACAGGAAATTCGAGCTAGAGTGGAAGAAAATATCACCTAACTGTATCCTTTTTTATGTGATGCTTTGTAGTAAATTTCTTTCTGTTTAATTTGGATTATGCTAGAAATGCTGCACTTGGTGAGGCAGTGTGATTCCTATCATCTTCAGAGTGAGCAGGATCAGCCTATGCATTTCACTGTTGTCATGGAGTAGCTGGAGTGCTAGTTCTTCATGGCATGTATCTAGTTACATGTACAACCAATGAAAGCTTTACCTTGGGAAAGCTTTACCTAGCTTTGCTTCTGAGTAGTTTGCTTGGAATGCTAAAATAAGAAATATTTTTTGGCTGAATATTGTTTCTGCATCTATAAAACAAGAAAGTAGCTATTACTCTTACTCTTTCGTAAACTCCAGCATTTTTAACACCTTAGCTGCACTGAATTTCAGAAATAGTATGAATCCGTAAACTATCAGATTTTATTCAACAAAAATTTCTTTGTGTATACAATGTAAAGTCATGTGTTAAGGTTTGGTGACTAGGATATAACCAAGATGATTGTTCAATTATAACTTAAATTATCTCATTCAATAGTGAGACAAACAAGCTGCCTGGCAGTATGGGTTTTGGTTGATGAGGAAATAAGTGAATACAAAAAAAGGCTTTAATCTTCCAGCAAGTCTTTTTCCAGAGCCACAATAAAGGATTGATGTTATATTCTAGGCTAATCAGTCACAATGATTTTGTGGATAAATGTTAATGAGTATACAAAAGAACCCAAATTATTCTCAGCACTGAGCAACAAAAAGTCTTTGTGACTTTTATCTGGAAAAAAAAAAAAAAAAAAAAAAAAAAAAAAAAAAAAAAAGAATGTTAATTTGTTTCTATATAATTTTCAACCATAGCTTTGTGACAACAAAGATGTTAAATTGCTGGAAAGCCTTCTGGAATATTAAAAACTGGAATTCTATACCCAGCAAATATCAGAGAATTGTGGTCCCAGTTATTCCTCAACAAATAAAAATCTCCCCTCAGCAGCAATTTTTATTCTATGCAGTATGAACCATTTACAGCTATCCAAATATTATGAATTTTACAGATGGGTAGTGCTCTCTGAGACTGATCCTAAGCTTAGTGAAGGCAGTGACAGAGCTCACAAGAATCTCAGTGAAGTCTGAAGCAGACTTGCAAAGACTACATGTAAGAAAATCATCTTTCCGGGGGTTGTGACAGCTATATATACATCCTATGCCTATCATCTAAGAGAAACATAGAACTAAAAGAACTTCAGAGTGCTTGCAAAGGTAAGTGATGGTAAGCTAAACACTGAGGAGTTGCAGTTACTTGTCCCTAGGTGTTTCAAATCTGCTTTAGCCATTTACTGAGGCCTTTACTGAGTGCCTCAAGCCATGCTCTGCATGTTTCGGGAAGAGCGTACAAGGTAACTGAAAAATAAATAATATATTCATCTGCAGAAATAAACCAGATATCTCTCATCACTGGCACTGACTGGTGACCAGTGTACTTATGTAAGTTTAGCAGGAGGACTTAACCTACTTTTTCCTGTGCTGTTCCCCTGGTGGCCTACGCCAATAGGAATGTTCCTTTGTGAAGGATGAAGGTGCACATATTGTTGTGGTTCTGCTTGAGTGGGCAGCCGAGCTCCACCACAGCCGCTCTCTCACTCCCCCTCCTCAAAGAGGAATGGGGAGAAAATATGTGAAAAGGGCTCAAAGGTTGAGATAAGGACAAGAAAATCATGCAGTAATTATTGTAATGGGCAAAACAGACTCAGCATAAGAAGATAGATAGTAAGATTTATTGCTCATTACTAACAAGCTAGAGAAGTGAGAAACAAAAGAAAGAAACCAAAAGCACCTTCCCCCCCATCCACTCTCTTCCACCTACTCCCCCCAAGCGGCTCAGGGGAATGGGGGAATGGGGGTTATGGTCAGTCTACAGCGCTTCTTCTCTGCCGCTCCTTCTCGGTCACTCTCATCCCTTGTGCTGTGGGGTCCCTCCCACGGGATGCAGTCCTTGCCGAACTGATCTGGCGTGGGCTTCCCACAGGCAGCAGCTCTTCCAGAACTGCTCCAGATATGGGTCCGTACCACGGGGTCCATCCCTCAGGAGAAAACTGCTCCAACCTGGCTCCCCCACGGGCAGCAGCTCCTGCCAGGTCACCTGCTCCTGCGTGGTCTCCTCTCCACGGGCTACAGGTCCGGCCTGGAATCTGCTCAGGCAGGGGTCTTCCACAGGCGGCAGCCTCTGTCAGTGCAGGTCCACCTGCTCCACCGTGGTCTCCTCCATGGGCTGCAGCGTGGAACCCTGCTCCACTGTGGTACTCCATGGGCTGCAGGGGGACATCCTGCTTCACCATGGTCCTCACCACAGGCCACAGGGGACTTCTGCTCCGGCACCTGGAGCACCTCTCCCCCTCCTTCTGCACTGACCTTGGTGCCTGCAAGGCCGTTCCTCACTCCTCTCATTCTCCCAGCTGCTGTGTGGTGCAGCGGTTTTTTTCCCTGTCTTAAATATGCTCTCACAGAGGCGCAAAACAACATTGCTTATTGGCTCAGCTCGGGTCAACAATGGGGCCCTTAAACATGGGGCAGCTTCTAGATCTTTCTCACAGAAACCACCCCTATGGCCCCCTGCTACCAAAACATTGCCACGTAAACCCATTACACATATCCAGATATTTACAAATGTTCAGTGATCAAACTCTAGGTAGCATAAGAAAACATCCTCTCCTAATGCTTTATCTCAACCCTGTAATGAAAGCAGAGAGGTGTGGCAGCAATGGGAGTGTCTTCTGGTCACCAGAGTTGCAATGCCATTCATATTTCCCCTTTGCATTGTCATGTGGCTATACCCACAGCCAAAACTGTCACCATGGTGTTTTGGGTCATAGTGAGTTGTTTCAGTCATAGACCAATCCTCCACACCCCCTATTTCCCCACATCCTTAGCTAAAACTTTTCAAGGCATGCAACAGAGAAGTAACATTTTCTGTATAAAAATGTCCCTTTGTAGTGATTTTCACTGAAAAAGAGATTCTGGTGGAATAATTCATCTATGTGCAAAGAACTAGCAGAAGTATCAGCCTAAATATCACTAAGTCTTGTAGTAAGGAATTTAGAATGCTTGGTTGATCCATTAATTGTAAAGCCCTGCTTCAGCCCAATGCAATAGCTGCAGTGTGGCCTCCTCAGGATCCCTTTTTATACCGGAAAAATCATCTTTACCTTGATTAAATCATTCAATATGGTACCAATGTAACATCTTTAACACCTTTATCTGAGGTATCTAAGATACAATGCAACTTTTCTGTTATTTTCTTTTCTTGCTTTAGAGACTACATTTCTGCAGAAAAAAAAGGTAAGTACCATTAAGAGCATCTTCTTTGAGAATTGAATGTAGATTTTTGTGTATCACCCTTAAGCTGAGAATTTGCTGTGGTTGAGCACTGTCAAATACTAAGAAGATACTGGAAGGCAATAAAAAGTCCTCACACTTGGAAATTGGATGGTGAATCCATTTACTTGAGATAGAGGCAAAGTCCACAGAGACTAGACACTGTACCTCCCAGCAATGGATGAATCCTATCCATTGAATTTTCCTCTTTTCAGCTCTGAAAAGAAAGAAAAAAATTAGAACAAAATATTCTTAATGACACAGACAGTCTGATCAGTGAGTTAAAGGTTTGTGTACATAGTGTAAAGCATTGAGAAGTACTGCTAGTTGTGTCTTTAGCATGTGATGGTTATTGGAGCAGAGCTGTGATGGATTTGTGAGGTGCTTGCACATCATGTGAGAACTGCACTAGAATGTGATCCATAGCTGCCAAGGCTGTTCAATGATAATCTGGTAAGGACTCAAAACATCCAGAATCATTTACAAGTTTTTAATTTCTGAATTCTAAAACTGTATAGAAACTCAGTGATCAATTTAATTCTAAAAGCCATTGATTAACGTTTTATTTTGAACTTTTTGTTTTTGTTTAAATGTGTATTTTATGTTTTAAAATTTGTATATGCCTCCATGATAACATGATAACACTTCTTACATGATTGTATTAGGTTTTTGTTTGTTTTTTATTCTACTGCACCTTAACACACCCCCTCCCCCCCCTTATTGATATCTTCTCATTAACTTCAAAATATCATTCTAGGAAAAAAAAAAAAAAAAAAGAGAGAGAGAGAAAGAGACAGAGAAATGTCAGAGATTTTTTTGATGGTAGTATGGAGTGCTTATTTCAAAATATGGCTGTCAAACATTTTGATGTGACAAAAAGCAAGAGGAACTTTGAACACTAAAGTAAAACAAATGTTTAACTGTTTCTTACTGGTGACAGTAGCAGATTGAAAGTCACAGAACACCACTCAGACAACAGAAGAATATTAAAGCTTTTGCTATTCCACTACACAATAAAATAAAAAATAACATAAAGTCAAAAAATGTTTTTATGTCATACTAACATGATATTAAATAATAGTGCAAAAGACAACACGTGATATTATTTTAGGCATTTTTCCTTATCTCACGTCATAATGAAAAAAAAGACAGAAAATACATCCAAAAATGAAAATTATATTCTAAACAATTTTTAAAAATTTGTTAAAGTAAAGGTTGGCTAAATACTTTGGCTTTGGGCAAAGCAATACTTGGACTAGTAGTTGCAACAGTTGTAATTTTTGGTTTTATTTCTCTCCCTGTGTTTCCCTGGGCTAAATATGTGCTTTTTGAGATAAGAACACTGAATTAGAGAAACTCGTGACTCCATCACCACTTTTCCTCTTAACATAAGAAATCCCCTAATATTTTTGCTGACTTTTCAGATTAGAAAGTATCAATGTCTTTTATTGTTCAAATAAAAGATTGTTTCCCTATAGGATCTCTCCTAATAGAGCACCTGTATACAAACAAGAATGACCTGGTTTCAGTTTTAGCCTTATAAATAAGAATCCTTGGATGTGATCCAGCCATTCAGTGAGAGAAGCAAGTAATCAAGTCTGGTCACAGCTGGCTGTCATACTAATAGTGCTCCAAAATACAAGGGGAGGATGGAGAGCAGGTATAAAATACATGCTTTTTACATGATAGGTTCTTACTGATACAACGCAGCTAGTTCCAGAGCTGCACTCTCTGTGGATAAAAGAAACAACTCTCTGAATAGTGCTAGCTGATTCCTGCCTAGTGCTGTGCATCCAGTAGAGACACCTCAAAGTAAACCTTTTCTCTGTGGCAAATGTTGCTGATTAATTCAGAGGTTTGAAGATGATAGAATCTGATTCTTAACCACCTCACTTTTGACTGGTAGTAATGGCTATATTGATCAAACACTTTATAAATACAATCATCTCTTCACAGAAGTTTAAAATTAAATATATATATATATATATATATATATATATATAAAATTAGAACATTTTAGAATTGTTCTAATTTAGGAAATTGCTAACAAAATGAATGTTAAAATTATAAAGTCCAAGAAAATCATAGGACCTTTTAAAAATGTGAATTGTGGTTCCCCATCAGGTGTTCTTCTGAATTTCATCTTTCTCTCCTCCCATTTTCTTGATTTTGTGCACATCCTTGAGATATCCACTGGGCTGTCTGGCTAGTAAGAAAGCTTCCTGAGTCGCATGAATAATATTTGTTTTGGCACTGCATAACCTTGAAAGAGTGATGAGAGGAGTGCAAAGCCAGTCAGAAGTTTTTATCATTGTAGTTGCAGGTTTTATTTTAAAATAAATGCTTAATGTAGTTTCAGTTTCAAAGAGTCTTATCGGGTACTTTTTTTTATTCAATATGTAATAGTAAAGTCCTGCAATGTCTAAACTTCTTTCAGATGTTCATAAACAGCCTTACAGAACCTTTTGGTGCTTTTTAAACAAATGAATCCATTCAAAGATAAATGTATGAGATATGCTGATATTTGGTGGAATGCTTGGCTTTGTTTTGTATATATAAAAAAGTTTGTGTGTCTGGCCTTTTTCCCAAGTTATTTTTGCTCCATCTGTTTGAGCCTAGATTATAATGTCCCCCACATGAATACACACCAAAAACCTTTACAGAGGTATGCATCTACAAGTTTCACTATTACAAGAGGAGTTTGTCTGTTGAAATTGAGTCCAGGAATACTATACAAGCAACAAGCAGTATTTCAGGTACAGTATCTTCCTTTGAATTTCTGCTCTCAATTTTTAATGTTATGAACACATTTTACTTTTTTTTCATCCCTTGTTTTTGAATAAGAGTTTCACCAGTACTTTAGATGTATATGAAATGATAAGGCAAATTCACAAGATAGGATGTTGGGATGGAAGTGAGGATTGGAAACAAGGTATTTGGGTTTCCTTGTCTTGTGAAGAGTTATGAACAGAGGATGAGAGAGAGAGATGTGTTTTGTTTTAATCTTTCTTTCTATTTAATAATTTTATGTTAGCTCTCCAGGAATTGCCACACATTTTTATATCTAAATATCTCAGTCTTTTTCACAATAAATTTTATGAAGAAGTCTGAAAGTGGACATAATTTTCTGGATTTCAGCTTAAACAAAATATTTAACCTAAATTAAAAAAATAAAAAATCCATGTGCAGTGCAAAAATGATTTAGCCCTTGCAAATGTTGCAGAGACTAGTTATAGTACTGAAACCATAAAATAGAAAAATAGTGGGTGATGGAAAGGGCAGAATAGGGCTGTCAAATTTTAAATTTTAACATATGGACTGCTCACTCCCTGCTCTGGTTGCTAGTCATTCCCAGATGGTGTCTTTAGTGAGTGATGGTGAGGGGAAAGGAGCAGGTGGCAATGGCATTTTTTTATTTATTTTTTTTACATATATCAAATTTAAATTCTGTGTTTATATTTAAAAAAAAAAATGGAAGAGATAAATGAATACAGGAAGTATGGGAAAAAGTAATGCATAGCTTGGAATTTGAGACTGAAATTAAGGAAATCTGATTGTTATGGGTTGATGAGTCAGGATCAGAATCTGGATCTACATCTGAAATCCATCATAAGTGGTGGATAATGGCTTTCAAGTACAGCCTTGTCCAGTCCTCTGTACAACATGCCCCAGCAACTGCAGGAAGAAGCTTCTCACTGGAATTGTCTTAGTCTTCCCATGCCTAGTGCATCACAGCTCTGAAACACATGCTTAAAGATAAGCCTGCGTGCATGTTTAAATGTGGATGGTTAGATGGGAACCTTATGCCAAGCAAATAGGGCTTGCATTTTTAGTGCTGACTATCTGATTTTATGATGTCACAGATGATATTTATCTGTATAAGCCTAATGATATTTTTTTTTGCAAGAGATTTCTTCTTATGAGAAACATTTTCTCACTTCTCTTTGTTCATTTTTTTGTTCTTCTTGATGGTGACTAATGCTGGAGTGTGCCATGTGACTGTATCTCACATGTGCCACGTGAGTTTAGTGAGTGATTACACTCCAGGTGCTGACTCCAGCATCCTACTTACAGAGAGCCCAATTGCTCCCTCATGTCTGGCAGAAAGAGCTCCTACTCCATAGCAAGTCTCCATTGTTCCTCATGTTTGTGTTCAGGTGTGTCACTAAATCTCAGGGTATTTTCAGAATATATGCAACACAACTTAATATAATTATCCTAAAACTTGTTTTTATTTCATCGTTTTCAGTAATGATCTAGCTTCTTTTCTCAGCCTTCTCAACCTATCTGGCTGATAATCTGGTCTTATAAATAAATAAATAAATAAAGTAGAAACAAATTACATGTGCATCTGTTACAGATATAAGTTTTTGCTATGTAAGCCCTAGTAACTGTATGAGCCTGTATGAGCTTCTTTTGCTATTGTCAGGAATCCTGGATGCCATCTGCCTTTAACCTTCCAGCTTTGTGAGTACAATCCTTCACTTAAATCATTGCTGAGGAGATCAGTAAGGTGTTAAGAAGCAACTCGTAAAAGAAAGAGTTAAATTTCTGCTAAACAATCATAGCATTTAAAATGTTCTTTTCTTGCTAGTCTAGACAAGACTCGATAGAACAATTAAAAAATGTTGAAATGAACCTCAGAGCTTGGTGAAAAACAGCATGGCATAATATATCTCGTGATCACTCTAAATCACTGCTATGCAGTGAGTAAAGCTCTATCTTTTTGGAATCCAAGGCAGCTTAAAGAGGGTATTGATTTTCCCTTTACTGAGAAATGAGAATCACATATTAGGAACGAAAGCTGCAGACACAATATAATGACCTTTCTCCTTGGCTTCTCTTTTCTAACACAAACAGAATCATTTTCATTGCTAGAATGGATATTAAACAGTAAATCTTGTAGCAATGTATTTGCAAGTGTCTGTGCTTGTTTTATCCAATTAGCATACTTATCACAAGAGCAAAAAATGAGGAGATACAGCTTTTAATTTCTGGAGATATCATCTCTATCCACAAAAACATTGAAAAGTCTCCAGCTGGAGGTCTCTTCCATCTGTCTCAGTAGTAGGGGGAGGAGGGGTGCTTTCTCCCTGCAATTTTAATGCTGATGCATGATTTAGAGTAAACGGGTAATTTCACTGAGGGCAGAGGACCTTGGCTGACCTCTATTTTATTCTGTGCATGTTTTTGTAGCACAGCCGCACATATACTTATCTATTAAATAGTGTTTCAGGTCACAGACATGTCAGTATTCTATTTACTGCTTTAATTATATAAAAGTTAAAACAAACTTATCAATACCTGACACATTACCTTAGGGGGAAATATCCTAACCATGAAACAGCATGAAAGCTCTACTAAACCTACATCAAACAAAAGCTTAAGTTTCCAACAAAGCCATTAGGGACAGATTTGTTTTTACACCTGCTGTATTTCCATCTAATCACCTTTTGTGAGAGTGCCTGAAACAATAGGTTGAAGCTGAATTCACTTCCAACTTTTTCATGTTTAGTTCCTTTCCCCCAATTTGAACTAACTGCAATTTCCCTCAAGTTATCACTTCTTTTCAGTTAGAGCTGCTCCTGAGTCAGCAACATGTATGTGCATGCATGTGTGCACATGTGTGTAAAGTGACACCCTTGACCTGTTTCCTCCCCTTGCTGGGGAAAAATAGGTGGGATCCTCATGGTGGAGTATTTGCAATGCAGCTCAATGCAGCTATCCACTTAGTCCAGCTGCATGTCAGAGTTGTGGCACAGCACCAAGAGAAGGAAAAATTGATGCATGAAATCTAGAAGCATCACAGCTCATTGTGCTCATTGCTTTTGTGTTGTTCATAAATTTGTAAGCAAGCTCATGTTTTTGAAAATCCAGGAGTTGCCTGGCAATGCACACTGTTGGTAAAGAACACAGTGGCTAGCAATTTGAATTAATTTGAATATGATGATTTTAAAATCCTCCTTGGCATCCTCAGTGCTTCAGACAGCATCCCTCTTTTGTAAGAAGGATAAATACACAGGGAGAGACAATGTTTTGTAACTTGGAATGAGGAACTTTGTTAGAGTTGAAAAAGGATTTCACTGTAAGCAATTTTGTTATTCTTTGTTGCTCTTCACTGGATTGAAAAGCTTTTGAGTATGATCTTGGCTTCCTACTATAAATCTGGACATCTGCCAGAAGAGAGGAGCAGTCAGTTCTGAGCAACTTTTTCCTTTAGATTACCAAATCTTAACCACATGGATGCCTGTTCAGACCAAGAAGACTTTTCTCCCCTCTGAAGGCTCTGCTCCTCTACCAGGTACTCCTAGGTTGGTTTAGCAATCCAGGTGAGTTGAGGAACACATGGGAAGTTCCTTAACGTCAATCAAGTCTTGTAACTCTGATACATGCTATATTTTCTGTTGTTAGACACTTTTTCTTGGTCAGTTTTATGAGCTCCGTGCATCATACTTTCAGATGGGGTGATTTACAAGTGAGAAGCTGCAGAGTTCCTGAAGAGTCAGGAGTTTATTTAAGGCACAAATACATCTCTGCTGCAAGTAGTATTGTTTTGTTATATGAATGAATAGAGAAGCTGGATTCACTTACAGCTTACATGTAACCCTGACACATCACCTGAGCTCTAGCTCATCATCTTTGGGGGCACACAGATTTCTGTCAACCTGTATTACTTGTCTAACTCATTACATGATATGCCATAGGTTTGATGTAACATGCCCGAAGTATAATTTTTCTAAAACCTGCAATTTATACAAACTGTCACCCGTAATCTGACTAAATTATTATATCAGGAAATATGCTTTTTCTTCTTCAGAATTGGATGTCTGGATCCAGTATAAAGAAATGTATAGAAATACAAAGAATACATACAATAACCAGTACAATATTACTAAATAGGTATGTGTTATTTCTCTACACATTTTCTTCAAGGGCCTACCATATCCTTGTCAGACTGGAAGGTTCATGATCCTTAACTGACTTCACAGTGATGTTATTTGTTTTCATTTACTGGAATGGCTGTATTTTGGAAGCAGCATAGTAGATTAGAAAGGGGAATGTGGTCACTAAACTTTGTAGATTATTTCATTTGTCTTGTGTGAACTTGCTAACTCTTGTGTGAACTTGCTAACTCTTGCTACAGAATTGCCTTACGCCTTTTTTTTTTTTTTAAATGGGTCAGCTTTGTTGCTCATTTCCCATGCTATAGACACTTGAGATTTTTTGGGAAGCAATGATGAGAAAAGGCATACAGCAGCTTAAGAGAGCCACTAAGCAGGTGGATTCCAAGGAAGTAGTAACAGCACATTGCAGAATATAAGGCTGAGAAAGTCACAGAAAAAAAACAACTTCAGTATTCCTAATGGGATCCTGAGAAAATTATGATTATTCTCTCAACTGGTAGATGATTGAGGAAAGGTGACTTATTAACAAAAGTATTCGAGAAAAGTTTGGGGAAATGGTTCACATGAAAGGAGACTAAAAGGAAAATGAAAAGTGTTGGGAGAGAAAATATAGGTTCAGATCAGGAAGACTTTAGAAAAAGCTCCCATGAGACAGAAGCATGTTGAACATGGGAGGTTCTGGGAGAGCTTGCACAAGTATCTCTAGCTAGGGGGTTAGAGCATGAGCCAAGCTGTTTGGAGCTGGTACAGCAAATGAAAGAGCCTCTGGGCCAGATCAACAGGGAAGGAGAGGAGCTGCTGCTGCTTGATTATCTGGACCTACAAGTAATCAGACTCTCAGGAGGGAATTCCCCTTTGCTTCAAGGGGAATATAGCATTACCATGAGATCCTGGAGGGGCTGGCATGCCATTTTTGTTAGGAAAGATAATCTATTTACTTGCGGTGGGAACTGAGGCAATGAACGTACTGCTGAAGTTGGATAAATTCAGATTCTTTCTAAGTACATGTTCAGCCATGTATTTTCTTTTTTCTTTCTTTTTTTTTTTTTTTACTGTCTACCACCATATGATGATTATCAATTCTTTGCCTTAAGAATCACATTAGTTGCAAATGTAATTTGTCTCTAATGATCTATACGTGTATTTCAGTGTCTTTTAATCCTATTAACAGTAGACTGTATTGGTTAATACAGAGTGGTAAACATAAATGAGGATGGAAACTACCATTTAAGTAATCAAAATGAAAATTACAGAGAGCCATCATATTTCAGAGTGTGAGTAGAGTGGCTGAGGTAAGAGAAAACTTGCCTCTGTCCCTGCATAATACACAATTAGAGAGTACTTCACTTGGGACTTGTATCTTCCCAAAAGTCTCGTGTATAACATTGGTAGAAGAGCAAAACTTGGTATTATTCTTTGGTCTTCCTCAGAATGAGAGTTCCTGATCTCCTTTGATGCCCAATTATTTGAACAACTGACATTAGAAATAGTCACTTTCTGTAGCTCATTTACAGGATTAAATCCAGGGACTTGATTTAATCTCAGTTGTTGTTGTTCCTCTTATGACATCTAACACTTGTTAGACCTCCCAGGAGCAAACTCAATGATGCATCCTTCAGTTAGATTTCCTGTTTTAGTATTTTCTGTCAATACAGCACAATAATATTGAGGTATATTATAGATAGTTTTACATTGCAGAGCTAACTAATATAATTCAAGATAATGAGCTCCCATTAACTGGAAAACCAAGTCTGTGCAAAGCATGGGGCATATTAGAACTTCTAAGATATTTTACTTTTCTCTGAAAAGGGAGCAGATAGGAGTAAAGCATACTTTTTTTAGAAAGTCTAGAGACCTTGGAATGACATAAAAGGTAGTTTTCTGCTATTTTTGGATAATTAATGAAACAGCCATTACTGGATGCTTTTGAAGATTGTACTTACATTGCCATTAACAACATAAGATGTGGGAGTGTTGCATAATTTGTTGTGGTTAAAGCTGACTGTGGTTATGCTTTCAGTAATCAAGTGAATGTCATCCATTTTGAGAAGAAGCATAACACTCAGGTTTCTTTAATTAAGGTACGAGGATAAGTGTTTGTACTTGTCATACTTTTAATAGCAGAACATGAGATACTAGCAGATAATTTGTTACTGTTGTTAAAATTGACAACAGTTACCTTAAAGGAATATTGTACACAAGCCACTTTAACCCACTTCATTGTGAATACTTCTTAAGATGCACAACATACTCCATTTTTTTGCCTAGATCTGAGCACTTATGAGGCCATGCAGGTGGGTGACACAGGGGATCCAGAAGGAATCACAAGACAAAAATTCTTCATGGATTTCTAATGAAAGATTACATCTGCATCCAGGGATTGAATCAAGGTTGCACAATCTTAGTTTTGCTTTGTTTTCGAACTTTAAATCTCTGAAGTAGCAATTGTAACTGCAATACCTTTATGTACTTTTAAATGTCATTTCCTACATTTGAACCTGAAAAAAATGGGGAAAAAAATAAAGTTTGCTTTTGGGCTGTACTGATCACTACACCTGTCATCAACACAGCACAGACTTTCAGACTCGTTGTTTACTGTTTGAACCAGCAAAACATATTTTAAACAGGTGTTTTGAGACCTAGAAATTCTGACCAGTCCTGACCTTATCTCTTCTTTACACCAGTTCCCCCAACCTTGGTGCCCCTCAGCTGTTCTCAACTGTCCCTGAGAGACTGCAGCTTGCTCAGGGAAGGAGTAAGCTTTGCAGAATCTGCAAAAACCACCACCACCAGAATCTCCAAAAACCACCACAGGTTATTAACCTTCCCTGAATCTCTCATTCAGATCTGCCTGTCTTGACATGCCTATGAAACACTTGGTGGCAGTTGGACAGCCAGGGTGCTGTGTCTTCCATGAGCATCATTCATCCACTGCTCAGAAATATCTCAGCATTCCCTGTCATGCTCTCACTTCATTGTATTGTCTTCTTGCTTCTTGTCATTAAGTTAGTTATGAACTCTCATAGTCTGTTGGTTGTGTTGTGCCTAGCAGGAGCAGCAATGCTCCTGGATGATGTTAGCATTTTAAAATGCCTGCCACCACAGTCTCTTTAAAAGCCCAGGGATAAGAACCTCAGGAATGGAGCAGACTAGTTATTTTCTGTCATCCCTACCCCTCATCACTTTCTGAAACACATCTGCCCCATAGTATTCAACAAAATCATTTTTCAGTCTGGTCCTTTAATGTTTTCAAGGTGACTGAGGGCAAGATGTCACCATGAGTCACTCCCATAATTGTTTAACCATGTAAAAATTTACCCACTCTCTGTTGTCCTGCATGTAGTCCTTAAATAGAAACAAAAAGCATAAAAAGCTTGGCTACTGAGACATTTTTGTTTTCTTAGTGATTGCAAAATGTAATTGATGAAAACTAGCTTTTCAGAAACAGTGGGAATATCTGTAGATAAGTCTCAGTCTTATTTGTATTTGTCTTTCTTTTTCACTGATAACTGTGTTAATAATAAATAGATTTGAAATTTCATTTTCTATATTTGCCAAAACAAATTAAGGGATGGATTCAAAAATTATTTTAAAATACAGTAAATTTATTTATTTATTTTATTTTCTATGCTCACATTCTATTGTTCTATGTATTTCACTTCTTACACTGTGTTGTATTCCCTGAGGGCCAATTATATTCTGGTAAAGCTGGATAACCAATATTGTGAATAGTAGCATTTTTACTCTTGGGATTTAGTGCAATTTGTGTATCGAGCGTGCACACACAGAATCAATCACAGTTTTTCATATTTTATTTTTACAATATTAATTACATTCAAAAGCATGCTGCCAATCAGATTACTATAATTTTGTATGGCTGTAGGTTTTAAAGTAACTACATGAAGTGACTTAAATCACTTAAAATGTATGATACTTAACTTGTGACAAAATTGAAATGCAAAGAAATAGACATTTATTTAGCTTTATGATTTCTAAAAAAATTGTTGTTTTTTTGTTTGGTTGGTATTTTTGTGTGTTTTGTTGGTTTTTTTTTGTTTGTTTTTAGAACTGCCATACAAGTTGTACAGCCTTAACTGTGAAAGAAAGGTATGTATTTATCTGAAGTTCCATGTATCTGTTGTATCTAGGTATTATGCCACTCAAAGTGTAAATGTACAGGAGTATATTACCTATTTAAATAAGTATGCAATATGTATTACATATACTCCTGTGTATGTAATTTCTATAGTGGACAAATGGAATGCAGCTGAAGAGAAAAGATTATAATACAGAATTATATCAATGTAATTAAAACTTCTCTTGGATTTAAAACAGCACCTGATTTTCTCTGAAATTACATTCCACCCCCACACACGCACCAACCTTGGACATGGCAGGTTTGTTATAGCGTGGTCCAAGCTTAAGGCAATATACATCTCATTTTCTCTTCTCCTGAAGGGGAGTGGGAGCTGGGGCAGCTTTTCTGAAAACAGATCCCTAAAGTCAGTAACTTTTACATTTAGAGAAAGACTCAACAGTCCAGACATAAAAGAGTTTTGAAAACAACGAAGAAGCTATATCCAGCAGTTCTACATAAATGTGCAAACATCAAGAATTGCACTTTTCCAGCTTTTTAAGTCTACTTTATTTGTGGAGGAATCTACAAAAGATATCTGCAAGATCACTTTGGGAACAGAAATGGCATTGAAAAAAGAAGTGTGACTTCAGGTATCCTTTCCTTCCCACCATTCAGAACCCAGCAGAAAAGGAGAAAAGAACATTATCTAACAAAAGCCCACCAGCCCAAATCCCTACAACCACCCCATTCCCCTGCACTCTGGCTGCTGGGCTCTGGCATTTTGCTGCATGGAGGCACCCGCTGCCAGCAGCAGCCCTTTGATCCCCCAGCTCGCCTTCTTAGAACAAATCCCGGCCAGCACAGGCAGTGAACCAGTGTCATCTGCCAGTTCAGTGCAGTTTCTCTCCCCTTTTTTAATCGCTGTGACATGTTCAGAAGCACTGTGTGCCAAAGCATGGATTGCATAGAGCAATTCTTCCCCATTCCATATGCCTTGGCACATCTCCATCAAGAAATGAACACCTCTCACGCTGCAGCTGGATGGTTCCAATGTGGACAGGTTTGAACAGCATTTGAAGCTGGAACTACTCATGGAAAGTTCAGCTCTTCCAAACCATGCAGAAAGCACTTTCTTCTTTCTCTGATGACCTAGATGTCAGTAGTTTGTGTCATACCAGAGCGCCTTATACCACAGCATTAAGAACACAAATCTGCATTTTTCTTATTATTATTCAGGTTTAAAGGGTCCCTGGTGCATGTATCAATAGAAGGTCAGATTAAAAGAAATAAAAGACTGGAGGAAAATTAGTACTTCATCCATCTGTTTTCATTCTCAGCTTCTTAAAAAATAAAAAAGAGGACTCATATTTGTGGCCAAACACACGGGTTCCAAAGTTTTAGAAATGTTGATTCCATTCTATTTGGTGATTAGCAAAAATCTGATTCCTGGTGCCTCATTTTACATACTCATTGCCTTCAGCTGTGCCAATGAACATCTAAACCTGCTTGTGAGAATATTGAATTTTATAGAAACACAAATATTTTCACACAGTAATCACTTGCTAAAAATGTGGTGTGAGAGGGTGAAAAGGAAAAAAAAAATACTACTTGGACAACTCTCATAAAATTGGACAAGACAAAGTTATAAACCTGTGAGATCGGAAAAGTAGACCTGTTGTGGCCAGTGTGTTTGCAAATAGGCAACTCTTCTGTTTGCTCTGCTATAACGTCCTCTTTCAATAGACTATTTATAAAGGGTAAACACAAAGAGTCCTTTGGCAGAAGTATTTGCAGAGACAGCAATTCTTAAGGAAATACTGCAAAATATTTGCAGGTGGCAAATTTTAGACTTGAAGTTTTGACCGCCTACAAACAATGCTGGATTTTAGGCATTGTTTTCATCCAGATTCTCACTCCTCTTCCAAGACTTTTTTTTTTCACTGCTTTGAGGTTAAGATAGTCCTTTGACTGTCCTGCAAGTCCAAGCACTTGCAGACTTGATGGTCTCAGTATTGTCCTTACCAAGAAATACCCTGCTAGTGGTAAAGGAACCTCAGTGACTTTTATCTCCCACTTCCACCTTCAAGAAATGTCTAGCCACTCCCAAGAAAAATACAGCTAGGTGTCTAGATTGGTCTCAACCTATTTAATCAAAAACAGCCTCTGCTGCATTTTGAACTTTGAATTTGTGAAGAGTCTAAATACCTGGAATTATTCACAGAAATTATAGAGGAGATTTGTAAATAATATATCAAAAATCCTGACATAGAATCAAGGGATTTGTTAAATTACTCTGGCATTTATTTACATAGATCTTAAAAGTAATTAACATTCATAATTTTATACTGAAGAATGAAAGAGTTAAATATATTTTTAAACTTTCTTTCATGAGACCTTATAAGCCACATTTCAGCCTGGGAAGACTTTCCACAGCTGTGTTACAAATCCCTGTAAGTAGGGGATTTAAAAAGAAAAATCTGACAGACCTTTATCTATATGTAGCACCAAGAGTTTCCATGGTAAGGTAATGTTTTTGCTTTCACTTTTTCCCCTGTTGTTATCTCTAATTTCAGCCTTTTTGTGTATTTGTTTCAGTCACTTTTTTTTTTTCTTTTTTCTTTTTACTTCTTTCTATTTGCTGCAGTCTCAGTCTTAATATTTTCCATTGCAACGGCTCTGTAGGCATCAGATGGGCCCTCAGAGCTCCAAAGGCTCTGAGGATACCACGTGCAACATTACACTGAGACAGCAGTGTAGCTTTTTCTCCATAGATAGCAATGTATATGGATTTATGCAGAGGAGAGACAAAATGCTTGGTGAATGTTCATAAGAGCACCAGCACATGGAGATTGGTATAGCAGGGAGGCAACAAGACAAGCAGCTACAGGAAAACCACAGGAGAACGTTGGACTGAAGACCCATCCCAAGATCACAACTAAATAACTAGCTGACTAAATAAGTTGAGAGAGAAATGTATCACTTCTGTTGCTTTTCAGCCTTTGGAAATTGTTAATTTGTTGAAGTCTCTCTGAGCCTTCCTCCTAGCAGCAGTGAGAATCAACACTGAGATGCACAGGCATGACTTAGGATGGGACAAGATTTTTATCTGAATTCCCAATTTCTGGGCATCTCCATGCAGCCCAGCAGCAAGATGGCTGTGGTTCTTTGTCTCAGCACAAGCAGCAGCACAAGATCAGATGTGCCAGCAGGCAGCCAGCTTAAAGCTGGGTAGCTGCAAATATCATTCAATTACTATGGGTAAGCTGCTTGCTGCATGCCAAATAGTGTAATACATGTAATATATGATAAGAAAAGAACAAAGGTGTATTTGTAAAAACAGAAACAAAAACATAGCAATATAAGAAGTCTGTTTTCTAGTGGAACATTTCAGTCTGAATAGGACAGTGTGATATTGCTTTGTGGCTATTGTTGTTGTGGTTTTCAGTCCTGAAGTTACCAAACAACATTTGCAGATATGAAGTGAAAACCCCAAGACTTAAGCTCGCACAATATTAGCTGGGATTTATGTTTTTCAAGCCTGTCCTGAGGTGGCCTGTGTCTAAGTTTTCTATTAACTGCATGGCCAAAGTTCACAGAGGTCTGGGTATTCTGAGAATTCATTTTGGACCGTCTTTGGCCCTACTTGATTTTATTTCTATTTTCAGACAGGCACAATAAGTCTGTACAGCTGATAGAGTCAGGCTACATTTATTATCAGTCTCAGTTATCAGTTCACAGCAGGGACAGCTCAGCAGTTGCTGGCTGAAACATAAGCCTTGGGTATGGGCTTCCCTCCTCCTCTTCATTTTTCTCTCTAGCTCAAAGGAAAATCAAACTGTGCCTCTTTCTAGTTCACTCCTCCCTAGGCGAGTTGCAGATTTTACTGTGCTTCTACCAGCCAAAGGTGATCAGGGAAGTTAAAGGTGGCATCTTTCACAGTAGATGTTGGTTCCATGCCTATTCAAAAACTTTGTAGGATTTCTGCCAGACTATGGGTAATTAACCTCTATCTTGATTAAGTACTTATTTAGGTTTAAAAGTGCAGCCTGTCTAAATCCCCTTTCCTCAAATCAGAGTGCTATACTATATACTCTCTATGTATGAGATATAGTACCCTTTTTATTCCCAGACCTATGCTACTCTCAGACACTGAACAGCTGGTATATTTTCCTCTCTGAAATGGGTGAAGTGTTTTCTTCACTTACAAAATTGTAAAAGCCTTTAGACTGCTAGGATGAAATGGGACACACAAGTGCAGCACACCATAAAAATAACAAAGAACAAAGAATACCTTTTATGTTCTCTTTAAACCCAGTGCTTTCTTGTGGGCTCTGAACCTGCAAGTGCTATTGATTGGGAGATGAAGGTGCTGAGTCCACCTGTGATTAACCACTTTGTATTTACTGGTATCCCACCAGCTAATCAATTCTCCCAGCCTTCCATGTTCATTTCTATTGCCCATTAGGCCTATTACGCTTCACAGGCTCACGTTGTCATTTAAATAATAGCCAGTTCAGTCTGTGGCCTGTCCTAAGAGTGTGGGGACTTCAGTAACAGAAAGCAACACAATCCAGTATGAATCCCTACTAGTTTAGTTTCCTAAGATTAAAAAGGCAAAATACATCTAAAAGATTAGATCACAATTCCATTCTTGATGGGTTTTCATAAATTATAGCTGAATATATATCTATAGATAGTACAAATACCCACTGGACTCAGTCTTCATTTTTATTCCATATACTGATTTCTCTTATTTATCACTACTTGCTTCAAGACAAAACAGATGTGGCTACACTTGATTTCAAAACAGGTGATAGTGAGGGAGGCACATCTTGCCACACAGCTGCAGGTTTAATCCAGCATGACACCTGTTGACTGTGCTTTTCAAAGCGGGACTCATTGCTCTTAGAGTATCTTGCATCTGGCCTATTCAGATACTGAGAAATATATAAGAAAAGCTGATCTCTGACATAATTTGCTGTTTTCTCTTTTAAGGCTTGAACAGGATCCTAGGCACAGACTGCTTGTGACCTTCTGGTGAAGTTAAGGTGTGATGCTAACAAAATCTATGATGTTCAAAGATATTGCTTAGTAGACCATTAATGCTTTAACTGAACCCAGTAATCACCGGTATTGAAATTGCTGAGATATGAACAAGGAGATGGTGTCAAGAAAAGGATATGCAGAAGAAAACAATATCTTACTCATCTGTACATATACGTAGTATCCTGGAGAGCAAGTTAAATGTCAGCTAGAGCAACTATGAACCTGTTTACTACTTCATTTGTGTTGGAGCCTAGGAAAGTGAGTATCCTGTTAGTTTAGGCCAGGGAAAGCAGGGCTACAGCAGCAGGGAAAAGCAGTATTCTTCATCAAGGCAGCAAACCTATCTGTTCTAGTTTAATGTATTTTATTATTTTCCCCAGGAATACAATCTCTCTTTTTTTTTTTTTTTTTTTTTTCACCAGAGTAAAAATTTTGAACTGGGTACAGAGCTTGGTTCTTCCTATTTAGCAGCCTCTTCCTGCTGAAAATGGTAAGAGATGGGTATAGTGTTGAAGATCAAGGCTGTTAAAAGTAGCTCCTTGGCAGGAAAGCAACCACTAATTCAGTAGGTCTAGTTCTGAAATTAATAATGCCTTTGCTAGATGATAACCTGTACTTAGCTGAATGGGTAGATCAGCAAGATGAAAGGTGGTGAAGATCTTCAGTAGCTTTAATGTGATGTAGTGCTTTTTACATGGGTTCTCTTGAGGGTGGTGAAAAATGGCATAGTGCAGTGATTTGGTGAACTAAACTTTAATAACACAGGATATAAGATTAGATATTTATTTTTCCTGTGTTTAGTGTATGGGATAGACACAAACTGTTCTGAAGTTTTAAAACTGAGTTCTGGACTTTGACCTCAATCCTTTCATCTGACACCACCTGGTAGAAGAATTATATTGTAAGTTCAGGGAAAAATGGGTGAGTGTGGCATCTTGTGGCATTTGTTTTACTTAAGTTTTTCACATACCTGTTTTGGCCACCAATCCAGCATATGACTGATCATATGTAGAGTGCTTGTTAAGTTAGAAGCTATTGGATATATTTTTCAGTTTATGCATGCTTTGTGCATAAAATACTGCTAGCGCCCTTTGCAATAATGTTCAAAACAAGTACTTACCATTTGTTCCACTCTGTCACACATGGTTTCTATAATCTGTTAAAACTGAACCTCTTCCTTTTTAGTGCATCCTTAATGTCTGACTGTTTCCAAGTCAAAGTCCAAATATTCTTCAAACATAGTCAAGTGTCATTCATATTAAGAGTTGCTTATTGCCTTTTGGGATATTTCAGTACTAGCCTGAAATAGACACATTTGTTTTTTAGCATATAGAAATAAAATACATGTAGCATAACTTCTCTCTTTCTCTTTATGGAATTGACTTTATAAGCACTTGTCCACAAACCACATGTGTGTGTAGGTTGGAGGTGTTTATCCTTGGACACGTAATTTTGATACAATGCTCAAGAAAACTGATGCAATGCTCAAGAAAACACGTGGTCAGCCAGTTCCCCTCTAGAAAAGGGTGTGGTGAATGAATTATTTTCCTCCAAGGACTTAAAAAAAAAAATGTAAACTCCTGAAAAGGACCTCAGGAGAGCCAGTAAAAGCCTATTGTTTTGTTTTGTTTTTAGGAAGTACATTACCATATAATTATAATATTATGTTTATATTGTAAATATAGTATTATAAATGTTTTCTAATTATATGTAATATTAAAAAATTGCATGTTCATATGTTCGTGAGTTTTGACTTTGCAAAGAATAAAGGCAGAAAATCTTAGATTCAAGTTTGAATTCAGGTGCATCGGGTTACACTTGATATGATCCACCAGCTCGACCAATTGATTGTGGAACAGATCAACCTGACTTAGACTGCATAGCTCTACATTTGCAGTTTCCATTTTCACTGGCAATGATTTATTTCACTTTACCTTTTAAAAATTCTGTGATTTTGTCTTTGAGTCTGCTAAAAATAACTTAAAAAAAAAAATAAACACTTCTCAAGATCTGAGGAGAGAGCTGTTCTGTCACTTCTTTCTTAGTAGATAGTTGATGAAAATGGTTCTTATTGCTTCTAAATTGTTCAAGGGATATATTCCATAATCACATCCTTCAGCATGCAAGTGATGTACTAGTTCCTAATCATATTTACACATAGTTAAGCTAAAGTACTGCCAGATAAGCTTTTCGTTCTAATAACTTCTGAGAAGTCGCTGCAGGTCTTACAACCTGTACTGCAGTTTAGGCAAAGATCTGTTTTATGACATCTCAATTTTATTCTTTCTCAATCAGAACTACTTAAGAAACTATGGATATGACTTGAATAACAAGAATAAGGAAAAAAAATGGTTAATACTTTATGAAGTGAAGCATTAAATTTAGAAAGAAACCATGTGCTAATATGGTAGTGACTGTTCCTCTTAAATCCGATTGTGACTAAGTGTACTCTGGAAAATTCTGGACTTTTAAGTAGTATTTTCTCAAAGCAAGTTCTTTCACTCAGTCCTATGCCAACAGATTTAAAATAGTGTCTAAAATAAAAATCTCAAGAACATGTAATCTGATTCTTTTTTTTCTTTTTTTCTTTTTTTTAATATATGAAACCTGCAACCCTTTAGCTAAAAACTTAAAGTTCTGCTTTACTCTTTTTATTTATTTATTTTTTCTCTTTAAAAAAGTAAGAACTGTTCGGATCTCTTCAAACTACTTAGGGATTGTTTAGAGCCTATATCTTAGTTAAGGTATGTATGCTGGGAAACGTATGGTCTTAAAAACTAATGTCTGAAACATTGGAACAATGAGGCAGAGGGGAATTAAATGAAAATACAATTGAAATTCTCATGCATTTGCCTGAAACTAAGAAGCAGAACAGGAACAGACAGTCACATTGCAGGGTAGAAAACACCAGCAACTTAGTACAGAAATATCAAACATTTCACAATTAAAACCAGGCATTTTTGTGAGGTTAGCACCATACGTGAGGAATTGTTGACAGGGAAAAAGCAACCTTGTCCTAAGAAAGGGCCTCTAAATAGCAAGTAAAACTGCAAAGAAAGCTCTGAAGCTACAATCAGTAATGCAAAATAATCAGACACAAGCTGAAGGAAAAAGACTGAAAGACATGCAGGGGGGCACAGCACTGTAAAAAAAAAAAAAAATTTTTTTTTTTCTTTAAACAGTCAAAATGAAAAATGCATATGTATGAGTTTCCCTGTGAGAAACACCACAGTTTTCTGTCTTAATAGTGTAGCTATCTCAGGAGGATACTTGTCGAAAGAGTTTATAAAAGTTGACAGACAGAAATGTCATTTTTTGCTGGGCAGCAGAGGGACCCAAACTATGGATTTATTTGATCACAAAACAATACATTTTGAGAGCAAGCCCTGTCCAACATTCCAACAAATTAAAAAGATATGCCAAGGAAATAAACATGCAAAAATATAACTGGCCCCCCTGCTGGAGTCTTCTAAGCACAAAGTTACATTGATTATAGTAAAGACTGCAAAAAGCCCTGGAAAGCACACAGAGAAGAGGGAGAATATAGGAAGGATCACCAGTTGTGTAGGAAGGGCAGAATGTAATCAACCTTTATCTAATGAACTAGCTACAACTACAGATATCTTAGCAAAATAGCTCTTCTGGTATAAATATTTATCCATAAAAACACTGTGGCCTTTCCTTTCAGAACACAATCCCTCTAATATCAGGGTCATGCAATTTATTTGCAGTGTCCTCCACTCACCGTTGTGCCAAAAGGCACAGTCTGGGTGCTGGAGTATTATGGTAATGCTGATGTTCAATAAGGATAAAATTTCCTTCACATACTTTGACATCTTTTTGCTGGGAATAAACAGAAAGCACTATGGGAGAACAGGTTTCACCAAAACAGGCTGAACGGTTACTGCATAAACTCTAAATAAACTTAGAGCCTGAGCAGCAGAGATCAGACAACCTTGTCTTGTCTGGGTCCTCTCCCACAGTCTTACTGTTAATCTTTGTGTTCTGAATAGTCCCTCCTCTGCTGTAAGACTTGTGATTTCTCAGAATGCTGGTTTTCACACTAGTAATATTTTTTTAATTCAGATACTTCAGTTTTTTGTTTTTCTCTGCAAATACTGCAGAACATCTGCATTGTAAGATGCAGGCTCTTCTCAGGACTAGGAGAGCTCAATAGGACTGAGGGTGCAGCTAGAGCAAACAAAAGGTAGCTGGGTTAGCTATAAATCAGCTTATGTACCACAGCCTACTGGGAAGCTTCCAAATGATACTTTAGTAATACAGACTTGTAACTGGAAATAAGAGTGCTTCTTTCATTTTGTTCAGTTTGGTATGTGTCAGACAGTAGAATTACATGTGAAACTCCATTTCATGATGATAACTTTCTCCCAGGAAAATACATAGATCAGAAGTTTCTAATGCAGACATCGATTTTGGATGTATTAAATTGAAAACCCTAAAATGTGAATCCTTCAAAGTCAGATAGATGTGATGACTGTTAGGTTCAGGAATGAAATCCAGGTGAAAAGCTTGCACATGGAAATGTAATACATATACCCCTTAAAGGAGAGTAGTGCCTTCTGTCACAGCCATTTTGGGGTTGTGCTCAGTGAAGCAGATCTAGCCAAAACAGGAGGAAGTACCAAAGACCAAAGCTAAGTAAAACTGGCCATCTCTCCTTTCTGATCATCACTGCCCACTGCATGTCTGTCAGCTCCGTCACTTTTTTATTCCAAAGAGGCTGAAGTGTTTTGTTCTTTCCACACTTTCATTTCTCAAAAAAATTAGTCTGAGTAAGAGTCTAATTCAGTTTCTTAGATTTACCACCTAGAGAGGTCTACCTTCTCCCCACTGACACTATGGGGAATCCTAGAAGCCTTGTGATGGTAATTGAAGGTTAGCCAAAATCCAATTTCACTACAGCATTACCAGGCACAAGTATCCTACAGTCTGAGTGAGAGCTCCAAAATGCAATACTAGACAAAATTTCAGAAGACTCTTCTAAAAGATGTTTGTCACCTGCTGCCTACTTCTGGTAAATCACCTTAATTAACAATTGTCATTCCAAAGCCAAACATAAAAACCATGAAAAATTAACACCTTTTTCTTTGTTTACTTCACTTACTATCTCTGTTCTTTTTGAAGGTGTGGATTGGTCCCTTTCCAGACTTTCCTGTAAATGAATAGTAGCTTCTTTACCCATAGTTCCTTTCTGCACTCTTTGGCACCGTCCTCTGTTTTTATTAATTTTTCACAGTCATTTGTTCCACTTCTTGCCCACATTTCCTTCAATCTCACTTATGTTTTGTCCATAGAGAAATAAACAATAAGGGGAAAGCTTTATCAATATATCTGTGGATCACCAATATCTACACCCATGCTCTCCATTTCCCACTACAAGAAGGCAGTTCTGAAATTGTGTAGGAGGCAACTCTGTCACATCTGAAATTTTTGCCTTATGTAGGGCAGAAAAATTAAAAAAAAAAAAAAAAAAAAAAAAAAAAAGCTGATGAATTAGAGAAACTAGAATTGACTTAATTGTAATTTCAGAAAGTTTTCCACTTGAAACCTCCAAATACGGTAGAAATCCTTGAATGGAGACATTAGATGGATTTTTCCTGTTCCATTGCTTTCTCAGTTTCCTATTGCCACTCCTTTCCTCTTGTATCTTGTATATTTAATATCCTTTGTGGTTTAAAATTTGCTTTTACAAATATTTGCAGCCTTTGATGTTTTGTGCTTGACAGATTAATAACCTCAAACTGTTTAGTGCCCTCCTATGTCCTTAAAAGATCTCATGAAATGAAACAGAGTGCACAATATATGTTATAAGCTTGAGAATGTAGAAAAGTAAGCAACATCAGGGGAACTGGTTTGCATTCTCTTCAAATTCAGGAATCACTGAGTTCTTCAGGAACCACCAATCTTCCTTTCTTAATTCTTCTTGATTCTTCCAAAGAATCAAGGAGTGCAGAGAATTCTCTGCTTTCATTGGGTATTGTGGGACAGGCTCTTTGCACACCTCTGTTGCTCCTCACTGAAAGACTCAGTTTGGGATGTAATTGACCAGCTGGGAATTTCCAAGGAGATATTTCAAACAGCATGATGCTCTCATCATGGGGGTACCCATCTTCAGCTGGAACCACATTCAGTGCTGAAGTTGAAAAGTTGCATGAATGCTCTGACACAGATCCTGTCAAGAGGTAGCCATCATAAGGCATGCTGTCCTCACTGGGTTAGTCTAGGCCAAAAAAAAAAAGAAAAAAGAGTAAATAGAGTTCTTAGACTGGAGGCCTCACAGTGCAGAGCATGTCATGCCATCTGGAGCATGTGGCTTGAACCCTTTGGTGTGACTTACTTGGGCTACCACTTACCAATCTGACACAGAAATCACAGCATGCTGCCTGGGCTATGCACCTTCTGCCATACAAGGCGCATAGCCCTTCTCTTGCACTTTGAGAAAGCAAAGAGGAAGTGAGAGGGAAGAAGTCCCCCAGATAAGGGCAGACAACAGAAGACATTTTGATTTAGTCAGGTCTTCCAGACCCAGATGATATTGGAGATGCAGAGGCTGCATTACCACCTAGAAACCTGTATGCATTGCATTTCCATGCACTAATACACACAGAAAAGTACTTTTTGGTCAGCAGAGACAGACCAGAGGGCAGCCAGTGTCCCTTGGAGGCACCCTACTGCAGTAGAATAGGAATATACTGTACATTACCCTAAGCAAAACAGCTGCACTTCTGCTTGCTCATCGGCAATATGATGGCAACAAAAGATTTTTGTTGCAGAATAGGCAACCAAAATGCAAATTCTGCAAAGTAAGGCAAATTCTGCTAATTCCTTGTGAGTAGGAGGCCATCCATGCAATGAATATACCTCTGCTTGTGCTGTTTTTTCATAAATACAAAGACAAAGCATAAATAAGATGTTACTGCAAGGCCCAGCACAGGCAAATTATGGCAGCAGTCATTACACATCAGAGAACTTTATTTTCTGTCATCTACCACCAGTTTATAGGCTTTTGTTTTGAAAAGCAAACATTGCTGTGTAATATGTGAAAACATGAACAATACTAGCAAGTAAAATAATCTTTGACTTCAGCAGGTACTGCTTGAAGCCTCACCTGGAGTTCAGTGTCAGTTCTGGGACTTGTTTAGTCTAAAAGACAAAAGGCTTAAGAAAAATGTCAAGACAGTCCTCAAATATGTAAAAAGATCACTGCAAACAGAGGAAGAATAAATTGCTCTCCTGAGCCAGTGGGGAAAGGACAAAAAATAACGTGTTTAAGTTGCAGCAGAAAGGCTAAGAAAGTGACTGCTGTGGGGACTGTGAAGTTGTTACTGCTACAGGTGCCCAAGAACAGCACCAACAGATGACCCTTCAGAAGTGGCAGGGCAGAACAGTTCATCCTGGGAGTGGGGACCTCCCAAAGACCGCTTCCTTCTGTGTTGTCTGATTTCACTTGGTAGACATGAAGCACAGAGCCTGAATTCAGATGCAAACTTTATTTGAAGTGTATGCAGATGTAAAAATCTTATTATTCATGGATGGTGGTGAAGAGTGAGGAAACATAATGAGTACTGCTTGACATGTCAATTCTAAACCACATGTTAAATTGTATAATGATAAAGCTTTATTTAGGTGAGTGTTTTAGCAATTTTTTAATAGACCTAGTGGTAGTAAAATTTTTATTTTATGTTGTTTGTGTGGGGGTATTGGTATTAGTTCAAAATAGCACTCTGAAATCTAAATAGTCCCTAAAGAGCTCCTCTGCTGTGATTGCATATGGCATTCAACTTAGCACATGAAGTCCATAAGAGAATCTTGAAAATATATCCCAGAAACTAGCTGTTCTTCAGTCCCATGCATGCTACAAAGACCAACACATAAGTTTTTTACAATGGCAGTATGTTATGTAGAATTTACTTGTTGCTTCAAGCACAGAGAGTGATTTTCTCATTTCCCTCATTGTTTTACTATAATGCAGCTAATATCAGTCTTATGGTATTAGTGTTGAGTTTGGTGCTAGAGATGAAGGAAGCAAGGGTAGGGAGGCACCTGCATGGCAGGGTAGTTAGGTGCATCTCTAAGCTTAGGAAAGCTGCATCCCCACTGCAGCAGGAAGAGCCCATGCAGGAGCCTTGCTCAGCTACTGAATATCTGAGTGGGCACAGATGGTTCCTTCTGACAAAGGCCAGACTGTGGGCTGCTGTAAGGGCCACGTATCTGGTTGGAGACAACCACCATGTTGTGAGAATGAGTCCTAGTATAACAACACAGACAGTCCATGGTTTTCACTACTTAGGAAGAATTCTGTGCCTGGTAAACATCAGTCACTACCCATTTTCTGAGTTAGCAATTAATATTCCTGTAAAAGAGTTCAGTTTAGAGAGTGGTCATTCTAAAATATCAAGTTCCAACAACAACAAAAAAATGGGGTTGTATAATAAAAGGTATAACTTTAAAAGTTAGATGTAGAGGTTTGGGATAGCAAAAACATCGCTTTTTTGTTTGTTTTTTTTTTTTTGGCCAGAAAGTCTCCTGTGTTGTTGTTAATTTTGAGTAAAAGATCAGTACAGTATCAGATTTAGGCTTGTGTCCTGAAAATGTGCTGCTGTTGTTGTTGTTGTTAAGACTCAGTTTAGGAAAATATCTGATTTAGGAAGATACAAAAAAGAAAAAAAAAGTCTCTGTTTCCATTTATACCAATTGACAATGTAGCCCAGTTAAGTTTAGCAAGCCTTGATATAGCTGAAGTCACGGTAGCATTCATTACACTGGGCTTAACTGACCTAAACCAGACAAGCTTCTGAGTATGTAATTAATAATTTTTATCTGACTGCTTAAATGTCTTTCATTTTCCTAAAGACTAAGAAAGTGTCTTGATCATGTTTATAGTCTCTTATTTTGTAGACTTTATCTATTACATATAATGCATTATTGAATAACTGTAGCATGTCTTTATATGTTTGTATACATTTATTGAAGATTTATTTATGTATTTGTTCTACATTGTGTGGAATCTCCCATATACATGTTTTGTCATGTTGTGCATGAAATTCATCTTCATTATCCACTGTAGGAGTGCAGCAAGAGAGTAGAGATACTAGGACAGGAGAAGAAAAGAAAGTGACAGCAGAAATGTTTACATTTCAGGAGAGCATGTGCAGATTCTAATGCACCATTTTTCATAAAAGGAAAAAATACCTTGTAATAACATTTTATTTCCTTAGGTCACAAATTGAAACATTTAGTTCAGGAAATGTCTGAGCAATATTAAGTCATGCCAGTTGTGTTGATGGACTGTAATTTTATTTACAAATTGCATAAAAATAGTGCAATTCAAGACCTTTGTTCATGTCGTGATTTTTTTTTCTCATTTATCGGACTGCTAATTTCTCATTATCCAATTAGTTGCTTTGCTTTGCTTGCCTTACTTAGATGTAAATTCTGTAAAATTGCATTCAGATTCCCCTAAACTGAGGACCCCAGACCTGCCCTCCTACATGCCCAGGTTTCCCTGTATATGGCCTCTTTGAGGGCTTTGAATCTTTGCCTAGGATCTATGGATCTCCAGCAATCCGCCTGCTCTGAGCAGGCTGCAAGGATATCACAGCTCCAGATGCGTCCACAGCATTTGAGCAGACCACCAAAGAGGCACGTACATGCAAAGTTCAGGATGTATTGGCCTTACAGCACACATGCTGTAATGGTGGTCTGTGCATGTACTCAAAATCTCCTGGGCTCTAGAAGTTTTTGACTTAGTTGAACATGTGCTATAGGCCTGACTTGTCTCAAAAACAGGTTATCTGTATTTCATGTGTGCAATTGCTCTGAGGTATCCCAGATGCATCTATTTCCCTGTGTTTCCATTATCTGGACAGAAATCCTGAACAGAAATATGGACATCTTGCCTTTAATATGAGCGGCACTAGGAAAAGAAGAAATGAGTATGACATTATATTAGCATGCACTATATTTACACTAAATTGGCTGTTGCAGTCTTGGTTGAAGTCATTATTCTTGTACTGTCTGGGCATTAGTTTGAGCATATTAATGGTATTTTAATTCTGCAGGTATTATCACCTAGTGTTTGTTTGTTTTTCTTGATTCATGCCTTTTCCTCACTATTCAGCTGTGAGATGGGTTGCAGTTTGATTGTCAGGACAGCCCTAGCTATCCATCCCGCTGAAGAAAGAAATTATTGAACACATATCCCTTTTTGCCTTCTAGGTGCTAGGCTGCTGGTGTTATGCAAGGTAAAAGAGAGCATAAATAGGGAATATAATTTGTACTTCCTTATTAATACTGTATCTCTGCTATCATTTGTCACCTTCTTTGTTACTGTAAGTGCTGTGCAGAATCTCATTAGTGGTCATGCTTTCTGGTTTCTGTTCTCTGTTTTAAATCTGTTTCTCATTTCCTGGCTGTTAGTTTTTGCTTGAGGGTTGTTTTAATTTATGGTATTGTCATTCTGACTCCTATTTGTGGTGTGAGGTGATGGTCTGTGTGCATTTCTAAGAGTTCTTGTAGCTTTCCACATTCATGAAATTCTTTCTTTCAAGGACTCCCAAGTTCATGTTATTTTGCATAACGTCTGGATAAAAATTATTGCACTTTTAAGCATCAATAAAGATTATTATAATCTGATTTAGAGTATTTTTGAGGTTTGTGTTTTAAATGCATTTTTTTTTGGCACTGGGGATTTTCCATGCCAGTGAATGAGCAATTAAACAGTTGCACAGTATTGAGGGTCTTTCAAGAACATTGTTATGTAATCTACAAGGCAGTGGTATTACAAGGATAGCTCAGAACATTTAGACCCAGCTGGGATAAAGGAAATCAGTGGCTGGTGGGTGCTCTTCTGTATTGTGCCAAGAGAGTATTTGCCATAACATAAGAGAAATTATTTTGAGAAATTGGTCTATACCTTTGTTTGTCATATAGAATTACAATTAAGTAGTAGACATCTTCAACTTAAAAAAAATAAATAAATAAATAAAGAGAGAGAGAGAGAGAGAACTGTATTTCAGGACTGCTAATCTCTACCATTAAAGAAATCATAAATTCCTCTTCCCAAAGACAGAAGTGTCTTGAAGTCATGAGGTCCTATAAAACACTGAAAGGGGGAGGAGGGAGATGGGGTGGTGGAGGGAGATGTACTCTTTATCTTTATTTGGCTTCCCTAGTTTTGAGATTTATATTCACATGATGATAGTTCTTATTCCATAACCACATGGGATGAATGTATAGTCAGTCCATTTTAATGATATGAATATGTGGGTTCAAAACCTCTGGCTGTAAAAAAGGGAGAGGTGTTTGAAAGACTTCAGAAATCTGGTGATGCTGACATCTCTGGTATTTTTTCCTTTTCTTCATGGGTTTAGTAAAATTGTGTCTCTATCCTGTTCTTCCAGATCACAGTTTATAAATTTAATACCTTCTAATTCATATCCACTTATCTTGGCTGTTTTCTTAGAAAACAAAAAAGCTTTCAGGATTTTGTCCCCGATTGATTTCCAAAGAACATCTCAAAACAACCAGCTCAGCTCACAATTTTAACAATACAGCTAAAATCCAAAACTTGTCTCATGAGTAGACTGAAAAGATGTAGATAATGAACTGTATCTACAGTACTGTAAGTACTGTAAGTATTCTTTTAAGCTTGCTGTCTGAACTCATGCAGCAATGTACATGTTTAAGTAAGGTTAACATGACTTTAGCTTTGGTGATGTTCATAAGTGTTCAGAAGAAATAATGATGAGTTTGAAGTGTGCTTCTGAACATCAAACTATCAGACTATCTTTACTTGGGCCTTTAAACACTCTTGCTAGGAAATATGACTTCATTTGATCAGTCCAAGCAGTGGATAGTTTTTGAGGGGTGGATTTGGCCTGGTGAGAAATCTAACATTGCTTTAAAAAGCGACAAATCATAATTTCTGTGTTTATATATTTATTAAGTGTTGACTCTCTTATATATAAATTATATATATAATATTATATATTATAAAATATATATATATATATATTTTTCCTCCAGATTAATGCTCTTTCCTACTTGATCCATTTTTCCTCTGGTTTTATATACACAGTAGTTTGTGCTGGAAGAGCATTGAAATGTATTAAATACTCCAAGTCAACTAACTTGTCTAAAATTGTACAGTTATGAAATCTGTTATGGTTCTGGCTGAGATAGAGTTAATTTTCTTCATAGAGGCTTGATAACACACTGAGGTTTCATTTGTTGCTGTGCAATGTTTACAGAGCCAAGGACTTCTCTGTTTCTCACGCTGCCCTGCCAGCAAGGAGGCTGGGGATGCACCAGGAGCTGGGTGGGGACACAGCCAGGACAGCTGGCCTCAACTGACCAAAGCAATGTCCCACGCCACGTGGCATCATGCTCAGCAATAACTGCTGGTGTGAAGAAGGAGGAATGGGAAGGGGGGAGGGAGACACATTCAGAGTGATGGTGTTTGTCTTCCCAAGGAACCATTCCGCATTCTGAGCCTTGCTTTTCTGGAAGTGGCTGACACCTACCTGCTGGTTGGAAGTAGCAAATGAATTCCTTGTTTTGCTTTGCTTGCATGTGTAGCTTTTGTTTTGCCTAGTAAACTGTCTTTACCCCAGCCTATGAGTTCTCACATTTTTACCTTTCCGATTCTCCCACCCGGTGAGAGCAAGCAAGCAGCTGTGTGGCACTTAGCTGCCTGCTGGAGTTAAACCACAAAAAATGCTCTACTAATTTTTTTTCAGGCTCAGTATCTTCCATCTTGAAGAAATAATTCGCCGCTTATCTGCTTTGTTCTGATCTTCTGTTTCTTTGACTTAACTCTAAAATCTAAGTTAAATATTTTCCTCCTTTTTCCTTGGCAATAGCTGAAGAAATTGCTCATCATGTTATTACGTATTTCTCTATTCTCCACCTGATGAAGAGAATGAGTGAAATCAGTCCTCTTATTAGTGGAAGTTTGATACAAAAGCAGGGTTCCATTTTCTACATTATTAGTTTATTCATTCATCCTTTAAAATTCAGTGGTTGCTCACTTTAGGTGTCTCACATACTTGGACCAATGTAACCCAATTATATAATTCTTTATTTGCATTAATCAATGGTTTAATAAATAAGGATGAGATAGAGCAATATTTTGAAATGATGAAACCCATGAGAATAGAGGAGCAAATGCATTTACTTCTTTAATTTAAAAGAGAAAAAAAAAAAAAAAAAAAAGGAACATAATTGCTGACACTGTCTCTTCTGTCCTACATGGCTAAAAATTATAGCTACATGAGATGGCAAGCCATAGTGAAAGCTGCTAATTGGGAATCCTGGAAACCCTCAATGCAGGAGTCATCTGTGGAGTCACTCAGACAGTCTAACAGTAGGAGCTTGGGCACAGAAAGGGCAGACTAATTTCAGAAGTCTCAAAAAGGGGTTCTGAAGGAATGACAGAGTTACTGACCAAAGAAAGCATTTGGTTCATATCCGCTCTTCAGAGGCTTGTTTCTCCTCTTGACTGGAAATGTTTTACTACAGGTATGCAGGTATCTAGCAATTCTGCTGTAATGACAGTAAAAGAAAAAAAAAAAGCATTAAAGGGGTGACCAACTAAAAACTTGAGCAAAACTGTGAGTTAAAAGGCACTTAGAAAGCAAGAAATAATTCCAAGAAAGATGATTTTCAAAGTCCATTAAAAATTCTGATATTAAAATATAGCCAAGAGAATTCAAATTCATTTCTACTGTGGAGAATCTCAAAGAACAGTGTGTGACCTCTTATATTATTATTATTATTATTATTATTATTATTATTATTATTATTATTATTATTATTATTATTATTGGAACTACTGAGCATTTGCTTCTCCTGCTGATTTTGTATAGGAGGCTTGGGGACTCCATGCTGCTAAAAGCAAAGCTTATGATTGTTAACTGAAGGACATGATCATAAAAGGGATTCTTATCTGTCTTAGGGCCTCTTTGCATGGGACTTTCCTTGAAAGAGAAAGAGAATGGATGAGAAAAAAGACAGTCCAGATGCTAAATTTTTACTAGTTCATCAGTCTCTGAGCAGTCCTGACTGTTTCCATGACCATCTTTTTCATCAATTTCTTTCAGCTTTTCTTTTCTTTCTCTACTTCACCTGAGGTACATTCTATAGCTCAAAGTTTTTGTTCTCTTCACCACTTCTCTATCTTTCTTACCACTGTCTTTACCTATGCGTTTCACTTTCCATATCTCTGGTAAGTATTCCACTGCTTCCCTATCCCTTCCTGCTCCTCTGCCAAGAAAAAAACAAAGCTGTGAAAATGCTTAAAAACACAACTCATACCCTTGGACAACATTTGGTGCCATTCCATGGCTAACAATTCTAGACATGGGGTGGGGGTTATACAAACTTGTTCCACCTTGTATCTATAATGTTAATGTGGACTGGAGGCCTGCTGAGGAGGTGCACCTACTGCTAGATGTTTATGTGCTGCCTAGCATAAAGGTAGCCACACATTTCCTGATTGTTCATTAGAAGCTATCACAACAACTATGATTAATGCCATGAAGAATCAGTTGACCATAATTTTATGTCTTGCATAGCTTGCAAAAGTGAACACATTGAAAATTCACAAAATGAATTATGAAATTGGTCCATGATTAGTTTGAATTTGGAATTTCTTTCTAAGACATGAAGACGTAAATAATCCATTTAGTCATCATTGTTACATATTAATTCACTGTTTGGTTAGACTCTAGGCAAGCATGTTAAGGTCATTTTAACTACTGTTTTCATTAATGATTATTATATCTGCTCCTGGAGTGTATGCAAATGAATGCTAGTATGAATTTGTCAGAATTATCTTAACTTCATTTCATTTGTCAGGCATAGCAGATTCATATCTAGTTCATTGTTTTAGGAAAGCTTTTCTGCACTTGTCTTTAATTTCATTTTGCATGCAAGGCTGGTAGTTTCTGCACTGTAGCCCATGCTTCCCGTGGGGATTTTGTTTGCACTCAAAATTGCCTCTGATGATAACACTGCACTTCAAGGCCTGCATGTGTATTCCTTTGTGTGATTGTGTACTATTCATGCATGTACCTGATGCTACTACATCCCTTCAAGAAAATAGTATAATTTATTACTATAATAAATACTGTAAAATTCACCATGTAAACTGAGGGGCAGAAAATGTTCTTTCTCCAGAGAATGCCAGTTTGCACAGGAAGCATAGCTGATATAGAAGTAAGAAAATTTTGGTGGATGTTTTTATTATTCATTTTTACATAAATACAAGATAAAGAGAAGTGGTAATTAGGACAACATAGTTGTTCCTTGTAGCAATATAAGAGCATTAAAAATCATTAAACATAATCTTATGTGTTATTGCACGTGTGGAACTTTGTAGCTGGATTACTGATGAATAGGCTACAGGAAGGCTGGTGATAGTAGTATGATATTTGTCCAATGACATTAGTTTCTGTGCTTCTTCCTCACTGCTGGGGTCATGGAATGAAGAAAAACACTGAAGTTTATCCTGGTTATAATGTTCCAGGTACTTTTCCCCTTTACTTCCCTCTCTCCATCTCCTGATGAAAAATGGCAAGTTAACACTAAAACAAAGAAGTCATTATGTTGGCAGATGTATCAATACACTTGACTACTTGATGACAGACCTCGAATGCTACATCTTTCTTTTGGGCTTTTCTAACCAGTAACTTCAGGGATTTAATCCTCAAATTACAGAATCACAGAATTTCTAGGTTGGAAGAGACCTCAAGATCATCGAGTCCAACCTCTGACCTAACACTAACAAGTCCTCCACTAAACCATATCACTAAGCTCTACATATAAACGTCTTTTAAAGACCTCTAGGGATGGTGACTCCATCACTTCCCTGGGCAGCCTGTTCCAATGTCTAACAATCCTTTCAGTAAAGAAGTTCTTCCTAACATCCAACCTAAAACTCCCCTGGTGCAATTTCAGCCCATTCCCTCCTCCTGTCACCAGGCACATGGGAGAACAGACCAACCCCCACCTCGCTACAGCCTCCTTTAATGTACTTATAAAGAGCAATAAGGTCACTCCTTTTCTCCAGGCTGAACAAACCCAGCTCCCTCAGCCGCTACTCATAAGACTTGTTCTCCAGACCCCTCACCAGCCCAATTAGCCCCACCGCAGGGCACAGCTGGGCCCCACAGCCAAGATAGCAGCACCTCACCTCGGGGGCAGCCTGGGGAAAGGATGGAAGAGAGGGCTGGACAGCAGAGGAGGAGGAGGAGGGACAAAATGTTGAATAGCAGAGGTAACACCAAAGGTGAAGAAGGACTGCACCCTTGGGGTAGAACCCACATGCGAGCAGAGAAAAAGTGTAAGGAGGAAGGAGCAGCAGAGAGGAGCTGTGAGGCACTGATCACAGCCCTCATTCCCTATCCATCTGTGATACTTGTGGGGAGGAGGTGAAGGAATTGGAGATGAAGGTGTAAAGTTGAGCCTGGGAAAAGAGAGATAGGAGAGCAAAGTGTTTCAGGGTTTGTTTTTGTTTTCACTATCCAAACCTATTTTTAACTGGCAGTAAATTATATTCATTTTCCCCAAGTTGAATCTCTTTTGCTCATGACACTAATTGGTAAGTGATCTCCCTGTGTTTATCACAACTCAGGATCATTTTCATTTTATATTCTCCCACCTGCGCTGTTGAGGAAAATGAGTGTGAGGGCTGCTGGGGGCATTTGGAAGCTGCATTTAGCAGCTGCCCAAGGTCAATCCACCACCTCCTGGGCTCAGTCTGTTCAATTCAGTCAATGCTTTCAGTTCTTAGTTTAATGAAAACCTAGCAAAATGTGCTCAGGATAGGGAGAAATATATGGTTTACCGTGTAAATGAAGTGACCAACTTTCTCTACTGAAAAACAATCAGCAAAAATAAAAAATAAAAAAAAAGCCATCAGGCTTCAGTTTGTACTGTCTATAAAGCAATCGATAAGATCAAACCTGATAGGTCTTATGCTGAACATGATGGATGATTATGTATCAAAGCAATACAAGTTTATTTTCTGATGACAACTATGAAGAAGGGCAGCTGGATATGTACGTATTGTGCTGCAAACAAAATCTACTTTTTATTAGTTTTTACAGTATAGATGAATGGGACAGAAGTAAAAAAGAAAAATCCTTTTACTTATATCCTAAAATAAAAAGACATACCCACTTATCTAGTTAGAATGGTGCTAAATTGTAATCACACATTCATTTTATGTAATTTTTCACTGAGTTGTACTGTTTATCTAATTGTTTTCCTGTAAATCTATGTAGCAACTCTTTTTGTCCAAAAAAAAACCCACAACTCTTCTGCCATTCTAAAAATACATTCTAATTTTCTTCCCTTTATTAGATGTCCTTTTTTTTTTTTTTTTTTTTTTTTTTGAATTGTTAAATTGATTCCTAATTACCCATTCCTAATTCTCATCTCAAACCATTATTTTCAGTGGATAGGTGAAAGTACCCAGCTTCCACAGGTACCTCTATTCTGCTATCATATCTGCATGGAGTACTATGGGGCTATTTACAATATCATTAATAAGATTTGTCAAGCTTTCAAACTGAGCAACAAGAAAATTTGAGTTCTAACTTGTTTCAAAATGGAGTTGCTTATATGAACATTTTTAGATTGAATGATATAGCTTTCATGCACATTGCACTTCAGAAGAAAATGGCGTTCATACTTCTAGAAAATACTTTCTTAATGTAGTAAACACTGTGAAGTTGAAGGCTGTAGGAAAAATCATTCTTAATGGAAGACTAGAGAAGAAGCACTTTGATTTTGTTGAGTGTATAAAGCTTCTTTGACCTGGTCCATTATGAACTCATAAAACATTAATTGTTTTAAAACTTGGATATCTTAAAACAAAATGAAGAAGCTGGTCTCTGAATTTGAGTAATAATAGATGTAAAATGCTACATAACTTATATTGAAACTTGTCAAGGTACACACTAAAGAATTTAGATAATCTTGCATGAAAAAATAAACAAACAAAAAAACCATCCAGGTTATTTTCTGGAGAGTGCACATAAAGTCCCAATATGATCTTAATACATGGAAAAGCTGAAGATGAGGGAAAATCCCCCAATTCCTTCGTGTCACTCAGGTAAGGCATCTACCCATGCAGCAGACATCCTCCATTGTGGGGTAGGCCAAGTATTGAACAGAATCCTCAAAACTGCAGTTGTGTGCGCTTTCCTTCCCTGCTAGTTTGCTGGTCTTCTGCAAAATTATCTCCTGTTCTCTTACCCTGTTCAAAGTTATCTTCTTCTGGATTGTGTTTTATTTCTCTTTCCCATCTTCATGACAGATATATGGAGGAATTTATTCTTCTGCTTTACCTTATCTCTCTATAAACAAATTAGGATTAATTTTGCACATGACACCAAGTTAGGTGTGTGTGTCGATCTGCTCGAGGGCAGGAAGGCTCTGCAGGAGGATCTGGATAGGCTGCACCAATGGGCTGAGGTCAACTGTATGAAGTTCAATAAGGCCAAGTGCCGGGTCCTGCACCTGGGGCGCAATAACCCCAAGCAGAGCTACAGGCTGGGAGATGAGTGGTTGGAAATCTGCCTGGAAGAGAAGGACCTGGGAGTGATGGTTGATAGTTGGCTGAATATGAGCCAGAAGTGTGCTCAGGTGGCCAAGAAGGCCAACGGCATCCTGGCTTGTATAAGAAGCAGTGTGGCCAGCAGGGCTAGGGAAGTGATCGTCCCCCTGTACTCGGCTCTGGTGAGGCCGCACCTCGAGTGCTGTGTTCAGTTTTGGGCCCCTCACTACAAGAAGGACATCGAGGTGCTTGAGCAAGTCCAGAGAAGGGTGACCAAGCTGGTGAGGGGTCTGGAGAACAAGTCTTATGAGTAGCGGCTGAGGGAGCTGGGCTTGTTCAGCCTGGAGAAGAGGAGGCTTAGGGGCGACCTTATCGCTCTCTACAGATACCTTAAAGGAGGCTGTAGTGAGGTGGGGGTTGGTCTGTTCTCCCATGTGCCTGGTGACAGGAGGAGGGAATGGGCTGAAATTGCACCAGGGGAGTTTTAGGTTGGATGTTAGGAAGAACTTCTTTACTGAAAGGATTGTTAGACATTGGAACAGGCTGCCCAGGGAAGTGATGGAGTCACCATCCCTAGAGGTCTTTAAAAGACGTTTATATGTAGAGCTTAGTGATATGGTTTAGTGGAGGACTTGTTAGTGTTAGGTCAGAGGTTGGACTCGATGATCTTGAGGTCTCTTCCAACCTAGAAATTCTGTGATTCTGTGCTTAATTCTCGTAATATCTATCAAGGGATTTAGGGGACTTTTACAGGTTTAGAAGTCTATGGGTTTACATTTGGAAATGAGTATGTGAAGGATTGCCAAATGAATAGCAAAAGGATGAATTGAGCAGCAAAATCCTCTGCTCAAAATGTTGATAGAGCTCTGCAACAAGCTGCAAAGTTTGGTTGGTCCAGGGACTAGCAAAAGAGGTGAAGAGCATCTCATTCTCACTGAGGACACAAATTCCTGGAAGAAGCCTTGGGGAACTTTTCATCTTCTGCAAGTTTATAAATAAATAAATAAATAATGTGGTAACCAATGAGCAAGACTGAGTGTTCACAGTTCTGCTCTCGTAGGTATATCTGCAGTTTTCAGAATAGTAATGGATTTTATTTTTCCTCTTTTCTGCAGTAAGGGGCAAGGTGTTTTTGGCTTTAAATGTCTTCTCATGGCTTCTGGGTTTTACTGTATTTCCACATTGAATCTGAGATATAAAAATGACTTTTTCTAAAAATTCTTAAGATTAATTTTCAATTCTGCTAATTGGAGAGCTGAATTAGTCATTAGTTTCCCTTTGACACCTTTCTCTTCTAAGAAATCTTTGCGTGCATGACAGAAAAACTCTGTAATGTATTTTTTACAGAACACAGGTTTTACAACTCCTTCTTCATTCTTTATAGTCTTTGTCTTTCCCTTTTCTTTCCTTCCCAGTGCTACAGGGTTTTTAAAGGCTTCCAAAACAGAAAAGCTTCTCAAGCCAAGAAGTACATTTAATGCAAAAAGCAAAACAAAACAGTGAAGGAAAACGTTCTAAAAGTGACCCTGCCCAGTGCTGCTTAGTAGGTGGGAATTTTAGAGAGTGAAGGCACGTTTTAAGCATTTAGAGTGAATTTAAGATTCCAGTCCCTGAACTATAAAACCTTTGTATATGTTAAAATACAGCAGATACAGAGGAATTAAAAAATAAAAATTAAAAAAAAAAATAATTAGAAAAATGAATGTATTCTGCAGAATACATTCAGCAAATCTTTTCTTTCATTTCATATCAGCCCACACAGTCTGAGGGTTCATTGTACTCTCTAGCTTTCATATTCAGATGCATTTTATTTCATGTTAAACGTGGTGCATTAGATATTTACAGACTAAACCAAGATTTTATCCCCAGCCATTTTTTCAATGGTGTATAACTTTCTTGTCTTGCTGTACACATTTAAATCATGTATGCAAAGTCTTAGCAAAACTATTTTGATAGTTTTCTCTAATAGGTTCTAATCAGAATATAGGGTGTAGTCATGGAAAAGAAGCTGTAGAAAATTGAAATTGGGCTCAACTAGTACCTGTAACTGAAATATAGTTGATGCAGGATTTCAGATGTAAAGGTTATATCTATGCTTACACCTCCTGACTTTCCATGTCAAGTTACATTAAAGTCAAATCTGTGCATATAGTACTTGCTGACTATATATGTTTATAACTTTAATCATAGTCATCATGCTTACTTCACGTATAAACCACCCTCTTCTTCTTAATCTCAGACTGACATTTAACCAAAATATTTTTAAAATCAATTTTGGGGAACGCTGAGGTTTTTCAGATCATATATTAAACACAGCAAGGAACTGATCATGCTCCTTCAAAGTTAAATGTGCAGTTAGGTGTGTTTGAGAGAAACTGCTCAGATGTAGTCTGTGAGGGAAAAAAAAAAAAAAAAGTACCTTCATGCCTTCAGGTTAATAAATGAAGAGGAAGGGGCTGTACCTGGAGTTTCATTGTGGGAGAAACTGTAGCCTTGTTCTCTTTAGGAAAAGGTCAGAGGTAATAGATTCCCAAGATAGTTTCCTGCAGGAAAGCAGGAAAAACCTTTGTAGCTGCTTCTTCTCTTGACTTTCACTTTATAGGAATTTATTTTACTTTTGCAGGTTTGCACCTAATGCATGGTAAAATCCTTGAGACAAATCAGTTTGTCCTTTTTACATAAGCTAGGAGTTTGAATTGAACTCTGGACTTTTACTTTTAAAAATAAATAAATAAATAAATAAATAAAAATAAAAAATACTGCTAAAGGTTGCAGACTTTCTCACTTTTTTTTTTTCTATCTTTTTAGCAAAACTCTTTTTCTGCTACAGATACCCACTTGAACTTTGAATGTGTTTCTTTTCAGACAGATGTCTAAAAACCATCAATTGTTATTGTATATTTATTGGGCCTTGAAGGTTTGTTTGCAGTGTAGTCAATTTTCTCTTATTCGGAATTTTTCACTGTTGCATATATGCAGATTCTCCTTCTGAGATATCTTTCTGTCATTAATGTTTCCACCAATGGTCATGCAGAGTTATCACAACAGAAGGTTTCTCAAAATCTTTACTTTCTTGCTGCTTTTAGTTTTTCTAATGTCATAATCACTGCAACAGCTGCAAACTGTGTGCACTTCTGAAGGCACCTTCTCTGTTAGTGGCTCTACAGTTACTGTTAAGTATACAAAATAGTCTGTGCTACTGTAAGATGGGCAGTAGAATGACAGCTTCCAGGTTTTATGTAGGCACAAGAACATTTCTGTAGAATTAATATATATAAATTTTATTTTTCTTCTTTTCTTTTTCTTTTTTTTTTTTATGAGGAACAAAATTATATTGTCCCTGTGGTATCAGGAGAAGAAATTTTAAAGCACAGTTGCTTCCTGTTGACCCATCACTCTCGGTAGTGTGTCTGAACATTAGTGTTGAAGAATAGCAGAAATCAGCTAGTTAGATCTATGCCTGGGATTATTTGTTTAGATTAATTGGAGATGGTTTGAGTTACAGAAACTGGATCTAAAATGGACTTTATTAAGCATATAAAGACATCGGTGGCTTTGCTGGCCAGGAGTTAGCATAATTCCACAATTCAGGTGTGACAAGCCTTGAAGGGTGAGGCAAAGAAAATGTAACCCAGTGATTGCTGAGCATAAAGTCCATTTGCAATAGGAAACTCAACTTTGAAGGCTTATCTTCAGTTTCAAAACCAGAAGATACTCTGGAATCAATGACAAAGTACACTGCTGGGAAAAAAAAAAAAAAATATATATATATATATATATATATGCATATATAGATATATAAACAGAAACACAAAAGCGCATTTAAAAAAGTTTTATATATATATATATATATATATATATATATTCCAGACCAATTTGCATTAAAATTTCTCCTTTTTGTCTCAGCAAATAAGTGTTCACTGTGCTCCTTATGTATTTTTTTTTTTTTCCCAGCTTTTTCTTATTATCCTCTCAGATTAACCAGTAGAAAAGGAAATATAAACATCCCCTAAGTACTTCAGTACTGGCTTAATTCAAACCTTTCATTGACAGGTTGCACTAACCTGGCTGACAATACACTCGAATGGAGAAGGTAGACTCATTCCCTTCTTCAGAATCTGTTGTGAAAATAGTCATTTGTAACAGAAGACAGAAAATCTTTCACCATTGCAACTTTTTGCCAGTCAAGTTGTGTGTGACTGCAGAGTTTCAAGGAAAGAATTAATGAGCATTATGGAGATAGCTTATGGTGAGGAAAGGACTGCGCATCTGTTAATGAGGGACAATTGGAAGCTTAATTTCCCAACTGCTAAAATAGTTACTGCAGAACTGTTCATTTTTTAGCTAGTCCCCAGTGAAACTGAATTCCCCTTTCATCTGCCACATAGTGTTACAAGCCCAACCTATATAATTTGGAGGTTTTCTCTGGATGAATTGCAAAGAGATTTCTCCCTTATGAATTAGATTTTATTTGGGCTTTTATAATTGCCAGTGATTTGAATTCACTCCCTTACAGCTTCTCCCATGAAGGATAATCAATACAGCAAAATGATTTGTTTGTAGGACACTGCTTATTCTGGAGGTTTATTCTTGCCTTCTCTTCTGCATGCTGTGGATGATTACCAGACAGGCACGGTCAAATCTTTAAATGTAATGAAGTGTCAGTATTTCATTTTAGCTGGTTACATAGTAAAAATACACATATTAGAGGGATTAATATCTCATTTTGGTTTATAACATTAAAAATAACTACATCACACTCTCTTCATTTGGTTCATGGTCCTGTCTGTTGCTAAGAAACCCTTCCAGAAGGTAGCTTTGAACCTTCTCAGCATTTTCATCTGTAGTTACCTTGTCAAACCATAGGATACTGCTGCTATGCTGCCGAAATTTATGTTTCTTGCTGAAAGTAATGAAACCATTGTGTAGATAAGCAGCTAATTCATTGGTCTTTCAAAGCATTATGCATTCATTCTTCTTTGATATTTCTCATTTCAATTTTTAAAATGTAGCATTTAAGGTACTCCATAGTAAAAAAGTGTGCAAAAGACAAAGGTAGTCATGACATATTTCAATTTGATTTGGACCCTCCCTTCTTGTGCACTGGGCTTGTGTCATAAACAAATATGCTTCTTCATATCCCCAAATGCCTGCCTTCCTCAATCTATGAGCAGATTCCAATACAACAGTCTATTTCCATGCTATGAACCAAAACGTTTGGTGCTTTTTTTTTTCTTTATTTGTGCTTCAAATACAACATGTTTTGGGATAGTTGCAGGAAAGAAAAAAAAAAAAAAAAAAGGAAGAAAAAAAATATCAGTCTCTCAGAGAGAAAGGTTTCTTCTACTGTTTCATAAAATTTAAGTGATTTAAGTGCAACACATTTAACCTAGTAGCTGTTGATTGACAGTTTCAGAAATTAGCTATGCTGAACTCTGCATTTTTAGCTGCATATGGAGTACTATATAAATATAACCTATATATACATAACAATGTGTATATATATGTAAGTATAGTGTTTATTTATTCAGAAAACACATCTACAGAGTCTATAATACCAACATCTCTTTAGTAAAATATCAATTTTAACATCAGATAAACATTGCAAAGTTCAGCACATATTGAACTAGAAATACCTCTGAGAGAATATTTATGAATTGTCAAGTAAGAGTTTGTTTTTCAAATTAGTGAACTTCAAATCAGTTCCAAAAGAAAGCAGTTATGGAGGAAAAGTTTCCCACTAGGAAAAATTAAATCAGCCAGGAACTGAATGATTATTTGAGAGGAAAAATAAATCTGACCATTATAGTATGAAGTTGCTTTATTAACTTTTTTGTTATCTGAGTTTTTCCTTTTTCTTTCTCAATAATCCAAATAGATGTCTTTTTTTTTTTCTAGTACTTTATATTTTAATATGGATGTATGTTTATATCACCATATTTGTAACAGAAACATATGCTTATCTAGCTGTATTCACATGTGAAGGCTAGCATTGTATATTTTGTCAATACTGTGTCAAACCCTCAGCAAGTGGAAAGTGAAGTGGTTCCATTGGCTTCAACAGAACTGTGCCTGGTGCTGACTTATTCCATTGTTTCATTTCACCTGGATTTTGAGTACTTCCAAAAACATGTCAGTCTATGAATAAGTTTTCCAAAAGTACAAAGGTATCAATATCTTTCATATTAAAAAAAAAAATCAAAAAAAAAAATTCTTATTATGCCAAAAGAATCTGAAGACTGTAATTCCTAATACTGTCTGTCCCTGCAAACTTTATGTTATTCAGCTTTCTGTGCTGCATGACAGTTCTTCACCTGAAAGGTTAAGGCAGTCTTTAAAATCTGCTTGGCTTGCCATACTGCATTTTTATTTTTAGATAGCTAACTTCAATAAAGAAAAGAAATAAAAATATAGAACAAAGTTAGCTTGGATTTCCCAGGTGATAGCATCTATGGTTTTAATATTGAATATCAGACAAATAATTTAGGGTGGCTCTTACAACTATATATATTACTGTGAAAATGTCAAAACTTTATGAAATTTATCCGTGAAAGCCTCACTTCCTTCACTTACAAAATATTGTTACCATAGGTAATTCAGTATCTACAAACATTCAAATTAAAAGAGTTTTGAAGTTTTAGAACTGATGCCTCCTCTTGGCTGAGTAGCTAAACAATATTGTTTAAAGTATGGAGAAGTTGCTTAACTGAGCAGTGGTCACAGGCATTGACTTCAGCCACAAAACCATGTGTAAAACTATACTGGATATTCTGGCTCAGCTAATTATTTAAAGACATTTCATGTATGAAAATTAACTTCAAATGAATGATATCCCAAAGCTTTTCAGAGCAAGGGAAAGAAAGATGGAAATGGAGCAGAATCTGGCTCAACATTTTGCATTTTCTCTACCAACCAAACATTTTGATAGTCAAGTTTTTCTGTCACATTTCACTCCCCTTATCAGGTATTTACACACATGGATAAGATCCCCCTGAGCCTTCCCTGCTCCAAGTTGAACATTCCTAATTCTTTCAACTTCATGTGACAGGTGCTTCAGTGCCTTAATCATTTTTGTGGCCTTTTGCTGGACTTGCTCTAGTATGTCCATGTCTCTTATACTGGGGAACCCAGCATTGGACCCAGCACTCCAAATGTGTCCCACCAAGGCTGAGCAAAGGGGAAGGATCACCTCCCTCAACCTGCTTTCAGCACTTTCTCTAATTCAGGCAAGGAAGCTTCTGGCCATCTTCACTCCAAGGGCACATTGCTAATTCATGGTCAATGTGGTGTCCACCAGAACACCCAAATCCTTTTCTGCAAAGCCGCCTTCCAGTCAGTTCACAGAATCACAGGCTGAGGTCAGAGGAACCTCTGGAAGTCATCTGGTCCAACCTCCCTGGTCAAACAGGGCCACCTATAGCAAGTAGCCCAGGACCATGTCCACTTAGTCCCCAACATGTACTGGTGCATTCCCCCCAGATACAGTACTTTACACTTGTCTTTATTGAACTGCATGAAGTTCCCATCAGACCATTTCTCCAGTCTGTTGAGGTCCCTCTGAAGAGCAGCACAACCCTCTGGAGTACCAAGTACTCCTCACAGTTCTGTGTCACCTGCAGATTCTCTGAGGATATATTCTGTCCTACCATCCAGGTCTGTAATGAAGACATTGGAAAGTATTGGCCCCAGTATCAACACTTGGAGTACACCTTTAGGAACGGTCCTTCAACTAAACTTTTTGCCACTGATTACAATTCCTTAAATCTAGCATTTGAGTCAGTTGTCAATCCACTTCACTGTCCACTTATCTAGTTCATACTTCATCAATTTGCTTATGAGGTTTTGTAGGAAATTTAAGAGCCTTGCAGAGTAAACAACACCCACCATTCTCCACTCATCCATCAAGACCATAATTTCATCATAGACAGTTATCAGGTCAGTCATGTATTATCTCTCCTTCACAAATCTATTTTGACTCTTCCCAGTTACCATCCTGACTTTCATCCTTGGACATGGTTTCCAGGATTATTTGCCCCATTGCCTTCCCAGGGATTGAGGCGAAGGTGACCAGCCTGTAGTTGTCTACATGCTCCATCTGGCCGTGCTTGAAGATAAGGGTGACATTTTCTTTTTTCAAATCCTCATGAACTTCCCCACTTGCCACAACCTTTTGTAGATAATCAAATAGCCTCCCAGTGACATCAAACAGCTCCTTCATCAGTCATGGATGAATCCCATCTGGTCTCAGCAGCTTGTGTACATCCAAGTTGTTTAAATGTTGCCTAATATTCCATTATGGTCCTCCACCAAGGATAAGTCTTCCTTGCTCCAAACTTTCCTACAGGTCTCAAGGGCCTGTGGATTTCTGAGGGCAAATCTTGATAGAAGAGACCCAGGTGAAAAAGGCATTGAGTGCCTAGGCCTTGTTAGTATGTAACTTATCCTTTTCCACGTCCCCTGTCACTGTCCTTTGCCCCATTCAGCAGTGGGTTCAAATTTCCCTCATCTTCCTTTTGCTGATGAAATATCTTTAGGAGACCTTTCTGTCCCCCTTCCGATCATGTTTCCACTTTCTGATACTTCATTTTTATATTTTGTCAGGTGCTCCTTGTTTATCTCTACAGGCCTCCTGCCACATTTTCTTGGATTCCTGCTCGTGGGGCTGGAAAATCCTTCAGCTTGAAGGATATAATCCCTGAAAATCAACCCCCTCTCCATTCTTCTCTCCAGGACCATTTTCCATGGCGTACTTTGAAGCTATTCCCTGAACAGGCCAATATCTGCTGTCCTGAGTCCAGGGTTGTAATACTAATTTTCACCCTTATCACCCCTCTCAGGATCTCGAACTCTGCCATCTCATGGTCAATGCAGCCAAGGCTGTCTCCAGTCTTCACAACTATGACCAGTTTCTCCTCATTTCCAAGAATGAGGCTCAGCAGTGTACCTCTGCTAGTCAGCTCGTTGATCACTTATGTCAGAAAGTTATCATCAGTGCACTGCAGAATGCTTGTGCCCTGCTGTATTGCCTTCCCTCTATTTTGAATTTTTTTTAGATGATGTGCTTCAGTCACGAGACATTTAAATAACTGAAAGGCTTAAAATATTATAAAATAATTGAAAATTAAATCAATAATGAGAAACCACTACCTCTTGATTTCTGAAGTGAGAAAGTAGGATATAAATCTGACCCATCTCTTTGCCAGAATACATTTGTTTGTTGGTTTTTTTTGTTCTTTTTTTTTTTGTTGTTGTTGTTCTTTTTTTTTTTTGGGGGGGGGGGTGTTTTGTTTTTTCTCTGTGTGTTTGTGTTTTTAAATATTTGCTCTGGATATTTTATCTTTGGATAATGAATCCTTCTGGGCCAACATTATAGCATTTCTGGAATTTACTTTTTATAAAGTATTTCAAGGCAGGAGGTGAGCATGAACAGGAAGGAAATAGTTTCAGAGAAACAGTAGTGGAGCAATTTGTCCAAAGGCCAAACCACAAAGTCAGATCATGAGTGGTCAAGCTTTCTGCTCTCCACAGTCCTCACAGGGAAGGAATGATCCTTATTTTAGGTAGTTCCCACCTGTTCTCTCACTATGTCCAAAACAGCAAGACTCACAAGGATTGTTTAACAAGAGAATTTGTGATTAGGGCAAGACAAGTTGGGAAATAGTGGCCTCTGCAGTTCTGCCTTTTCACAAACTGAGAGAAGCCAGATAAGATGCAGTCACTGCCAGGTCCATACTGAATTTTCTGGGCCAAGTAAATTTGCTGTTATTTCACTTGCTTAGTGGATTCAAGACAAAAATTTCTGAGGAAGATCAGAACTAATTTTTATGGCGCTTATAGCAAAAGTCCATTTCTGAGAAGATAAACTGAGGCCTGCAGGAGATGTATAGATGTACGTGCAATTGAAAAAAAAAAAATCTTTGTGTGGAGTACTGCAATTCACCTGTAAATTTTAAAAATTGATGTAAAAATGGTTTTATGTAGTGATTTTCATCATAACATATTGAGAGGTAGTGTAGACTTAGAATAAAACTCTGCTTAGAATAAAAGTTTTATTTCAAATCAGGAAGATACTGTTGAGAATAGAAAGTAAGATTGTAAATGGGACATACAAAAATAAGGTTAAAATCTCAGTGTTTCAATGCAGAACAACAACAACAAAAAAATGTAAGGAATTTTGCAGGAAGATAGGTCCATGAATTATTTTTTTTGTTTTGATAAAGTTGTTGCCAGAGACAACAAGAAGTGCTGGAAAAGCCTTGTTAAGTCATTTAGTCCATTCCTCAATCCCCTGCCAGTGCAGGATTATTCCTCAGAGTACATTCTCCTTTGTCTTGTCCAAGTGCAACTGCATATGACTCAAGCAATGGGTTTGCACCACTTCTCTTGGGAAGTATTTCTACAATCTAATAGGTATTATTAAGAAGTTTTGCTAAATGTTCCTTCAGTCAATTTTAACCCATTAATTTTACTGACATGCTTGTGGTTCACCTTAACCAGCACATTTGTCTTGTTAGTGTTCCAATCTTCATTAACTTGTATATGACCAGTACATTTAAGTTTTAAGGTTATCTTTTTTTTTTTTTTTTTTTGCTATATTTGCAAGAGAGTTTCTGCAGTTGTTTTTGCTGCTGTGCTATGAATTATGCCCAGTTTCTTGATTTTCTTTGATATTCTACTTCTTTTTCCTCCTATTTCTATACTTACCTCATTTTACCTGGTATCTACCTAGTAATATTATAAGTTTTCAATTATAACAATGATTATTTCTGATTATCTCAGTCAATGTATCTCTTTCCTTCTGAAGAGGGCTGTTAACACAAACCATACTATGTTGTTAAAGACTGAGGCAGGTTGAAAAATGCTCCATGCTGTTGGCAGAAATAAGAAGTATATTTAGAAATAAAATCTCATTTAATATTTTACATTTCATAATTTCACATTTCATGTGCTTTTAATTACTTTCTATTACAGAACATATAATGATTACATATAATACTTATCCTGACCTCAGTAGGAATGTTCCCCCTCACTTTGTCATCTACTCATGATGTGTAGTCATTTCAAGAGGGAACACTTCTGTGGTCTTGTCAGACTTGAAGGAGTAGAAGGGACACTACTAGTTTGTCAATTTTTTTTCTCTGTTTTAAAACATTCTGCCCTAGACATAATTTCAGCTGATGTGTCCAGAGACATGTTCCTTGAAGAATCGCTCGAGTATTCTCACACAGTTGTCTTTCCAAAGACCTTTTGAATATACCAGAATTGAACTCATAAAATTATAGAATCATAGAATATCCCAAGCTGGAAGGGATCCACAAGGATCATTGAGTCCAACTCCTGACTCCACATAGGTCTATCCAAAAATTAGAATTCAGACCATATGACTAAGAGCACAGTCCAAACAGTTCTTAAACTCCAACAAGCTTGGTGACATGACTACATCCCTGGGGAGCCCGTTCCAGTGTGTGTCCACCATCTCGGTGAAGAATCTCTGCCTTATGTCCAGCCTGAACCTCTCCTGTCACAGCTTGTATATCTTCCCCTCTAAGCCCTTCACCACCTTTGTAGCCCTTCTCTGGACACTCCCGAGTTCAGGACTGAACAGCCATTTTAGCCAATGTAGAGAAGTGTAAGACAAACTTTCAAAGAGTTTTCTAATTCATTCCTTGGAAATTATATTTATATGGCATGTCTTAATGTTTTTTTTTCCTCTTACTCTTCTTTCAGCCACCAACTTGATATCAACTGGTAAAGCTTTCTAAGAATATCCTGAACTGGGCTAGAAAACAGTTATGGAAGATTAAAAATAAATAAATAAATAAAGGTGCCTAGGTGATTTAGAAACTTAGAATTAGTGTTTTTACCAGGGAAAGAGGTTTTGAGGCTTAAGAGGCTTTAGAGGATTCCTATGTTCTTCCAAAGTGTATAGTAGTGAGAAACTCTGCTGTGAAATGGAGTGGAATGAACCAGCTCTAGGGATATTGTTCTCCTTGTTTTATAAAAATGTTTTCATTAAGGACTAGACAAATATCATTCTTTGGTATTTTGTCGTCTGCAGAGAATCACTGCCAGACAACCACAGCAAGCATCACATTCCAAAATCAAAATTTTATAGATAGGAATTTGAGAAAGTGTCTCCAGTTAGTTGCAATTTTTGTATATTTATTTATTTATTTATTTAGTGTAGTGTTCTGTACTGAAAACAGAGGAGCCAAACAAAAGGAGAAGCAATGGCATGTCACTTCTCAATGAAGTGCAAAGAAATAATTCTTGAATGATGGCATTTGGTTGGAGAATGTAATCAATATGGTTTCACCTAATATTTGAAGATATTGCCATGTTATGTTTGCCAGTAAAGTTGAAGAGTCATTGAGAAGGAAAACTTGCTCAATTATCTAAAATGAGCTATTCTCTGTCATTTGTAGAGTCTATGCTCTCCATATACTGTGCCTTTTTTTTTTTTTTTCTGGCTGCTACCTGTCCTTTTGCGAGTATTAAATCCTCATTAACTTCAGATGTATATCTGTATATCCTTATAAGCTCCTGCAAAGGGAAACAGAGTGATCATGAATAGGAGACAACCTGCTAATAGTGTGTGAAGCTGTCTTGCTGTTCAAATATGAGATAGTCTGAAAAACATTAAGAGCCTATTTTCTAGTCCTGTCCCTCACAACAAGTATTTGTCATATTCAATAAGTTTCTGTGTATATGCTTATTCTTAAATGTTTCAACCAAGGGATCTTCTAACAGTTTTCTTGAAGGTTTGTTTTTGTTTGTTTGTTTGTTTTCCATAACACAGGGAATTTCAGATGCTTCTTCTTAATTCTATCCCATTCTACTTTACAAATTCCTTTTGAAGTCCTCATTACTTCCTTTTCTCATTTGTGCTTCTGTTATTTAAATTGATGTTGTTGCTGGTTTTTGTTGTTGTTGGTTTTTTTTAATCCTTGTTCTACCCTATTCTCATGTCCTAACTGTTTCTGCTGTTGGTTAATGATGCTATATATAGGAGCATACAATTGACTCCTTTATTATTGCTTCATTACAACACTTGAACTGAAGGTAGAACACCATTAGCCAAATATGTGTCCCACCTACATCTAAGATTGTGTTTTTTCTAGACTGAAGCACAGATACTTCTTTCCATGCTTACAGGTTTACTGTATCCTCTGCTTCTCAGTACTAATTCTGATTCTGTATCTGGACTTTTTTACCTGCAGAGGGCCCTGTGGGTCTCAGAAGGAAGAGTAACAGAGAAGAGAAATAGGCTCCAGAGGAACAAGCACTTCCTAAGGATAAGTCTCCAGAATCAGAACCACAACTGTAAATTTTTTGGGGTAACATACTAGTCTTTTGTTTAACTACAGTATTAAGCACAGGTACAGTGCTTTATAAGCAAAAATCATATGTTGTGAATCTTTAACCAGAACTGCTAATCACAACATTTAAACATACTCATACATGCTAGGTCACTTTCCACAATAATTTAAATTTCCTATACTCACTAGTTTTAATATAATTAGGTGAGAGTATATATATTAGGTGAGAGTTAAACAGGTTAGGATTTGTCTCCAGAGATAAAAAAGTCCAGCTCTAGTACTTGAGGTTATGCCGTAAAACACTTGTTCAGCTAAGACTGACAAACTTACTAAAGATTTACATTGTAAAAATTGCAAACAGGAAGAGATGCTGTAAACATAAGTAGTTTTTCACAGATGTCAGTCTCAAAAGCAGTGTCACAGACACAGCCACTGAAACGTGTCAAAATGAAGAATAGGTGAAAAAATAGCATTCATGCTTTGACAAAGTACTTGACTAATCAAGTCAAAGATGGAAGTAATTTCAATTGCTGCTTATTATGATGATATGGATGATTTCCGTAGATGCTAGAAGCCCAGAGCAGATCCTATTTTACTAGACAGTACGCAAACTCTTAGAAAGACACTGAAAGGATAAAATTCACCAAGTGTGTATAATTGCCAGAAAGGAAAAAATATGTTCCTGGACTATTTGAAGTCATGTCATGTGACTACCTAGGCTTGCAGTACATTTGCTTTGATAATATAGACTCAGTGAACCTTTTTAAGTCTAGTTTGCTCTACTCTAATAATTCCATAGGTTTTCTTAGTATTTGCCACTTCCTTAGTGGCACCTTAGTGACACCTTAGTGGCAGCAGACATGCCAATTCTTTTCCTATGGATTTACATGGATTTCTATTACACTGTTCACCTCTTGCAGGTAAGCAGAATTAAGAATTAGTATCTCTGACATCATAGTGGTATGTTACCCATCTTTATTTTATTCTCCTTAGCAGTTATTCTGAATTATCCTGCCCTCTGCTCTCCCAGATTTCCAGAAGAGGTCCCACAAAAGCAGTGAGGTACTGGAATATGTAACTCCTAGAAATTTTAAAACAAGTGATCTGTTGTTAACTTATTTAGATTCCAGGACAATTTCGTTCCCATCACCCACATGTCTTTATATTTGCAGTTTTAAAAATTATTTTTCTCATCTAATTGAGTACCTCTCTTTTTCATCTGACTTCTATGTTTGGATTACTGTATCTGACACAGTTCCTTGTGCACCAGCTCAGCCTTCAGATCCCACTGAATTCAATGGGATCTTTGGAATTGAGAACAAGTCTGGGGCCTTTGACCATAACACAAACATATGTTATAAATCATTTTTAACTTATATTAGCAAAGAACTACTACAGTGTAGTTTATTCTATTTGTTCTGCAATAACTATTTTTTTTTTTTTCAGGAAATCTTTACAAGTGAAGTCACATCTTGTATCTGATCATCAGAATTATAAATATGAAAGATAACTGGCTTGGAATTAGATAGCAGATACTAAAAGTGCCTTTAGGAATTCAAAATTATGCTTTTGTATGTGGAGAGCATTTTAACTTTAAATTTTCTGGTATCTGTAATAAATCAAATTATTTTTTTTAAGACCCTTTCATTTAGCATGGGTTTTTAAATATAGCATAAGCTGTTTCTTGCATTACCTATAAAAAAAAAAAAAGTAAATTATTCATGCTACCTGTATTCAGTGACCTGCAGATGAACCTCCCCAGACCACAAATGACCTGCTGCAGCACAAATAATAAGGATCCATTGCTAGCCTGCATGCACAAGCATCCAAATGAACCTTTCAAAGCTGTAATTACAACTAATGTTACATTTAATTTGGCCGCAGCAGGTGATTTGTTGGTAAATATAATATTTTGATCAGTCTGAGAAAAATCCTTGAATTGTATCTTTCTGATATCAGAGAATCAAAAACCTTGTAAGTGATCTTATTTGTATGCTTTAGGCTTGATTCTCAAAGCAATTCTGCAGACCTCACTGGTGGTATATAGGATCTATTTTAAGTTACAGTGATTAGATTCCTGTCCTGTTTTTCATTACACACAGTACTAATATATTCCCAGAGGTTCAAATAATTTTCCCCTACATGCCACTTCACTCCTTAAATGATATTTATTTTTCATCACTTAAATTCTTCAATTTTCTCAATTAGCTCTTGAGAAAAAAAAAAAAAAAAGTGAATAAAATCCCTTCAGTATTTACTTCCTTCATCATATGAAAGGAAGTTTGGTTGTCTTCATTTTTGTCTTTAATGTATTTGAACAATCTCCACAGTAATATGAAACTGGCAATACTAAAGACCTTTGACTGACTGGAGGCTTCTGGAGGAGATAAGATATTTTTACAACAAAATTCAGATCTGATTGTGTTACTGAATCCGCACTCAAAGAAAATAAAATTATTTTGATTTGTTGACAAAAAACTAAGGTAGTATAAAATTGGAATATCAGCTACTAAAAATTCATGATTTTACTACTCTTCCAACCATTACTCATATTCACATTTCAGCTGTTGAACATGACATGAGCTCTCTCACACTGACTCAAGTGGCAGCTATGATCACGGCCACAAGATGTGGAAAAGGCTGTGATCATGTCCCTGCTTTCTCACTTTCTACTACTGTTGTATCAAAATTTGTTAGCATGTCCCTCTCAACTCACTCTTCTCTATAGAGCTTCACCATCAAAAAAACATCCTTAGACATCCTAATACAGAGCCTGGAATCTAAGCAAATGCATATTATTTGTTGGAAGTCTTTATAATATGTCAATGGAATGGGAGTAATGTTTCCTACGTATATTGTAAAGATATTGGCAGTGTATTCTTTATAACCTTTGAGAGCTTTGAAGGAAACACTATTGAAGATTTGTGTATCACTTGTGGTATTTTGAAATCTGACTGATGACAGAAAGCATACTCATTCCTAGCTGTTAAATTATGTATAAGACAACTTTTCCAAGTTGCTGCAGTTTCATTTTGAGCATACAGTGACCCACATTTGGAAAAAGCCATACAATTTGGAGAGGAATTGACACGCAACGTTGTCCTCCTGGTAAGATTCAATGCACTCTATGAAACGGTATAGTAAAGCTCACATTATACATGGTAAATGGTAACTATTGTATTATTCTGAGTCCACTTTGCTACTGCAAGGGATTCAAATCCATAGCCTGCAATGTGTTCTTCAAACACAGGTTAGATAACACCTTTTCAGTTCAAGTCTAGAAACCATTGCTGTTAACTCCTATGCCTTGTCAGTTATACCATACTTACAAGACTGTCCTCTGAGTAAAGTTCCAGGACTGCTGCCAAATCTAGCAATTATGTGTTTTATTGTGATTTTAAGACTTTTAGTTTTAAAGGATAAAGTATTCTTAATGCATTTTAAAACCTTAAAATATGAAAGCATTATATTCACTTAAAAAGACCACTGACCTGTATCAGTATTGTGGGATTATTAGAGAATACTGCCCACAGGACAACTTAACCAGAAACCTACCTACCTACTTGCACATATGTAATCTACCTCCTGTTGATATTCAGTTAAATTCTATGTAGTGTCAGTAAGGTTTGTTAGGTGTTAATATTTTTTGTTTTGTTTTGCTTTTGTTTTTCCATCTGATTAGAAGTCATGAGTAGTTTTGTTTCCTTCTCCTTTCCTTTCAGTGAAGATCTTTGTAGTATGTAAGCTAAGTTGACACAGATCACATGGAAAAAAATATTGCATTTGAAGACTGACAGGCATAACTGATAGGAATTGACTACGCGGATCCGTCAAAATTTATCAATAGAGAATGTTTCTGTCTTATTTGGTTTTCCTCCTTCTCTGAATATTAATATGCTTTTTAAAATGTAGGTAAATCAATGCAAAAAGAGTAAGAATTAATCCACATGTCAAAACAAATCAGCCAGGGTATCTACAGGTTTGTGGGATCTGGCAAAAGATTCAAGAGGTTCTACAGGCTTCTGGGGTCTGAAAGGATGCCTGGAGGATTTTGTAGTAATATATTTGGAAAAGACTCAAGTCACATAGGTGGCCCAATGAGTGTGAGCCATATTGAGTCCATTATAAAGCCTTGTGCTCAGTCTCAGTTATTGGTTTCGTTTATCCTGTATGCTTTCAGGGATCTAACAAACGCTGTAGATTGACTGCTGTTTGAGAATTCAGCACAGGTGTCTCTGTCATTAAAACAAGTCAGCTGAATGAAGGCTGGTAGCATACTTGCTAACTTTTTAGTTCAGGCAGTTAATTGGAATAAAAGTACAGCTAATTTAGTAGAATCGTTTGTAGCAGGATGACTGTCCTTATCACATCACATCTCTGTAGCCCACATATCATTTGGTCATAAGAAACACAAAGAAGCATCTTCTAGGTATTATAGGTATTTGACAATGAGATGCCAAGGCATGTTAAAAAAAAAAAATAATAATATAGCTCTCTGGATCTTTTGTACTACATTTCAAAAACCACAAGCAAATCAAACAGCACTCTGTGAGCAGGGATTTTTATTATTTTTTTTCTTAGGATATCTATTACATTTTGGTTTTGTGTAGCGTATAGCTACCCAAGGAACTACAAAATGTAGACAAAGGACCTAGTAAGTCAAAATTACCATGTGAGTGCTGTCATAATTCAGTTTAATTTGTTATATAAAGTGCAGGTGGTGACTTATTCCAGCACTGGAAACTCATGCTTAGGTTTTCAAATATCAGAGCTGTGTCTTTCATAGCAGTCAGCCTTTGACCCAGGTCTGCTCCTGTTAAGCAAAGTTGGAGTGGCAAGCCTGAGGTGCCTTCCCTGAATATCCAACGTCGGGACCCTCAGGTCTGTTTCAACATCCAGGTGGCTTCGCTTGTGAAAATGCCGAGCGGCCTGTTGTGTCCAGCTTTGGTCCAGGCCCAGTCAGAGCACTTTGATTTAGATATTGTCAGCTGAGCAGAAGCCAGCAGCAGCCATTGAGGCCTGCCAGGCATTGTGCTGGGGAGGGCCACGGGGCCACGCAGCTGCCTGGCCCGCAACTGCAGCTGCCGAGATCTGGAGCTGGCAGGGCTGCCTCGGCCTTCATCAAGGAGCTGAACTTGCTGGGAGGAGAAATGCTGTAATACAAAGGAACTGGTAGTTACAAAAAAAGGGAGATTACTACCAGAGCACCTATTGATGAAAGACTGTAACAGGGATACTGTCGGCTTTTGGAAAGTGTTCCCACTTGTGTTTTTGATAATGTTGGCCTATGGAATGAGAATGTGTACTCTGCTGAGTTGTAATAACACTTAGGAATGTACTAGCCCACAAACTGTGCATCGTAAAACTGTTGTTTTCACATTTTCCTAATAAAATGCCATGGCGCTGTAAATCTGTTTTTATTTTATTTGTAATGGCAGAAATGTGTTTATCATAAAATCAAATCCTTTTTCAAAATGTAGGCCATAGGACAGTGATATAATTCATCCTTTTGGGGATCTTGGTTTGCATCACTACAGTCCAAACAAAAACAAAAACAAAAACAAACAAACAAACAAACAAATGCAGTATGTTACTTAAATTCTTTTACTTTCAAAATGCATCATAAAATTAAATGTCTGTGCCAACACTGCAATTTGTAGCAAGGTGAATCAGAAATGTATTAAGCAGTTAAATGATGACGTGGGGTAAGGCACAACTATCTGAAATATTTGTGACAGGGGCCAAGTGTGAAATGGCAAACAGCACTGACAGGTTGTGGTAAAATTGAATGTGTTCAAGTTTTAATTTATCAAAGTTTCCTTTCATCCATAGCACCAAACATACAATCACCTATTAATAAAATGTAAAATTGTGCTTCAGACTACAAATCATGAGGTTATAATAAGATTTACTCAAAAACAAACAAACAAAAAATACCATTCTACTGCACTCTTTTGTGATATAAGTATGTACGAGCACCTTATCCTTATAACAGTATAAAAACATGTGAAGTTGCAATGAAGAAATGCATGGGATTAAATGCATAAGAGCACTCTTCAGCAACTTAGTTGTATCAAAATTTCACACATGTGGAAAATATTTATCAATTAACCATAACAAATCAAGAAAGAACTACAAATTCATTGTGAATTGCAACATAAATGTAATTTTAGAAATAACCACACACACACACACACAAAAAATAATAATAGTAATAATAGCTTATATCCAAATAGAAGTTACCATGCAACAATCTATTATTTTCTCATTCTCTCAGTCCTCCTGATACAGTACCTGAAGTACAAAGTGTAGAGGTTTGTGGATATCATGAATTGTTAGTGGGGAATACTGTAATTTTAACAAAATAGAGCCATAAATATCTGTATTAGTAGAACATTTTGATCTGTCCACTTGATTTTTCACTTGAGAGGGTAACAGTTTCATCTTATTCCACTTGAGAGGGCTGATCCTTTCATAATAAGTACCATTTAACTATAAGACATCGAATACAAATATCAAACAAACACTCTTAATATCTCTGCTGTTCCCTTCCGGGAACCACCTAAACCAATTTGAATAGAGAGCTGAAAGTGGGAGAATCATCACCCCAAAGATAAAAAGAAAAGACTAAACACACTTGAGAAGATCCAAAAAGAGGAAGTTTAACTAGGCTCTGATTGAGGAAGCCTCTCATGGTTTCATTATCTTCTATTCATCTCATATGGCACTATCAGAACGATTACACTGTGGGATTTTTTTTTCTAGAATGAGCAGGCCTCTGATGAGATTGTCTCAACACATTTAAGAAGCCAAGCAAATAAAATATGATTTAGGATACAAATTGAAACATGCTATTGATACAAAATTTATAATAAAATTACATTACAGGAGCTCTATCTGAAAGAATCTATGTTTCTCCTATTTATAAAACATATTGTACCAGACTTTCAGTGGAGATACGTTTTCATAGCTTGTTCACTTTCATAGACACATGCAAATCTACGCCAGGTGAGGATCTTGCCTAATACCAATTTTCTTCATAACGTTCCAGCAAGGGATTTAATGCAGATTTAAAGGTATATTTCCTCTCTTAGTGCTTATATTGTGTTCTTTGTGTTCTTCAGCTATCCACAGATGACTGAAACAGAGGTTATGAATTGATCAATAACAGAAAGAAAAAAAAGGGAAGAAAACCTAACCAGACAAGGCCAACCACTTGGTAGTAGATGCGTCTTTGAGAAATAAGTTTCAAGGGATTGAAGATGATAAGAAAGGCTTGTGAACATCCATGCCCTCTGAGTCCCCAGGACTGCTTATTCCAACCCATCTTTGCAATGGCACATTTCACTGTTGGAATGCTCTTAGCAGAGGATCCACTCAAACAGGAGGATAGTCTTTGGGATGGGGAAGATTGCTGAAGATTTTTTTCTGAATTTGTTGTAAAGTGACTGAAACTGTATCCTTCAAAGTCTGAGTTTCCTTTTTTAAAAAGTTTCCAGAAATGTGCATTTCAGGAATGTGCAGACAAATCTCTCTACCTCAAAAATATTTACAAAGAAGTTAATAATTATTCAGTAGAAGTTATTGGAGATTTGCCATATGTAAATCTAGGCAACTGAATCAAATGGGTGCCTATAATTAATGGCTAAAAATGCAGGTCAAATATCTCACAAATATTTAATATACCCAGTTGCAAAATCAGAGAAATTTCTTAAATCCCCAGTAAAAGTACAACATGTCCCCTGGATATGCTGCAGATTTGGGCCTCTCATCATGCACTTGAGTAGCTTAGCAAGAGTTTAAAAGGATGATGTGTCAAAAGAGATACAATTCCGCTAGGAAATTTAGCCCATAAGGAAACAGTCCTGAGATCTCAGACTTGATGTTCCCATAACGTGTATCGAGGTACTTCTGAGTCAATTTTTTTTTTGCAAAAGAATAAAATAATATTTTATTTTTTTCAATATTGGGGGAAAGAAGGAAAGAAGGAAAGAAGGAAAGAAGGAAGGAAGGAAGGAAGGAAGGAAGGAAGGAAGGAAGGAAGGAAGGAAGGAAGGAAGGAAGGAAGGAAGGAAGGAAGGAAGGAAGGAAGGAAGGAAGGAAGGAAGGAAGGAAGGAAAGAAAGAAAGAAAGAAAGAAAGAAAGAAAGAAAGAAAGAAAGAAAGAAAGAAAGAAAGAAAGAAAGAAAGAAAGAAAGAAAGAAAGAAAGAAAGAAAGAAAGAAAGAAAGAAAGAAAGAAAGAAAGAAAGAAAGAAAGAAAGAAAGAAAGAAAGAAAGAAAGAAAGAAAGAAAGAAAGAAAGAAAAAGAAAGAAAGAAAGCTATTTGGTAATCTATTTTTATTTTATTTAAACTGCTTATGTCATAAAGTCCACTTGCTAGTATGCTTTAGTGATTTGAACCTGATGTAATCAAAGCGATTCTTTGTTTAGTAGCAAAAAACTACAGTGGAAACAAGTGACAGACTTGCATATTTAAAAGAAAAATCTGTAAAATGGAGGCAGAGTAGGGATTAGGTTTTTTCCTTCTGTAGTGCTTTAAAGGAGAAATGACATCATATTTATCACATACTTAATAGATGAAATTGGGTGAGAAAGACAGAAAGCCTTTCAACAACAACAAAAAAAGATGGTGGTGGCAATACCAGTAGGACTGACAAGGTATGATAATATTCAATACCTAACATAGTATGTTGCTTTTAGTGACAGAAAAGTAGAGGTGGTTTACATTTTTAGTAACTGTTAGTTGAACAGACTGCAAGGAATCTGGAAGACTAAATTAAACTGAGAAGTTGACTGAAAAATGGGTGAAAGGGTAAAAGGAGATGAGTCCATATGTCAGAGTAAAGACAATTGCAGGTTATCTGAATAATAATAATTGGAATGTTCTAAGTAGATACAAGTGTCAGGATTCTTTGAAATTTCATCTGGTTTACCATGTCCTGCATATTTAATAGGAAATAAGTTGGGCTAGCAATCTTCTGTATTGACTCTCTGCAGTACTTAGTTGATTTTGTAGATTACATGTATACTTTATTATGTTGATGTTTTATTCTAAATTGACATATTTTTTCCTTTCCCTTTTTAACCCTCTGAGAATTCAAATACATTTTTTTTTCTTCCAGAAAAACTAATTAAGATATTTTGCAACTGTGGTTTTAGCTATAAAAAACTATAAAAAGTCTCAACCTGATTTCATATTTGATTTTCTGTGACCCACACAAAAACTCTTTCCTATCTCAGCATCTGTTAAAACAACAGGGAAAGTCCTTCTTCTAGAAAGTCCATGAGAAAGTCCTCAGTTAAATTCATTCAGATCACCTGCAAACATCTCAACAGCCCTTATGCTTTCTATCCATTGTAACTAAGATTCCCTTTTGGTGACAGCTGCTCTAGACTCTATTGTAGAGAACACGAAGTATAAAAAGCCACACAGGACACCTCTCTACAGTCTCTTCTTCAGCAGAATATACTCTTTTATTTGAAATGCTGCCTTGGCTTCTCCTTATCCATCTATCATTGGATTGAGTGCTTTAGCCATGTTTTATTCTTGTCTCTCAGGAAAGCATATAAAAGTACGTCTGCTCTGTTAGTTAAACTCTGATGTTCCATGGGACAACTGTCCTATTGTCCTGTCCTGCATCCAGTTCCCCATTCATTACTGAATCTCCAGGGACTACTGTAGCACAAACATTCTATGAATTCATTCTATGAATTCTATGAAGAAAATGGCAAAACAATCTTTTTTTTCCAAGAAGGAAGGATAGCATATCTGCCAAAAGAGTGTTTCATTGTCACACCAGGTAAATTCAGATGAATACAATTGAAATTAATGGAGTTTAACTTAGTTAAAATAGATATTGCACAGAAGAGTACTGTCCTTAGAGTGATCTTGTACATCTGTTTTAAAGTTATCTTTACTTATGGTTTGAGCAATAACATCTTGTGTATTTGATGTGGTGTGACTGTATTTTTATATTTGTAAGGAAATAAGGCTGAGGCATGTGATTGTGTTGAATGTACGCTGTGCTTAATATGTGGTCAGTGTTTTAGCTAATACAAGGGTGTTAGGAAGCCTGCACTTAACTATTTTCTTTAACATACATTATAAAATGCAATGGCAGTGTTAATGGGAAAAAATATATATAATTTTTAATGAATCTCAATTTCTCAATTGTTGTGTTTTCTGATCTAATAAAGACAGTTTTGAAAGGAGCTGTCTGACATTCCTCAAGTAAAAACAAACAAGCAAACAAACAAAACCAGCTTGTTAGCCAAGAAGTAAAATCTTTCTGCAAATGGGATAAAGAAAATGGGATAAAATCTTTTTGCAAATGGGATAAAGGAAGAGACTCCTAATGAAAAGGAATTATACCTAAAGAAAATATTTGATAATTTTTAAATATAAATGAGTTATAACCAAACAGGGACACAAAAATTAAGTGTTCTGAAATGAAGACAAGACTGATAGTAATTGACTCATTGAAAAGAATGCTACAGCACTTTATAGAGAAGTAACTCTGAAATCTGAAAGCATTATCTAAATAAAACTGAAGACAGCTGTAAACAAAGAGATTTTGAAGCAGGAGAAAAATCCAAACTGGCTGGATCTCTGGTATTATGGGTCTGCATTGCTTTCTTCAAGAATATGCACATAAGAGTTGTTTTTAGATTTGAAAAATGAAAGAGATCATTCTGGAGCAGGCTAATTACACCTGACTTTTTGTTTAAATATTACGCTGAATTTTCATAATCTCTGTAAGGTATGTACTCCTCCCATTGGCTACCTTCCCAATTCATCATTTTAGTATCATTTTTTCATATCCTTTATTCAGAGTTGATTCAAAGTACACTTTGATACACATAGGCAAATTCATAAAGCTCATGGGGAAGTTAATTTGAACTAGTTTTTGTACAAAGTATAAGAGATTAACTATTTAAGTAAAGTATTTTGAAATGGAAAGGATCCTGCATAAAACCCAGCCTTTATTGCTCTGTAAAGAGCAACAAGTTCCATATGCTAAGGAGAACTCCAAGTGCAAAAGCTCCTGAACTCCTGAGCACTGACTTCAGCATCTTTTGTGATGGCACCCATTTCCCTCTCAGGATCAAGAGGAACTGAACCACTGGACCATGCACTTTTGGGCGAGTGGAAGGTTCCAGACCCAGTTCTGTCTTTTATGCTTTTGATCCAGCTTCCCTATATACATTTTAATTTCTTTAGGTCACAGCCTGTTTAAACGAGAAGAAATCTGAGTTGTATTTTTTTTCAAATTTTGTTGGCTGATATTTCATTGCTATAATGGAACATGACTCACATCATGTTTCAGCCAACAGTTTTAACTATACGCATGAAAGTCTTCTTTAAACATACATTATTATGTCCACTATGTCTTCTCTGCTGCCACTATTATTTTTCTTTATAATTTACAAATAGAAGAGAGATAGAAGAAGATGATGCATTGAAAACATCTTGTTCAAGATGTTATATGGGCTTTAGCTTATTGCCATCCAATGCCAAACTTTTCTGTGCATAAACTGATATGTAACTCAAACTGTGATAAAGTACAATATGTAAATACCAGGTGGAAATATGGAGAAATAAATCTAGTGTTAGAGATTGCTTTCACATTGCAAACAAGTACAGAGAAGAACAAGCTTACCTACTTCAATGAGACAACTTAAATTGATAGATACTCACCAAAGTGTATAAAAGTTGCAGAATCTGGTCCTTTCTGGAACTTTCCACAAATCAGAAAAACATGTAAATAATGAAGCTAAATAATTTGGCATCCCAAAGAAATGAAGAAATTTTTTAAAGAAAAACAGAAAAATGGGCTCTGGGATCTTAGGACTGTTCCATTTCTTCACAATCATATAAGCTATTATCCTATAAGCTACACACATCATATAAGCTATTGCTGTTGATTTATCTATTTGCTTTAGTTTTGTTCTCTGTCCTGATTGTGACTTCTACAATTTCTACAATTTTCTAGAAATACCTTCACTGCTTGACAGGTCACTGGACAACTTATTTTGGACAATTCTTTGCTCATAGTTTGATTTTGAGTATCTCAGAGAGATAAGCACTTTTGATTTCTAATGAGTCAATTGAGATGAATCAACACCCTGATTAGATATGCATAATTACAAAATTTTATTTTCATAGGATCATAGAATAATTTAGGTTGGAAGAAACCCATGTAAGTCCCACAGTCCAACCTCTTGCTCAAAGCTTTTTACACACAAACTCTCCTGATCACAATTATCTAATAAAAATGTCTACAATACATTCCTGGTCATAACATATGCAGTGATGAGCATATTGGCAGTATCAAAGTTCAAATACAAAGTTCAAATTTAAACAATCAGGTGCATTATTGTGGAAACTATCTTTTTATATCTGCTTAGGTCTAGTTACAGATTTTTCTTCTTCTCTAGTACATGTAGCTTTTTCATTTGAAAAAAAAAATAGTTCAGAAGGATGAGATTTGCATCAGAAGAGCAAAATTATTTTTTGCTTAAAAGCTGAGATTAACAATGTATCAAAATATGACAACTACAGCTATTACTTCCTCTGTGAAGAAATATTATGCTGACTTGAGCAGTAATGAGTACACAACAACTGATTAGTTCATTTCTGGTTATGCTCCATTTAACCGTTTTCTGCTTGAACCAGCTTTGAAGAACTGCATGAACATGAAAATTTCTAAGATGAGATGGTTTTTCATTCAGCTTGCTGTGTCTTCTCCATTTTGTGTTTGCCCTTGCACCCCTCTGCCCTCATTTTGCTTCACTGCTCCCTGACTTCTGCTTTTCATGCCATTTTGCATGCAATTCTAGAAACAGAGAAGGATATGTGAAAGATAAATGAAAGATGAAATGAAAGATAAAAATTATAATCTTTAACAGAAATCCCCATTCTGTGTTTCTTTTTGACTTCAGTTTTGTTCAGAGAATGTATTTACAGTGAAGGAAGTTGATTGGCAGGTTGATTGAAGAAATCCAAATTTGCAATGCACAAGAAGGAATAAAACTCCATTTTCAAACCACCAAGAGTTTCAACCTTCAGGAGAGCACATTCATAGAAACTAAATATTAGCTATCGGTATAAAAAATCCAAGCATTTCTGCAAGAAAAAATAAAATGACTTCTTTACTTCAGAAAGGTTCAAAACTCATCAGATTTCCATATTATCATATCTCATATCTTTTGGATATATATATTTTTATTATTATTATTATTTTTTTAATCTCAAACAGTTTTTAGTCTCAAACGGGTTGATAAATCTCTTCATTCACACAGTCACCATTTTAGTTATGACATTTTAAAGCATTCAAATTAGTTAAAATAATTTAATTTAAATTAATATTCCTGGGGGCAATCCATCTGGAAAGCTGTTTTGTAGAAAAGGACCTAGGAGTCCTGGTGGACATCAAGTTGAATATAAGTCACCGGTGTGCCCTTGCTGCTAAGAAGGCTTATAATATTAATTAATAATAATTAATATTTGTAGCCAATTCCTGGCTACATTAGGCAAAGTGTTGCTAGCAGGTCGAGAGAGGTGATCCTTTTGCTCTGCTCAGCATTGGTGAGCCTGCACCTGGAATACTCTGTCCACTTCTGGGCTCCCCAGTACTAGGAAGACCTGGACATACTGGAAAGAGTCCAATGTACGACCAAGATGATCAATAGACTAGAGCACTTCTCCTACGAGGACAGGGTGAGAGAGCTGGGACTGATCAACCTGGAGAAGAGGAAGCTCAGGGGTAATCTTATCAATACCTGAAGGGAAGGTGCAAAGAGGACAGAGCAAGGTGCTTTCCAGTGGTGCCTGGTGCCAGTGGGCACAAACTGGAACACAGGGAATTCCCTCTGAACATCAGGAAACAGTTCTTTATTGTGAGGGTGACTAAGCACTGGCACAGATTGCCCAGAGATATTGTGCAAATCTCCTTCCTTGGTGATCTTCAGAAACAGTCTGGACAACTTGCTGTAGGTGTCACTTCTTGAGCAGGGTAGGTTGGACCAGAGGACTTCTAGAGGTCTCTTCCAACCTTAACCATTCTGTTATTCTTTAAAGAAATATATTTGTTTGCTTTTAAGAATGGAAAGCTTGATATTATAGGCATTATGGGAAATTTTCCTTTCTTTAGGGGAAGACAAACACTTTAAAAACACACAAACACTTTAAATATTATTTCAGTGGAAATTGAAATTATTTCAATTTCAATTGAAAATGTTCAGCATAAACATCAGGTTTTTGGCTTCATGTCTAAAAGTTATCTAGGACTGAGTTTTTTTCAAAATAGACAATATTTCTGAGCTGAAGATTCTTCACAGACCTAATGAATTCCATTTATTTACTTTAATTTTGATAACTTCAGCGTCCTTGTGGAGGGTGATTGTCTGTCATGATGACTTTTCACAAAAAATATTCACAAAATTCAAGAAACTCCTGGTAGTTTCATGAAAAAATAAAATAAAATAAACCTTGCAAACCATAAAATCATATCTTATTTTAGTGACTTTTTTTTCTGTCATCTTAAGTCTGTATAACTTCCTGAGTGTGTGATATATCAGCCTGTTCTCTGATTACTTTCCTTCATTTGTCATACAATAGGGCCCAAAGGACCTGAGATCAGAACCACTTTGTCATAAGAGCTGTGTGTCCCCATAAAAGACACAAACCTCCACTAAAAGAGCTTTCACTGTAAGTGATAAAGGCAGCCCTAGGAAATATTTTTATCCCCCATTTTACTGACAAAGAATGGAGCAGAGGGAGATTAAGTGATTTGGCCAGAGCTCCCCAGGAAATCTGAGTCCAGAAGTCCTCAACTTTAATCCACAAGGCCATCTTTCCTCTGCTAGGAAACAGATGTTAAATTGGATGTTAATTTTGCCATGAAACTTTTTTAAAGAACTCTGAAAGGCGAATAGTCTCCAAGAATCATTACTTAGCAAGCTACCAGCTCTGCAGTCTTGCTTCTCAGAAGTAATTCATTCCATCTTTGTTGGCAGGCTTTAAAAGGCCTTTTGTTTTTGCTCGCTGATTAGTAGAACAATCTATTTTGAAAGATATGTGGGCTGATACGGGGATATCATTTATTTGTTTCAGTGGTAGCTTTTTGCAACAAAATGTATAGAGCTTTTAAGTGTTGTGGATTGAAGCCTCTGATGTCAAAGATAAACATTAGGATTATAAATACAGATCCTCTAAAGTATTGTAAGTACTGTAATCAGTAACAGAATTTCACATCTTTCACTTGCCTGCCTTAAAGTGCTGAAGGCTTTTCCTTTTAAAAACCACAGGCACATACATTATCAGCCAATACTAACAATTGAGCCAAACATGTAACATGAGTTAATTATATAATGTGCACTGCATTATACAAAATTCCCATTTAACACCAGACTTCAGCAGTGTACGGGTTAATGTACAATACCAGTTGGCCTTCCTTTCCTCTTCTTTTCTGCAATTCAAATTAGTCTTCTGGAAAATTGGCCTCAGTACCAGTGACGTGCTGCTGAACTTACGAGATCTCAAGAATATCCTACCAGATTTCATTCTTTTGTTGTAGAATTGTTTCCATCTGGGGCCTAGATATAAACTTGGAAAATGTAAAGGCTCTTCCCTCTCACCCTGCCTGACTTCAAAACATTGGCAAATAATCTTTCTTGTCAATGCAGTACAGATTGGATTAAAACATTGGAGTAAATTATGTTTCAGTGGGTGTAGGAATTAGTGGCATTTATTGAAAGTTTAATGTACTGCCTAACAATCCAAGAAGTAAATATATACTTTAAAATCAAGTGAAAATTAACATTGAACATAACAGAGTACTAGAGAATACTAAGCTCTGGAAAGAAATATTAGTCACACGGGGCCAGATCTACTAAAGAGCACCGTTACACACATTTGCAAGTGCTTCATTTGTGTGCAGAAACTCAGTGTGTGAGCATAACTCCCTGGCTTGCATCCACACAACTGTTTTAGTCAACTGGAGTAGCTAGGCTGGGAACATAATCACTATTAGTTCCTCTGCACTCAGCGAAGGGAATGATGATTATATATCTGTATCTGTATTGCGTGAAAAATTAAATTCTTATTTATTTATTTGCAGCCTATTGCTTTATGTCACTATGTCAAGTGAAAATGGTTCTGATAAGCATATTATCTATAATAGTATTGGCCTACACTGGCAAACTATGCAAAAAAAAGAATAGGACTCAGTTAGTTTGCTGGAAGTAGAGCAGAAGAGGAGAGCAAATAACTCTTGTGTTTCCAATGTGGCTGCTTGGCTTTTATTTTCTGATGTATACAATAAGCTGTGACAGCTCCTCATTTAATACAACTGTCAAGTGTCTCCAGGCTTTGTGCTAGACTTCTGTACATAAACTTGTGTGTGTGTGTCTTCCCTATTGTTAGCACAACAAGAAACATGATTTTTACAGTAAAAGCACACTTAATACTAACAGAAAGGTTTTATAATGATAATTGGAATTTAAAACATGATGTTCTGGGCATTCTGACCTAATAGCCTTTCTTATTTTTTTTCCAAATCCCAACAACAGTAACCCTGGAAATTATAATATGTGTTTGGGGAAAAAAAAAAAAAAAAAGTTTGTTTTTGTTTCTAATACAATCTACCTGTGTAGTCTCCCCACTATTTGCAGCATTTGTAAATGAAAAGATATTCTCTGCCTTCCTGACTGGGACATATTTGCTATACTCCTTTTGTCCTTTTGTCAATATCATTGACAGGTTTACGACCAAATGTTGGTTAAAAAATGTCTGCTAGAAAAGAACACAAGGACTCCTGTGTTTGAGTACACTGAGACATGGTTTCATCAGTATCCATAGCATATAAGCAAGTATCAGGTGGATGAAGAAGAGCTGTGCAGACACAGCAGTGATGTCCACATTATCCAGTAGGGCAGACCAGCAGATGTGGATCTGCCTGTTGGTCCTGAGGATGCAACACCCACACTATACATACTCTGTCTGTGGGAAATTGTCTTCCAGCTACTCTGGTCCCACAAACAAAACACCGCTAATGGTTGCAGTGCACTAGGCACATACCCTAGTTCACGATTTTCAATGATATGTTTATCCATTCATTGCCACTGGTATAAGCATACTGCTGCTGGCTTCAACAGTTCTGTAAGGTACCGCTAATATTTTCCAAGGTTTTGTTCATCTAGGGATTTTACAGAAGCTCTTTGTAGCCTATGGAGTTACTCATTATACATTTTCTTCCAGATATACTATCTCTTCATCTTTTATCTTTACAAATTTTATTTACTTTGCCTTGGTATATGCCTTGAATGTGAAATAATATCCAAGTAAGAGGTATGCAGATTTTGTTTATTCAAAGAATATCTTCCAGAAATATTCGCCATGCTTTAGAAAAATAGGTGGTATCAGCTTTCTTCCTAAATATTGTTTTTCTGATTTATTTACTGATGCAGTAAATCTCATATTCCCTCAGTATGGATAACCTTATAGCTCTGAGTTTTATTCATGTACTTCCTTCCTTCTGTGTTAATTTTGTTGATTTTGGCATTGGTGCAGCTAGTTCTACTCAGTAAATATTTCACTTGCTTTTATGATGATAAAATAGACTCTCATTCATCTTCTGCTAGAGTGTTCTCCATTGGTTTATGGAGAATGCCTCTGGCTTGTGATACTGTTGTTATCCTCTTCATCAATACTGTGTAATCACAGCTGGGCCTGGTATTAACCACAAGGTAATATAGTTCATTGCATATGTCACTGGATTGACTTACAGTGTTTGGCAAGACATGGACTGCTCAATGTGAGTTGCTGTGGGCTTTGACTTCTGAGTGCTGTATGAATTATAGAGTCACAGCATAATTTAGGTTGGAAGGCACCTCTAGAGGACACCTGATCCAACCTGCACTCAAAGCAGGGACTCAGTGCAAGTTATTTTTCTGGAGTAGGTGGCTTCTTTTGCTCAACAGTTTGCTTTTTTGTTTGTGGTTTGTTTGTTTGTTTGTTTGTTTTTCAGTTTGTTTTATTTTGTTTTTGTTTAATTATTTGTTTTCCTCTAAAATTCACTTCTGAAGGTCTAAGATGCTAGTTATAACCCCATTCCTAGGATATGGGTGATTAAAACTTTAAGATTAAAACTAAAACCCCTAAAACTTTAAGATTAATTCTTCATTTGTAGATCTATTAGAATATTTTCTGTGTCTTCCGCTTTTTTTTAAGAAAAATACTATATTTTTTTATGTGGTTTTAGAACCGAGTTCTGAAATAAAGCTTCACAGTTAAGTATGCATGCATATTTTTCAAAGAAAACTGAAAGCTATTAAAACATTGATTACTGCCAGAAATTATCTGACAACAGTCTTCCTTTATTTTTTTTTTAATGTTTTGTTTAATGGTACAGGTTGAGGAGATATTTAAACTTCCTCTAGTTGCTTAGTGCATTTTCATTCTAATACTGATGAGAATTTTAAACATTCCATTCTTGCACTGAGGGCATGTCCTCATGCATGTCAGCTTGCCCTGGTGCTGTTTTTCAGAGTTCAGTCCTAGCGAACAATTCTGACAGAGATCAGCTTCATTCAGTGTCTAAATATAATGAACCCACGGTACTTAATATGAAACTTTCCAATAATCTCTTATTAATCCTTTGTGAGTACATCAGAGCTTTTTGAAGGCATAACTACTTTGAAGCCCTGTTCTTGCCTGCTAAATGCTTGAACATTTACTCAACACTGCAGAATGGAAACTGAAGAGACACATCCATGTAACTTAAATAACCATAGGAAACTGCAAAACTAAGGTGACGGTTTACCTTATCTCCACATTGCCTTGCTAGGGAGGGTCCTAGAAAAATGGAACTGGCAGTTGGCTGCTCAAACTTCTGCTCAAACTTCTCTCTCTGTAGATGAAAATTTTGAAGTTTCATTAGAACTTAGAAAATTGATTTCTAACATGTATATTACATTGTATTTTGTCAAAATTAGAATGGGAAAAAATATATGTTTAACCTACAACTTAGACATAGATGTATTTATTAATTCTTAAGAGGTAAAATCTCTGTAAACATTGTTACTTTAAAAGCCCAACCTAACTGCATCTCCAAAATAGCCAACAATTTATACATCAACTTATAGTAACAATTATACGTTTTCCTGCATGCACTTTAAAAGAAATCTCTCTCCAAAAGAGCACTCATTAAATGAATGTACACTTTCCCATTCCTTGAATATCAAAATCTTTGGGTCTCTTGCAAAAGAAGAAAGAGTGAGTTCTATTCGTTATTGGCAAAATGTTTATCTGAACCGCAGCAGTGGAACAGAGTGAAGAAGTTGGTTTCTGTAAAGAATACAACAAGTAGATGCCATAATATTCCTGCTTAACTTTTTTTTTTTCCTGTTAAAATGAGATTTTAAATGCATGTTATTATAGCTGCTTGGAATGCTGAAAGTTTATAATCTCAGTTGTGCCACGGATTTAATATATTTTAAAAATAGATTCAGAAGGAATTATTTTATTCCCTTATGTAACACTAAAAAGCTTTATTACATTACCTACATATGCACCTACAGATTTGCTTTTTCTTATACATTCAAATATTTTCTGAAATGTATTTTTTTCAACGTGAAATGGAAAGTAACAGAAATTATACATGGTCCACAAGTCCCTTTTTAAATCTGTATAACTTTTTTCATGGTCTTTCTAAGATTAAGCTGTTAATGACACAGAGTACTGGAGTACAAGATATACATATGTGAAAACAGTTTCTAATAGGAGTAATTTTCAAAAATGTTGTAGAATGGGATGCAGGACTTTCAGTGCTTTAGCAGCTACATTATTTCACAGAATCAGAGAACTGTAGAGGTTGGAAGGGACCTCAAGAGATCATTGGGACCAACCCCCCTGCCAAAGCAGGTTCCCTAGAGTAGGTTGCCCATGTAGGCATCCAGACAGGCCTTGAATATCTCCAGAGAAGGAGACTCCACAACCTCTCTGGGCATCCTGTTCCAGTGCTCCATTAGCCTCACTGTGAAGAAGTTCTTTCGCATGTTGGTGCAGAACTTCCTGTGATCCATTTTGTGGCCATTGCCCCTTGTCCACATTTTTGTGGCCATCGCCCCTTGTCCCACAAACCACTGAAAAGAGGTTGGCCAAATTCCTCTGTCTCCCACACTTAAGGTATTCGTAAACATTAATAAGATCCCCTCTCAGTCTTCTTTTCTCCAGGCTGAACAGACCCAGGTCTCTCAGCCTTTCCTCATAGGGAAGATGCTCCAGGCCCTGTATCATCTTTGTGGCCCTCTGCTGGACTCTTTCCAGGAGAACCCTGTCTTTTTTGTACCAGGGAGCCCAGGACTGGACACAGTACTCCAGGTGAGTCCTGACCACAACTACTCATCTAAGTTAATTTTAAAACTTTTGAAAAAGTTGTCTTCAGGACTAAAGAGTAAGAATCGAATAAGTATTTCCTTAACTATTGAATTAGTATCACTTCTACAGCATCCATACCCTGGAATCAGTGTAATACACAAATCAATGCACCTAAGCTGCTGCCCATGCTCACAGACAATAATGTATTTGCAGTGATGAATCACTAACTTGGAAAGATTTTCTCCCAGTGAAAAGGAGATATACTTGTTTCATTCAGAATTCACAGCTTTCTGAAGACTGCAGCTAAGACAAATAAGATGCCTTTTTTTTTTTTTTTTTGGAAATGTGCTTGCTGATATTTTTAAAAATCATGATTCAAAATTAATAATAATAATAATAATTAATAATAATAATGATAATAATAATAATAATAATAATAATAATAATAATAATAATGAAATCTCTGTAGATCTTACTCAAATAAAACCTGGAGAGAAACAGGATTAAGTTCATTCCTATGCCTATCTCAAAAGAAACCTCAAACAACATACAAATTAATCTTATCTAAAATGAATACACTAAAAAATTTGCAAGAAACATTCTCACAAAATTACCAGGTCAAATTTTTTTCTGAAACTAGATAGCTTCTGATGATACAAATAGGCATCCAGTAGTGTGAATGCTTCCGTGAAGCACTGAAGGCACTGAATACATCAAAAGTTTGCAGTTCTATCCGTGAAACACTTGCACCATTAAGCATTTCAGACCTCAAGGAGGCAGGATTCATCCATGTTCTCTTCAGCAGGATAAGAAGAGATTTCCCAGTACTTGGGCTATAGATTTTACATAATCTATTTGTCTAAGCAATTATTAGGAGCACATGCCTAGGAGGAACTATGTGGGTATTAAATGCAATTCCTGTAGATATGCATACTGCGTTTCTAAAATGTCCTTCAGAAAGTACTTGTTAAAAATGGCTAGATTTTAGATTTTCACTAGTCCAGTTGAAAGGTCATCTCAAATCTTCTTCTTTGTTGGTTATGAACCTACTCATTTCCAGACCGATTTGGTTTGAGAAGACTTTATTCTGACATTTTCCTTTAGCTTGAGTAGCTCTGTGTCTTCCTGTTGTTCACCCTGAAATACTTTGAATATACTTGCCTATCTTCTGAGCTAGTTGAGGGTGAGGCAGCTTTGAAGTCAAAGCAGTGAAGCTGCATGAAGCAGCTCTGGGCTGGGGTTAGTAAGCCCTGCCAGGATCCTGGCTTTAGAAGCTCGGCATGTTACAGCACTCCTGTGGCTTTTGGATAGGATCTGGTGTACATCTAGTTCAGCTTGGCTGGAGCAGAGGTAGCTTAGGCCTATCTGTGAAAGACAACTAGAAGTGTGGTACACACATGTAGATATATCAGACACATATGTTTAGATATATTTCTAGCTAAGAAACATACTTCTTGTAAGAAAAGCTCTCCATTCCTCAAACTTTCTAGTAATCCTTCACTCTATCTGTGCCAATTTGTGTTATTCTCTCTTAAATGTATGCCATACATAGTATTAATAACCTTGATAATTGTATTTCAGTGTCATGGGGTCATTACTTTTAGCCATGATGTTGTGTTGCAATATCATTGCATTGTGAAAAATCATGTCACTATTTCAAAAACAGTGATGTGATCATTCAGTGAAGCTCCACCTGTCACTATTAAATATTTTAGAAGTTTTGCTACTGTACTTTTAGAAACAGGCAGAGTTTGTAGAAGTAATTTCTTCTCTAATCTTTAAAATAAATTGTAAATATCCCCCTGAGCATCTTCAAGACAAAAGCTAAAGTTCTGCACATTTGGTCAGAACATCACTGGGAATCTTAAAACTAAAGCTCCAAATTTTATGAAACAATATATTAAAGACTACTATGCTACTAAAAGAAACTGACCAATTATACAGCATCTTTCATATTAGTATTTTAATGCTAACCCTATGAAGACTGCTTTGATTTTAAATATCTATGTGTGTTGGGAAGGGGAAAGGCAGAAAATCTTTTTATTAGTTAGAAATAGTTCTTACAGATAAAATACTGCCAGTTCTTTAGGCACCAATAACTCTTTCTATTTGACACTATTCCACTTTCTTTTAAGTTGATGGGAATTTTGCCATGTTGTTCAGTAGAAACAGAATTGAGCCTTGAAGTCACACATGCACAGAAAGCATAAATATTCTGTGAGGAATCTCAAATGCTGTGACTCTTTGTTAAATCCTCATGGGAGTACAAAAGAAATCTAGAAGAAAATCCTGAAGTATTTTATCCATTAAATCTGACTTTTATCCATTAAACCTGACTAATGTCTCTTCAAACTTGCCTTTAATATGCTATCCCTTGAAACTTAATTTACTGTATATATTTTATACTTTGTTTCTCTGATTTATATGTCTAGACCTTTTAAATAAAATAGAATAACAAATCTTAAAATATTTGCTCATCCTGAAGTTACTTTGCAGCTTATGATATGCAAAGCCGTAAGTAGTGAAGTTCTGATTAAGATTTAAATGTTAATTAGATACAGTGATTTTAAATCTGCCCTTTGGTACTGAAGTATATAAGAAGCTCTTCATGTTTCAGAACACATACAAAGACTATTAAATGCAAAGAAAATCAGATGAGAATTTTTCTTCTTCTCTGAAGACATGCCAAATTACTTGAATCAAAAATATACACTAATCTACAAACTTATTTATTCTAAAATTTACGACACTGGAAAAAAATATTTAAGCAGGTGGCTCCCATTCCAGTTCTCTTGGCAAGGGTTTTTAAAAGTGTATATAGGCACATAAGTCAGAAGAAATAGATCGACTATTCTGATTCATGAGAATGGAAAACAAGTTTTGCTTGGGCAAGCACATTCTGATAAATTTAATTAAGATATATGTTCTTAAATATTCATTGTGATCAGTATTATCAATAATAGGCAATAGAAATGGACAGATCTCTAGCTAAACCAGTCACAGGAAGAAGACAAATCATGGCCGATACTTAGCTAGACTAAGACATTGAAGAGCTGAAAAAAAGGCATTTAAGCATCAGGCTACAACTTTATTAATTAAATTATATGGGGAACCATCCATTCCCCCTTTCTCACATACCAGACGTTTAGTTGGGACCATTTTGCATTTGTTGGGTTCCCGTTCTTGATCTACGAACTTAAGACAGGATCTCTATATTTATCTCCAGGGCTCAGCTGATGTCTGAATGATTCAGACCCATTGAGATTAAAGTGAATGAAGACCAAGTGAAGTCAAGAGGAATATTTGCTCTACGAAAGCTTCAGATTTCCTTTCTCTCCTCAAGCATTAGTTCTCATTTGACATTTAGGCTGCCCCTTTTAGTCTTTGTCTCTTCTGAACACAGTCACAAACTGTGAAAAGTCTTTCCTGTCACATTCTATTTTCCCTTTTAACTCTTACTTTTCAATGACCTGTACCTTCAGAAGAAATGTGGAAAATCTCTCTCATTTTGATTCACTTTGACTCGCTCCTTAACTAATCTTAAAGTGCACAATTGATCAGAAATATAACAGAGTGTGGAGTGCAATATTTTCTGGAAGCTAGATCAAATGCTGAGTGACATAAATCTCTCTCTAACCCATGTGAAGTAGTGAAAACAAAATTTCTACCTTTATATGGGTGTTTCATCTATAAGGGATTCCTGGTTTCCCACCATCCAAAGGCTTGTTACATATTTACAGCCTTCACTATAGGAAGACATGAGAGACATGTCTCGTTAATTCCTAGTTTTCCAGAACAGAAGAAAGGCAAAACCTTCCTTTGCTTCAGTGGTTGCAGGAAAAAAATTATGGGATAATCCCATTATTATAACATGTAGACACCATCATGCTTCTCACAGCTGTGCCTAAAATTGAACGATTCAAAACTGGATCTTGAGCAAAGTGGTTTATGTTGGAATTCAAAAGTAGTTATACTTCACCTGTGGCTGGAAAGACGGGAGCTCTGGATACTTTACACATATTTATGTGTCTTTATCTTATCTCTTGATTATTGTCAGACCAGTTTACAGTTGGACATGTCACATATGCTCAGCTACAGCAGAGCTTTATAGTCCATCACATTATGTCATTTAGCATTTGGTTTGGCACCCATTTAGTATCTCATATTCTCTTATCTCTTCATCTGTTTCAGACAGTACATTATCTTGGTTGTTTCTAAGAAGATTTTCTTTTGAACCTGAAATGTGTATACGGGTATGTCCTATCTCTGCAGCCCCAACTGTAAGCAGTGTCAGTTGTTTAGTGACAGTTTAGTGCTGTGAAATTATGAAAATTATTTGTTCATAATCTGCTATCCCCTATTGCAGGAAATACAACTATGCGTGCCATAGTCACTTGTAGAGACATTGAACATTTCTTAAAATTCCTACTACAGCTTTTAATTTTTTATTTTTAATGATGGCAAGGATCACTACATACAGTGATAAACTGTGGCCTATATTGGACTTTACCTGTTATTTTTTAAAAAGTCTGTACACTGGGATTGGGACCATCTGGGAAAACCCCAATTGTGAAATATTTTATGATTTCATGACAATTCACAGGCCAATTAGGAAAAAAATAGGACCCTGGAAGATGGCAGTGCTGGAATCCCCTGCAAACCACACTGATCAGCTAATTTTCTAGGCTTGCTAAAAAATAGAAAATAGAAAAATAAAAATAAAAAAAATAAAAAATAGAAATAGAAACAATGGTAAGCTAACACAGACTTGCTTATGTGATGAGACAATAGTCCAAAAGGTAAGTAAAAAAAATTGTTTCATGGTTCCCTATAGGGCAAAATTATTCTTTGAGATCAGATTTGTTCTTCTGAATACGTCAATATATGTGGGCCTTGAAATATTACCTTTATATATTGGTAGACTTGAGAGAAAAATAAATAAAAATAAAAACTGGTTAAAAAGAGGACCACCAAGGCTTCTGCACCTGATAACACCTTGAGAAGATGCGATTATGAAAAATATTGTGGCACATCTTGCTGCTCCAGCATGAAATGTGCTTAACAGAGGCCCAGTTGTGCCCTTGGTGAGGTCTTGATGTGCTCTTTGCCCACTGATCTACTATACTGCTGACCTCAAATTTTTCAGGTCTTAGGAACTTATGGTCTGTGCAATGAAATTTTAAGATCACATGGCCAGCTGATAGATTAGCTATACTGAATATTGATTAGCACTACCAATGTGGATGATGTGAGGTGGATTCTAATCCTTTTCTTCCCTAGAGTGGATGAAGAAAGGTGTGTAAAGTCTCGTTTTGTTGAATTGCCCATATACTAGGATCTAAGGTGCTGCTCAGAAGAACAATGCCTCTGAGCACGTATATGCCGTAGTTATAACTGAGCTGGTTAGTGACACTCGTATTTGATGATCTTTGATTTTTATTTTTTTAATTTATTTGCTGAGAATTTCAAGAATGATCCCCCTTTGCTAGCATATTAATATAATTCTTGTCTGGATGTATGGGAGGTATGAATGGTTGGAGAAAATTATAACAGGAATAAAAAGATGAAGACTTACTTGTAGAGGAGTGTGCTTCCTTTCTAGATGCATTACATCTTCAGATTTGCATGTCCTTTTTCAGCTGTGATGAATCCCAATATCTGTAAAGCTTCAGAGCTGTTTATTAAAGATGTTTTCAGCCAAGTGTTTTCTCATCTTTACTATTATTTGTGTAAAAATTATGTAACTGCTTTACTTTACCACCCATAAGGCTCTAATAATCTAAATGGCATTTTGCAACAATCTACTAGTTACACGTATATTGACTTTAATAGGAGGTCAGACCTAAGTGAAACACATTGGAAACTGGCTCTTAATTATTATGACAAGAAGCAAAAATATAAAAACATAGCATTCTGGTATTACATTGCTCCTTTGAAACAAAGCACAGTTTATGACCTCCAGACCAGGTATAAAGCTGAATCAGAGCCATATGAAAATGGACTACATTATTATCACTTACACAGAAATCCTGGGGAAAGGGGAAAAAATAATAGTGCTAATCAAATATGTTCTAAAGACATCTATATATATACACTCATGTATATAAATATATAATATATACACAAATATATTGGCATGTATGTAAATGTTGATCAGGATCTTTCGGAAGCAGGAAGCTGTCTGCTCCTGGGTGTAGACAGAAAAGAGAAGCTGGCCTCCTTTCTTCCCTCAAGCTCTGGCTGGCAGGCAGGGATTGCCACTGCAGAATGAACACCTCAGTAGTAGAAAGGTCATCTGCTGTCTCAGCTGAAGTTTGGCAAAGCTGGCACTGGGGAAGGGAAGATTTGTTTGATTTGTAGATTTGCTTGTTTGTGATTTATGCTTATACATTCATGAAGTTTATTCAATTATCCAAGGAAAGAATCAGTGAATCTCAACAATAGAAGGGAAACTCAGGCTGCCCTGTTGTCTTCTTTTGAGGCTTTGGAACGGTGTAAGTGGAAATATGTATCTCCCTAAAAAACTGTGTGAACCTCTCCCCTCAGTATTTGCCTGGCAAAGAAGAATGTATTTATAGGAGCTTCTTGCACAGCAGACAAGTACTCTAGCAACTCCTTCATAAACCTAACCCTCCACGGCAAGTAAAGAGTCTGCCTGGATGCTGGCTGTGCATGTCTGGCTGCCTTAATAGTCTTCTGGTGCCATACGCTGCATGCAGAAATTGGGATGGCAATAACTGCTGTCTGAGAGCCAAGCAGGCAGCCAAGGTGCAGCAGGGGGAAGGGAAGATTATCAAAGTCACACTTGGCTAAAGCTCAGGATTGAACTCTGCATCTGTAAAAGCTAATGAGTAGAAATCTGAAAGAAAAAAAAAAAAAAAAAAAAAAAAAAAAAAAAAAAAAGATGCCACCCAGCCTTCAGAGTGCTATAAATTACATGATTTGCAACAGAGATTTCCTAATATTTTTATGGCAGAAGGGTCCTCAGTAAGATTAAGATCTCACAAAGCTTTGTGCTAAATGTACCTATAGAAAGAAATTGCATCTTCAAGCAGTATGCTGCTAGATAGATGAGACATGCAAAGGCAGCCTTTTATCCTTGTTTAATAGATTAGGAAGTGAGGTGATCACATAGTTTCCATGGGAGTCTTTAAGGGCTTTCAGGGAAAGGAAAGAACCGAAATCAACTGAAACATCTGAATTTAGTTCCTTGACTGTAGGGTCATCTTTCCTTTTCTCTTCTCTACTAGCTTTTTATTACTAAGAGCACAACATTGAAAAGTATCAGTCATTACATTTTGGTGTAAGTACTCCTACAATTGTAATCAGAGCAGTTGCTTGATACAGTGCAGTCCACTTTGGCAAATTTAGTCTGTCCTGCAGGCAGTTTTGTTGTGGTTTATGAAGCTGTGGCATTCATGTGATCATACTGGCAGGAAGGAGAGGGAGGGAGTGAGCCTTCTTGCTGCAGCTGGAACTGAAATCATTTATTCATGGTAACATTTTTAGAGCTGATAAAACCCATTGTCATGCATGCATTGAGAGAAAAGAGGTTTTATAAAATCAGGAAATACTCAGAAAGTATCATTAAATGTTATTTGTGTACAATCCCACAAATTTTGGATAGGTTCCTAACTTTGGGGTTTGGCAATAATAGAGGCATAGTATCTTTCACTCAACTGAATCAAAAAATTCTAATGCTTTTTTTTTTTTTTTTAAAGAGGTGCAATTAGTTAATGTGTTAACTGCAACAAATTCTGTAGTGTCCTTTTCTTTTTTAATAAACTATTTTAGTGTCCCTTAATTACTAAATTAAATACGTTTCCACATTTGATCATTATAGGACTGAGTGTTCCATTTTCATACAAGATGATCCCAAGTTAACTACAAATACAGGTACTGTTAACTTTGTCCAACAAGGTATGACCACCAACTGTTCAACGAAAAAAAAAAAAAAGAAACAAATAGGACACTTTTTAATCTGTATAAGTCCTTTTTATAAAGTTGACATAATACTTAAATTGCATGAAATTATTTTGTTTTACACATAGCTGAAAACAGTTTAATTCTATTAAAAGTGCAAGAAAATATTTTTGCATATTCTAAAGATGGCAAACAAGCGTCAAGGTTTGAGTGGGCATTATGTCTTCATACTGAAATGGTTTCTTTTGCCCTTATGCTACAAATAAAATACATTCTATAGATGTGCTATAAATGCATCCAAATGTACAGCAGTAGTTTTATGTATGTGAATGAGCCAGGGAATGCATGATTAGCAAGCCATTGTGAGGTGCTGTGAGAATACATACTTGTGAAATGTATACCTCAACATAGTCGCCAAGAAGCCCCAGATGATTATTTTTAAAGAGTTTTCAAATATTTATGGGTCTCTGGAGGACCCATAAAGACAATTCACTTTCCAGAAAGCAGACCAATGTAATCTGAAGGAAAAATCATTTTTTCTGGCCACCCAGCCACACCAACAAGCTAGTTGAGCTATATTGATATTACTTGCATACAGATAAGTCAGGGAATTATTTTCTTGATATGTGAGGCCTCCAATTTTTTAGTGGAATATATCAAAATACAAATTCTGTACTGGAAATTTACATTTGTTTTTCAGTCCTATAGTCACTGAGGTGACACTTTTGTAAACTGTTTCACAGCTTTCCTTGAAGTAGAGATAAACAACTTTAGTTTCTAAGTCTCCTGAGCCCCCTCAGCTTTCTCCAAGTGAAGTAAAATGTCCATATATATCTTTAATATGAGCAAAACCTACTATGAATCAACTGTGTCTATTTCACAGAGAAAACTCGCGTCTGAAAATAGTAAATTACAACCTATACATAATGCTTTTCAGAACTGTTAACATGAGAATACACTTTTGTACTAGTTATGAAAATAACTAGAAAGACCCGTTTTCTTTGGTTTCAAAAGCTGCAAGTAAACACTACATTTCTGTGGCAGTCTGAAAGGAGAACAGTTATTTTATTGTTTGAAATTAAGTAAGTTTATAAGTGCTTAGAGCTGCAAATCTGATAAACAGCTTTCTTGTCCATCATTGGCTATAAAAGGTATATGCACTTGTAGATATGGTTGGAGAAACCTAAACAACATCAAAGTACTTAACTGGCCATCTGCCATTTTTTGACTGGATACTGTGATAATGAATGATATCACTGCAGGTTACTGTCCCATACTGATTTTTTCCATACACCAACAAAAGTATTAAATTCCCTCTTCCAGAGAATTTTTTCCCTTTCTTTCCAATAAATTGTTACAGTATTTTATACATGGATTTAACTCTTCAATGGCATAGTATCAACTTAATTCATTTTAGTTTTGTAAACAAAACAAAAAAAATATTTCTTCCTTTCTCCTGAGAAAATGAGGGAGGGAGGTACTGTTCTACTGCCCAGTTCCAGTGAACTACATCAAAGTAAACTTTCCTGTGTCCAGGTTATGTTCATGCAATAGTCTGCCTTTATAGACTCAGTCATTATTTCATAGCACTGAAATTAAGCACAATGAACATTTTGGTATGACTATTTGGAATGTTCTTATTTTTCTTATTCATATTTCATTCAGATAAAGAAAAAAAATATCAGTAAATTTGAAATTATTGGTGCACAATGCTCCTTTTACGGTGCTTTATAACTGTGCCTTAGCCTCACTTTACAAATGGGGGACTAAGACAAAGAGACAAAGGACCTGTTGATGCTGAGTTGGGCAATGTGAGAAGCCCAAGCTAGTGTTGACCCATGTGGGGTGATCTTCTAGCTTCAGTGTTGTGTGGCACAAACTCATCTGGCCCCCAGTCCAGTCATTGGCACTGTGGCTTGCTGGAATGTGCTGGCAAGCTATTGTGTCCCACAGCTGGCACCAGTGATGCTAACAGAAGCCACTCAGTGGCCTCCAGGACATGGTGTTGACATGTCCTGTGTGATTTGCCAAGAGTTCTGCAAGAAGTCTGTAGGAAAGTCAGCAATTGACTCCAGCCCTCCTTAGCTCCTCTTAAAGTACATTAACAAGACCATCTTTTCCTTCTCTGTATGTTGGGTTTAAGCTTTAGTAAGAGCTTTTATTTGTGCACTGAGATAAATACTGAACGATATCTCTGAATCACAGAAAATGCATGTCATCAATTTTGCTGTCAGATCTCACTTAAGCTGACTTTTATACATCAAAGTTCTACCTGAATTCATTTCTCTGGAAGTTTTTTTCATTGTTTTAGCATATTTATTGTTTTCGCAACCTATCATTTTTGGAAGACTGAAGGGCCATGTGTGGGTGTATGAAAAGTGTTCCTTTACTGAACTCAAGAATAAGCACTAATATCAGCCCTGGTACATAATAGATTCATTCTGCAGTTAGGACAACAGTACAGTTAAAGTAAGAGAGTCAAGTAAATTTTCTAACAGGTAGGAGCCAACACATTACCTCATTTTCAGTCTGATGTCAGATTCACAGTAAACAATTTACCAATTAGTAAATATGATATCTATGTTTACCTTCTGCTAAGATTTGAATTGCACTCTCAACACCTTCCCATCATGAATGCTGATGGGTCTAAACCTTTAGGTCTATTACTTCGGTGGGACTTATTCTGAGCTGTTCCTTTCAATATTGAACGAGTCTAGAGATTCTTCACCAAAATACAGAAGTTTTTACCGAGATAGACCCATTTATCAGAAGGAAATACTCTCCTTGCTTTCACAACAATATCAAAACAATGCATTCAGGTGAAATGAAGGGATTAATCCTTGAAGGGGCAAGGGGAAAGCATAAGCAGCACTGCTGATGCTCACCCAGTGTACAGGATTAAAAAACAACAACAACAGCAATAATAAATTAATTTTTTTAAAGTGAGATAATTTTATATAGTTTGCAATACTTTTACTCAAACACTGCTAAGTATCCATTTCCTCTTAGGAAAAAAGTACAGGAGAAAAATAAAAAAAAATAAAAAAAATAAAAGAGAAAAAATGTTTTTTAAATCTCAATTCAAAATAAGCAAAAGAGGTATCCATTGTTGTCTATGTGCTGACAGCTTACAAGGTTCTTTTCTATCATTTTCATGCTCATAAGATGTCATTTTAGCCAGTTTTATTTAGTATATGTTCTGGAGAATTTTACATGGAATTTAACACTGCAAAGAAAGAAGGACATCTTTTTTTTAAAAAAAGAGGGATGAATGTATTAAAAAATACAAGTCTGTCCTACAGTCTTCTCTAGCCTAAAAGTTTTATATAAAGGTGCAAGTCTACTCGTCTTGGAGAGGAAAGGAAGGAGAAACTTAAGTCCACCAGCTCCTAGCAGTTGCCTTGGTGCCACCATTTTGTGAGTCTTCCAAAAGAAATCAACAAAATGGGTCACTTTCTTTCATTTACCCTCCTAGCACTTTCCTAGTACCACTGGCAGATTTCAACCAAGCATGCAGGTCTGAGAAGGGCCATAAAGGGGAATATCATGAAGACTCCTCAGGAATTGCCTATGTGATCTACACATAGATCAGTAAGCTTGAAAGAAGGTGTTAGCCTCCAAGATATTTTAAAAGAAAAGTTCTAGTCTGTGGTAACATATGAAAACTCTGCGTGTACACAGAGTAAGCTGATGTTTAGCAGCAATGAATGCTAATTTCTTCACAGAAGTAGAAGCAAGGTAAGGAAAAGGAGTCTGCCATGGGGGAAGATGGGTGTCAAGAAGACTATGATATGGTTGTCATTGATAGCAGGGGGCAGAATTTGATGACTGAGGAGATGTCTTCCAATCTCATACTCTTGTGTAAGTGTCAAATGCAAATAGATTTTAGAGAGTGTTAGAGACTATTATATTTGATCTTACCTTGCCTGTCATGTCAGGTCTATCAGAGGTAAGTTGCTCCTGTTCTGTGTATTGCATTGCGCTTCATAAGTCATGTGTCACAAAAGTCTGCTCAGCCTAAGGATTTTGTAGATTCCAGAAATGATAACTAGATTTTGCTGTACTTCCGTTTAGAACCACACTAGTCTTGAACCACCGGAAGCTATACAGGGGAAAAAAAAGGGGTGGGGTGGAAGGATAATTCACTAACAGTGAACAGAAATGTACATCTAAATGTACTTAAAATTTCAGGAACACATCATAGCCATGTTTAAGAATTATTAAAAGAGGAAGCAACTTTGAAATTTTGCCAGATATTTTCCAGCGTGAATGACTCCCTTTTTGTCTCTCACACAGAGCACACTGAGAAGCTGTGCCGCATACTGCAACAATCTCCTATTTCAGCACGAAGAAACTGCCAGAGATAAGGCAAGAGATATGTAATATTATAACCATTTTTTATTCTAGATTAATGAAAGGGAAAAATAGCCCTTTTAGTTGCAACTTGCATGCAGAAAAACATTCATCTTACAGAGCCCACACTGTCTATTGTGTTCACAATATATTAGCAGTTAGCTGATCTATCAGCTGAGATGAATTATTACATTGGCTTACAGTGATATCAGTTTTCATTATTGGGCAGTCATCCAAGTCCTTTCCTATTCTGTTTGCACATCCTTATTTCTTTGCTTTTCCTTTGCCCTTTGGGTAGTCTCAGACCAGAAGGCTGGTAGGCTGAATATGTTATCTTTCAATGTTTGAAAGTCATGAAGAAGAAGCAACTAATCAAGTAAATGGTTCTCCAGGTAATTTGTTATTTTATGCCACACCTTGTTGTCAGAACCATGTCTTATTTTCACAGAAGACCAAACTTCCTTCTCCTTAGACCAAAGCATGTTACAGCTTGGGTAGGCTGGAAGAGAAAGGAGGTTGTTTTATTTTGGTTGTTGTTGGAGTATGGTTTGGTTTGTTGGTTTGGTGTTTGTGCTTTTTTTTTGGGTGGGGGGGGGGGCAGGTGGTGGTAGTGCAGGGGGTTCAATTACTCCATTTTACATGGCAGAGAATATACTGGCTAAATAAAGGAAGAAGTTCTAGAGAGAAATTTGCAAACCTGAGTTGATATATAGTACAGGATTTCAGTATAAAAGAGAATAAAAGTGGAGGGAGGGAGGGAGGAATGGCAGGCCATAATTTTACTAAGTAGTAGAGATGGCTCAGAAAATGTCTGCTGGCCTTTGCCACTGCAAACCTACAAGCACTGCTTTGAACACAGCCTAACCAAATCCATTGGATCCCACAGGGCTCTTGCACCCAAATTTACTTTGACACCTTAGCACCTGTCCGTAGGCTGTCCCCAGGGCTTCTCTTTCTGCCTCCAAAACTATAGGTTTTGGGACAGGAAGGCATGATGGGGAAGGGGCATTCATACATTTAATTAATATTCCTGTTTTAAATTGGCAATACCCATTTGACTGACAGCCGTAGTAGATTCTTCCTCTTGTAGTATAGTCCAAAGTCATGGACAACATTTGTACCCATGCGCAGTAACGCTGCTCTTTTACCAGGACTCTTCTAAGTGTATAGTCCTGAGGCTGCAATTGTCTCTTCATGGCATCTCCATGCAGATTCCCTCAAGGATTCCAGTGTGCCTACAAAGTACAAACATAGAATCTATTGTAGAATCAGGACGTTCTTCAGTATGAGAGAGAGAGGCTGAGTCTTGCCCTATAAAAAGTGTGTTTGTATACATACATACCTTATACACATATATGTACATGTGTGTATTTTGCAAGAGGAACTTTGGCAGGTTTATTCCTTCCTTAAGCAATTTGTTCCTCTACTCCATCCTCCCTGAGTCCCCTTAGAAACTACTTTGGCTCACTGATGGCTTGTATGTTTAAGGCTGTATTTATATTGTATGATTCTGGGTGCAGGGTTTCTTGTACCTTGCCTATGTTTGACGAGGAAGCAGAGGGCACCACTTCAAGCCTAAATAATTACAATAATCATTTCCAGCAGACAGACAATCTCATGTTGGCTGGTTATAGTCTGACTCTTCAGCCAATGTAACTGGAAGCCCTGATACTTCCTCTGAGCCTGGCACAGAGTTAGGATGTTTGGTAGTATTCTAGATGTCAATTTATCAATTTATTCCTTAAAACAGTCTGATTTTGTTGCATGTGAAAATATATACTTATCTATTAAAGGAAATACAAGTAGAATAAAACAGGAAATATTAAAACACAGCATGATGCAGTGAGATATGGTGTTTCTTAAACAGTAGCAGTAATCTTAATAAAATGCAGATACAATCATGTTCAGGGAGCAGTGTGGTAATAAAAAATAAAGAAAGGAGAAAGGTGTATAAAAAAAGGGGGGAGCTCTTGGGTAGAAGAATGTCTTTGAATTTAGCAAAGACATAATGTGGTGCCTGTTACAATTGCACAGCTTTGCTTTCAAAATGTATAGTCGGTGGGTGGGCTCCTTTCATGCCTGGTGGAATTTCACCAAAGTCAGTGGAATTGTACCCATTCTAAACGTAACTCTGCACAAGCAAAATAATCTGTAGATGTCAGTAAAATAGGATGGATAATATATATTTATAAAATAAAATTTAAAAAAAAAAAGATTAATGAGTATTTTCTTCTATATTTTTCAAATTCATGTCCCTTTTGGTCGTGGAAAATAAATATCTAAAAAATGCTTATTCTTACAAGTTTTTTATCTCTCCTGGAAATCTATTTCATTTCTGCCTTATTGCTTAGAGCAAATGCCAGTCTTCCTACTGGGGAGCTGAAATGATACCACATGACACAAGAAACCAATTCCCACACACCATCAGCCTTTTATTCTCTCTTTGTACAGTATCTAGCACAATGAGAAATCTGCTTCATGGCAAAGAGGTTATGTCTGTTTGTTACACAATTAGTAATGATGAGATCAAAATAGGAAAACCTATTCCCAGACAGTGCTTTTCAATAGCTGAAACAAGTGTATGATATTCAATAATACAAAACTTTGTAAGAATAGTTTCATAGCAGTGAGACATGAGCGGAAAAATATTTTGCATAGCAGAAGGAAGAGATGAATTTCTTTATGTGTATGCTGTAGCATTAGTTACTACTAGAAGAAAAAAATGGGGATACCACTCTTGAATCTTGACCTTGTCATCAGTTAAGCTATTCTCAAAATATATATGGGATTTTCTATTCCTTATGTTGATTTTCTGCTCTGGCTTTATGCATATTTTCTTGCTCTTTTGAAATACTTCCTGGTCCACTGGAGTTTTAGTAGCCTGATCACTAGCTAGACTTACTATGGTTAGGCTTCAAGGGTGTCCAAAATGAGACTTTGGTTGTTCTGCTTGTGTCCTTGGCAATCCATTTTGGTTTCCAAACATTTCTAAAGGTCAGTATGCTAGGATTTCATTATATGACTGTGCATCTTCTTCACCTGTTTGTGGAGACAATGATCAGGGATTTGTGAGGTAGTTATGGCATTACAGATATACTTAAATAATATGTAAATAGATAAATAAGAGAAATTCCATCCTAAGGGACCCTGTGACACCTGGGTTGAGAAAGACCTCCTGAAGTTCAACAACAAGAACATAGTTCTGCACCAGTGAAGGAAACTGGTGAGGAAACACTTGGGTGAGTGGTAATTGATGGAAAGGAACTACGTTCATAGCTGATGCTCAGCTGAATACAAGCCAACAGTGTGATCCAGTTGTGGACAAGACAATGTCCTGGGCAACATCAGGAGGGACTGGGCCACCAGATCAGGGAAGGGCAGCACCTGACTCTACTCGGAACTTGTAGGGCTACACCTGGACTGGTGACTGATGTTAGATGTCCAAGTTCAAAAGGGACACCGAGAAACTGGAGAGCATTTAGCAAAGAGCTCTTCAGATGATCGGGACCTAGACCACCTGATAGGGACCTAGACCACCTGATATACAATTGAAGGCTGAAAGGACTACACTTCTTTGATATGACAAAAAGAAAGCTTAAGAGTGATTAACCCCACACACAACTGCCCCGCGCACACAACTGCCTCTCGCTGGTAAGCAGTTGAGCATTATGGGGAATTATACGGCCTTAAGAGCAAAGACTGTCCTGGTAACCTTACAGCTTATTCACCTTATTAACAATCAGACGGTTTATGATCCTGAAATATGGAAACAAATTGAGGTCAAGGGGGGGGGGGGACGGGACTCTGCAACTAAAAACAACAAGGTTGCAGTGGGATTGCTCGGCACCTGGCAATCAATCTCTGAGGCCCTCAAGACCCCTGTGAGACCACAGTCGGAAACGTGTGGTTTGCCAGACAGTGAGGGAGCTGCGGGCTCACTTACTGATCCAGCTGCCATGCCATCGGCCCCTCTGCTGCTACAGCCATCGAAGGCTTTTGCTGTTACACCCCCTGGTGACCTGGATATGCCTTTTGACCCAGGCCTCATTGGCCTTGAAAAGGAGATGGATATGCTTTTCTTCGATCTGGGAAGAACGGGGATACATAAGGCCCGAAGGTTAAGTTGCTTGACAACTTGAAGTGAGACATATTGTTCAAAAGGAATGGAAGATGGAGACTTGTTTGTAATCAAGGAAAGGAATGGAAAATGGAGACTGTTAAGTCATGAAACTTAAAGGATTGTTTATTACCTTTTCTGATTGTACATAAGTATAGATGTACTCGGGTTTAGTATGTAAAAGCAATGTTCTGTGTATTTAGAATGTTTGATGTTTGTGTGTGCATGTTGGTAGAGCATAGACTCCCCGCACACCCAGTGCTGTTTACTTGCCTTTTATACCTTTTATAAATATTCTTTTATAGATATTACTAAATTCAGATTGAGTTGAGACTTCATTTATAACACTGACTTGGGAGATTCAAATCAGACATTAGGAAAGTACTTTTCACTGGGAGGGTGGTAATGCCATGGAATAGGTTACCCCATGACACTGTGAAATATCCATGCTAGGAGATTTACAAGATTCAGCTAGACAAAGCCATGATCCAGTGACCTTATCCAGTGCTGGCAATGGTCCATCATGGAGCAGGAGTTGGGACTAAATGACCTCCAGAGGTTGCTTCCAGCCAACACTATGATTCTATCATTCTAGTATCTTTTTGGTTTGGTTTGGGGTTTTCTGTTTGTTTTTTCTTCTCTGCACTCCTTTGGCTGACTTTAAGCACTAATAGTCCTCTTCCACACCCTGCTCTTAAAATGCTATGGCTTCATATTTTTGCAGTACTTTTGAACCCTGCAGAAAGTGACCACAGAATGAAGCAAAATGTTTCTCTAATCATTGACTCATCCTGTGTCTGTAGGAATTTCTCACAGATATCAACTGGACAAAAATACAAACCAGAAGATCTAAATGGTGAGGCTGAGTACACTATCTTCAGCTGTGCAGTTTTACATATCCTGTATAAGCAATCAAAAATCTCAAGTAGTGTTTTATATTTTATTCTGAAACAGGGTCAGAAAGGAGAGAAAAAGGGTGATAATGCAAACCAAATTTTAAAATGTCTTCCAAACCTATTAAATTTAACATTGATATATAAAAAAGAAACAGTCAGATGGTTTACATATATATAGACTCTTATTTATTAGAGAACTGAATCAGATACTGGACTGGGAACATGGCTTTGACTTTCTAGGGGAACAAGTAGGTGTTTTGGTGGAATCCTGTAATTGTCCCTTTTTACATACTCAGGTAATGCTTTATTATAGTTTTAGAAGAAACTAAAGCTCATGTATTTGTCTTTATTTTGCTTGTGTAAATGATATAAAACTAAGGCTTCCTCAAACATATCCATATGTGCAACTCATGTTTTACAGGATGTGTTTTTACTGTTATTCTCTTGAAATATTCCTTAGAGGAAATTTAGCACTCTGAATAGCACCACTGTTTTCATTTATTATGAAGCAAGAAGTTTTTTCTTGAAAAGAAACTTCCTTTTAAATATAGATCACTAATTGTCTGAGATACTCCTAATGGAACTCACTTTTAATTACCCTCCAGTCCCCTTAGCTTTGAGGACAGCACTACTATTACCTACCTCAAACTTATGAAAAGGTGAATGGTTTAAGAGACAATGATTCTTTTCAGGAAATCAAAAGCCTCTATGGTCTTGCTGAATGTTCCTCCTCAACCAACTTCATCATTTTATTGAGGCTCTGTTGAATCTTCTTCATTGCTCTTCTGATATTAAATGTATTTGTTTTGGTTTTACTTCCTTTTTGAATGAATAATATGTTCAAGTATCTTTTTCATGTACTCATCATCCGTTTTTCATTGGGAATTGTTCAGCTTTTGCCTCTTTCTCTCTCTACTGAACAGCTTTTTGGGGCAGCTTAAATACAACGTAAGTCACCCAGGTTTCAGCTTCTCTTGGGTTTTTCAGACTGGATGTTATTGTCACACGTTTACAGTCTAGACAATTTTAAAATAGGCTTCCCATGCCTTTAGATTCAATCCCATAAAGATGATGTCTTTCCCCTATTCCTTCAAAAGCCAAGGAGTAGTAATGGAATTCAGCATCATGCTGGATCATAGCTTTACTAGTCAGATCCTTTAAAAATACAATTAGCACTCAGATTTAAGATGAGGTGAAGGTTCTATAATTAGTGGAGAGGGTGCATATATTCAATACATTCATTTTAGTTTCTGGTCCTACACTTCCTGCTTCATTCAGCATGGGGTGCAACACAGAACAGGCTATCAGGGTCATACATTGATCTCCTGACTTTCCCTGTAGTCCCAGATGAGTGGTTACGTTCACCTATACCGTCCAGTATCCCAGCCATTCTTCTGATTTATTACTTCTCACCACTCAGACCTTTGCTCATGCAAAAGCTAAGAAAATCAACAGTAACAATTAGCATTAGGTTTAGCCATGATTCCTTCATTGCTTTATGCATGAGTCATCACTGCTGGAAATGAACTTTCTTTTTCTATTTGTATATCTGCTTTTATTTGGTTTTCTGAGAACAATAGCATTTCAAATTCCTCTTATGTCTAAGTTTTAATACTCTAATATATTATTTTCATATTATTGATGTAGGCCCTAGACCCAAGAAAATCTGGTCTGTGACTACTTAGTTGGCTGAGATCATTAGTGATGTAAAGATACCAATTCAAATCCCCTTAGCTTTTTGCGTGTTCCTGAGCATGATTCTAGAAATGGACATTGGTCTATAAAGTAAGAACTTGGATAATGCAAAAGAATAAGAATTTGGGTGATGTAAAAGATCTTCTCTGGGATCTGGTTTGGCAACAGAAAGAGAGATTTAAATGTTAAATGGAAAACATTTACCTGTATCTCTAGAAATCACTTCTGCAGCTGCTTTTCTTTGTCAGTGACCAGGGATACACACTGTCTCTTGTCTTTTGTTATTGGGGGTGGGTGAAGTTTAAAAGAACAGGGAAGGAAATGGAAAGTGAAAAATAATTAATGGTTCATTAGCAAAATTAACTCTTTTTCTATAATACCTCTGAAAACATGCAATGAATAGTTTCTAAACTACAGTCACACCACTCACACCCTGAAATTTTGTTCCCTCAAAAAAAAAAAAAAAAAAAAAAAAAAGAGAGAAGGAAAATGGAAGGTCTGATGTTAGTCAGCAATCACTGAGATGCAGTAATATGCATTTGGTACATGGCAAATATTATAATTGTGTTATTGATCACTCTCAACAATACAATTTAAAAAAAACACATACCAAAATCAGAGGTTGACCTTATGACTACATATGGATCTGAATCAAAATCATCAGTTTGAATCCTCGAGATCTTTGGGAAAGTTCAATGTCGATTTAAAGTTTGTGGTTTCCTACAAAGAGACAGTCAAAGTTAAGTTCCAAGTACTCTTGAACACAGATTTAAATAAGTGTTTTGGGCATTCATAAAGAAATAAACTATAGGAAAGATATATTTTGGTTTTGTTTTATTTTTAACTTCACTGACTTTTCTGAAAGACTCCAAACAGATATGGATAGACAATACAGACTCTTCTGCATGTATAGAAGTGGCATTTTGTGTTCAGGTTTGTTTGATAGTTGGGAATCCTTTAAGTAGTGCTAAATTGTTCAAAGAGCACTGAAATTTAGGTCAAACATTTGGTTACTGAACGTATCTGACTTTGAAACACCGGGTGAATGGCCAAACAGACAGCTGTCAAAACCCCACTCAATTATATCAGGATTTTCTACTCCCCATTACCCCCAAGTACCCCTTTTTTCAAAGTATTTCTCTCTTTCTTCACCACACCACTGCTCCTGAAGAAAGTCAGTAAGATTTTCTGCTCTTGCAGAGGACAAATGTGACTTCCACTAGGTACAAGAAAAGCTGATAAAAGTTTTGCTGTCCCAGCTATGAAGAGCTCAGAACTGACTGGATTTGGGTTACTTTTACCAAGGGGGAAGGAGTGAAGGGAGGCTTAGTGATGCAACAGAGTGCTTTGAAGAGCCCTGGAGAGCCAGATTTACAGCCCATTTAGCACTTGCTGAGATAAAGGGGTTAGTGCAGTCGCTACTGTTTTCATGAGGGACTACGACCATTCCTCACCATGACTGCTGCTACTTCGACTCGGCAGCATGTCTCTGGCTATTAGGTCTGACCATTCCACCACTCGCTGAAGCCTGTTGCCTTAGAAATTGCTTACTTTTCTCTGCTGACCTTCCTGGTATGCCACCAGCCTGCCAACACTGTATTTGCTGAAAGGGTGCTCTAAATGCAAAGGGAAATGTGTGCTCATACAGCCAGTAGAGTTCCAAGACAGGCATTTCTCCCCTTCTCTGGGTGGAGCTGGGTAAGTCTGGCAACTTGATGATTTCCATCACTAATAGCTTTGCTTTATTGGTAGCAAAAGAGCTTTGAACAAGTCATTGTGCTCCTTCATGGAAAGGCATTGGCCCAACCTCCTGGCTCTTTACAGCTATAGCCCGCAAAGGTTGTACATGATTTCCTGAGAGCCCCCTGTTGTGCTGAAACACTGACTAGTTGCATAATAATCTATGCAAATTATGAACTCAGCAGTGATCATTTTCCCTCTAAAACTACCCTGAAAGCCCATAATTTCTCCTCCTTTTGCTTTTCTAGTATTTACTGTAATGTTTTAATTTTACCTAATAGCTGTGTAACCCTTTGGCAAACCTCACTCTTCTGCTCATTCTCTGAATTTCCATTCCCTTTTTGATGTACTACCCATCTCTCAAATGCATGTTTCAGAGTCTAACCAGGTTTTATTTGAAGATGAGGCTGCTTAAAAGACAGATTCAAGTCCTCTTATATCTCTTATGTTACAGAAGGAGACCTACCAAAGTCTCTTGAAGAGCACCTACAGTGTGCTACTTCAGTTTCCAGCTTTGAGGCCAGAAGGATGGAGGTTCTTACTCAAAAGATCTAGGTAAAATCACTGGCAGACCTTAGTTAAAAATATTTTGTCAAGCCCTGTTGTAGAGACATGAAAATGCAAATGCAAAAATGTCTGAATCAGCTTATTTTGTCCTCTTAACCTGTAAATCAAATCGTCATATAAAAGTGACCTCTTTGGACTTCTTGTCTACCAGATGACATTTTTGTTAAGTGCTCACAGTATGCTATAGCTCTGTGGTACCTGTCCAATGCCCTGACTGCAGTTCCCTAAGCTGGAAAATTCATTGGAGACTTATTTCCTGACAGATAAATGCCCTGGCTCTGTCTAAGATGATATTTTAGGGGATTGTTGATTTAGAGAGGAAGGTTACAACATTTTTGGTTTTTTTTTTTGTTTGTTTGTTTGTTTGTTTGTTTGTTTTGTTTGTTTTTTTTTTTAATTGTCCCTGAACAAGCTGAGCTGCTTATAGCTCTTGGAGCCACCAGTTTTGGTACGATCTGAGGAGTTTCTCAACACAAGCTGCAGATTGCAACAACCCATCATCATGGACAGCCCACCAACCAGATGACTGATTAACTGAAAGGGTACTTTGTCCATGCTTCCTTTTCCATAAGCAGAGCTCTTACACTGCAATATAATAGAGGAAGGGAAAAGAATAAATTAACAGAACCTCTCTTACACTTCTTGAGGGACTCCTCAGGACAACTAAGCCTGCTTCATAGCTGCTTTTTCACTTAATGGAATGGAAAGATCTAACTTTCATAGATATTTTACTTTTTTTTTTACCTTTTTTTTTTTTTTTTTTTTTGAGTTTAGGCAAATATGTACACTTTGGGAAGTGCTTATCTCATTAAATGCTTGGTACCTACATGTGAGCTAGTCCCCTAGGCTTCCTTTGCTAGTTAGTAGAGAGGAAGACATTCCTCTTCTCCTCTACCTACAGTAAGTTGAAGTGTGCTTCTTTCTCTATATTTAGCACATAGAGAACTTCAGATATCTGCACTGAATGTATGTAATATTTGGTGAGGTGGATCCTTCCTCCATGTCTACATAATGCTTTGAAACAATAGTGTTATTTTCCAAGACAACCTTAGAGTTAACCCATACATTATTGTGAGGTTCAATTACTTCCAGCCACATTCTAAAATTGTTTCTGTCCCCCTTTTTTATATTTCATACTGCAGTCACTTTTAAAGAACTGCCAAGCTTTGGGGGGAATGCACGCCTTGTTGATGATGGACCAATAAATGTATATTCCATATTGGCTACACTAGAATACCATGAGCTTTGTGCTGAGAAAGTAAGCTATCACAGCATTCACATTGTGGCAATTTAAAGTGATTACTTGTAGGCTGAAAATTATTGTGTCATTACTCCCTTCAAATAGAATGAACTCTTTTTAAAATCACAGGTAATCTGTTTTTAAGGATCTGTGAGTAACAAAAAGCTGACAAAGTGAAATTTCCTTCTCCTCCCCTCTCCACTCCCCCCCCCCCTTTGCCCAGATTTACCTTTGTTAAACCTTTGGGTCTCTGTTACTTTCCTGATTATGTGGCTTATTTAAAATGCCCCACTGTGTTATCTGTTTTTCAGATACCAATAGATGTGCTTGAGCATCCTTGGGGTTTAAATAGATCTGAATAATGGAGAAATCAGTCTGATGTAAAAGCAAAAGGAGCTTACAATTATGATGGTAGCAATAATGATGGTACAACATCACACAATGGCTCCTGGAAGCAGACAAATGTCAAAACAGCATGAAAATCTCATCTTGCACACTCTAAAGATTGCTCAGAATTCTCCCAGAATAACATACACAAACCCTGTGATGAATTAAAAGCTAATATCCATGTCAGTCCCTTCAGAAAGAAGACCAGTTTCAGACAGGAACTAATTGTGCTGTCTAATTTAAAAATATAGATCATCTTTTGTTTTAGCAGATTCTCTCTATGCTATTTTGCTGTTATTGCCTGAAAACATGCTGTGTATAAAATGGTTGCGGGAAAGGGTTAGCAATCCGAGACACAGTAGTGGACATTGTTGAGAATATAACAGCACATTTAGTTGCCTAACAGAAGGGCGTGGGTCATGATATTTGGAGAGCTAGCACACCTCTGTGGAAAATCTGTGTACTACAGTGAACAGCGTTGTTTAATTAAATAAATTTGTTCCCATTGTTGCCTAACGTAATCTTGCATTTTACCTAGCTTCTAAGGTTTCAACATATATTTTCTTTTTATTGTTGTTTTTAAGCTTTCATTACTTCCATAATCCTCCAGACTCAAGATAAGGAAAATTTGAAAATAGATTTCTTTTTAGTTGAATAGTAAGAGTTCCTTTAGGAGGATAATACATAAAGCAACAGCACTGCTTTCTGCACAACCTGCACTTTCAATAGCAGTCTTTCAAGCTTTCTCCAGATTAGTGACAGCAGTTAAGGATTTCATTTGTTAGAGCTACCCAGACCTCAACACTCCATACAAAGTAAGTGGGAACACTGGATGGTTACCACATCTGAGTCAGGCCTTGAATTCATCAGAAATGGAGGTGACTCCTGACTTATATTGCTACTACAGACATTGTGCTTTCCAGGGTTGCAGCCTCCATATTCTCCATTGCTGGTTCCACTAATGATTTTTTAATGAAATGGAGTGGAAAGGCACACACCTAAAAACCATCTGAACTGGGAGAAAATCCTATTTCTGAACACACACACACACACACACACACACACACATACAAACTTATTAGAAAAGTACATTGAACAGTGTATTGGCTTTATATATATATATATAAAGTGATAAATATTTATCTTCTTAATTTTTTTCATCTGACCATTTTCCTCTGTTGTGTGCCTAGCTTTCAGTTCAATCTCAGTCTTGTTTAAGAATGTATGGTATTACCTTCTTATGGTAATACATTCTATGAAGTCCTGAGTGACTGGGGGTTTAGTTCACTTGCTGGTATAGAAATCTTTAACCTACATTTATGAAAAATCCTACCATGGCACTTAGCCCAGTGTATACATAGATTTAATGGGCTTAGTGGGTGAATTTTTTATTGTCCTACCTCTATTCTGCCTGTTGTGTCATAAAAGTAGATTGGTGGTGCACTTGAGGGCATCTTAACCAATGCTACTGGGCCAGTTCTGGAAAGAAGAACGTGGCTGTGTAGCAGAGACATTGGAGTACGTCTCATTGATGCTCAGAAAGCCTTGACTTCTTCAGTTAACTAGGTAGTTCTGAAATTCCAAACTGTAGTTAGTCAGTAAGGCACAATCACTGTTCTTTCTTGTTTTGTTTTTGTTTGTTTTAAAGAAAATGATTCATTATGTAAGTCCTTTTCCTGACCTCAGAAGGACAATGACACCAGTGAAAATGGGGTCAGACAGACAGTGAGACTTATAACAATACAGAATGATGTGTGAAATACATATCATCTGCAACGCAATATGTAGGATCATCAAGTCAAATGTCTTTGCTTCCTCTGGTGATTCAAAATGTGTAACTGAGAAACAGAACCAGTGTTTTTCTTTCCTGTTTTCTACTATACTCATCCATGATTTTTTTTTCTTCCAACTTAATCACCTTTAAGACAATTCCAACTTTGAAATCACTAATATAGTGCAACAGATAAAGTACCTTGGGCCATAAAAATGGCCACAGTAAGGCCAATATGTTTGCAGCTTATGTTGCTGCTAGAGACATGGCCCAAAAATGCAGATGACTTTGTCTGATACTGCTTCCTTCTTGTTTTTGGAAACATCCACAACTGCCCTCTTAGAGAAAAACTGAAGACTATGAAAGGTGTGAGTTTATTGAACATACAATATAAAATACATGTAGTTTTCATTACCGATTCCCAAAACTCAGAATAAAACATGGACAATTTCTTCCTGTCACCCAAATGTTCTCTTCTGTGACTACTTGACTGTTTCATGTAGTAATAATTATTGACAAAGGGACAAAGCACGGAGCAGTCAGATTTTGCCACACTGTTAGTTCCCATAATTTGGAGCTGTGCTGTCTTTGAAACAGTAAAAGATATCCATAATAGATGTGGTTTCTAAGATCTTCTGTAGGAGTTCTTTTCAAAAGCTGTATTGTTTCCATGGATGCCGCCGTATAATCTAATTATTCCTGATGGGTTGCCTATTGTACCACAGGATTCTTCAAAGGAAAGGAAAACAGCAAGGTAGATCATTTGAGTAAAAATCTTTTATTTGTTTAGGACAATGTTTCACAAAAGCTCTATCTGGGAAGGAAAAGAAATCTCTTCTGAGCCTTCTTTCTTTCAGAACTCAAGTTGCTATAATCATATAAAGCAGCTCTGTGTACTGTATGTTTTATCCTTTCCTTTCATTGGATGACAGAAGACATTTCAGCCCCATGTTGTTTTTTTTCTTCAACTGAGAAATTAAATCATTTGTATTGTAAGATCTACTGTAGACAACCAGGGCAAAGCAACCCCAAGCAGTCAGAGAATACATGCCAGGCCCAACACCTGCAGTTTGTCAAAAGAGTTGTTCAACTCAACTCAGTTGGAATCTTTTCTTGATAATATATACAGTGGTGCAAAGAAGTTGATATTTACATCCACCTCATTAAAGTGAATCAATTTCCTATTATCACAGAGTCCCAAGCTCCTAGACCATATGATGAATCTCACTAGGTCTGTGGTGTGTGCAACTGCACTCTTTTTGACCTTGGCAATTGTGCTAACCAGTCCCATTGCATGTGCAGTTTCTCAGGACACCTTTACACCTGAATAACTAGGCTCCAGCCAATTTTTCCAAGTGAAGGTCCTGAAACTGTACTTTATCATGTCAAATAACAATACCCTGAGCACATGAGCATGCTCTCATCTTGCTGTGAATGCATTAAAAATGAATGCTTCTTTCACATGCACCATCTTCCCAGACAGTAAGGAGGTGATATTGTAAGGAGGTGATGGCTGTGTGGGAAACTAATGAGTGGATAGAAAACTCCTCAGGCATATCAGTGTCAAGTGGGAAAAGGATGGAAGCTCAGAACTGTTTCCCACCATCACCCACTCATCTCCTGGAGCCATTACCATGGTACTGCTGTTTTGCACAGCTAGCTTTTGTGTTTTGTAGTTTCACCATCCTTTTATATATCAAATATAGAGATATAGATTTTCCACTATTTAAGTGTCTACATTTTGTATAGTCTACTAATAAGTCAAAATCATTTGTATTTTTCTTTACATTGCCCTTCAACAGCAATTACTGACTGTTTACAAAAATGACCTGTGTTATTCCTATATCATCTTTATTCCTATATCAATCAATGGTTCTGTCAAAGCAATGTTCAGCTTTGCTTCCTTATGTGATATCTATCCTTAACAGTTGACGATAGCCTGCACTGACATGTTATTAAGCCAAAAACTTTGGCTGTTGGGTAGAGATAGCTCAGCTCTGTTCTCTCCAGTGGTTACCAACAGAGAATTCAGAGCTTTAGTTCTTAAAGTTGTTCAGTGTCCAGAAACAGCTACAACAGAAAAACTCTCAGCCTGTGGCTCTGCCTAGGGAAAGACAGGAGCAGCACAGAGTTGAACTCTTGGAGGAGGGAGGGAAACATGTGAGGACTGGAATCGAAACTACATACATCTTGGAAGAACTAATGGAAATAGTGTGAAGCCAATGGTCAGTAGACCTAAAGGGAAAGCCAACTTTTTTGCTCTACCCTGCCCCAAGAGGTGAAATTCTGTACCCCTTTCCCTCCTCCTTGATTTCCTACTGTTTGTTCATCTGAGATACAAAGTAATGGCATTATACTCCTTACACATATCTACCTCCGGTCTTGTTCCTCCCGAACAAACGTGACTCCTCATTAAAATTAAAAATAAATTGTGTCAAATCAAATGTTTGGATTTTACTTTGGCTAGGGTTTTATTAATTGTAGGGGTGGAAAAGTACAGAGGCAGTGAAAAATGAGAATTGTGTTCAGTCCTGGCAGTGGTGCAATCTGTGGGGCTGAGTGCCAGAGTACATCTCCTTTGAAGGTTCTTTCATTCTTGTTCATCATTCTTTCCTGTAATTCAGCCAGTATCATCTCATGTGAAGCCACATGAACAAGAAGACATGATTACCACTAGCAGTTGTCATCATGGAGGGGTTTGATTCAGACAGTGGAGAACCAGGACAATAGAACAAAATAGCCAGGGTGAATTTGTTTCCAAGCAAATAAGCTATGTTTTACAGCTAACTCTTCTTCCGTTTTGTGGATGTCTTATGTACATATTGAAGCAATGGAGACTAAGCTATACATAGCTCAACATAGCTATAGATCTGAATCCAATACTATGGATTGGATTCTAGCATTGTACCTGAACTTTATTTGTTTATATTAGATCACCATTTTTGGTTAGCAAAACTGAGAAAGTTACAAAGTAGCCTAATTAATGAAATGATAAATGTTGCAATATTAAATATTGTTTCCTGAGTACAAGAAAAATTTATACAATTTTCAAGAAGGAACAAAATTATAATTTGATATCAAAGCCCGTAGCCTGTGTGAAAAGAGGCTTTTTTCGTTCTCCAATTAAATGCCTCATTTTTGCAGAAGTACTTAAAAGGAGATGTAGACATTCCCTCCAGTGTGCTTCTGGAAAAGGGAAAGCTTTGATGGTATATATGTGTATTTTGGAGTGATACTGGATTTTTAGCTTTTCAGTTAGAAAGATTTACCATAGTATGATTGGAGAAAATCTGCTTGGTAATATTTTGTAAAGATTGCTTAAAATTTTTGAAATGGCTATATCTTAGCATTTGCAATAAATTGGATAATCATGCAATTGTGTGCTATAAATATATGAAAAAGACAGCAGCAGAATACCCGACAGAAAATACCTGTGGCTGTTTGGACTGAGAGCAATACAACATTCTAAAATTTTCAGTTTTAAAGTGTCTGACCCACTGTCATTGTGAAGAATTTTTTCCTTACACCTAACCTCAGTTTTCCTTGCTTCTGCTAATATCTGACGTCCTTTTGCTAGGCATCTCTGAGAATACTTTATTATCAATCTTTAGTTCAATCTTTACCTATTAGGTTGCTAAAGAGAGCAATTAGATCTCCTGCTTCACCTTCTCCAGGTTAAACAAATACATCTCTCTCAGCTGTTCCTCATACACCGTGTACAATCAAATATTTTTATGGAATAAGAAAGAAAACGGTGACTATTTGAAAAGCACAGGAGGAAGGGAGAGAGTGGGAGCAAGGGAAAGATTTAGAGAGGAAAAGTAACAGGAAGACTGACAATGCTGGCAGAAGACAAGAAAAGGTGAGGGAATCCTGAGGCAGCAAAAAGAAGATGAGAGGAAAAGGAAGACATGAATCCGAAAATGTAATATACAGTAACTATCTTGCAGACTAAGTGTTGTGGAGTGAAATGGATAGGAAATGGAATGGCAGCTCCTCTGCCTTCATAGGAGAGGGCAAGGGGACTGCACTCAGAAGGAGATGATTCTGTATGTGAACACAGAGCTGTTTTCACCTAAAAGCTTATGTGGGAAGAGGAAGGCTTTTGGAGGAAAGATGCTTTATGAGGCAATACCTAGAACTACTATTTGGAACAATGTAGTAACTATATTATCCTGTTACATTATTCGAACTTTTACTATTCATTCTGCATGTTTTAAAAAGGTAGTTTGGTATGTTCAGTGCTGTCTTTGCTAGGAGAGTAAAGACAAGCTGAGGGGAACCACTGATAAGAAAATTGTATTATTCCCTGTGTAACTATTTGATTGAAAAGATCATTATGGCCATCTCTAAATTACTGCTGGACAAGTACTTTTTTATTATTATTATTTTTAGTTTTAGTTTTAGTTTTTATATTGGATACCGTCCAAACTTTTACCAATGTTGACAATGTTTTGTAAATTCTTGCTAGTGTTATAGTTACTTTGATAGTGTACATCAAAGCATAATGTAATCCTTTAGGTTAAGCCAAGTACATAAAAAGCATTAATAAATAATATATTCTGTGCCAAATCACTGATCACATGTTTGGTGATGCTTATTGCTCGTTCTTGTTACTCCTTTAGTAGTGCCAATATTTGAGGCAGACTTCATTTGTATAGATGACTGGGATAAATAAAGCCAATCAGACGTTGTGCAGCAGTCAGTTAGCTGGATGGACAAGGGATACACGATTCCTTTCTGCCCCCCTCCCTTGGATTTTGTTTCATTATGGGTTTTGTACCAATGCAGTGTTGTGGGTTTGTCCTGGCTGGCAGTCAAACTACCACCCAGCCACTCACTCCTTCTTCCTGTCCTTAAGAGCATGAGGGGAGAAAACTGGAAGAGAGGGAGTGAGAAAACTTGACACAAACACAGGGAGATCACTTGCCGATTACTTTTGTGGGTTAAACGGACTCATCTTGTGGAAACTGACAATTGATTGCCAATTACTATATTTAATTACTAATTCTGGTAGTTGGAAATAGAAAGCAACAACAAAATCCCAAAGTTTACACACTGAGGGTAAAGACTTTCCTCCTCCTTCCCCAGGCTCAACTTCTCTCCAATCACCTCTCCCCCACTGGTGAGACTTAATGCAGGGAGGAGCTGGGCTGTCTTCATAACAGCTCCTTCCTCATCACGTGTTTTCTCTGCTCCAGCATGAGCCCTTCCCAAGGGCTCAAATAGGGCTGCTACAACATGGGTCCTCCCCAGACTGCAGTTCCCTCTGGGCACATTCACCTGCTGCAGCCTGGCCCTCCACAGCCAGCAGGAGAATCTCTGCTCTGGCACCTCAGCAAATACTCTTCCTCCATATTCTCTCACATTGGTGTCTGCAAGGCTGTTTCTCACACTATATTTTTCCCCTCACTCCTGTGCAACATTTTGCCCTTTCTTAAATACATTTTGCCTCAGGTGCCGCCATCTTGGCTGTGGGGCCCAGCTGTGCCCTGCGGTGGGGCCATTGGGGCCGGCTGGGGCTGGCATGGGGAAGCCTTGTCATCACCTCATGCAGCAGCCCCACAGACCTGGGCCACTGCCTGGGCACCTGCACCCAGCACAGCCCCACTGAAAATTTCCCATTGAGGTGCAGCAGTGAGGAGTGGCCACAGGGTTACCAGGGTGCTACAATGCCTCCCTCCCCAACCAGCCCTATCCTGTCCCCAGCAGGCCAGGATGGGCTGGGACTGGTGACAGGGGGTTGGCCATGGCTTGGCCATCCCCAGATGCCACCACCAGCTCCAGGTCCCACTGGGAAAGGACAGGACGGTGTTAGGGTGTTAGGGTGGTGCCTGGCTTAGTGGGGCCCAGAGCTAGGCAGGGATATGGCCACCGTGGGGCCTGGCTGAGGTCAAGGAGAGTGCTGGTAGGAGAGAGAGGCCCCTCAATACTTGCTGTTCTTGGAAACAAAAGGTGTAACTAAGCACAGTGTGAATGGCTCTACTGGACCACAGATCCATTCAATTTTTTTCCCATTGCATATAATATAGAGCTTTTCTTTTTTTAAAAAAAACAAAAAACAAAAAACAAAACCAAAAAAAAAAAAACAACCCAGATAACAGTTTTAAAAATGTATTTGAAATAAATTAATATTCATTGCAGATTGTACTTCTGAGTGCATAAGTGCAGACAAATACTTAGGGCTGCTTTTTGAGTACAAAGGGTGAGGGTTACAAATTGCCTCTCATGGGTTCATTTCATCAGGTATTTCCCATAACACAATTTCTTTGACAAGTTCATCTTTTGTTGCAGAAGACTTTAATTTATTGTACTGTTAACTTTTGCTGACCCTGAGTTGAAGCATGCATAACTTCTAAGCATTGCTTAACCTCTTAACTGAGGTTTACTGTGATATGATATTTCAGGTTAACATGAAGGCTAGCATGGTTGGGGAAAAGTGTTTTCACCTACTTAAAGTTGAGAAGTTCAGTCTATGCATGTATGTCAGACTGCTGAAAGTGGAAAGACAAGTTATGCTTGCCATTAAAATGATTTTAAGTGCAGGTGATCTAAATGGCAAGTATTTATCCCCTAGAAAGTTTACTTGTTCTTTATTTTCCATTAAAGTTAAAAATAATTTTTTGTAATTAAAAACTGCATGCCTGAGTATATTCCCCTCCCCCTGAAACCAAACCAAACCAAACCAAACTAAAAGGAAACCAAAACCAAACAGACTATTAAAGGGCTAGATAGTGGAGGTTGTTACACCTGGTGAAGAGGTTCACAGGTCGAGGGTCAAGCTTGGCTCATGGAAGAAACAAAGCCACGGTCACTTGGTACTTCTAAATAAACCAATAATTTACATCTCCTAGCAGGCCTAGTTAACAAGGGTGCTATGCTACAAATACAGATACTTTCTTTCTGGAACTGATTTAGTTGGTGCTAGCTCAAATGTCTCAATTCCAGCTGTGCAGTGTGGTTGTGCTGTTGTCTGATTCTTTCCAAACATCCCTTCTGAAAGGTGTACTGTATTCCAGTCTTCACATACCTACAAAATGATAAAGATCTTGGGTTTATCTTGCTTTCTGCCTGAGTGGGCCTTTCCTCACCTACTGTTCAGTTTTGCTCCTGCTGTTTCCTCCCATGACTGCTGACTGAGACATTCACTGTTACAAAATTGAGATCTGCTTAAAACTTACACAGATGCTGCCTCCCTGAATTCTGCTTAGATAAACTAACATCACAGAGTATTATATCTCCTTTTGCATTGTTGACAAGGAATAAGACTCTTAGTATAAACTGGTTCCACACAAATCAAAAAACTTCAGTGTTTAAAAAACAGGCTTTAGACAGTTTACACCAGCTGGCAATCCAAAATGGTTTTCATATTCCCATTCAGTAACTAGATTCTATTAACTACAACTGTTTCTGTATCACTGCTGTTCTTTGAACTAAAGTGTGTTGTGCACATTACAGATAGTTTGTTAAACAGGATTCCTGTTGCCAAACTGAGATAAATCAGGCTAGTAAGTGATGTTGTTGTTTGTTTGCCAGTTTTGTGGTTTTCTTTCAAAATGATTAACTATTTAATTTATCGTGTTCTCCAGTCCTCTAAATGAAGCACCTCTATGTATTCCTATTTTCTGTATCTCCCCTTGGAAAATCAGGCTACTTCATTTTTCTTAAATTGTCCATAAGAAATAGAAATTTAATTTTTACACATCCTCATCCTACAATAACCAGATTTTGCAGCTTGCCAGCAGATGATCATCAGAACAGAAGTGCAACCAGCAAAGATCACAGAGACATAGAATACTTTCGGTTGGAAGGGACCTTAAAGGCCATCTAGTTCCAACCCCCCTGCCACGGGCTGGGACACCTCTCACTAGACAAGGTTGCTCAAAGTCCCATCCAGCCTGGCCTTGAACACCTCCAGTGATGGGGCATCCACAGCTTCTCTAGGCAACCTCACCTCCCTCTGAATAAAGAATTTCTTCCTAATGTCTAATCTAAATCTCCCCTCTTTTAGTTTAAAGCCCTTACACCTTGTTTTATTACTATACTCCCAATAAAGAGCCTCTCCCCAGCTTTCCTGTAGGCTTCCTTTAAGTGTTGGAAGACTGGTAAAAGCATTTGATCTTTTTTATCTGCTCAGCTGGCTCAGTAGTCTAGTGACTTGCTCTGCCCTGCTCAGGGCCTCTGCTGTTTTAGATATTTGTGCTTCCCCATTGTCAGCCTCCAGTCTTCAGTCTTAATCCTGATCCTTGCTTCTCCGTGCTCAGACATAGCCACTTTTCTCACTCTGGTGCTGCTGCCATTCTCTGCCTCCTTATCCCTAGCTCCTACCTCCTAACTTCTCCAGGTATGGCTCCTGCTCCTGAATTTATTTCTAGGGGAATGAAAAGTACAAGGGAAGGATGGGAGGACAGGTACATGCCAAAGCATGCAGCAAGGATGCAACAGAGAGTCCAGTTTATGTATTACCAAAACTGAGAGGATAGATATAAAAAAGGACAAGAACTAAAAAACCTTTCTGAGGAATATAAAATAGTGCACCATTTGTTAGAGATTGTCCAGTATAATGGGCTGGCTTAGAAGAAACATATGTTGTCAAGAATATAAACAGATTTCCCAAATCCAGATACTGTTAGATCACAGGGGCCAAGAGCTTTTTCTCACAGAATCACAGAATCACAGAATTTCTAGGTTGGAAGAGACCTCAAGATCATCGAGTCCAACCTCTGACCTAACGCTAACAGTCCCCACTAAACCATATCCTAAGCTCTACATCTAAACGTCTTTTAAAGACTTCCAGGGATGGTGACTCCACCACTTCCCTGGGCAGCCTGTTCCAATGTCTAACAACCCTTCCAGTAAAGAAGTTCTTCCTAACATCTAACCTACAACTCCCCAGGCACAACTTAAGCCCATTCCCCCTCGTTCTGTCACCAGGCACGTGGGAGAATAGACCAACCCCACCTCGCTACAGCCTCCTTTAAGGTATCTGTAAAGCTCAATAAGGTCACCGCTGAGCCTCCTTTTCTCCAGGCTGAACAAGCCCAGCTCCCTCAGCCGCTCCTCGTAGGACTTGTTCTCCAGGCCCCTCACCAGCTTTGTCGCCGTTGGCCTTCTTGGCCACCTGAGCACACTGCTGGCTCATATTCAGCTGACTGTCCACCATCACTCCCAGGTCCTTCTCTGCCTGGCAGCTCTCCAACCACTCATCTCCCAGCCTGTAGTGCTGCTTGGGGTTATTGCGTCCCAGGTGGAGGACCTGGCACTTGGCCTTGTTGAACTTCATGCAGTTGACCTCAGCCCATCGGTGCAGCCTATCCAGATCCTCCTGCAGAGCCTTCCTACCCTCAAGCAGATTGACACATGCGCGTAGCTTGATGTCGTCTGCAAACTTACTGAGGGTGCACTCAATGCCCTCGTCCAGATCATTGATGAAGATATTAAAGAGGACCGGCCCCAGTACCGAGCCCTGGGGAACGCCACTAGTGATTGGCCTCCAACTGGATTTGACTCCATTTACCACGACTCTTTGGGCCCGGCTATCCAGCCAGTTTCTAACCCAACGAAGCGTGCGCCAGTCCAAGCCAAGAGCAGCCAGTTTCTTGAGGAGAATGCTGTGGGAGACAGTGTCAAAAGCCTTGCTGAAGTCAAGGTAGACCACATCCACAGCCTTTCCCTCATCCACCCAGTGCGTCACTTTGTCATAGACAGAGATCAGGTTCGTCAAGCAGGACCTGCCTTTCATAAACCTATGCTGACTGGGCCTGATCGCCTGCTTGCCCTGCAAGTGCTGCGTGATGACTCTCAAGAGGATCTGCTCCATGAGCTTCCCTGGTACTGAGTTCAAACTGACAGGCCTGCTCTGTACCTAGACAAGCAAAATTGCATAAATAAAAATATAAATAGAAAGTAAAAGTGTGGCATATAACCAACCAGGAGAAAATGACTTAGGGTGCCGTCTGAAAGTGGGAAAGTTTCTATTGCAAGTTGATTAATGCATTTATACATCTGACACATATTAAAGATACACTTTGAAATGGCAAAAGAGCCACTGGTAAAGTTCAGCCTGTAAGAATCACTACTAAGGGTGTCTCAAGTTGCCCACTGTGCTGTCAGTAACTTTGTTATGTCTGCAAAATCTCATCTGCCATATAAATTTTATGCCATATACTTATAAGGCCTCCTGTAAACCATTACACACATACATACACAGACATACATTTAGGTGAGTCAATGAGGCCATGAGGTGAACAAAATAGCTATAAATACATGTGGTCACATCTTTACCCTTTTCCTTAAGTTTCATACTTTTGTCCTTGTCACTTTATTGAATGGTAGAATGGGGTTGCAGCCTCTGTGTTAAATCGTGGATAAGGACATGACACAGTTGTTAAGGTAAATGGTAAAGATATGGGCACAGCACATGGTTGTAGCCATGAAGATAAATATATAGTCTTCAGCTACAGCATGCTGTCTTGGCTTTTCTCTGGCTTTGGGGCCTATGGATCAAGATATAATAAGAAAACCTTCCCCATGTCCTGTGAACGTGCCAGTTGTACTATACTCTCCTGTAGTGTTGCAGGAAGAACAGGAAGACCCCTCTGCAACAGATGTTCAGGATGTCCCTGGAAATTTAGTAGGTAAAGACCTGGTAGGAGAGAACTTGAATGGGGAGTCTAAGGGAGGCAATGTCATGAAGCTTGTTATTAGACTTTTTTTTATTTTCTCTTCTTTAAACTAGAGTCGAAGGGGGAAGGGGCTAAAACCAGGCACGCCGGTGAAGACCTAAGGGATGGTACGCTAGAATCAGAGGGGCTGTGTGCCAGTGAGGTCCTTCGGTCAGATCCACAAGGTGCTGAGTGTAAGGAGACGCACCTGAAATGCTTCTACATGAACGCACGCAGTATGAGGAATAAAATGGATGAGCTAGAAGTACTGGCCCAGTCCCGCAACTACGACATCATCGGCATAAGCGAAACCTGGTGGGATGAGTCCTGTGACTGGGGTGTTGCGATAGATGGTTACAGGCTCTTCAGGAGGGATAGGCAGGGTAGGCGAGGTGGTGGGGTGGCGATGTATGTGAAGCAGGGGCTGGACTGTGTGGAACTCCAGGTTGGCGATGGCAAAGTTGAGAGCCTCTGGGTAAGGATCAAGGGACGAACGAATAAAGGGGATGTCGTTGTGGGAGTCTATTACAGACCGCCTGGCCAGGACGATAGCGCCGATAAATTATTCTTTACAGAACTAAGAGAGGCCTCGAGATTAACTCCCCTTGTCCTTATGGGGGACTTCAACTTGCCAGACGTTAACTGGGAGTGCCACACGGCTGACACGAGCAAGTCCAGGAGGTTCATGAAGCACCTAGATGATAACTTCTTGGTGCAGGTGCTAATGGAGCCAACTAGGAAAGGTGCCCTCCTAGACCTGTTGCTAGAAAACAGAGAGGGTCTGGTGGGAGATGTGGTGATTGGTGGCTGCCGCTGTCATAGTGACCATGAAGTGGTTGAGTTCAAAATTTACGGTGACAGAAGGAGAAGTGCCACCAAAACCTCATCCCTAGATATGGGGAAGGCGGACTTCAGGCTGCTCGGGGAACTAGTCAGCAAGGTCCCCTGGGAAGCTGCTCTTGAAGGCCTCGATGTCCACCAGTGCTGGTCATTCTTTAAGCGATGCCTCCTAGAAGCACAAGAACAGGCAGTTCCTAAATATCGCAAGTCAGGCAGGCGCGGCAGGAGGCCGGCGTGGCTGACCAGGAACATTCTTATGGAGATTAGGCGGAAACAGAGAGTGTTTCGCTACTGGAAGGAGGGCCAGGTGACATGGAAAGAATACAGGGATGCTGTTCGTGTTTGTAGGGAGAAAATTCGTGTGGCTAAAGCACACCTAGAGTTGAAGCTGGCTGTGTCTGTGAGAGAAAATAAAAAGGGTTTTTTTAGATATGTGAATGGAAAAAGGAGAACTAAAGAATACATAGGGCCGCTCCTTGATAGGGAAGGTCTCCTCACAGACAATGACATAGGCAAAGCAGAGACGCTTAACGCCTTCTTTGCCTCTGTCTTCAATGCCGATGATGGGCTTCGGGACCCAGGGTGCCCTGAGCTGGAGGACCGGGACGGTGGGGATGACAAACTCCCAACCGACCCTGAACGTGTGCGGGATTTGCTACTCCACCGGATCCCTACAAGTCCATGGGTCCGGATGGGATTCATCCCCGGGTGCTGAAAGAGCTGGCGGACGTCATCGTGGAACCTCTCTCAATTATTTTTCAACGATCCTGGGAGTCTGAAGAGGTCCCAGTAGACTGGAAGCTGGCAAATGTTGTGCCGATTTTCAAGAAGGGTCAGAAAGAAGACCCTAGCAATTACAGGCCTGTCAGTCTCACGTCAGTGCCTGGTAAAATCATGGAGAAGATGGTTCTCGAACTTACTGAGGCGCACCTGGGGGACAAAGCAGTCATTGGTCCCAGCCAGCATGGGTTTGTGAAGGGTAGGTCCTGCCTAACTAACCTGATTTCCTTTTATGATAAGATCACCCGTATGGTGGACCAAGGGAAACCAGCTGATGTGATTTTTTTGGACTTCAGCAAGGCTTTTGACACGGTTTCCCATAGGATCCTACTGGACAAAATGTCCACCATACAGCTAAATAAAAACATCATACGATGGGTGAGCAACTGGCTAACAGGCAGGGCCCAAAGGGTTATGGTGAACGGGGCTGCGTCAGGCTGGCGGGCGGTCACCAGTGGGGTCCCTCAAGGCTCCATTTTAGGGCCGGTACTTTTCAATATTTTTATAAATGTATGGATGTAGGAATAGACGGTATTTTGAGCAAGTTTGCTGATGACACCAAACTTGGAGGAGTTGTGGACTCGAATGAGGGTGGAAAGGCCTTGCAGAGGGATCTGGATAGGTTGGAGAGCTGGGCGATCACCAACCGCATGAAGTTCAATAAGAGCAAGTGCTGGGTCCTGCACCTGGGACGGGGAAACCCTGGCTGCACATACAGACTGGGTGATGAGACGCTGGAGAGCAGCCTAGAAGAGAGGGATCTGGGGGTCGTGGTAGACAGCAAGTTGAATATGAGCCAGCAGTGTGCCCTGGCAGCCAGGAGGGCCAACCGTGTCCTGGGGTGCATCAAGCACGGCATCGCTAGTAGGTCAAGGGAGGTGATTGTCCCGCTCTACTCTGCGCTGGTGCGGCCTCACCTCGAGTACTGTGTGCAGTTCTGGGCACCACAGTATAAAAAGGACATGAAACTGTTGGAGAGTGTCCAGAGGAGGGCTACGAAGATGGTGAAAGGCCTGGAGGGGAAGACGTACGAGGAACGGCTGAGGACACTGGGCCTGTTCAGCCTGGAGAAGAGGAGGCTGAGGGGAGACCTCATCACAGTCTACAACTTCCTCGTAAGGGGGTGTCGAGAGGCAGGAGACCTTTTCTCCATTAACACCAGTGACAGGACCCGCGGGAACGGGGTTAAGCTGAGGCAGGGGAAGTTTAGGCTTGACATCAGGAGGGGGTTCTTCACAGACAGGGTGGCTGCACACTGGAACAGGCTCCCCAGGGAAGTGGTCACTGCACCGAGCCTGACTGAATTTAAGAAGAGATTGGACTGTGCACTTAGTCACATGGTCTGAACTTTTGGGTAGACCTGTGCGGTGTCAAGAGTTGGACTTGATGATCCTTAAGGGTCCCTTCCAACTCAGGATATTCTATGATTCTATGATTCTATGATTCTTTTTAGGTAGAGAAATGTCCATGTCCTCCAGGGAAGCAATCCACTGGAAAATAATGTATTTCTTATGTCCTCTTGGGCACTGTGCAGCAGTGTCATTTGCATCCTGCATTGAAGGCTTTAATATGTGTCGTCAGAAGCTGTTTTATCATTGCTTTGGGGAGTTGGCTTGATTCTTCACTGTACGGTTTCCTCTATGCAAAATGGCTGTAAAATATTACTGGATGGGAGAGTGAGCAGAGAATAGCCTTTTGAGTACATCTTCATTTCTTGTGCCCAAGATTGTTTTAAAAGTGGAGAACAAGGACCGATGAGCCAGTTCTTGTCTGCATGTAACACATGCAACACTTCTACAGTGGTTCAATAATCAGATATCATGAAAATAAAATGATTTAGGGATGGAAGAAAAATGTGCTACATGAGAGTGCAGAACTGAGTTACTGGTGATTGAAGGGAAGCTGTTACCAAGGAAGGAGGAATTTTATTGGACCGCTTGTATCTTGGAGGGAGAGATGTGATAAGGGAGGGGATCAGAAATATGTCTTGGAAAATATGCCTTCTCTTCTCCTGTTTCTTGTAAGCACTGCCTACTCTGTTGTTTGTTTTTATATTAATAACACTCTTGCCGTACTAAAGGGCCATAAATTCCCTCATGTACCTTGTTCCAGCATTGAAATATAACCACCTTGAAAACACTTTGTCGAGGCTTCAGAATTTGACCAGGTAAAACATTTGGAGATAAAACCTAACATGCAGAATACAGATCAGAGCTAGTTTATTAAAAGACAGATTCATAAGTTTAAAAAAAAAAATTAGTTCAGGAAGTGTTCAGTTTGAAGACTATAGTTGCTCTGAAAAAGGAGAGAGCATACTGGGCTAGACAAGAATAAAATGATTATTCTTTGACATTCTTTTAGCAGACAGAAGGTGGCAATTTCATAGATATTTTTTGTGTTAGTTTGCTGAGATTTTCCAAAAGTGTTTTGAATATGCCTTTGGTAATATCTTCATTTAGGAACATAAGGAGTTACCATATTGGATCAGACTTGTGATCCATCTGGTCTAGTAGCTTGTCTAAATAGTAACTAGTACCAGGCATGTCAGAAGAAGGTGCAAAAACCACACAGTTGACAGAGGTCATTTCATATCTTCCCTAATAGCTAGGGCATGGTAAATGGATTTTTAAACTTTTACAATACTTCGTCTGCATTAACTATTATAATTCTGGATATCTTTACTGTCTCTGTAAATGGTTGGTCCTTTCATGCACTCCTAAATCCTCAGCCAGGATGGCTTCCAGCGTGGGTATGTCTCATAGCTCAACAATACATTATATGGAAAAATATTTTATTTCTTAGATTTACATTCATAACCTTCTATTTACATTAATTGATGCTTATATCAGTCAATGTCTTACTGCAGCATTTAATGTCTTGTAACACATAGACTCATTATCTTTTTTATGTGTGCCAGCTATTGATTCATGTTCATTTATCACACTCATCCTCGTTATTTCCTTTCTAGAGAAGAAAAAAACAGTCCTTTCAGTCCCTTTTCATATGAAACTTTTCCCTGTCTTCAACAGTTATCATAATCCCTTGAATTTACTGTAACAGATTGCAGCAGGAGGTCTATTTGGCACAAAACGCAATACAGGAAAAGAAAGGATCAGAGGGGTGACTTGTGAGCCTCAGGCTTTCTTTTGGAGAAGGGTGTTGGGGAAGTATAGGACATAACCTCAACTCTGTCCCACAGAAAATGGAAGAAAGAAGTCACAGGTGAGCTGGAGTCTCCAAGTGAGGCTATGCAGGGTGTCCTAAGCTCTACTACCTTGTGATCTACCTTGCTGGAAACATTGTGATACCAGCCCTAATGATTTCAGGAGTGCAAACTTTTCAGGCAGTAGTGACTAGTGACTGAAATGAAAATACAAGTGTCACTCCAATAACTAGACAGCCTGAAAACTGAGTATTGTTTTGAGGCCACATAATTGAGAAAGTTTTGAATCCTATTTTTCACTGTGCCTACTGCTGTTTCTTTTCTAGGGCTACTTTCTGACCAGAAGAGATTGAGTCTTGGATTCAAAACTCTTAAATAAATCCCATAATCAAGAGCAAATCTCCAGATTTTTCCAAATTTCATTATATTTCTCCCAGCTAGGACAAACTCTTAGAAGAATCACTTCCAAGCTGCTGTCATTAGCAATACTCACTTCACAGGTACTGAAAGTACCCTCTGACTCTAAACAATGTCAGACGGCTGTGTGAAAAAGAGGTGCCATTGTGAAATCTGTTCTGAAGGCCATTTTACACTTCTGTATATATTTGTTCTTATATTAAAGAATTTAAATCTACCTTAGTTACCAGGAAGCTATTGAGATATATCTCAATATATATAATAGTTTAGCAGGGGCCAAGAAGGTTATTAACACTGATATAGATAAAGACATCAAAACTCAGGATCTCAGGCTACCTGGGACAGCTCAAATTCACTGCTATTTGAGATTTTGCTTCTTCATGTTAAGTATGTGATATGAGACCTTTGTTACTGACTCTTTTCAAGCTCTCTCCCAGAACACAAAGCAATATTAGTTTATGCTTTTTGTTTTGTTTTGTATGTGCAATAGTCCTTCTGTTAATGCTCACAATAATAATAATTTTGAATCTACTTTTTACTTAATGCTCACAATAATAATAATTTTGAATCTATTTTTACAAGAACTTTCTAAGCTGACAGGCAGAGGGGGTTTATGTCCATCTTGCAGGTATTGAACTGAGTCACTGAGAGATGAAACTTTCCACCAATTTTGGATGCCCTTGAGACTTTATTTTATGGCATATTTAACATCGTGCAACACATGCAACTACAGCTGAGCTTTCACTGACTTTGTACCGCTATGTGATCCTTGTTTCTGCTGCTTAAATTTCAAGATGTTAAGCAGACAGCCAAGAAACATGGAAAACATAATGAGTGTGAAAAACCAAATGCTAGGCAAAAATGAGTTTTCTTGTTTCACATAGTTTAGTATTCTTCCTCTGAACTTCACCTTACGAAAATATTTCAACTCAAGTGCCAAGGAACATACTCATGTAACAGGGTGTGTTGGACACCTTTAACAGTATGGAGTTTCCTGGCCTCGTCACAACATCCATTCATTGATATCACCATTTTGACAAGTTGCTGCAGTCAGGGGATGTTGCTGCAGTGTCAGGGATTTTGTTAGTTGGAAGGTACTGAATACAAAAGGTTAATTTTACTAATTAGTAGATGATAGATTAGGACGATGAATAGCTGCAGAGAACATCAATATGAACATTGAAGAATGTCCCTAGGGTCATTTAATCTAATTCAGGAGTCAGAGTAATAGCTGAAGTAAAGGAAAGCCTGGCACCAAAATGAAGCAAAAGTCAATGAACTAGAGACAGTGGAGCTAAGGTCTGATGGGTTATTTTGGTCCAGAGATTTAGAGAGATTGAACTATAGACAGCAATAGATAATGGGCTGGAGGATTTTAAAATATTAAACCAAAATATACGAGAGGACAAATCTATGAGGAAATGCCACTAGATTTTGATGAAAAGCTCTTGCATAATTAGATTATGTAGTGTATTACTCTATAGATTGTCTCTGGAGCACCATCCTGTCTGCCTTCAATCTGTGATGTGTCTATACTGACAAAGTCTAGTTGGATTTTGTTTTCATCAATCCAATTGCTATAGTGCCTTTAGTTTAGCTTTCCTGCCATTGATCTTATTGCCTTCATATCACACACAATATTTTTTTTCAAGTTGAAGACCAATGGCATAATAGTGAGGGTGCCACCTCATGGACTTCAGTGACTGGTAGTACCTCAGATCTGTCATTTAAGGCAAAGGATAAAAAAAATGCTTTCAACAGAATTATTATTTTGAAGTGTTTTATTTATATGAATTCATATTAATTTTAAAATTTTAAAATAGTTATTTTAAGCAGTCAAAGAGTGAAATTCAGTTTTTTATTTCATCAATTTGTTTCATTGTCTTTTATGTAAATAATATTTTTGTTCAGGAAAATGTTACTTTTATCTCTATTTCAACAAAATCATATTTTTCAATATTGACTATTTTTATAGGTTCCAGATGTGAGGCTGTGATTGTTAGTAAGCCTTTTTTCTGTCCTGTTATACCTCTCTTCTAGTTTAATTCTTCTAGTTTAATGTTCTTTCTTTCTGAGTTTTGACAGCAATTTCCACAAAGTAGGGATTCCCCCTCTAAAGCCAAATTAAGATTCTGATTTATTATGTTGGTTTTAGCAATCACAGCCTTCCTTTTCCGCACTTCGTTTTCCTTCTGAAAAATATATACTTTTTTTTTTTTTCACTGACATTTCCATTAGTATTAGAATCAATCTTGATAGAAAAGTACTGGTGAAGGATAGTGTTTATACTGTTCCCTGTAGTAAAGAGAATCCCAGATTTTTCTGTCAGTACAATACACAGGGAGATGCAATTGCTGGGTTTGGTTTCTTTTCAGTTACCCCCAATGACCTTTGCCTTCACTATGAAGACAGAATTAGAATGACTGGTTTGTGACATTACATCAGAAATGCCATCTCCTTTCTCTTCCTGAAGCCAACAAGTATTAAATGCTAACATGATAGGAAACTAAAAGAGAGAGGGGCCTGGGATGTACTTTGAGAGAAGGACTTTTATCTTTACCCCAGTTTAACTTTGGTTTGGAGAAACCCTTTCTCCATTTGTAGAGGGTGTTGTTATCTAGTGGTTATTTTTCTGTCAAACAGCTGAAATCATATATAAGTTTGTGAATGATGGGCTTGTACTCCTGAAAGCCTTGTCCTGGTATTGACTGGATGCCAGAGCTGTTCTGTCTTCAGTAAGAAAGGCGCTGTAGGGAACTAAGAAGGCTAAGGCAACTCTCCCAGAAATGAAATCAGGCTTCCAACATTTGTGTAAAGGGTTGGATTTTAACTTCAGTGTTATTTATGTAAAACTGGCATTTAACTTGAGGATTGTCTTTTTTTCTCATATATTAAGTGAGTTGTAAATAAAGAAATACTCTTCAGAATGTGTTGACAACTACAATATGGTAAGTATTCTGCCTCTGTTGGATGAGTAGCATGCTAATGTACAGTGGTGAGGGGACCTGCCAGCAGCCTTGCTGGTCATGTTCCAACCCCACTGGATCCAAAATTTGTCACTGGGCCTTGCCGATGTTCCTCGGCACACTTCTTCATTGAGCAGCAGATAGTGTTCAGGGTGTGGAAACAAACACCAAGTTGCGTAAGGAGATTACTTGGTCAAAAGGTTTTACATTTGCTACTGCTCAGCCAGACCACTTCACAACCCTTCCAGCATTCCGCCACTTCCCCGATGGTAAAACGTGTTCGGGAAAGCCATGGGCAACACCACCCACACTCCACCTGGCCACTAAAGCTGACTCAGTTTAATTTAGAAGTATCTCTAATTTCCATGGATAATTTCAGCTCGGGATATGCAGTGTTTAAACTACACTCTTGAGCCAGACAAGTGCAAACTGCTCATGTAGGTGTGATCACAAAAATTGTATACATGCAGTTCACGTTGATAATCACAGCTAAATGATTTGAGATAACATCTTAGTTGTAAGGTACTCTACCCTTACAGCTTTGGCTTGCCTATCTAAATAGGATTTAGTGATCATGCTGTGTGCTTATGTGTGTTGATATATATAAATATGTGTCTGTCTTGTCTACCCATGTTAGATCAAATCGTGTGATAGGTCAGAGATAAAGAAGTTAATCATTATAGGTGTGTTTTGTGAAGACAGGTAGTCTAATACAGGAGGAGGCTGTACAGCTTAGAGAAAGGCTGGAGCTGACATCTTTGTTATGCTATTATCATAAACAACAGAGAACCCACACCATGCTACATTAATCCACCAAAAAAAAAAAGGCTTTTTTTTTTTTTTTTTTTTCTGCTCTCATTTTTTTATTTTCCTCAAATTTGCACTTCTGGAAGAGCTTAAAGACTTAAAAGCAGAAGAATCCCATTAGAAGAAAGAGCACTGAAACTCTTCTGGCTATCGCCAGGTCAGGTGCCAGTATCTGTCTCTAGGCACAGTCTAACTTAACAAGGCAGGTAAGAGGTTAGCTCAAAATCAAAGGAGAAATTAAACAAGGGGAAAATATTTCCAATCTTGCTGTTTGTCATTGACCTCTGTGTGTGAGTTTGGAAAAGTGACAGAGCTCAGAAAGATTGGATATTGGAAAGGGCTGCAACTCCTCTGTCTGAGATGAATCATCTGCTAAAAATGCTTAGTTCTATCTATGGCTAAAAAGTGAATTTGGATTAATTCTGATTATACATTTTTCTGTGTAGGTATTGTGTTCAGTCACAGCAATCTCCCTTCTCCTGTCATAAGTGACAAAACCTTTAGAAAATTAAAATAAAAATGTATAGAGTTTGAAGGAAAAAAAATAAAAATTAAAAAATAAAAACTTCTCAAAACACTACATTGTTTTTCCTTACTTGGTGTGTGTAGACAAGGTGGAACACAGTACAAGTAACTAAGTACAATAAGGATATTTTTTTTCAAGAGTTCTTAACTAACTTAAATATCTTTTTCAAACTCAACCCTGATCCTTCTGAGCCCAGGTTTAAGTGAAAGTAAGCAACACTTATCCTGCTACATCAGGGCCCCAAGTTGTATGGATTCTAGACCTTTTCAGAGAGAGGAATCTGTTCTGCCCCTCTTCAGGGCAGAGGGAGGATACAATTCTCCAGGTCACAGGGAGATGGCAGATGTGTCATTTCAGACAGAAACAGGGCTTGTGAAGCCACACTGTCACCACCTTTTAAAACACTTTAAGCAGTAACATAGAAATGTTATAGATAGAGTTGCATCTTAAAAATCTTGTTTCCCACGCATTTCTTGAAAACTGGTGACCAGATAGTTGCAGCATAGGGCAGGCCTGGGAGAGCTAGGTGCTCCAGAGTTGTGGTTTCCTGGTGCTAGAGAAGGGAGGGGAAATGCAGGGGATGGTGCATGCTGCTGCAGAAAGGGACCATTACTTCTGCTGCCACCACCTTCTCCTTCCTCCCCAACAGTGGCAAAGGCAACCACACTTTGATAATGTAGCAAATGAGTCATACCTTATTTACTGCTCCCATCTATGTATTTCTTAGCAACTCTCTATTTTGCTGAGAGCCACCTCTGTCTGTCACAGATAGAATGATTTTTTATATATATAGTGTGTGTATATTTATTTACTTATTTATTTATTTTTTACAAAAATTGCATTTAGTAGCAAGATTTATGGCTTTAGGAAAAATTACAGGAAAATAAAAGAAAACCTGAGAGAAAGAAGGTAAAATCATCAAGAGACACTGCCTGTCAATATGTATGTCTTCATCTCTGTTCAGCCTCAGTTATACAGTCTGCCCACATGTAAATAATTCCAGTTCCTCCAGCTGTTCCTTTACTCCCATGTGGGGAATAGAAAGGCCACAGGGTTCACAACACAGTTTGCACTCCTGTAGCCATGGCACAGCAGGATCAGATAGGGAAAAATCCAGAAGTGTGTAGAACCAGTGTGATTCTCCGTTTAAGACAGTCTTTGAAATCCATGGATGTTGCAGGCCTTTCATCTCTCCCACTTTAGCCCCATAAATTTATGTCCTTTCAATGCAGCTATTGCCTTACTTGAAATGGAAAGGCAAAGCAAAACATTCAGTGGCAAGAAAGGCAGATCATAAGCAGTAACTGATGGCAGTTTTCAGGCACACGTCAGTCTGGCATGTTGATACCCATCTTCACCCGGTGGTCATTGCTGCACCACTTGAGCAGTACAGCTTGGCTTGTTCTGTTGATAATGTAAATCCCACAGATGAACTGAAACAGCCTGCCCTATGTGAGTAATAGAGGAATAAGTTGGCACTTGAGGGTTTCCTATTTCATGACAGCACTTGGCAGAGGCCTTGATTTTAGGCTTCTACTACGTAAGTGGTAAGTGGTAGTAGTACAAACACAAGTACTCCCTGTTACTTCTTTGCATATCTTGAACAGTTACTGATAATGGGTCACACATGAGCAAGTTTGTGAGAAAGGGAGAAGAAGACTTTGCTTATGTGGTTTTATACATTCACAGAGTGCTCTGAAATTCTCAGAACATTGCACTCCCCAGCTTGAATCAACATAGTGCAGGCAGTTGTATTTCTTACAGTTGTCTGTCTAATGAATAAGACATAAGATGTGGACATATTTATTTATTTATTTATTTATTATTAATATCATGATTAAAGGCAAAGAAGCAGCTTTTGGACTTGTGCTTGTAACAGTTTGTGATGGTTTTGTTGTTATTGTGGTTGTTACTGTTGTTTTTCCCAAGGCTGAGTTTGTGAAAGCAAGCCAAAGATATTGTGACAAGCCTAGGACTCTCTGAGGACATGCCACGATTCTTGCTCTGTTGTACAGCAGGATGTCTTAGGTGTTCAAGTCAAACGGAGAGAAATAGGAATCCCGGCCCTGTTGAAATGGCTGATGTACATGTACATGTAACTGTAGGAAGGAGCGAGAAAACCTAGCTTGTAATTGGGAAAGCCACCAGGGGAGGTCAGTGTCTCACAGAGACAGACCGGCATTCTCCCGTTCTCCACTGGGAAGCTTACGCCTACTATGGGCATTAGCTTCTCTGCATAAAAGAGGTGCGTGTGGCTCCCAACTACGTTTTCCCCCATTTATATATAGACCCAAGTGTCCTAAACAGCTCTGATAGCACACAGGCCTCTCCTACCTTCAGTTCTCCCTCAGTTTACTATATGTATTTTCTCCCATTGCTGTCTCCATAACTGATACTACTCATAGTATCAGTTAACAGTGACAAATGACTGTGGTCAGAGCAGAGTTGACAGCGATCAGGTGACAGTGTGGTCAGAGCAGAGGTCAAAAATCCGTGCCAGGACAACCAGGGTTACAGGATCAATATTTCAGATGCACTTCTCATCTCATCTACCGGCATCAGGTTTTTTTCTGCACAGTGCCAACCACAAAACTGGAAAATATGCTCAAGTACACATATGTATAGGTTCTATCCTGAAAGAGTGAAGAGGCATGGCTAACAGATAGTAGAGCCCGCCACTGGAAGGGTGAGTTTGACTCTCAGAATGGACTGAACCTGGCTGAGCTAGACTTTTCAAGTTTTCTGGGCTTAAGCAAGGAAGCCAAGATTTCAGATTTAGTGTCTGTGTTACTACAGCACAAGCTATACCATTAAAAGTCCATTCTGCATAATTTGTAGTTCATAGGTAGAATAGCTCAAAGTGGAGGGTACAGCTAGTATCCTGTGGATATTGGTCTAAAAAGGTTTCTCAAATCTACGGTTAATTCTCTAACCACTAGAAATAGCTAGGCTTTAAAGGGAAGTATCAGCTAGGACTGCATTTTTATTTATTTATTTATTTTTTTTAAAAAAAAAAAAGGATTTATTGTGCATACCTAAGTGATGTTTTGTGGTTTGAAAAGTGGGACCCATATCCTGCAGCCCCAGCTTGATGAATGCCTGAAACTGATATGTAATTAATCTTCACAAATTAAAAGCAATTCTTTGTCATAGCCACAAGACTAGAACAAGACTATATATGTGCAGGTACTGAGCTGGAGGCATGCATGTCCCATCAGATAAGCCTTGTCCTTTGAGAAGGCTTTGTGTATGGAGACCTCAGAGCACCCAGGGGGAAGCACGCTTTAGGTGGCAAAATATGGACCTTTATGTAGAGTGAGTCATCTAAATGTTTTTGTTGTCTATGGAGAGAAATGTGTTCCTCCAGGAAATGGTTCATCTCACTGTGGGCCCTAGAAGTGCCAATATTGCTCTACTAAGTGTAAAGGGTATGTAGGGTAACGTGTTACTGAGATGTAAACATCTAAGTTTAGGTGAAAGAAATCTCACCCACAGTTTCAGGAATGTAGGCCTTGTCAGAACCACAGTGCTGCTGGGTCTGGCCGGGAGCACCAGAACTTTCTAGCACCTGAAGGCCCTTTAGGATCAAACGCAGGTTTCAGGTGGCTCTGGAATCAAGCAGCACAAGTGTGGATGTTTCGGTTTAACTATATGCCATTCATCCTGTTTGAGAATAAGAAGAATAGAGATAAAACACTTTGAAATGTAAAGACACCTTTATGTTATATGCAAAGATTGAATGTTTTAAGACTCTTCCATAAACCAGACCAGTTTCAGAAAACATGTAAGCAAAGCAGCACCATAACACTGGAACCAAGCCTAAAACCCAAACCTTTGCTTGGGAGGGAAAATCAGATATGAATAAAACTTAACTCATGTTTTATCCAGTTTGCTAAGTGCTGATACTTGCTTTTTCCTCTCCTGCACGTGTTTGTGGCTCCAGTACCAGAAGTGCAAAAGGTCAGCTCCCCAACAGCTGAACTTTTAGTTTCACATGGACTTTGAGCGAAAATGAGGAAAGTCTGCTAGGGAAACATCTGCTTCTGCAAGCACTAGAAGTGCCAAGCACCCCCTTCAAGACACACAGCAACACGCTAAGATCTGCAGAGGTACATATAATTGTTCATGGCTGTGAGCACGTTCCCTGCCACCCCAGCACTGGGGTCTGCTGCCTGGGCTGGGGGTCAGCTTTGCAGCACAGCTGCCCTGGCCTTCCTGGCCAGGCCCAGAGCCTGCAGCAGTGCCTGGGGATGACCAGGCTGTGGCTGACCCTGGTCACTGTCCCCAGCCCAGCCTAGTTTGCCTCGCTAGGTCTGCAGAATGGGGCCGGCTGGAAGGGAGGCACTGCCCTGCTGGCCCTGAAGCTTTGGACTTCACCAGGTGAGAGTGATGACATAAACAAATTAGACACACACAAAACCTAAAAAGTACTTGGATAGCCCAGAGGAGAAGGAAGTGGATGGCAGTGGGTATATAAAACACAGACAGTGAGAGAAAGGTTGAAATAATTGTTTAGTCTGAAGAGATGTGCAAAGAGATGCTGTTGCAAAAGAGGAAATGCGTCTTCCATTTTCTGTGGACTTACAAACAGGCTTGAACCACATGTGAAACTCAGGGTGCTGCTAGAAAATTTCTGTCACAGCAAGCTGGGAGAAGAAGTTCATGAAGTTTGACAAGGCCAAGTAGAAGCTCCCGCACCCTGGGTTAGGGCAATCCCAAGCACAAATACAGTCTGGGCGATGAGGGGATTGAGAGCTGCCCTGGAGAGAAGGACTTGGCAGGATCCTGAACTGAACATAAGTTGGCACTATGCACTTGCAGCCCATAAAGCCAACTGCATCATGGCCTGCATCAGAAATAGTGTGGCACGCAGCACTAGGGAGGTGATTGCACCTTTGGATGCTGCACTGGTGAGACTGCACTTCAAACATTACGTTCAGTTTGGGGCACCTCATTACAAGAAGGATCGTGAGTTGCTCAAGCATGGGCAGAGAAGAGCAACAAAGCTGATGAAGGAAATAGAAAACAAGAATTATGAGGTGTGGCTGAAGGAACTGAGGTTATTTAGTCTGGAGGTTGAGAGGACACCACATCGCTCTCTACAATTACCTGAAATGAAGTTTCAGTGAGGAGGGTGTCAGTCTCTTTTCTCAGTTGACAAGTGATAGGTCACAAGGAAATTGACTCAAGTTGCACCAGGGGATATTTAGATTGAACATTAGGATACTTCCTAATGCTCTTTGTCATGGAAGGGGTGGTCAAGCATTGGCATGGGCTGCCCAGGGAAGTGGTGGAATCACCATCCCTGGAGGTATTAATTTTGCATATTACACTGAGGGACATAGTTTAGTGAAGGAGCTCAGTAGGTCAAGATGATGGTTGGACTTGATGATCTTGAAGGTCTTTTCCAACCTAAATGATTCTATGTGTTGGGATGCACTGGGGGTAGGGGGACTATAAAAACTCCAGTGTTCACACTGAAAAAAAGCAGGTTAGAAAAATGTCTGATGGGAGTGGTTGTGGCAGACCTGGTCCTGCCTTGGCCAACAGGATGGAGAAGAAGCCCTTTTACAGGCTTTCCCATCCTGTTCTCTATCCTCAATTGGTAAGTCATGGTAAGTCCTATGAGGCTCACACCTCAAACTCTATTGTCAGAAAAAAAAATAATAATAATCACTAACATTGTTTTCTTTTTGATTAAGTAGGATATCTTATAAGGTTTAAACTTTTCAAAATATTTAGGCAGTCTGTGTCCTAATCAAATCTATCTGGGAAGTAGTGGGAGTTCATCCATACACACAGATAATCTGTGTGTTTTCAAACTTATTTGTAGAGGTTGTCTTTACCATGGTGTGTATTGAGAACAAAACCATCATATTCCTTTGCACCCTCACCATATGCACACGCATAGACTCCAAACAACACAGAGAAATTGTGAAATAATACTATGAAATAATGTCTGTGTCATTCGTTTTTCTTCTAAAAACGATGCCCACTTCTCTGGTTTACCTTCCTTGGCTATCTGTTGAGCAAGCATGTGTGGTGAGACAGTGATAGAGAACAGACCTAGCACATGCAACTGAAATGACATCCAGCATTGCTGCAGCATATGAGGATTGAGGTCATGGTTGCTCATTTTCTGACAACTTTTCTTGTCCTGTTCTGTACGTAAATTGGTTAGGCAGGGATTAACTAGAATAATCCCTTTTATCTCTATGCTTTAAAATCTTGGCTACTACAGACACGATATCCTTGTACTGCTGTAATGAAAAGAAAGATTCTTCTCACTCTCCCTCTGTGTACTTGCACTTTATTGCAGAGAAAAACAGAGACAGCTCCTTCTAGGTGGCCAAGATTTAATGTCTCTGTTCCATTGCAAAATTCTCCTACTTATCTCACTATTCTAGAAATATGAGATTCACAAAGAGCGTTCTCTGTATCCTAGTGGCAGACATGGGACAGCTACTAACAGTGGGGAAGAAAATGATGTTGGAAAAATAAGACTGAGTGTTTAGTTGAGAGCCACCAGGCAGGGCAAACTGACACAGAAGAAGTAAGCTGCCACGCATGAGGATGGGAAAGAGATTAAGAAGACCCTAGGTGGGAATGAGAGAATGAAAAAGCCCAAGGTTGCCTTTGACTGTCTTGAAAATGCTGATGTGAAAATTCCTTCATCCCTCTCTCTGATCACAAGATGTTTAATAAATCTTTATTATTATTAATTGCATTAATTGTTGTGGCCTCCTTCCAAAGTGCTGTGAGCTCCATCACTGCAAAGTCCTAGCTAAGAAATGGTTATTCTGTATTTTGTTATTAGAGAAAAAATGGTTTTTCACTTACTATCATGCAAGACAAAAACACAGAAGGGCTTCTGATTTGTGGCTGGGCTTTTGATTAGTGGTTACTAAGCAACTAGCCTGATCTTAGCCCTACATTCCTCCCTGGAGAGCAGTGTCTGTTAAGGCTCAGGTCAAAACTGAGTTTATGTATACATTCAACTGACATCAAAGGCATACATGGATGCAAAAATAATTATGTTTCAGCTTCCTAACTTACAAGACTTTAAACAGTTATGTTGCCCATATTTTGTTTGTGCTCATATTTGTGGCCACTGATCACATGTACTAAAACAAAACGTCACTAGAAAAAGGTAGACAATTTCATGATTTCCAGGAAGAAATTAACCCATATACATAGTTTATTGAGTGTTGGTTGGAATGGCTTTCACCCTGCTCAATATTGGCATGTACATGTATTTCTTTGGTTTTGATTCACAAAGAAAAAAAAAAAAAAGGCAAGAAGAAACAAAACAACAACAACAAAAGGTATTTCCCTCCGTTTGCTGTTCTTCGCTACCTGTTTCCTCTCATTCCATGACTTGTGGCCAGCATGGTTGCCAGCATTACATTTTAATTTCTCAGGTTTATACACATGCAGGTTTGGGCTTTCTGGTGACAGGGCCCCGTAGCAGATATCCTCATAGAAATACTAAGAATTACTTAGGTGAATTGTACTGAAATATATAAGATTTACTTGGGTGTTCTCCCTAAACACTTTTTTCACAAGCAGCATTCCCTGTCACCTGTGCTTCAGTCACACCTAGCGATCTTACCCTAGAGCCTAGGCCAAAAAAAAAAAAAAAAAAGCATTGTATCTTACCCCTTTAGGATCTGGAATAAAACTAAACGACTTCAATGCAAACAGATTCCTAGAGTCTTTCAGAAGGAAATATTTTCCCACCGTTCATTGAGATCACAGAGTAATTCATCTTAATGGAGTGAAAGAGCCATGGGATACATCCCCCAAAATCTCAGCAAGTGCTGACACAGTAGTTCAGGTAGCACTTTGTGGAGTCCTGTCCTCACCAATTACCTAAATTAACAAAGCAAAGACTGCTCACACATAGAGAAAATCCTCCCTGGCCTGATTTGCAAGGCCTTAGCTCTGCCATTTAAATCATTCCTTAGGAGCCACCTTTGCTAAAATACTTCTATTAGACAAATTGCTGAGATTAGAAGAAGGTATGCCTGCTTTATCTATTTGTGCTATCATACAAATGTCAGTGTGTTCATTATGACAGAAGTGTCTGGTAGTGACTTCTCTTTAATGTACCAAATACAGTTAGTGACATATAAAGTTTTAAATATATATATATAACCATTGTATAAAAAAATTCAATTGCCATTGTTATAACAGCTCTTTGCAATTTAACAAAGAGAATGCCCATAGGCTAGAAAAGTGCCCTCTCAGTGCTAATAAACTTGGATTAAATGCATACGATTTAATTAACCCACTTAATTTCATAAAGTTCCAGTCTGGTTTCACTTCTACAGCTTTCATGCCAGCGAAAAACATTGGCAGTCTCCCAAATAATAAATGAATACAGAATACTCCAAGGTTGGGCTTGTGCCATCACCAAAGCAGCAATAGCCAAATCTGCAATAGAAATGTCTGCAAACTGCTAGGGTAGAAAAGCAGAGCCAGGGCAAACTCTTAAACAAACCCCCAGACTCACAGGTCCTACTGCAGAGCAATGCAGCCCAGCTCTCTGAATCAAGAAGTGCAAGAGAGGAAGAGAATATTTCACCATCTGAGCAAAGAAATAGTCGTATTTTTCAACAAATCTATTCTGTTCTTACAAGGAAAACAAAGTTTATTTTCCTCTGATGTCATTCTCAGAACAGCTGGGCTATATTTGTAAGAATCTTTTTGCTAACTTGCTTATAAATCAACCTGAAGCATACATTAAACATGGAAAAATAGAAATTGGAAAAATTGGAGCTTGGAAACTTACATTTGGTAAAATTAGAAACAACTAAAACCAAGAATGTAGAGGGCATTTGTGAATATCCTTAACTATAGTTAGCACTTCTACCCATAACAGCGTTATTCTCTATCATTTTTTTTAGTAGGCCCAGTTTTCATTTGCAAGTTTTAGGCACTGAATTGATTACCGAATGGCAAATTTTAGAGTGAATGTAGCTACATTTCCATGTGTAAAGACACATGGTAGTCTTTAGTCATTTCTCTGAAAATAGCTATACTGGTATGAAACTTTTTAATACTTATTGTGATTTCAGATTAGACACATTTTAATTACGCTAAAATTAAACGTGCTAAGTAGATATACTAAATTTACTACTACTGGGAAGATAGTACTATTTTAATTATATTGACAGACTTAAAGATTTTCATTATTCTGGCACAAAAAAAGGATCAGCTTCATATACACATTCCATGATGTCAGCTGTGCTGTGGTAACTGTGGCCTGATTGCAGCAAGTGCAAGGCAGTGTCTTGCATTAAAAGCTATGCCAAGTCATATCACTTCAGATTTACCATGGAGTAAAAGCATTCATGTGGGTTGTTATCATGGCTCACTTGATGCACAGTAACTTGTTAAACCATGATAATTCAGTTATGAATTTGAGCTTAAAGGGAAATGTTTCAGAGTACTGCAGTAATGGTGCTGTAGCTGTGATAGTGTAAGGATATGATTTGCATTAACACAAGACCTAACAAAATAGCACCTCCATCTAGACTAGGCTTGCAAGCTCATATTCAACAGTAAGTACTAAATAGCAGTCAAATAAATAAGGACTGTAAAGAAAAACAGTACTGGCTAGGATACAGCTGATAATCAGCCTGAAATACAGCAGTGTTCCTTGATGCATATGTGAATCTCCCACTTTAATCCAAAGAAAGATGAATTTTGGTTGAGGAACATGCCCTCATTCAGGAATGCACTTCAGCTCTTACTTGAAGGATTCAAGTATGAGCTTAAGACTAGGCATGTTTAATGTGCTTGCATGCTTCCTGCATAGGGACATTGATTTAGAGACTGAAAACCATGTAAGTTATAACCCCTTTTGAAAACTGTCAAGGTAATTTTAAAAGAGAAAATAAAAATAAAACAGAAAAAAATAAAGGATTGATATTTCAAGCTGAAAGTGGTTGAAAAAAAAATCTATTCAATGACAATGAAGTTATATGAATTAAACACAAAGTACTTTTCAAAGTGATTATAATTATTTGGTTAATACTTGTGGTGCTTATTGTGCTTTAACAGAACTAAATAAATCTGATGAACTCTTTAATTTTGTATTGGAGAAGCTCATGGAAGTGGCAATCTACTAGTACTCAAAAAAACTTGCTTTTCCTGTTGAAATTCACATTTAAATTATATTGACTACTCTTGATTGTCTACGTAAGTAAACATGGGAAAAGCAGCATTGGCTCCAAGAGTCTGCTTAGTCTTCTCGTTAGAGCTGTAACATACTCAGATGTGTTCAAATGTAGGATGAACACTTATAGTCAATTACACTGAATTTATAAGGTTGGGTATGCAGAAGAATGGGATAATAGCACAGTCATATGGCAGTGAAGGTTTGCCATCTGTTATCTGCCTTTAGCAATGGACCACTTCTCATTGTGGACAATAAAAGGGTGTAGTGAAAAAAATAAATGGGGCACGTGCCTTTTCCATTCCTGGCTCGGAATTTATTTCAGAATTATCAAAGTATAGTTGTGTCATTTTGTAAGCAAACTGAATTCCTTTCCAATATTTCACAGCCGAAAGATTTGCTAGCAGGGTCTTATTAATTGCATTTAATAGTCTTCTGTAAGAAGCCTGCTCAGAAAGTGCCAAAAGCTGTTCAACTCACAGTTTAAGGATATAGATCCAGATAATGCAATTGACAGCAGTAGAACTGTGCAGAGTATGGTTTGGCTTTGTATCTATTCATGCACAAACATGGAGATTTTTGAATTAAAAACAAAACACAACCAAAATAAATAAATAAATATTAGCCCCCTGAGATAGATCTGAAGAAAGGACATTAGTGACAGGAGACTCCCAAGAAGTCAGGCATCTAAATTTGAAACTGGGGTAAGGAGCAACTCTATTCAGAAACCTCTCAGTCAGTTGACTAAGGAGACTACTGCCATCATCGATTAGATGTGGTTCCTCAAGAACCAAAGTGCTACTTCTCTGCAACCACAGGCACCTCATTCTTTAAGAAAGGTATGAGTTTAAATGTGAAATTCAACAGGGAAAGTAAGTTTCTCACTGGCTATCTCTTCCTCAGTAGCTATCTGCCTTTTTGCTTGAGACCACATTATGCAAACAGTGACCTAGGACTTTCCACATAATGCAGTGAGAGCAACAACTCTCTTTTAAAACTTGTTTCACTCTTAAGATGAACTTTAGCCTTCAGGTAATAAGCTACGTTGAGCATGGTCTGTCCACAATCTTTTGCCAAACTGTTACAGAGGCACTAGGAGGGGAAAGCAGCCCTCTGACAATGTTACTGAGATATACCTCTGGAAGGCTGGAGATGGCCTCAGACCCCTGTCTTCACCAACAGTAGAACCGAAATCTGTGGTGCTTTCGCCTCAGCCATGCTTACTGGGTTCCAGGCTGCAAAGGTGCATGCCTACATCTTGACTCCCCTGGGGGCACAGACTGGGCAGGAGGCAAGGCTGCCTTGGTGGCAGTCAGAGCCTACCACTTAGAGCAGATGTGGATGGGGATCCATTTATGAAGGGGAAGGTACATAGACCCCCAACATCATGGGCTGTATCTTCTGTAAAATGCTTTCCGAGTGAAAAGGAAGTGCTGTGAGTCCTTAAGGGATGGAATTCCTTAACAGATGGGAAGAATAAGGAAAGCTATTTTCCTTTTTTTTTTTTTTTTTAATTATACATATATGTATATATGTTGAAAATAGAAATTCTTTTAGTGTTATTTTTAAACATTTGTAAATGAAATTTGGCTCCTCAAATCTCAAGCCTTTCTGCCTCTCTGTTACCACCAGCAAAGTTTGATTTATTTATTTACCAAAACAATCAGTTCTGAGTAGTTTTATAAGCCTGTCAGACCTGTGGAAACTAAGTATGGCATTGGCACTGTACTGACATTACATCTGCTTTGGGAGACTGACTGGGGATCAGTTGCTATTGCTTATTCTTGCCTGTATATCAATTTGATGGTGATGGATACAGGCTGAAGAGGTGTTTGCAACACAGACATTAACCTTTTCTTATAAAAGCAAACAAACGAATTTCTGTGAATTTTACAAGAGGAATTTTGGATTGAGACTGCAGTTGCTGTTTCATTTTCTACTGTCATTATTCCAACAGTTTATAAACTAGAATCTCAAACTAAATCTACCTACTGATAGCTCGTATTTTGATTTTTTGTTCTGATATTCTTTAACAAAACACACATGTAGAAATTCAGACTCTAAAATTCTAACATTGACAGCTAAACTAACACCATCTTTATCCTCTGAAAATCTGCTTTTGTAAAAAGAAAAAAAAAAAGTTTTAACAGAAGAAATGTGTTTTTCTAGAAAAAGTGAATTCAAATTAAAGTTGTGGTGGTTCCGCTTGAGTGGGCAGCTGAGCTCCACCACAACTGTTCTCTCACTCCCCCTCCTCAAAGAGGAACGGGGAGAAAATACGATGAAAAGGGCTCAAAGGTTGAGATAAGGACAAGGAGATCACGCAGTAATTATTGTAATGTGCAAAACAGACTCGGCATAGGGAGACAGTAAGATTTATTGCTTATTACTAACAAGCTAGAGAAGTGAGAAACAAAGGAAAGAAACCCAAAGCACCTTCCCCCCCATCCACCCTCTTCCACCTACTCCCCCCCAAGTGACACAGGGGAACGGGGGAATGGGGGTTATGGTCAGTCTACAGCGCTTCTTCTCTGCCACTCCTTCTCGGTCACTCTCATCCTCTGTGCTGTGGGGTACCACCCACGGGATGCAGTCCTTGATGAACTGATCCGGCGTGGGCTTCCCACAGGCAGCAGCTCTTCCAGAACTGCTCCAGATATGGGTCCGTACCGCGGGGTCCATCCCTCAGGAGAAAACTGCTCCAACCTGCCTCCCCTATGGGCAGCAGCTCCTGCCAGGTCGCCTGCTCCTGCGTGGGCTCCTCTCCATGGGCTACAGGTCCGGCCCGGAATCTGCTCAGGCAGGGGTCTTCCACAGGCGGCAGCCTCTGTCAGTGCAGGGCCACCTGCTCCACCGTGGTCTCCTCCACGGGCTGCAGTGTGGAACCCTGCTCCACCGTGGTACTCCATGGGCTGCAGGGGGACACCCTGCTTCACCATGGTCCTCACCACAGGCCGCAGGGGACTTCTGCTCCGGCGCCTGGAGCACCTCTCCCCCTCCTTCTGCACTGACCTTGGCACCTGCAAGGCTGTTCCTCACTCCTCTCACTCTCCCAGCTGCTGTGTGGCGCAGCATTTTTCTTCCCTGTTTTAAATATTCTCTCACAGAGGTGCAAAACAACATCACTTATTGGCTCGGCTCTGGTCAGCAGTGGGGTCCTTACCGAACATGGGGCAGCTTCTAGATCCTTCTCACAGAAACCACCCCTATGGCCCCCTGCTACCAAAACCTTGCCACGTAAACCCACTACAGTTGTTTGTAAATTTACTTGATAAACTGTGTGGTGGTAAAAGATTTTGCATTTCCTGTGCAAACTTGATAATCTCAAACACCTGTAAGTACAGATAAATTAATTTCTTAAAATTAATCACAAGAAAATGAAATTCCTAGTTTTATGTCCATCCTTCTGTGGGTATGCATATAATATCAAATTGTATTTCACATGAAATTGTGTTTTTCTTCTTTTGTGTGTGTGTTTTTGACCAAGTTATTCTAGCATAATTTCAGAATAAAGATGTATTTGCTCTTGTATTAGAAGCAATTAGAAGTTCTCAAATTTGAAAAATATTATTCCCTCCATTTGACAGAAACAGAAAAAAAAAAAAGAAAAAAAAAAAAAGAAAAAAAATATTGGGGGGGAACCTAGGTTTAGAGTCTAAATTTCACATTTTTAGCTGTTTTTCTACAGCAAGCAGCCTTTTGTGATCATATTTCCAATTTGTGTATTTGTGTCTCCCTGTGGGCCTTCCCTCTTCCTTGGTAGCTCAGGATGTGCCATCCAGTTTAACTTCAGATACACACAGAGGTCTCAGAAATCATTCGTTTCCTTAAAGTGTCATCCAAACATACAGCAACACCAATAATTATCTTGTAAAACTTCTGTGTGAGCTCCTACCTTACAATACACTTGAGAACACTGAGAGGAAGAATACAAAAACAGGACCTCCCAGCAGCAGGAAAAGCACCCAAGTCAGTCATGCATATGACAAGTATGTAGGAAATCAAGTTCCTCTTGTTCTGGTGCTTCTTGAATGGCTGCTAGGTGCACATGCTGCCCATTCTGTTCTCAGGAATCGTCTAGAAAACAGTGTCTCTCAAACAGGATTAATTACTGCATTATCTGGTCTGCCTTTGTCTAGCTGCTGTTCGGTGGTTATGTCCATGATCACATTTCTAGGGCATAACTCAATTATGACACTTCCTTTCTATGTGATTCTGTCCTGAACTTCTCCAAGGTTTACTTTATTCTTGCACAAAAAGGAGAAGAAAATTGTTTACTTGTGGATTTACTGTAAGGTCACTCAAGTTATCTATTTGATGATATCTGGGGTTTCTGTCCTTGAACTTGGTCAGATTGTGGACTGAAAATAACAAAAGGTATTATACTGTCTGTGTTTATAGGCTGTTGAATCAATATGCTGCTGGAGGGGGATCTTCCACATCACTTATGAATAATGCTGAGAGATCTGCTCTCAGCAGCAATGGTGTACAAGCAAAGTGCCTCCATTGACTTCTGCAGTTAGACATTTTGCTGCATGATTAATTTAATCCTCTCTCCCTCATGAGCTGTCCACTCTGAGGATTACTGCCCTAGCTAGAGACTGTTGTTACACAGAATTGCCATCCCAAATCAATGACTTGTAAAGAATCAGTGTACTAAAATGTATTTAAATGTTAATTGGGAAACAAGAGAAAAGATGAAAATCAGAAGGATATGTTATTAACATCAGCTTCTGAACCATAGACATCTAAAGCCAACTGTTTAGGAAACTATGTTTTCTGTTGATACAAATGTTTATTTGCACTCCTGGTGTTTTTACAAGACATTAGATTTCAAGTCTCTTCTTGGTCTCCCTCCCTAGCTTTGCATTCTGGTGTTAAGCAAAATGAAATGTCAAGTCCTGTGCTTCACACACATCTAGCTTTCTGACTCTGAACTTTATTATTATAGCAAATTATGTCCTACAGCTGAACTCTCCTGAAAAGTCATCATGCATCTGATGCAAGAAATTAAACATTTCGAAAGCTTGGGTGTGGATGTGTATCCTGGAATTTTACTCAGTGAACAGTAGGAAGCATGGGTGTTCACAAATAGCAAACAAAACATTGTCAGAATAATGAGCAAATTAATCCATCTGGGAAAAAAAAAAAAATGTCAACCATCAGATTATCAGATTTATCAGTTCCAAAGAAGTCTGAAATAATAACATTAATATATTCATTAATTACTTGGATGTTTTGGTGAAAGGAGTAGAAGTACATGTATTTTTTCCCTCTGTAGCAGTTTTTTCACAAGTAAGAGGTTTTCCAAGTGTACCTATTTTTCTCCAGTTCCATCAGTATTAGCTGTTACTGCTCAGATTTACTTATCTCCTAATTCTATTTGTAAAATACTCCACCATCACCTGAATTACTTAATTGTTTTGTCTAATAAAGTCTTCTAATTAATTGGAAACTGCTTGAAAAAAAAATGTTGAGAAATATTGAGTTCTAGCAAAGCATCTTAATAAATTTTTCTGTGTCACCAAGTACATTGGATAAACCAAACTGAAAGTTGGACAACCAAATTATGCTGTTAACTCAGTGAGGTACACTCTTTCTCTTTCCATCTGAAGTTCAGTTGCAAGTTATTTCCACACAGTAACTTTTCTGACATGGTGCAGAAGCTACATTGGATATGTATAAATGTCAGTTGACAAATGTGTACATTTTCCTGATATAAGTTAGTCCTCTGATGAGTGGGAATTATCCAGATCCTGAAACTCCTACACTTAAGCTTTTGAACACATATTATTTTAATTGGTGCATAGCCAACTGGGCATTTCAAACACTGGTGCTCATTTACTTATAGCAAGGCATTTTGTAATTGAATTTATTTTGACAGAGTAAAGAGCAAGCTTCGTTGTTGTTCTAGTGGCCAAATAAACCACAACAAATGACAAGAGCTGTGAAACACTAACAGCAGCAACTCCTGGCATTTTCTTCCAACACTGAAAGACTATTTTGCAGCACTAAGAAAACAGATCTGCACGATTATGTGTCATCTCATTACCTGATCCCTTTGTAGCAGTGATTCAGTGTACAGAACCCTTACACGGTAAGGTCTTGATGAGCTAAGCAGCCATATGCATCTGCTCATGCAGAATCAGAACCCAGTAAGGCTGCTCTGCCGAAGCGATGACTGGAGACTTCAGGAGTCTCTGGCTGCAGCAGAAGATGCCTGACTCCTGAACCTGTATGTGCAAAACATGTGGAAGCCAAGCCCAGGTGCCCAGAGGTGAGAGACATCGTGTGGGAGGCAAAGCAGCATCAGCACCTGTAAAGGCAGCTTCTGCTCTAGGAATTCTGCCATTCGGTGTGGTCAGAAGCACCATTGGCCCAGAGAAGACATATGTAGGAGTCCAGCCCTAACCCCTGCGAGTAGGACGTAAAGCAGAAAGGCAGTGCCACAAACACTGTGCCGCCTTGCCAGTGTTTGCACTGTGCTCCTTGAGACCCTAAGCCTTGAACAGGCACTGCTGTTTACCTCTCTCCGGTGTCTGGGCGTAACCTCTTTTATCCTCTTCCCAACATCAGTTCTCATTCTTACCCAGTAGAAATTGGATGTCCCACGTTTTTCCCTAATCTGAAGACTGGTTTTCTAGTCTTTACAAATACACCATGCAGAAATCTATTTATGCCAAAGTAGCTGATCATTCAATACTTCCTCTGTTAACAGACAACCAGAGGGATGTTGACACTGTGCAGTCCACATTCCTCTTGATCTGCTTTGTGTTTTCTCATTTCTTTGTCACAATTAGTGCCTTTGGCTGGCAGGACTAGCATGAATAACTCAGCAGAATCTACTCAGCTGTGTTTCATCCCTGGCTTCTGACTCATAAAGGTTGTCTGGGAAAGTTTGTAAACATGAGAAATTGCCATTAAATGTAATGATCATATTATCGGTCTTAGAAATCAAGGAAGTTCTTGCTGGGTTAGGATGCATAACAAAGGGTATAGAGGTATATTTAGAAAGTAAATGTGTATGTATGATGAGCTACATGTATTTCACAAGCAGCAGAATGAAGAAGTTTGTGAAAGAACCAGTTCTCATAGAACTCCACCCATATGGTTCCAGCAAAGACAGCAAATAAGCAACACAAAATGAGCCAGTTAAATGAAATGAAGGTATACACACCCAAGCCTAGGTTACTTTCAGCATTTGCATGGTAATATATAACCAAAATTGTTCAATGGGTTTATAGCATTGTGAAATATGAATCAAGAGCATTTCTTATTTCATTTAACACAAGAGAAGAATATTTTCTAATGCAGCAGTTTACTAAACACTGGGAGACATAGGTGCATGGAGGGAGTATACAGAGAAACACCCAATACAATAAGAATGTTGTGTGAATTTTATTTATTTCCTTCAGGCACCTCTTTGTCTCTTTTCTCTTCTGTTTTCTTCCCATACATTTTCTTCTCCATTCTTCCTTTAACTTTTCACCTTTTTTTCCCCCACTTTTTACTTCTTTCTGCTTTCTTTCTGATGTTCTGGGCAGTACCGTTACCAAAAAATAAAAAAAAATATTAAAAAAAAAAGCCCCACTCCTGCTATCAGGTGTTAATGATGCTGCAAGGAGCAAATGCTACGAGTTCCTGTTACTGCAAACAGCTCTGCTGCTGCTGCCAGACGCTACGTGAAAGCAGCTGATAGGACCAGCTCCTCTTCTGGTGCTTATTATAGCTGAATCACAAGAAAGGATACCTGAGTGGTAAAGCCAATAAGGCTGCCTCCAATGACAGGAAGAGGCCAAAAATGCGCTTTTGCAGACAAACCTTTAATGACAGCCTGTAAGTATGGTTATCACAGCTAATACATGGTAAATAATGCATGGCAGGCACTCACATGTTGCCCTTGACAGCAGACACAGGCTGCATGTGTTAACCCTCAAGTCACACGACTGACCTCCTGTTTTGAGTATCTGAGGGAAGGACAGATTGCCGGAGATGCAGTAATTAGATGCTGGGCTACCACTGACAGCGTTACTCTGGGCCATTTTGCTGTGACACGTGTTGGGGTGGCTACCCAATGTGCTTTTTTACCGATCTCGTTTCTTTAATTCGTTTAATTCTCGTTCTCTAATTCGTTGTCGAGGTGGGAGTGCCACAGTTTTCCCTGACTGGAAAGTAGAATTCCCAGAAAGAGCCATGTCACATCTCAGCACCACAGGCAAAGACAGCATGGCCGTGCTCCGGGCTGCACCTCTTCCAGGGCTGAGCCGCAGCCCCGGGGCTGTGTCTGGGCATGCTGGGAAGAGAGGCACACAGGATTTGTCTGAAGTTCTTTGGTTTCAGGCTGTGCCATATGTTTTCCTAGAAGAAGAAGTGTTTTGGCAGGCTGTTGCAGTTTTTTTTTGTCTGGTCAGCTTTTATATCTGTATATAGAGGTCTGTATAGCTACCGCGCGTTGAGCTCTCGCTCTTGGAGGAGCTGATTTTGTTTGTGTGCAAAAAAGTCAGAGAAAAACCTGAGAAACTGCTTAGTAACTTCACATAGTCAACATGCCGTTCCAGTGATATCTCCTGAATATTTTATTTTCCTTCTGTTCTCCACCGAGCTGTTTGTTTGCAGCCTTTTCGTTCTGCCTTTTTTTTTCTTTTTTTTTTTTTTTTTTTTTTTTTTTCTGCCTGAAGTGTGCACAATGCAATGGGATTCAGGGCTCATCTTGTTAGCCATTCCTCCTTTGCCCCCAAAGTGCTTTATGGAGGCTACATCTAGCTCGGTGGTATCGGGTTTCAATGTGAAAGTGCCACATTCCTGGCTGCCCTGCGCTCTCTTTGTGTTTGATTTTTCCCGGTAGAGTAAATGGAATACTGAGAATGACTAATCCCATTCAGAAAATGAGAAACAAAGAGATAAGGAAAAAAAAAAAAAAAAATATATATATATATATATACACGTATATATATATATATACGTATATATATATATATATAGCCAAAGGTTTTTTGGTTTGGTTTGGTTTGGTTTGTTGGTTGTTTTTTTGTTTGTTTGTTTGTTTTTTTCATGGTTAATTCTGCTTTGCAAGGCATTGTATTGATTTTAATGTTGTTGTTGCTGCTGCTGCCCTACTTTCATTTTTCTTTCTACCTTAGATTTATCTCAGGTTTGATTCTGCCTCTCAGCTTATGGTTTTAGGAGAAGAAAGAGCTGCTCTGGATCACTGAAAATAATTGTTGTATTACAAAAGTTACATTGGAAGACAACTTCAGGTTTCACCTTTTCCTCCTTGCTGTAGTCCATGACAGAACTGGCTCATACTGGCCACATTGCTTTGTGTCAGTTCAGAATATTAAAAGCACTCTGCATTTCTGTGTACAATTATTCGTTTTGGTTTCTTTTATAGTGGCTATGTAGAGGAAAATTTCAGGCTGAGGCCTGATTTTTTAGATATATCTTTTATTTATTTATTTATTTTTCCTTGCCTTTGTCTTGTCTGAAATTGTCTTGTCTGGAAGGCAATGTTTTAATGTGGGCAATTGAGGAGGGGGAGGAAGAGCATTTGCATCACTGTAGCTTTTTATGTGAATTCAGTTATACTGGCACAAAATGGTCTAATTAAAGTAGAATTATACTATAAAGAGGCAAAAATGTGCACTAATTCTTAGGAAAAAGTGGACTTTAAAACACTATTTGCTGTGAACTCCTAACATATATTGAAAAATCTGAAGGGCCTTTTTTGTAAGCAGTGAATCCCTAACATAAAGAAAGAGGCACATTAAAAGAAATCCTTTCTGTCCATGTTAATGATGATAGTAACAACAACATAAAATCATTACAGCTTCCCTTTGTTTTGTTTTGAAAATTATATTTACACGTTGAGAATTGACGCAGATTGATTCATATATCAGAGAATCCTTTGCATAAAATGGAATATTTGTGTGAGCTTTTTTTTTGTTTGTTTCTTTCTTTCTTTGTCTTGGAAAGTTGAGGGTTTTTTGTTTGTTTGTTTGTTTGTTTTACGTTTTAAAAGGCTTATTTGTTTTACTGTCTTTTTGATAAACATCTTCTCTGTTTATGTTTTCCTTAAATAGCTTCTCTCACTTCAGAGACAGAATTAAGAATCTGAAGACTCTTTAAATGAATGATTCTGAATATTATCTAAAAAAAAAAAAAAAGTTTGCATTTCGAAGAAGCCTTCCTGGTCTTTAAAAACTGAAGCTGGCATCTGTGTTGGTTTGAATTTAAATGGTTCCTGCAGGCTTTTTAACTAACAGGGTTATTTTATTCATTTGGTTGTTTCTTATTTCTTCCCGTAGGGTAACTACAAACCTAGCTCTTATATTTGTTTACTTGCTTCACTATGTTAAAATATTATGTCTTCAACAGTGCATATGAATTTATTGGTGCTTAAAACACACTTAAATTGTTGAACTCGGTCCAGTTTGCCTTTATCACCCTATTTTACCTGATGTTTTTTTTGCTTTGATTGTTCCCCATGGATCCCTAACAACAAGCTATCTGCATGTCTAAAAGAACTGTGTAACTGAGCAGAGGATGTAGGGAAGTGTCAAACATGCTCTAGCTTTTGCTGCTCCTGTTAATACATCCTTCATTTGTATTGCCTGCAGTCAACATTTTCAAATGCAAGAGATTATAATTGGGTGCCTTACCTCTACATCTATTTTAAAAATGTCACAGGCACTTACTTCAAAGTGGTCAAGCTCATCTCTCAGACTGTATCTCCCCATGTTTTTTCTACTTTCTCATGTGCTCAGACCAGCACACTCTTCCTTCAGTGCAGCTGAAGGACGGGCTATATTCCCAGCCTAGACCTCCTGAAAAGCTCCTCACTCCCCTGCCCTTCGTTCTTCCTGCTGGAATTTCTGGCTGTGCACTGCAGTTCCCTAGCCTTGCAGTTGTGCTGATGAGAATTTTGGTGAAGTTGTTTTGTAACAAGGTTCCCTGAAAGGATTAAAGAAAAGGGAGACATAGTGCAAGTTAAGACCTGAGGGGCTGAGAGTGTTTGTTCAGCATTACTGAACTGCACTTTTACCTGTCAAAAGTCAACAGCGTAACCTCCAGATTATGAAGTCTGTCTCTTCTAAAATATCCCTTTGAATCCTATGGCTATACTTACTATGGCTCGAGAGGGAGAACGATACCACAGTTCGGCGGGTAAGATACTCATCAGCTACATGGGAAATCCATGCACAAACCTTTGCTCCAAGTCAGCAAAACTGACGAGCCTCCCCTCTTCCAGGGCTGGTGAGGCAGTAGATAAACTGGCAGCACTTTCCATAAGGGAAAACCTCACAGTGTGTTTCCAACTCATTTAAACAAACATCAACATCTCCTAATTCCTGTTTCCAACCAGATGTTTCCAACCACGCCTTTCATGTTTATCATAACATGGTTGTGTTCTGCTCTACTCTTAAGGTACCTGACCACTTTATAGTGATACACATTTAAGCTGTAGTAAATACACATCTCAGGTGTAACACTAAAGAAGGAAAGAACTGGAAAAAAAAATGAGGTTTACATATGTGTCAACATGGGGAGGTTTGAAGTATTTCTGGTGAAATGAATCTTGGACTAGGTCCTGAGAAACCTTTCTTCTGTGTAAAGTTAACAGCCCCTGTCCAGCAATAGGCTGTTGTCAGTGGCAGTTGGGGTCCTGAAATATGATGAGAGAAAGGTCTATGTGCTGGGAAATACACGCTTGTTGCAATATGTATAATAACCCACCTTGCTCACATTATGTGAGCAACGACAGAGCAGAATATAAAAACTGCAAAGATACCTAAATACTAATTGGTGAAGGGAAGACTGTGTGATCTTCACTTGAAATGCATGTGGCAAAAATTTAAGCCTGCCAAAACACCAGGATTGTTTTGACTACCATCCTTACTGTCCCTGGGTATGTTTACAGAAAGGTTGGACCTTGTGCTCAGGGACATGGCTTAGTAGGTGACATTGGTAGTAGGGGGCAGGTTGGACTGGATGATCTTGGAGGTCTTTTCCAACCTTAATGATTCCGAGTGTTCAAGGCCAGGCTGGATGGGGCTTTGAGCAACCTGGTCAGGTGGGAGGTGTCCCTGCTTATGGCAGGGGGGTTGGAACTGAATAGTCTTTAAGGTCCCTTCCAACCCAAACCATTCTATGGTCCTATGATTCTATTCTATGACTATATGAAGAGATACTAGGCATTTCTAAAATTCTTTAAAAGATAGTCGTACCCCTATGGAAAGGCAATAGTTTTTATTACAAAAAAAAAAAAAAAAAAAAAAAAGTATAAAGTGTCTGTAAAGAATCTCACAAAGCAGAAGTAATGGAAAGCCCTATTCCAGTCCTAGGGACACGAAGGGAGTCTTTGTAGCCCAAGTCATGCTTAAGGCTCAGTTTATTCTGAGATTATATTCACGTTATAAATAATTGTTGTGCAACTTCTTGGGAAGCTTTTCCCAAATTGCAGGTTGTTTGGTTCATACATTATAGCAGAGCCATACAGATAAGCTTCTGCAATCATTCCTTTCCCAGTTTAGAAGACACAATCTCATTTTCTAAATTCTAATATAAACACGTCCTTCTCCCAGGCTCATCACTTTGACCATGTCACCTCTGCTTTTGTGTCTCTCCATTATTTCCTTCTCTCCACTATGTCACAAACACTATTATTTTTTTTTCTGGTTTTAGATCTGTTCTACTTTTTTCCTACATTCTGTCAATCTTTTCACCTTCCTGACCTCTGTGTTGTCATATGTCATCATTTTTTATTGCACATAACACCTTTCTGCTTTCTCTTTTGATTCTCAATAGCATCAAAAGACACTTCCCCCCTAAAAATATGTAAGGCCATTAAGTTGATTTATTCCATACCCTTGCTTGAAGCCTCTCTCTCTCAAGAAACATAGTTTGCTAGTAAGTAGGCAGTCGAGTGTTATTACGTATTCCATAACCATCTCCTTTGTCCATTTCATACTTACCTTAGAAGCACTTAGTATTTTTCCTGACCACATTTCTTTTAACTTCTTGCATACATTGACTAAATTACAAGTCTGTGTTATACTTTGTTATTTTTTAATTATTTTCATTTTTTATTTATTTATTTTACAAAAATGGTTGGTTAATTTATGGTAATAAGCACATCTCTAAATAGACAAATACTCTCCATAGTTTTGGCCCAAACTACATATATTTGTTTTTAGTTCTGATTTGTTTGCACTCCTAAGGGGTATTATGCATGAAAAACTTAGCTTCAGATCAGCTAAAGTGAATGATAATCTTTTGTATATAAAAAGGGGATGGTTTGTGTAGTAGCCACCTCACTTCCTCCACTAAAATGCCCCCTGGCCTTTCCACCAGAAGTTATATCAAGCAGAAAAGCAGGAACAGAAAGTAGGGTTGTTTGCCTACCTTCCCTTTTCTGGTCACTACAATTCATTCAGAAGCTGGTGAGCTGAAAGCTCTTTGATGTGATGGATTTACAAACAGTAAACTGCAGAAACTGAGATGTAGATACACCTGCTATTTTGTTGCTTCTGCTATTGGAGAGAGGGACCTCTGAGAGATGGATAGAAAAAACATTCAGAGTATAGAATCTTAAATAACTGCTAAGCAGTGTGGTAGGAGGCTACAGCCATGAGAAAAAGGGCTTATTATGAAATGAAATCATGCTTAAAATCAGTCATGTTTGTTCTGGTATGAGGTTACAATGCCAGGTCAATTATCATCCAAGTAATAATACTTTATGGGAAAATTAAAACGCGTTATCTTCACTGAGAATGCATCTTGGAATAGTTGGGTTCATTAGGACAGTTTAATTGCACACCTTCAGGAGTACTAAAAAAACCACTAGCTTCAGAGAAGAGAGTGGACATGTTACTTAGGACAGCGATCAACATTTTATTACTCATACTTAGAGTTCTTAGTGAAAGAGACATGACTCGTAACAGAGTCTTGCACAAACAATAGTATATATACTCTTGACAGTGGTTTAACAGCAGATTTAGCTGAAATGACAATTGCTTTAGCTGACATAACAATCACAGCCCCATGGCCATCTTTGCCTTCTTGTAAAACTGATTGCCCTGCGATGCCGCTCTGTCCTGCAATGACACTAGCGTGAGGGCATAGTTTGCTATCTGTATGCATGGCTGTGACCAGCAGTGATTCAGGAACTAACTCAGCAGCCACTAGCAGAGGGGCTGTGCTGACAGTGGTCTCAGCCACCCTCAAGCTGTCTGGAAGACACACTTTGCCAGGGGAAGCTCTGGCCTTGCTGGATGTGGTGGTGGCAGCTGGGCCGCTCGTTCCAGTGGTGCCAGAATTCCTCCTGCTGCCTTTACTCAGGGGAAATTTCAATAGCTTTCACTAATTTGTGCTGTCTCAAGGTATGGTTTCACAACAGGCTGGCCCCAGTCCTCATCTGTCCTGGCCTGATGTGTCTTTCCCCTGTGAATTCTGGGATGTGCCTAATCCCTTCTTCTCAGGGGCTGCATGGCAATGAACACGTGCACAAGCACAAAGAAGTCACAGGGGAGCACTGATGAGCACAGGGCAAAGGGAAGGGCCAGGAATGCTTCTTCTGATGTCACTGCACACCAGTCATAAGCCTTAGCCTTCACCACCCTGTAGTGTAAACAGAACTTTTAGCTTGAGGCAATAAAACATATTAAAATACACTATGAAATAGACATTACAGCACCTATAACATCTCTGGTGCTTACAGTATTTCCTGTATGAAGAGCAAAGATTAAGTGTTTACCAAATATGTTTTTAAATTTATCTTTTCACATTTTTCCCTTTCAAATGAGCAAATACTTTATTATACAGCTATTCACATGAGACAACTAAGGAACAGACAAGTGAAGCAAATTGCACAGAGATTTCAGCAAACAACAAAATGAAGAATCTGGCTGTCCTGCCTCCCCCTCTCCTCTCCATGTCTTGCAATTTGGTTTTGAACTCCTGAATGCATTTTACTCATCCTCCTGGAGCATTTCACTAATTGATGAAAGACTAAGATATAATTCGTAATGACATTCACCACTGAAATCTGACTTAACAAGAGGCAATAAGCTGAAATCATGAAGGAGACTGAAAAATGCTTACAGAAAAGCAAATTACAGAATTTTAAAAGTAGTTTCATTTCTTTGTAACACTCTATATCAACAAAGTTGCATTTCTTTGTTCATTCTGTGATTGCATAATGCCCCAAAATACACCGCAGTTCCGCAGTAAGCACCACTTTCAATAAGCAATGACATCATCATAGTTTGACATTAGACTAACAGTGCTAGAGTTCCAGTTAGGGGCCATTTCTACTAAGCAAATACTTTTCACTGGCTCTCTGGGAGGCCATTTAAACAGGTTTCGTTGTAAATAGTTATGCAAGCCATTACAAAGGTTGTTATCAGTGAAAATATGTATTCCTTACACTGTCAGCATTTTTCCCCCAAGCTAATGTAATTGCAAAGCACTATTGAAACTAACCCAACCCGTTTAAACAGCAGGAAAGAAAGTTACATAAGCCTACCTTTAAAAAAAAAAAAAGTTAGCAACGTAGAAATGCATCCAGGTCAGCCTGGAATACAAACTGGAACTTTCCCTTATGATAGGAAGGTATTTAGATACAATGCAGAGAACCACAAAGATACAAAGAGAGAATCACAACTAGAGACAACCTTTGGAGGACTTCTGCTTGGGTTGCTGAGCAAGGTTCAAGCAGCCATGTCATACACTCCCTTGCAGAAACTGGTGAAGTCCTGTCTTAAAAGGACCTTTACTTTTTCTTCCAGGGGTAAAAGTTCTTCTAGAACTTCAAACATGAAGAATTAGAAACTATCCCCTAAAATTAAGGGAAGAAAAAAAAAAAAGTAGATTCCATGGTCCAAAGTCCCAGTTGCACCCATGGGGTGGGGCCGCAATGAGGGAAGCAATGAAAGGCAAAGGGTGTTTCACATTGCACTTTTGGACTGCTGGCAGCTTCAGCAAGGAGGGGCTGAGGGGCCGTTCTGTTCCCTGAATGGCTGGGGGGCATGGTTGTGCCTGATGCCTAACCTCACCCAAGGGCACACTACTGCCAGAAGGGGCTGAACCCTTTATACAAAACCAACCACAATAAATGACTGGTTTCTGTTGACAGATCTAGTGATCACGTGGTTTCATTTGGCTCAGGTGGAAAAGCGGTGGATTTTGTTTTCCTTTGTAGGATTAACTTCCCAATATGTCAGTCAGATGGACCTACTCTGAGGATACATGATAACTACACAGGATAAGGGAAATGGAGAGCAACATGATGGAAGTGAAGGAAACATTGCTAACAGTAAGACTACTATTTTAGTTGCAGTTGGCTATACAGGCAGTCATACCCATTCTTTTGCTTTCTGAGAACCCCCCTGACAGCCAGCTAGATTTAGAGGAGGGACATCTATAAGTGATACTGAATATTAATTTCAGAATAATTAAGCTCCTAGGTCTTGCTATACAAAACTTAGGGATTTTAGGGATTGACATAGTTAAATGTGGATTTATTAAATCAAATAATCATTTGGGTTGGAAAAGAATTCTAAGATCATCTAGCCCAACCTTTAACCTAGTGTTGACAAGGTTAAGTATTGACAAACCATGCTTACTAAGTTCTACATCTACACATTTCTTGAAGACCTCCAGAGATGTTGACTCAATCACTTCTCTGGGTAGCCTATCTAGGATAGCCTGGATACATGTCTACTTGAGAACAAAATGGGATTTACAGAAGGGAACCTGAAGAGGCAAAGCTGAGGATTAGACAGAAATAAGTGGAAATGATGATGAAGATGAGGAGGATGTAGCACCCATCTCAGAAATGGCTAGAAACCCTTAATATGTTGTACTGCCAGCTAACAACTTATGAGTTTTCTCCACATCCCCAAGTATTGAGATTGCATCAGAAATGATGAATATTCTTAAAAAAATAAAATTATTTGCCTTTTGTTTTTGTGATTTCTGCAGGTCTTCTTCCCAGTCTATCAGCTGCAAAGAGACTCTAATATTTATTCATTTTTTATGAAAGTTCCGCTTTTTATGAGTGTAGCAGCTGGTACTTTAAAATGAAAGAGAAGACCAAATGGAACAAGGCTTCAGGCATATTGGAGAAAATTGCCGTTCTTAGTGATATCACATATAGCAAAAATAGGCATTTGTTGGAAGAAGTGTCACAATCTTTGTAACTGTTGGCCCCAACATACAGATCCTCAGTGTTATTTAACTATTTTGTTGGCAACAATGCCAGTTAACACTGAGATACATTTGTAGAAGTAGGCTCTAAGTGCTGTTCTAGCTACCCCGTGAAAAGCAGATTTTAGAGGTTCAAGCTAAGCAATCATGCTTCCCTGGAGATGGAGAATATTAGACAGCTACACAGGAAGTATCTCAGAAAGCAGCCAGCTGAGGACAGTGTCTCACACTGATGAAAAGTGAGAGGTGACGTGTGGAGCAACAAGTAAGTTGTACAGGCATATACGCAAGTGACTCCGTATAACTAGCTAGTGGACCTGAAATGGCACCTACCCACCCACCTGTTCTTGAGATCTTAAGCTACGAACACCTTCCTCACATCAGCATCAAATTTTGGTTTGCCACTACCAGATGAAACAGTCTGTTTTCCCATCCTGTACTTGCAGTCCCTATCTCTTATTTTTGGCCTGTTATTTTATTCCTCCCACTGCTTTTTGTGCTGACACTGTGTTCTTCTACACCCTGTTGGCTTGTACCCAGACCTTCAAACATGTGAGCTGGCAGACCACAAACAGGAGTGATCTGGCATGCTTCTGGGATCTGGTTTGCTGACAGAATAAGAAAATGAATCTCAGATGAAGTGAGTGTTACATGCAGTTGTCTTCTTCCTGTCTTAAGCACCTTCTTGCTTCTTCCCATAGCTAATAGCTGTGTAACAGCAGAGTTACTGCAGTCACTAGAAGTACTGCACAGCAGACTTGCCTGCTGTAGTCACAGGCTCTCCCTCAAGCCACTTAACAAAGTAGGCCTCAAGCTTGGTACGAAGGGGTGATTTCCCCTGATTACTGAGGATCTTGCTTCAGGGGTTCTGAGATATCATCTCAGGAAATGGCTTGAGCAGCTTGCTAATGACTGGGCAAAGTCTGCCGTGACAACAGGAGAAACTTGCTGCTTAGCAGGAGAGTGGCAGCTGAGTGCCAGTTCACAAAATGTTACCAGTGTCTGTAGACTGCAGATACCAGAGAGGATAGTAGGTGCTAAGGTGCCATTTATAAATGTTTTGCCCAAATTAAATAATTTGAAAGTTCATGATGGAGTCCAAGCATTCATCAGCTATTTGTTCAAGACTATCAAAACTGACCTGAGTTAATTTGGGGATTAGATAAGAATTGACTCTGACATATCTGCGATTATCTTTCTGCTTAACTGAACTCCCTGAAGGGACGGAGAAACCCCTTCCCACTACTCTTAGCTCACGAATGCTCTTGGATTTCAGCTCCAGTTTCTCTACTCTGTCCTTTCAAGTGTGTCCTCCTGTTCCTAGTCTTGCCTGTTCAATTCTCAAAGGATCATCCCTTTTGTTCTGGGCACTAGAAAAACATACTACAAACACCCTCGTTCTGTCCACAGATGCCAATTTCCGCAGTGCACCTTTTATCTTTTTTTTTGTGGGTGGTTTCCTTTTGGCTTTTGTTTCCAGCGTGGCTATTCAAGAATCCATTCCAGTGCTAAGATGTTCCAGCTGGAGACCCAAACTAAGTATAACCCATAAAAGCCATGCAAGGAAGAACATAACTCCTCTCTCTGGCTGTAATATTTAAGATCTATGTTAGGGGTACAAGCAGCTGGATGAGTTCCTTCCACAAGGAGCCAATTGCAGGAGTGGGAATCCAGCACTTCTTCAGTTGTAGTTGCGGTTCCTTCAACACAACTGCCCCGTGATGCAGCTAATTTTGCTGTGAAGTGAAAATAGGCCAAAGCTGAAAGGCCAGATTTCATGAGGCATCTAAGATGATTTAGTTATTGCTACAAACAACAAGCATGGGCCTGTTCTCCCAAGCCTTTCTCACAGCTGCACTTCCTCCTACCTTGTGCTTGTATGGCTTTTAAGACACCAGCAACGGTCAGTAATCTATTTTGCAGGAAAACTAAGCTGATAAAAAAAAGTGAAGAAGACAATTATTTGCTAGTCTGGAGAGCTAATTTAGCTCACTAAGTTGTCAGATGGCTATCAAAGCTGGCACAAGGGTAAGTCTGGCGATTGTGTAAGTGAAGAGAGGGGACTAGAATTGTGCTTTTTGTGAAATGCTGTTTCTGGGTCATAAAGGCATCAGCAAATTTCTCAGTTGAAATTCAATGCAAAGAGAGAGAGAAAGGGAGAAAGGAATGTGAATGTGACCTCTTTGGGAGAAAGCATATTTTCAGATCAGCTGCTAAAGAAGCACTTTCTCATCATTTCAGGAAATTGCTTAATATCTATTTTGCTTCCTATGTAATGGAAGCTTTCTTAAATCCAGGTATATTCGTGGTGAATATTAGCTCAGAAAAATGGTTTATTACTGTACACAGCTGTATTCTCGGTTGTATTACTGTTCCAATCAGGAACCATTGCATTTTTACTGACATGCATATACAATGAAAGTCTGAACACAAATATATATATATATATATATATAAAATATATAATAGAAGATGTATAGTATTAATATTTTTACAAAGACAAATTACACAGTGTACTCTTCTTCTGGACTTTAAACAAACTAAATCTATTTTATATTACATGGGTTCTGCTTCCCTTTTATAGTGTAAATGTGTAACTTTAAATTTGGGTAAAACTAGCTGCCATCAGTAGGGAACTGGTGTTCCTTCTTACTTTCTGCTGTTTAAGCATCCAAGGTGACACACAAGTGTAAGTAACCTAAGAGAAAATTATTGGAGCCAATTTATATTTCTAAACTTTAATATCACAGGGCCGCAAAGGTGTAAATTGTTGCCCTCTTAGGACATCTTTGCCAGAAACAGTTTCTCCAAAAGCAGAGTGTAGCAAGGTGTGAATTGTACCCTGATAACAACTGTCACTTGACTGAGGTGTTAAATTTCGAAAAAGCTGTTATTTCAACTCTGAACAAGACAGTCTGTGAAAAACATTAACCCGAATTAAAGATAATTAAACCCCAGCTATTGTTGGCTATTTTTTTGTATTTCTTTTTCCCAATATGGGATTGTATTTAGTTATCGTTATAAAAAGGTAGCAATTTCATGAAAGCTTAATTGGAAACAGCCCAAGATCATTAAAGAAAAATGTGGACCTCAATCATCGGTTCTCCCAGTCAGCAATCCATCCACCCTGGTGTGGAAACTAAGGTCAGGAAGTAGGTGGTGATACCTAGCTAGATCAATCCCAGTTGGGAAGCTGGAATGCTGGGCATGTCCCACACAGGAATTTGACTTTGCTCCAGGCTCTGCCAGTTGGGACACAGCACGAGAGCATGCACTCAAAGCATTACTGTGAAATACACAGTGCTCTGTAAATTTGCCATCTAAAATCCTTTGCTGTAATCTCCCCATGTTGATGAGACCTTAATGTAGCCTGTATCTTGACCCTGGTAGCTATTTTCAGCATATCAGCCTGACTTGCCCAAGGCTGGTTTAACTAATGTTGATAAGGGCATCTAGAGCCAAAAAAAAAAAATGGCTGTATAGACTGCCTGCTCCTCACAGCAGGGCACAAAGTATGGTATAAACAGCACTGATTCTTCTGGGGAGAAAAAAAAAAAAAAAAAAAAAAAAAAGGTTGGGTCAGGTGGACCCTCTGGTAGCTCTGGATGTGGTTGCACAGCAGCTTAAACTGCTCTCAGCTGGGCCGCTCACAGTCCCGCCCTTCCCCAGCCTGCCCCATTTTTGGGGCCAGCTGGCACTCAGGCAAATAAGCAGGAAAACAGCTCGTTGAGCTGAGGTGTCTGAAAACAAAAGGTACTCATCTTTGGCCAACCTGGCTTCCTGAACTAACTTAGCTAGTGTAATGAGCCCCAGCGCTGGCATGGAGCAGTACTGTGGTGTCAGGGAGAGGGCAGGGTTGCTGCGCCCCTAATTTGAACTACCATCCTGTGGGTGGATTCACACCTAACAGCAGCAGCCTGAACAGAAACTGTCCCCTTCCACTCTCCTGGCCAAATGTTCCTGCTCCTTCTATTGTCTGGCTCTAGCCTGAATTATAATGTAAACTATGCAGTCTATTGGTCAAGAAGAAAACTTGTCCTGGAACAAAAATGTGTCTACTCCCTTCTACAAGTAGAAATCTAAAATCAAAGTCCCAAGGGAGTTTTTGACTTTTTCCTCCTCTTTATATATTGTTTTTTTTTTGTTTGTTTTTTGTTTTTTTTTTTCCTCTTCATTTTCTCGAGAAATACAGTTATCTGTGTTAGGAGTCATATAGTCCTATGGGCAGTTTTCCATCAAGAGTTGTGCTGTCTGACCACAGTGGCCCTTCCACTCAGCAGGAGGAAATTGAAACATAGCCCTTGTTTTCCTTTCATGACAGGGTCACAATACCACGTGCTGTACATTTTCTTGATTTGTGTAATAGAAACACAGATAAGTCCCATTTCATTGATTCTGTATCACATCTCTACGTCACTTCAGTTGATATTTTTCCACTCTTCTCCAAAAAAAAAAAGAATTAATAATAAAAGCTATTTCACTTATACAGGAAGGTCAAGTAGATAAGGGTAGGTAAGGAAGTGTTCCCAATGCAGGGAACAGAAATTACTCACAAACTGAGATTTGAATTGACGGATAGTTTATCCTCAACAAAAGTAGAGGGAAATTGCAAATCATTTTATTTAAGCTGTGAAAGATTTAGTTGTGGATATACTGACCACCTCCGCATTTTGTAAGCTTATTTTAAAATTACTTATGAATTTGTGGTTTTTGTGTAAAAAGCTATTCAAAAACTTAAAAAAAGATTTTATTGGCATTACTTCAGGATATCCATAAATTTAGACTGACACTAATGTATAGGTTGTCATACCGAGTTTTTTCTTAACTTTAAAGACACGAAATGTACAGTTGTACATTTGACTTAAATCTTAAGATTCGGGAGCACAAGACAACATTCTCCATAAACAAAATGGTAAGCAATTATACATTTGCAAAACGTAGGTCTAGACTGTAGGTCTCCACTCCAGTGGATATCTCTTCCTTGTGGAGCAGATTCCGTGTTCAGTTCAGGTGCTTTTTTGGGGGCTTGATCCAAAATGTCAGCATTAGTCAAAATCCGTTCAAAAAGTTTTGAACTTGACCTTTTCCTTTGTGAGTGGAATAGCTTTGGTCATTTTCACAGTTGTGTTTTCCGTCATATTGTTTAGTGTTCCAGGAAGTATAGGCCACTCAAAATTTACAGTGTCATATCCTCTAATAAATCTGGTGGCTTTATGCCCTATTACCCCGACTTTGGTCTGCAGTGAGGAAGCATGGATATCTTTGCTTAAAAAAAAATAAAAATTATTATTTAAACAATGCATTTTGACGTACTCTTAATTTGCTAGTGTAGGACAGTTTTCAGGAGTGTGAACACAAGTACATCAGTATTGGTTTTGATTTAAATGAGACCAGAAATAGGTCTGTCTAGGCTAGACAAAGTGTGGATTTCATGTCTCCTAAATGCAGTACAGTATTTATTTTAATTACTAGCTAGGATTTATTCCACAGAAGGATGAGCATCTCCATTCTAATGATGAATCATTTTCTCTTTCTGTAATGATTGTGATTGCCTCATTATACTTTCCATGGCATATAATTTCTGTGTTGACACAAGTGGATATACAGCAAAAAACCTCACTCATCCAGTCAGCCTAGGATGCTCAAAACAGATTACCCTTTAAAGCACAAGTCTGTAGCACATATAAAACAACAGAGGAAAACAAAATCTGAATATCCCCACTTTGAGGTCCCAGTCCCTTTAACATAATATTACTTTAATGTTATTTTTTTTTCCTGGATAGAGGGGAAAGACAATTCTGTTTTGTCATTAAAAAAAAATCCCCTGATTTAAAAGTCTATCCTTTATGTACAGTCTCTAGCATCGTACTGAGTAAGTTTGTTTTTGAAAGGAGATCTAACAAGCACTATGAACTGTCATGCCCTTACAAGATGGAATAAGCAGTACTTAGGTGCATCTTCATGGAAAATAGCAATGCATTTACCTTATTTATCAGAAAAAAAAAAAAAAAAGATGTGAGGTGGTAGGTAAAAGCTGCAGCTTTCTTTACAGCAGCCAACCATTTTGAAAGATGCTAGCTCATATTCACGCCTTCATTACTCCAGCAGAAATGGAGACACCACCACCTGTATCACTAGGAATCCCTGACTGAATGGAAGGAGCAACACGTCCTTTATAGCTAAGCAGTCGGGAAAATACCCTAATATATACCCTAATGCTCATTTGATCTAAAATTTACAAGGGGAGAGAGGACTTCTCTTTTTAAGCTTTCATCTCCCACACAGCCGTAGAATATTAACGTATTTGGAGTTTATTATGGGCATCAAAGAAAAATACCACAATTAACAGTAACACAATTCCTGTCAAAAACAGCGTAGGGACACAAACGATGTTTTGTGTTTGTGTAAACATTTTTATTATGGGGACAGCTTCTCAGTACGGACGGGGCAGGGGGCACATCAAAGGACGCGCTACCAGCACGACGTATCCCTTCACGAGAATAAGCCACAGCGGCAGAAAGCCTTTGATGCCCGCTACCAGCCCTGGCGTTGCGGTGTACCCATCAGACTGCTGCGCAGCGGTCGCTACTCGCGCACAGCGACCCAACGCAGCACGGCCACCGGCCGCCACCACACACCTCGGCCGCCGGGGCCCGGAAGTGACGGGCGCTTCACCTGCTGGGCGGGGCGCGCGGGGCGGGGCTGTGCCCGCCCGGGGGGACTCGCGGGGCCGGAGCCGTTGGTGGCGGTTGCCCGCCCGCTCGCGCCGCGCCGCGCCATGGAGCCGCCGCTATCGCTGCCGTCGCCGTCGTTGGCGGTGCTGCTGCTGCTGGCACTCGCCCTGCTCGGCTCCGCCGGTGGGCGCCGGGACGGGACGGGGCGGGACGGGCGGGCAGGTGGCGGGGAGGGAACCGGCAGGGAACGGAGGGGAAGGGCAGGGCAGGGAAGGGAATGGAGGGAAGGGAAAAGAGGAGAAAAGAGGGGAAAAGAGGGGAAAGGGCGCGCTTGGGCTGAGAGAGGGGGCGGTGGCCGCGGTCCTCGTGGCGGTGCCGGTGTCCCGGCTTCTCCCCCGTGGCTCCGGGGCGGTGGCCGAGGCTCGGAGCCCTGCGGCGGGCGGCGCCGGGCTTTGTTCGCCGCCAGCCGGCGGGGGGCTGCCGCGCTTCGGCTCCCTCCGCCACCTCGCCGCGTGAAGGCGACCTGCGGGCTTCGATTTTCTTTCCTTTTTTTTTTTTTTTTTTTTTTTTGTCCCTTCTCCCCTTATTGTATTGATCTTGCTTATTTATTTATTTATTTTTAATTAATCTTTAACGTGGTGGCGGTAGGGTGTGTGTGCGAGGCTGCCGGGAACGGGCGCAGCAGCTCGGGGCTGGGGAGGGGACTCGCCCCGCCGGGGGAATGGGAGCGAAAAGGAGTGCTTTTAATCAAATTTAATCAGAAATCCGAGAGAAATCGGCGCCCAGCGCCTCCCCCGACCCTGCATCCAGCCGCCAAGTTGGCCTTGGCGTGGAAGGGTGGAAGGGGCCGGGTGGCTCGTCGAGCCCTCGCTGCCCAATTGTTCTGGGCTCAGTGAGGGTGCTGAGGGCGGTTGGAGGCTCTGGTGGAAAGCTGAGGGAATTCGAAGTGGGAGAAAGCCTCTGCGTTACACGTAAACCCGAATTCATTTGATTTTCTTACTGGGAGAGAACAAAGGGGTGGATGTTGTCAAACAACAGCAACGAAAGCGTGCCTGGCCTGTTCGAAACAAAAAAGTAGGCAAACGCTTGGCTAGGTGGCTGGCGTGAACTCGGTTGAACCGCGTGCAATGTCAACGCTTCCTTCAAGTGACTTCGAAAAACATGTTGTGTGCTGCCTAGAGGTGGCCCGAATTTATGTGAAACTGCGGAAGGTGACAGAACACCTGAGGAGGTTAAGGTCTACAGCAGAGCACGCATCAGCACTGGCAGGAGGACAGATTCTGTTTCCTGTTGAAATGCTAATACCGTGTTGATGTCATGGGGGAAATTACTCATGGGATCAAAATTCTGCCTGTTTAACAGAATGATGGGCTCTAATCTCATGCGAAAAGAGATATCGGTAGTTCTGCATTAACTCGCTTTCTCTAAGCAGAAGTTGTGCGTGAACTATGAATCACAAGTATTTAGTGTCTGGGTTAGTGATTAAGGTTTGTACTGAAACACTTCATGTAACAAAAGCTGGGGAAGAAAGATTGTCTCGAGCACAATTATTGGATATGCTGTAAATGAGCTGGATCCCTGCTAAGATATCAAATATTACAATGCTATAAAACTAGAGTTAATTGTTATATGATGAAATGCAAAACCGGAACCAGATTTCACGCCCCAGCTTTACAGAAGTGTTACAGGTGTCTTCAAACTTCACTGTGAAACTGGATGACTTCTTAAAGTAATATATTCATAGTGTGTTTTGATTAGGAATATTTTTGCATGGTTATTTGGATGACTAGCCTGAATGATGCACAGATTTCATAGTCCTCTAAAAGAAACAAACAAAAAAAAAAAGTTCTTCATTGGAGCTGATCAGGGATTCCTTGTTTTTTTTTTTTCCCCTATTAAATAGAATTAATATTTCTGTCAGTGGTCCAGATGCACGGTGTTTCCTTTGAGGAAACAGAGAACAGTAAGTTGCCTTTCTCTGTATGGACCAAAGTTAGAAGAAGCCATTTGTGTGCAGTTGTGTGAAAGCTGCTGGCAGTGGAGCATGGTCTAGCTAGCTGCTCAAGTCCTTGCTTGAGTTTGTGGTAGTGGAGTAATTTATTGTGGTACTTCAGGGCTTCTACTGAAAGTTGTATTATTTTTTTTTTCCCTCCTTTCCTGTAAGTCTAACTTTCCTTGTTTCCACCTTGCTAATAGTAAAAGACTCAAAATTACTGATTTCGTATAAATCAGGAAGCTTCTCTTGACTGTACAAAATAGACCCTCAGCCAGCAACCATGCTGTGCTATTCTGTGTTGAAAGCGAGAGGTGTCTGGGTGTAAGCCGTCCCTGAACCCAGCGCAGGGGTTTAATCTCTCTGCTAAGGTCAATTTCACAGTCATAAATAATCAAATTGGGAACTTCCTCTTCCCCTTGCAGGAGGGAAGGGGTTCATCCTTGAACACAAGGATACAAGGGGAGAACCATCCTCTTCTACCCTATCGTTGTAACTAGTCCTGCATTGATTCTAGCAACTGCCTCTGTGTTACTTGGCTGTGCAACTGATAAATAACTCATGGTGGTTTCTCTTTGAGTTGGTGCTACTGCAGTGTGACCACAGAACTGGTTGGGGTAGTGAAATTGAGTCTTTGGCTGCCTTGTGGTCGTACAGTATGAGTTCATATTTGGATCACTTTTTGTAATTGTGAGACCTTTTCTAAAGCTATGTTGATAATTCTTCTCTATCTAAAAATGCACTCCAAGCACTGTGGTAAGTGAAACTTGATGGCCATGTGCAAGGTCTGTTGTTACGTATTTTGGTTGAGTATGATTGGTTGCTTCAAGTAGTTGGGGGGGTTCCCAAAATGTGCAAGCTCTCTTTAAATTAATTTGGTAGCTGTCACCAACAAATCCTTTAGAAGGCTAATCAAAATGATATACTCTTCAGCTTCTGAATACTTTTTTAATGAGAAAATGTATATTAAACTGTTTTCCAAAGGATAATGCAGAATTTTGGTTTAAGGAGGTGGTGATTTATTACCACTGGCAGATCATTTTGTTAGGTCTTATGGTTATGCAACTGTTTTTGATGCACTCTAAGTCAGCCAGCATTTGGTGGCTGGTATACTTCGCCAAGTATGTGTAAGAAGGAACTTAAGCCTGCTCATGTTTTTATGCAGCACCAGGATCTTACAGAATTTGACTTTTGAATTTCGATACCACAGGATCATTCCCATCCTAGTCTCTATTGCTAAGCTGCATATGCTTGGTCAGTTGAAAAATAATTTTAACGGCTTGCAGGGTTCAAGTTCTTCTTAGCTTTTCATGTCAGTGGACAGTTAAATGATGTTCAATTCTCCTTTCCTAGATTTCCCAAATAATAGTATTTTCAAGTCATATGAAAAACTTTAACCAGCAATAGCTGAGGTTGTTGGGTTTAATTAGTTACTGTTGTGACATCAGCCTTTAGATTTGAATTACAATCATTTTGCTTTATCTAATCTTCTGTTTATCAGAAAGTATTTTATGCATTCAGTGTGGTGCTGCAAAAATGATTATAGCTTGTCACTTTGCTCTGCTCTGGCTGCCTCCCCTTGCTAGCTTCCCCTGTGTTGCATCAAGCATCAGCTGCCTGTCTGCCTGTCTTCACTTTCAGTGCTTGTCACAGCATTCTCCAAACCAGATTCCACTTCAGCAGTGGTAGTTTCATCTCTATATAAATGACTTTTTTTTTTTTTTTGGCTTTCACTGCTGTTTTCCTTTTTTTTTAAAAAAAAAAAAAAAAAGTTTCTTATGAGTACTTCTGTGTTTTGCCTTTGATTCCATTCGTGCTTCAAGAAGTTCCTTGTAACCTTGTAAGCATCTTTGGACCTGTCTTGCTATTGGAGTGTTTTAAAACTCATTTGCCACAGTGACCTAGGAGATGAATACGCAACAGAGAGCTTGTTTTTGGGGCCAGTATTGATTCATAGTACTGTCTAACTAATTTCATCATTTGTTGTTGCTTGCATGTGTTCATAAGCTTTTAATGTCAGGGACTCCCTTTTTGCTCATGTTGCAACTTCTGATTCATTTCATGAAGCTTTTAGATGCTGTGTGAAACATAAAATAAATTTCAACAGTTGTGTGGCTCAGCAGCTTGTAAGAATACCTTCCCTGCCAATTACATCAATTTAGTCACTGCTGGCTAAATACACAGTTAGCTAGCTTATGCTGCCTTTTATTTAAATTCATCTTTTTACTAGTTTGCATCTGACAGGGACTGGTTATTAGAAGAGCCACTTCAGCCTGTTGTCATGGGAGTAAGTGGCAGTGAAGCTAACCTCTTTCAGTAGGAGCTGGATCATAGCAAACCCTTCATCCTTGCTGGTAATTTTATTTACTGCACAACTGTCTTAGTTGTGTGGGTGAATGGGTCTGAATTGAGAATCCTTACATTACCTTTTATGTTTTGTTTTGTTTTTTAACCAGTTAAGATTGCCTGATTTGGAACAAGAAAGAGTTGTGCCAACAATCTGTCCTGCTACAGGGCAGGAATGAGTACCAGGAAGATGGTGGAAGACTAGTTGTGTGTGATCAGTGTTCTCCCACGTGAGAAAAATATGTAACCCTGGTCTGGGGAGCTTTTTTGGGGAGTCTGACTACATCGCTAAATCAGGCAATTGGTCAGTTGTATGGCTAGATGTTACCTCAAGGATTATTTTTGCATCCATTTCAAGTGGTAGTTGGCATTCTTCTGGCTCCACAGTGAGCGTCTTCAGGGAGGTTTAAAGTCAGAAAAGCATTAAATTTTTGTAAGGTTTTATAAGGTTGTACTGTTTACCTGTTCTGTTTCTGGATCCAACTCAGTGGGATCACTGGTCTTAGTTGTAAGCAAAGGATCAGCTTTAACCTCAAACTTGTGTGGGTGAAGGGTAAAAATTTGTTTCTGGATGTCATGTACTTGTTGGATCGGGTATTCTAAAACTGCAGTGTGATAGACAAGTGGGATCTGAGCTCTGGTGGCTGTAGGCTGCAGCCAGTCCTGAGCTGTTCAGCAGTGACGTGATTTCCTTTAGCTGCTTTTGAGAAGCATCTGAAGTGCTCAATGGTCACAAGTTTTGCAGTTCTGCTTGCTGCTACCTTTTTTTTTTTTTTTTTTTTTTGTGATGTAGCACATAGAGTTGTATCTTTCATGCCCTGCAGCTAAAACCTACATTTGGCATGTTGAAAGATGATTAATCAACAAGAAATATTTGGGGTGTGTGTAGGAAGAAGGATGAAAACTTCTTAAATTCACAGCTGTTTTAACTAGTGTGGAGTGATATTGTATAGGTAGTTGAATTTTCATATATCTATAGATCCTGCATTTTCTGTTTTTTCCTTCTAGATGTATTCACCACTTAAGCTATGAGGAATGTTCCCTCTCAGTTAAGACCTATAAAATAATGCATATGTATACATATAATGACTTATTAACTTTCTGTCTATTTAGGGTGGATATTCTAGTTCTTTGAACATGTTCCTTTCTGGCTATTTCTTGCAGTGGGGAGGAGGGAGGCAAAAACAAGTAGCTACTCTAAAACACCACCACAACAACAAAGACAACTCACAAAGCAACAAAAATATACTACTGAATAAAATAACTTTCAATCTTAATGTAAAACTTGCATGTGCTATGAAAAAACGTGGCTCACTAGCTCGGAAGAGCCCAAACCCCTTTACTCAAGTGAAAGTAATATGGCTGCTCAGTTAAGTGCTTGATTGTACTTAAACTCCCTAATGCATTGACTGACAGATGTGCCTAATGCTTTCACACTGCAAAAGGACTACTTCATTCATCTTCCTTTTAAATGTCATCAAATTGGCAGGAAAAAAATAAAATGAACCATGTGACTTGATTGCTTAGTGGCTGTATAACCCTTCAGTATCAGTTGGGTAGCTGGAAAACATGTGACTCGCAGGGCTGAAAGCACAAACCAGCTGCTGCAGTTGGTGTGGACTGGTAGAGGAGAGGCAGGGTTTTGTATGGGTAAGTAAGGAGTATCAGGATTTGTTGTTTTTTCTTGTTTTGTCTTTGAAAAAAATCTCTGTAATGGTTGGACACCATTTCTTTTTACTCTTCTAAATGCTATGTCACGATGATTCCTTAATGCCACTTAAGTGCAGTGTGAAGGTATAGCTTCACATTACACCCAGGTGCGTTACAGATGCGATGTGGTTACATCTGGTGTGACTGCACGTGTCCATCTAGGTTGTTGCTGCTTCAGTGGTGGTTTTGGGTTCCTTCTTCCTCTCCTACTGTCAGAGTCAGTGCTGTGCAGCTGATGATTGAAATCACTCAGCTGGTACAACAGAGGACTTTTGGAGTGTGTTATTTTCTTACTGGATGAGTTCATTAAGTCAAGTCACTCTGTGGCTGTGCAGCATGGGGATGAGCCCTGCTGCTTACTCTGAGAGCTGGCAGCAGCTTGGCTGGTGTAGGTGTAACGCAAAATTTCTCTATGGGGTGGGGCGTCATGGCAGCGTAAGAAAATCCTTACCGAGGCTACAGCAGCCTCTCAGCTTTTCTGTGTCTGGCTTTGTACTACTGAAACTTGTGCTTTTTTGCATGAAGTGTTTTACTGGCATAAAGGGAGGTGACAGTCGGAACTGAGGATGAGAAGGCAGGACCTCAGTAAGTCCGAAGTCGTCTGGTTGCCTTTTCCTAAATACTTCAGGTTGAGCAAAGTTGTACGTGACCATTTGAACGTGACCAAGCATTAAAACTCAGAATTCATAGTGGTCTACAGATGTTGGGCTAAACAGTATCCCCATGCTTAAAATTAATCTTAATCCTAATTTTTATTATAATAACCCTTCCCTTTTTATGTGTGGCTGCCCACCCACCCCATCCCCCAAGCATATCCTTTACTTCAGTAATGAGATACGAACTCTCCCGCTCCCAACTTGATAAGTACGTCCCTCTTAAGTAAGGTCATCTGCTGCTGTAGTTGCTAGGATACGTGGCTAATGACTTTGGGTTTAGCAACAAGAATAGTTTCAAGAATGTGCTGAGCAAGTTAGGAGCACAAGGACAGTTGGAAAAGGAAAGGAACATGGGGTAGAATCAAATGGGATATCAAGGGAAGAAGTGAAACTTGAGGGAGACGAGTAAAAGATCAGTAAAGCTTTAGCCCATGCTTTTTAAGATTTCCTTTGTTGCATAGCTATTCCAGTTGATTTCAGTGAATTGCGGTTGGGAATGAAATAAAAATCATGTTATGTATTTACAGGATTAGGGTTGTTTGTAGTTCTGTTTGAGTCTTAGAGCTTAAAAAAAGTCAGTAGATTGGGAGAAAGAATAACTTCTGAAGTTACTGTGCAGTATGCTTTAAACTGGAGCTCGAGCATGCAACTCTACATGAATTAGAGCAACTTATTTGTTTGATCCTGCCACAGAACTCTTCCATTGCAAGTAACGTCCAGACTGAAAGAGAATATTTTTGTCTTCAGAAAGGCAGTATGCTTAGCCTGTTTCCTGTTGGTTTTACTGCAGTTTTTCTTCTTTTCCATTGTGTAACTTGACAGAGGATTTGTGGATTCAGGTGAACTCAGGTAGAAATTCAGTAATTTAATGGTTATTGTTGAATTGATTTATTTTGTCAGATTTCTTAGCCTAGGCTAATGCAGGATTGCTTCAGTTTCTGTTCAGAGCAGATACCTTTAAGATGGTGTTTGTGGAATTCTGAAGCAGAATCAGTGTTTTTGAGATGTTCTGCAGAAATCAGGAGCTTCAGCTGGCAACACTCCTCCATTTCTGGAACTGGTCAGATTTTAGGTTCTGTGCTACTTAAAACCATGTTTCTGTGAATCTGGGGATTGGATAGTAAAAAGGAAAATAAGGCTTATTCTTAATAGCAGAGTCCTCTTTAATATGGAAGCAGATAAGAAGTCAGAAATAAGCAGAGAGAAAGTAAATCCATGATGTCACCCTGGTTATTTTGAGAGTAAGTGTAACTGAAGATTTTGCATGGTAAGTGTGCCTCCAGTAAGTGGTGTTCCCAACCCTGGCTGCTCAGATGAAGTGAAGTTTGGAAAGACAAACCCACTGTTTGGAGACCCAGCAGGGGTGTAGTTGATTGTCCAGGTGATAGAATTTGCCAGGATCATTTTGACGTGGATTTTTTCCCATGTTGTGCGTTAAGTGCTCCTGCTGTTTCATCAGCTTTCTCTTTGTAGTTTATGGCAGAAGCTTCCTCTGTGCTGATAAACAGCTTCAGTTTGTGTACAGCATGTCCCGAAAGCTTACCCAGACCACATCTCTGGGAGTTCGATCTCTCAGCTTCATCCTGCTACTGGTGAGGCAGCTGAGATGAAATGTGAAAGAGAAAGGTTTAACATTGTGCCTCTACTAATGCTATCTACCTAAAATTCAATCTCTTTTTCAGAAATTGTTGTGTGGATTTATTTTCCTGAACTACTATATTGAGTCTGGGACTAAATAGGCTAGGAAGGAGGAAACAGTGTTTGGAGTTAAGACTGGAAGCCAAATCTCAACTTTTTCTAGGCTAGTGCTTTTATTTTGAGATGTTTACTTTCTCTGGCTCCATAAACTTTGGATCTTTTCTGCATAGTAGAAGTGCTTCAATAAGTTGTGTCACTGGTTAGCTTGTGGAGTGTTCACCTAGGAGATCACAGATGCAGGTGTGAACATCCGTCCAAATGTCGAGTCTGCTGTCTTCAGAGATTAACAAGTGTTCAGCATGGTGAACTTAGGCTGGTAGGCAGGCAGGTTTTTACCTTCTCTCTAATCTTTTTTGATAGAGCCTTTCTGAGGTTTAAGTAAAGGCATAGTTTGTTAATGTTGATAATTTTAGAAATACTAGATGGAAGTGTTGGATGTTTTTGCTAAGATGGTGTGGTGGTGGGTTTTTTATTTTCTACTTACTATGAACTGTGGTTTATTTTCGAAATCTGTACTGTAGCATTGTACAATAGCCACAGTTAGCATCAAGCACTGCTCTGTAGAACATATTAAATATTAACTTTCTAAAACAGGCTGGATAGTACTTTCTTTGTTAGAAAAGCTTTACAGTTTGTTTTTACCAACGGTTCATTGACTGCTTGCTTGTTTCTGTCCCTCTTTTATTCCTCTTAGCTAAGATGAGGTTGCTGTGCTGGTTCTTCAGTGACTAGGAGTCTAACTAGAAAAGTTGAGAAGATGTGTATTGAGCTAATAGGGATTTTGGATTCTGTTCTGAAACATCTGATGAGAATCTGTGTATGTGACTGTAAAATAGAATTTTAGAGTTTTATTCTCATGTCAGAATTCTCCAAATCTCATTAATTTCCCTTCTAAAGGGAAGACCACTGTTTCTTTGTGCGTCCTTCAATTAAATTGCATTTTTTTTTTCTTGCCATTGGTTCTATAATGCTTACTAATTTTAAAGTCTCTTTGGTGGCCTTTCTTCTGTGTTCTAAGTCGTGTCTTTGGAAAAACAGTGAAGTTGAGAAAATAAATCTGACTAGAGCTGGTTGAAAAATTAGAATTGACTCTCTTCCCTTCATTTTCTGTTTACCCCCAAGTTGATCAGCTTGATTTTTCTGAATCCTGGTAAAACTTCCTCAGAAACTAAGGCAAGGTTAATCCTGTCTTTCAGACCTCATTATGACTAAGGGACATGATGTTCTCAGGATTTTGCAATGTGTTGAGGCTTGCCAGAAGTTCTAGAGTTTAAGATGTGGAAAGGTAGACACAGCAAATCCTCATAGCACATCTGGCCCAAGTTCCTGAAAGTTTTGACTTTAATGGATTGCTACGCTTTCTGTTTGAGGCAAGATGCTGGGAAATTGTGAGAACCCAGACCTAAAGCTAGGCTTTGTGGCCTTTGGGGATCCCACTGGTAAAACTAGGATTCAGTTTGCGGTGTGGTCAGTTATGATACTGTGGGGGAAAAAACCCTAAGCAAGTTCTGCAGCTTGTGGCCCTGCTGGCTTTGCTGATGCGGCTTGGATGGTGGGTGCTGTAAAATCACTAAAATTAGTAATATCAAAATCACTAAAAATGAATAATATCAAATGTTCTTTTCACTTTATTTTTGCTAAGGAAACTTTTATTCCACTTATTCTGTTAGAAGCACCCTGCCTTGCAGAGATGTTCATTGGCATCACTTGGAGATACTGACTCTTTGTGTAGTCAGGAAGCAGAAGATTGTGAGATGATGACTTATAGGGATTTGCGCCATGAGGAAGGCTTACAGTGTTTGTGTCAGACTGTGCCAGCAAGCAGTGGGAAACTCACTCTGTTAGGTACTAGTTGGTAAGGACATCGGTGTAAGTTGACTTTCCAGGTTTTATGGTGTTTTATTTCAGAAATGCAGTTTTGTTAAGGTGGATGTGGGAAAAAAGGGACAGTTGGGGAATTTTGCTTTATACTATTAGAGCTAACTTAAAATAAGAGACTCACTACGGCTGAGAGGCATAATCAGAAGTAATATGAGTGGGGATTTGATTCTCAAGACTGAAGTCTGTCAGGCAGAAAGATCTGATCACAACTATGCAGGCAAACATCATCTATAAACTATACTTTGAAAGAGTCTCTTAAGTGAATTTTGTAGCTTGCATTTCTGATTGATACTTCTGAAGACCTCATTCTGTGAGGAAACCTTCATGCATTTACAGACATTTCCTGTTTACAAGCTGCTATTGGCAAATCATAAAGTTTTTGTGGAGAGCCTGCTAGTACAGGTGAAGTACTGTGCAAATGTAGAATGTATATTGATCAACTACAATTTTAAGTGCAGCAAGATATGTGAGCTCAGTTCTTATTCCACGGAGAAATCGTCTGTGCTTCTTTGCAGTTGCACTCTGTAGCAGTTGCTATTTCAGACATTGGTTTTAACCTGGTGGCAGTCTTGCCTTCATGGTGTAGCTCTGCTACTCCTGTCCTCTCTGTGTATTTCTGTTGCCTTACCTTCCGTGCCAGCTGATGGCTTTTCTAACCTTACCTGTTTAAGAAGGGATTGTGTTCAGTGGGATATGCAACACTGCTCTAAGATAGTGCTATCTGATTGCCAGAAATGTTTTGGTCAAGCTAAAATTTACACTTCAGTTTGTGTAAGCAAGCAGCCCAGAATTCCAGTGTATGCTGAACTCTTCACATTTTTCATCTAAAAATATTTATTATTTCTGCATTTAGTATTTAACGAAAATTTGTCTTCTGCTACTTGTGTTGGAATGGAGAATGCATTGTTCCATTTGTTGTGTTTTCTGTTTTGAAAACTATTTTAAATGATACTAAAAATCAGTTTCCATTAAGTTTCATCAAATACACCATTTTTCCTAGATTAAAAATTTAATAATGTACTTTGCTAAACTGTGTTCCACCTGAGTGCTATTTGATGGTATGTCCAAGTACTCAGAAGGCATTTCTACAGTTTTCTGAAAAATGGTATCCTGTTTTGCACTCCTTTAGAAATAATGTGAAAAACTTGTTCAGTCAGTGACTTGCAGTAGGGTCAATTTCTCAGAGGAAAATTAAATAATTCCACATTGAGAACCTTAAATCTAAATGCTCAGAACCAAAATGTGTATTGACCTCTTACATTTCTCTGAAACTTTTATAAGGGATAATACTAACTATTCTGCATCAAGGAATGGTACTTGTCTCTTCTTACCCATTCACAAAGGTTCATTCTTCTGACTATCCCTGCTGAATTTGAAATGTTTGTTGGTTGTTTTTTTTTTTTCCTTGAAAAAGTATTTGGGAATGATATATGTTTGGACCCATGTTTCTATGTTGATATTTTTCAGTGTTTTTTTTTTTTTGGGGGGGTGGGGGAGGAATCTGTTACATGCTTCTGAGTCTATTCTTCACAGTGATTTGTTAGCTGTAATTAAAAATCAGACAAGTTCATGCTAAGCACCTTTGAATAAGTGGGATAGCTAACTTGAGGAATCACCATCTTTCTGGTATGTTCAAAATAGTCTGAAAAGTCTGAAACTTGATCCATAAAACTCCACTAATCAAAACAATTTAGGTTAGAAATTAGGAGACATTTCTTTTCAGAAAGAGCAGTCAGGCATTGGAAAGTGGTGGAGTCACTATCCCTGGGGGTGTTTAAGGAAAGGCTGGACCTGATGCACATGGACATAGTTTAGTGGGTGACATTGGTAGTAGGGCAATGGTTGGACCAGATTATCTTGAAAGTTTTTTCCATCGTTAATGATTCTATGAAATACAGATCTTCACTCAGTCTGATAATGTTGTACTAGCACTTAAATGCCACAGATGATCCTCTTATGTTTTGAGGAGTACACTAGGGGAGTGAACAGAAATTTAATCTTTCTGATTTGAGTGGAAACTAGAGGAGGTGAGGCTTGGGGAAAGCTTGGAGACAACGCCATCTGATCACTGTGGGCATTAGCTTCATACAGGTCTTTAATGCAGTTAACTGAATTGTTTGCATTGAGAGTGACCTCAATCATCTAACCTTCTGCTCCAAGCAGAATCAACAGTGAGTACTTCAATCTTGCCTTATGTTGGCTGTCACTAAAACAACTGCCCTGACTTCCTTTTTGGTTCTTTACAGCTCATGTGCTATCAGACGCTTTTCTGGCCAATCCTGCAGCCAATTCACTCACAGGATGCTTCTCCACAAGCCTTTCTTCCTTCATCCCCAGCACTCCCACCTCCTTTTCCTTTGCTCCCAGTTCTGTGGTCAGTTTTTACTTATTTCAGGTTGTCTTCGTTAATAGCGTGAGTAGGTAATGGTAATAGTTTAAACAAACAACAAAACTACTACTAGTCGTAATAATGCAATGATAATAGTCCAAGAGTCATGGAAGGTAAGCAATCTCTTAGCACGCCTGCTCTAGCTAAACCTTCTTTGCCAGCATACATGTATCTGGCAGCAGATGGGTGTCTGTTCTGCAGAAGGGGATCTCCAGCTAGTATTAACTGCCACTCCTTTCTAGTGCTAATGCTTGATTAAACCCAGCTGGCTCTGTCATCTCCTTTCAACTAAGATGCTTGCTGCTTCTGCTTGTCAGTTTAACATTGATGAAACAAACAATGGACAGAGTGGAAAATAGCTTTATCTACAAGTGTTCATAGGATCATAAGACCACAGAATGGTTTGGGTTGAAAGGGACCTTAAAAGGCTGTACAGTTCCAGCCCCCCTGCTATGCGCAGGGACACCTCCCATTAGACCAGGTTGCCCGAAGCCCCATCCAGCCTGGCCTTGAACACCTCCAGGGATGGGACATCCACAGCTTCTCTTGGCAACCTGTTCCAATGCCTCACCACCCTCTGAGTAAAGAATTTCTTCCTTATATCTATTCTAAACCTACACTCTTTTAGTTTTAAACCATTATGCATTGTCCTATGACTACCCTCCCTGATAGCTGCTATTCTTCTTTCTTGTAGACCCCCTTTAGGTATTGTAAGGCTGCTATGAGCTCTCCCCAGAGCCTTCTTTTCTCCAGACAGAACAACCCCAGCTCTCTCAGTCTGTTAGGAGGTTCTCCAAAACCTTGATCAGCTTTTTATGGCCCTCCTCTGGACTTGATCTAATAGGTCCATGTCCTTGTGCTGTGGTACAGTCTGTTTCCAGAGTTCAGCTGGAGCTTCTCCACTATATGGAAAAGTGCAAGTAAAATAGTAACTTGAGCTAGTGCGAGAGTGCAAGTTAGAGCTTATGTGCACTGTTTGTAGTAACTTTTATTATGTCTGAGGCTATAATTCTACAGATGCACCAAAACAATCTTAATCTTGCTGGACAATCTTCTTGTGGCCTTTTATCTGTTGCTGTAGTGGTAACATCCAAGTGACTACATCATAGCCACAATGGACAGTAGCCTCAACATACAAAAATGACTCTGAAAACCTGAACATGATAGCCAGCAAGGTGGACAAAACTGTGGGTGTAAAAATGCCAAACCTATTTCCATAACAAGTCAATGGAGATTTCTACTTCTTGATTGTGATGTATGTTCCTATACACTTAAGGAGGGAAGCCTATACCCTTTGTAAAATAAAGGGAATCTTGCTTCAGACCTTTGAGCAAGTCTGTTTGGGTCACTATATGGATTATTTTATGGGGTTGAAGTGGGGAAATACTGTTCAGAAACATGTTTTCTGTAGTCACCCATATGGATAAAGATTATATAGCCTTTTTTGAGAAGTAAGTCTGGTAGAAAGGACAAACAGATCTGAAAACTCCCTGAGGTTTTTGGAAGGGATGTGTTTGTCCATTCCTCCTAGATAAACCAGTCCTTATAGCTCATCACAAAGTAACTTGTCTTGATCTAACCCCACAGTCCTGGTTGTCTTTGTCACCATTTCATGCTCTCATTTTATCAATGAGTGAGTAGCTTGTGACTTTTTTTTATTCATTCCAAATGTGTCATTGGAAATATTCTGTATTTTCTGTTTTCAATAACTTCAAAATTTTCAGCAGCAGCCTTTTCATTTATTAGCTTCAAATGGGACTCAAATTGAACAAAAAGACCTTTCAAACAAAGATGCAATTGCCTATGGGATACAATTCCAAACTAAGTCTACCCAGCTTTGCATTGTGTTCAGTAACATACTGCACAGGATTTCTTAAGCAGCAATGAAAGTTTGAAATGATTTTTAATAATAATTTGAAATGATTTTTAAAGTTGATTTCTATACAGGAACAAACAGTATATAATGGATTTGCAAAAGGAATTGGTGTAAATTTACTTTTTTCTTAAATGAACATATGAACTCCAAAAAAGTTGGGCTTTCATTGTGTCGAGATAAATTTCTAAGGCTTTAGCTGTTTGGGTAACTTACGCATTTTGGTTGTACAGGGACTGGTTTTAGGCATTCTGTTCTGGAAAGAATATAGTAATGTCTAGGAGAACATTTGCTGTGGAACTGTGAAGTGATTTTTAAAACATAGTATTTTTTATAGGTCTAACGAGAAGCCTGAGTATAACTCCAGCTGACCAATCAATGTTTGAAAAAGCTGAAGGAGAAAAAGTTACATTGCCATGTACTTTTGTACTCTCAGACGAGGATGAAGGCCCACTAGATATTGAGTGGGTCTTGATACCAACAGATAATCAAAAGAAGGAACAAATAGTAAGTAGAGACTTTTCTGCACGGTTCTAATTAAATTATTAAAGTAAATCAATATATGAATTTTGGTGGTGACTTTTTTGACTTTGTTAAAATTTTCAGGGTGGGATGCTTGTGGTCTTAAATAACTTTAAAACACCAGTCATATGAAATGTAGTGGAAGTTTTGGAATAATGAGAATGTTATGATATTTTGTACTTAATTTAATAACTAAAGAACTTCAAAAATGCTTCAGAGTACAGAAAACTCTGTTGTGTATGTGTGTATTTTCCTGATCAAAAAATTGAGAATTTTGTGTTATGTGTTAACTCTGTTAGTTATTAAGGCTGTCACTTCTTTTGAAGCCTTATCAATGACTTCTTTTTAATAGAGATTTTACAGAATGAAGATTTGAGGAATTTTAAACGGTTTTCTTTAAGCCAAAAATCAATGCTGATGTCTTCTTAGTTGGGCAGGTGTTGAGCTGGAGCATTCATTAGAGCATTGTATGAGGTGTTATTTTGAAAACGGAGGTACTTATTGTAGAATCATAGAATGGCTTGTGTTGGAAGGGACCTTCAAGATCATCTAATTTCCCACCACACCACATAGGAAAGGATGCCACCCACTAGATCAGGTTGTCCAAGGCCCCATCCAGTCGGCCTTGAACACCTCCAGGGATGGGGCATCCACAACTTCTTTGGGCAGCCTCTTCCACTGCCTCGCTACCCTTACATTAAAGAATTTCTTCCTAATGTCTAATCTAAATCTAATCTTTTGGTGTATGACCGTTCCCCCTTGTCCTATCCGTACCTACCTGAGTGAAGAGTCCTTCTCCATCCTTTAAGTACTGAAAGGCCACAATGAGGTCTCCTCTTTCTCTCTTTGGGATGTGGCTTAGTGGGTGATATTGGTGGTAGGGGACGGTTGGAGCAGATGATCTTGGAGGTCTCTTCCAACCTTTATGATACTGTGTTTTTCCCAGCAGCCATATCTTCTCCAGGCTGAACATACCCACTTCTATCAGCCTTTTTTGATGAAGAGGTTCTCCAGCCTTCATATCATCTTTGTGATCATCTGTCATGCTTATTTTAAACAGTAGAAAGGAACTGCTAGGGATCTGAAGATAACATTTTTTTCAAGTGCTTACATGCCATGTAGATTTCTGAATCATATTTATTCTTTTATAGATAATTATGTATGCTGTAGACAGAATTTATAATCATTATTATGCTGCTATGACTGGGCGGATGCAGTTTACCAGTGCCGATCCCAAATCTGGTGATGGTTCGTTGGATATCCTGAATTTAAAGTCATCAGATACTGGCACATATCAGTGCAAAGTGAAGAAAGCTCCTGGAGTTCAAAGCCAAAAAATACAGTTGACTGTACTTGGTAAGCAAATTTTTTTCTTGAATTTGCAGTGACATTTTTGTGCTTATGCCATTTTATATTTGATATATAAAATGAAAACCTACACAGGGCAAAGTCATCCTAAACATATCAGCCCTTATTGAGACTTCAGGGTGGGCAAAGACATTGTTCTGTTTTTTGGGGGAGGGGCAAAGGGAGTAATATTCTGAATAACAAGAACTTAAAATCTAAATCTTGCTTGTATTTCATACAAAATTTCTCCATGCTTGCAAAGGCTTTGTTTCACAAACTTTCTTTAGCAAAACAGTCTGACCTACATAACTAGCATTTTCGATTGTGACCTATTAATTCAATAATACTTTATTTATTAGTGAAGCCGGCAAGAACTAAATGTTCCATTGAAGGATCACAGGAGATTGGAAAGGATGTTACGTTGAAATGTGCATCACAAGAAGGATCTCCACTTTTGTCTTATGACTGGAGAAGAGTATCTGGCACACAGGAACTTCCTGCTACATCCACGCTGAGTACTGTCAAACTTTAATTTTTCAGAATTATAAATAATAAAGATTATATTCGTATTTTTGACATATTTTGACTTGTTAGCATCTCATGCATAATTTTAGTATAGAGCAGTCTATAGAAGTGTCACTTCTGTCCTTTCACTGGGTAGTAAAATTGACATTTAAATTAGCTGTTTGAAGTTGCAAAAGATTTTTACCATTAGACTGCAGAACCATGTTCATTGCTGCATGAATGCTTTAATTTCTCTTGCTTTCTGATTCTTGGCTGCTTTTCTCCTCAGATGGGCATCAGGCAAGAGTCAGAGTAGTCTAGACCAATGGTTACAGCTGCATTTGGGAAAGTGAAAATAAAAACTTGATTGTCATTAGAGATTGCACAGAAGTTCTCTAATTCCTGATCAAGTGATACAGCAAGAAGTTAAGAACTTAAGCAAGAAGTTCTGTGTCTTTAGGGGAAAAGTTCCTATACATAAAGGAGAAGAGAAGCTTTTCCCTCTTACATTAGCTGACATCCAGGAAAGAATTCAATGTTACAAATTTTGACTGAATTCAGTATTATTATTGTGGTGGTGTTGATTTTCTTGTGAAAGTTTATTAGTAAAGCCAGTTAATTTGTAATTTGTGAGTTTTGACTATGTGAAAGTTATCCTGGAATATTTCTTAGAATTATAGTTCTCAGTACCAATTCTTGTCAGTCTTCATAGTTACAAAAACTTTAATCCTTGGGAGGAGATATGTTCACCTTGCAGTTGGAGCAGTTTAGGAATCTACTTACAGATAGAAGCATTTTGATGTGGAGTGTGCGTGACATGTGGGACAAAGGGTATCATGATTCCATGTGTCTAAAAAGTGGGTGTCTAGGGAAGAGGGAACAGGAACTTGCGTGGTTCCTCCTCATAGTGGTCTCTTATCCTCCCTTGATTTATGGTTCAGGAATTTTCAGAGGGGAGATGTGGTTCCAGTTTAGTTCATTAGAACAACCTCTGACTTACAGGAACTTCTCCAGTCTACTTACTACTTTTGTAGTCTCTTAGTATCTGTATATCTTAAGGGCCAGATTGCTTAAAAAAAATAACTATATCTGAAGAGTCTTATGCTGTTCTTTTTGAACTTTTGCATCCCAGTAGCGCTGTTTATGTCCAATTTCTTGTTTTGACAATGAAGTTAGTCACTAATGTCTTTATCTTTACCACTCAAGACCTTAAGTTTCTGTTGTTCTGTTGTTATTCCTTCTTATGCATCATAAATTTGTCTCATGTTTTGGAAAAAAAAATCAATTGATAGTGCTGGACAAGAATGATTTAGGAAGTATGCAAAAGTGGCATTTCATATAATGAAGCAACAGCTATTTGGGGCTTGTGACTGTAGGTTTGGGAGCATAGAACGTGCTCTCAAGGACCTCTATGCTGCCTAACTCCAGTGGGAAGAGCTAAGTATATGTGTGATTCTTTGTTACCATGATGTAATCTCTTGTGAGCTTTAGGGTTTAAGTGCTGGTGGCAAATCTATTAGCATTTTAAAAATCTTGCAAAGGTAGCTGTTAGCTTTGGAAACCTTAAGGGAAGTGTTCTTCCTGCTTTCACTATCAGCATAGCTAGACTTAACTGGTTGCCCACTGGAGTGCAAGGTTTACGTCAGATCTGTCTGCAGAACTCATGTTCATCATGAAAGACATCTGAGCTGGTTGTGCAGAATTGGTTTTGGTGCAGAATTGGTTTCAACATAGAAGAGAAGAGAGTACCTCTGTGATGCAGTTTATCTCTTATATTTTAGTATTCTACATTAAGGTGACAGAATTGGCCATTTTAAGCATCTGTTCCTTTCCATTGACAGAGCAATTTGAAGGCTTAGTATTAAAGTCAAAATGTGTGGAATAAATATCTAGTACAGTAAAAAGTCTTTTTGAAATAATAGTATTCTGTGGCACAGTAGACTTTTGGATTTTTTTATATGGTATTTTTAAGATTTCATGTATGTGCGGAAATAATAGTTCTGTAGCACTGAATAGGAAACTAAACTTTGGTAAATGGTAAACACTTGCTTTTTGTTCCTTGTAGATAGAAATACAGGCGAACTTCTCTTGAAAAACGCATCTCAAGAGTATTCTGGTGTATACAGTTGTGTTGCTTCAAACCGAGTTGGCGTAGATGAATGTTCTATTGAGCTGAATGTCACCCCTCGTAAGTGTTGACTTATGTAGTCATATTGTGTTTTGTGTAACTGAATAACTTTGTTTCTCTAAATTCCTAAAAAGTTTGAAAACAAAACAAATGAAAAAAACTGTTATGCAACTGATGGTTGTAGCTTTAAGTCTGTACTTCCCTCTTAATACTGCCTTTTTTATGCAGAGGCTGTAACTATATTGTCATTCTGAATCATGGATTGAAGCATATCTGATTCAGTGATATGCTGTTAACCTGAATCATGTGGAAACATACTGTTTTTAATGTTGAGAGAAGAGAAAATGGTCATATAAGTTTGACACTTAAAAATATTGTAATTTATCTATTCTAGCTATAAATACAGCTGGTATAATTGCTGGAGCTATTGTAGGAACTCTGCTGGGTCTCTCCTTACTGGCTTTTCTCGTCTTCTGTTGCTGTAAAAAACACAGAGAGAAGAAGTATGAGAAAGAAGTACATCATGATATTAGGTAATGACATACCTAATTTCTGAGTAGTATTATTTCAAAATTAACTTTTAAATGTTTTTCTGTGAGTAAAATATTTAGTGGTAGAGATGTCTGTTTTAATTTGTTTATTGAAACACTAACAGTTTGTCTGAGAACTTGTTTTGAATATGTCACGTTTGTGTAATTTCAGTAAGGATCTTAAAGGCAACAAATGCTTCATTTTTTTAAACTTAAAAAGGCTACTGTGTTAGAATAGGAAGAAACAAATGGAAAACTCATGTAAGCTCCTGCATAGTAACATTGACTGAACTCTTGTTCTGCAACTGAATTTTTCTTTTATTTCAGAGAAGATGTTCCGCCTCCAAAAAGTCGCAGTTCAACAGCCCGCAGCTATATAGGCAGCAATCGTTCTTCTCTGGGCTCAATGTCTCCATCAAATATGGAAGGATATACCAAAACTCCATATAGTCAAGTCCCAAGTGAAGACTTTGAACGTACTTCTGGTCAAAACCAAACCTTTGCATCTTCAAAGGTAGCTGCACCTAATTTAAGTAGAATGGGAGCTGTCCCAGTGATGATTCCTGCACAAAGCAAAGATGGGTCCATAGTATAGAACGTTAATTTAAATCCTGTTTTTTAATTGTTCATTATAAGTATTAGAGAACTACGGTGTTCCATCCCTCATTTAAACAATGGCATGCAATTTTCCTTGAGGAAAACAAAGTTAGTTTGAAAAGCCACCAATTCTCGTCTTTAAATTTAATCTTATTAGTGTGTAACAGTTGAACTATTTGCTGAAAGCACAGGAGTTCATAAATGCAAACACTGAAGGTGTTTGGACCTCTGGTAGGTTGCTGAAGAGACATTGTCTGCTAATGTGCAGCTCTGAATATGAAACAGTAGTACACAGTTGAAAAGTAACAAAACCATATGTAGGCCATGAAGTTCCTCAGAGTTCTTGAAATTTCATCCTCAATTTTGGACTAATAGAAGTATTTTAATTTGGCCACTGTCTAAAGTTGCAGTGGGGCTGAAATACTGAGGATGACTTTGAATTCTGTTCAAACTCTGAGTATTTATGCAGCTCTTTAACTTTGTAATGTTTATCTTGAGTGCTTCTGGAGTTTTTATTTCAGGGGCTGCCAGTTATCTGATTGATTCAGTTAATATAATTGAATCTGTTCTGAGTTTAAAATCTCAGTGACTGGAAATGTGGTAGGAGACCTTGTGAGCTCTTTGAAATTTGAATTCCACTGCAATAACTAGTTTTAGTCATGTCAGATAACATTAAGTTATCTGATGTAAGACATCCTATCAAATTGTTACTAGTGGTATCTAACATTTAAAATCTGTAGCTCAACTGTTATATTGTCACACTAAGAACGAATATGTATCTCTACAGGTCTTGAGTTATAATTGTAGCTTGCCATTTTCCAAAGCCTGCTTAGGTTCTAAGGCAGTGTTCCTACTTTTATTAAACCAATTACCTAGAAGATTCATTGGGCTTTAATAAAGCCGTTAATTAACTGGTATTTGATATCTGTTCTCTTGCTCTCACAGTTCTTCAGAAAAATCTTCCCCACATTCATGTAAGTGGTAGTTAGCCTTAAGATGTTGATACATTTTTATATGAATTTGCAAGGGAATTTAAAGCTAGCTTCTCCTTGCCTGTTTAATGGCCCTAAATGTTCTTATTAATGGACATCTAGATTTTCATCACCAAAAGTTTCATGCAGACAGAATCTAGGAGAAAATAGTTATCCAGAATTGCTGATATGAATATGTTTCAAGAGTCCATTCAAAAAAAAAAAAAATCCTTCCCAGTTTTGCCATCTTAAAGCATTACAGGAGGAGTAGAACAATCCCTTATCTTAGTTTCACACCTGCTTAAGAACTTTCAAGTTTCTGATGATTGATACTACGTATCTATGGAAGCTAGTTTTAAAGTTAAGTGCAGTTTAAATCTTTTTTCCTTCCTTCCTATTTTCTACTCTCCTTCTCATCTTGTGCTTGGGAGTGTGTGTGTGTGGGTCCCTTCAGCTTACTCTAGCTATAGATGTTAGGCTGCTAATTATTTTGGAAAACTCTAAATGAGTATAGTATGTGGCACAGAGGTTAATGGAGAAAATATCTGAAAGAGCCTGTTGAAAGATACTAGGATTGTTTGTATGTAGCAACAGTGAGATAAAAGATTTCCCCGAACTTCTAGGCTTAGTGTTTGCTTTCTTGTAGCTGCTTAAATCTGTGATAAATTATTTGGCTTACTACTAAATGTTTCCCTATCTTATAGTTATGCGCACCATTTTTGGTTGGCACTATTAACATAGATAACATACCCTTCATACTGAATTTAGATACTTGAATGGCTACTAAGTATTCTAGACTAAAGTTTTACACATTTTGGACTTTTTTAGATTGTAAACTGATACTGTTAGAGATCAGATTTTTTTATCTTTCATGTGTGCCTTTTCAATAAACTTTGCCTGATTGTATCTTCAGTTTTTAATGAAATTTCTGGTGCCTAAAATTTACTGTTCAGACAGGTGCTTAGATGATGGTACAGTTTTTAAAACATGACACTGTGATCTGATTTTTTGATTCCTGTGTACTATTTATACCTCTTCATGCCTATTTTTGGATGTGATTTCGGTGACTCTCTGTATTGTTCTGTATTTCAAATTGTGAGTTGCTCCTTCAATTCATAGTTACATTGTGTTTATATTCCTGAAAACTCTTCAGTTGTACTAATGAGATGGATGATTGACTCTCACTTGTGTGGTAAATAATAGGTTTAGTAACTGTGCCAAACTCAAGCTTATGAAGAACAATAGATGAGGAGATGACATTTTGCATCCAATTACAGTGACAGAAGAGGCTTTCAAGATATTTTAATCATAAACTGGTTGTTTACCTGTCAACTAAGGCCTTCCTTAATTAAAAGGGTATGGTTATTTGGATCATAAAAACAAGCTGAGTACAAAACTAGAACTGAATCACAGACTGAGAGATAGCTAGACACCTAAGCAAACAGGCAAACCTACTGAATTTGATTCCTAGCCCTCTGTGGACCTAATGTGAGATTAGGTGTGGTTTTTGTTTGCTTCTGCTTTTTTTTTCCTGTCTTGAGACCCTGTGCTTTCCGTCAGGTAAGCCCTAGGACACTCGAGAAATTTCTCACTGAAGCATGCAGAGCAGAGTTTACACGTACTTAATGCTCTGTCAGATTGCACAAAACAATAAATGGACAGAATGGAAAGACAGCATGATATGCCCTCAGAGCCTCGCTGTTAGGCTTAGCAGCCTTGACAGTGTCTGTCTATTTATGTAATTGCATGGAAAATAAAAGGAATGGAATCTGACATAGTCCTTATCTGAAATAAAAATCCTCTGACTTGGGGTAAACTTTGCCTCGAGTTGCTATCATCATGCCTTTTTGAATGAATAAAACACTACTATATAAACTTAATACCACTGTTATAAATTATTTCTTTAGTCACTAGATTCATAACTTACACTGGATTATGATTCTCAAAAGAGCTACTATACTTAGCAATGATTTCTAGTTGTGTAGGACATGAACTGACTAAACGCATGAGGTGTCTGATGTTACAAATAAACCTGCTAACAGAACTTTTCTAGGAAGTAGTGGCAGCTGATATACCTGTTAGAAGGTGGCATTCTTAATGTCTCATTTTATTAAAAAAAAAAATTAAAAAAAATGGGGGTGGGTGGGTGGTGATAGCATTATGTAAATACTCCAAATGAACCTGAGAAACTACTAGTTAATGTCATGACTGTAAACTTGCCTGTTGAGGACTACTATATATAGAAGAAACCCCTGAATTATAGTATGGTGTGAATAAACTATTAGACTTGTAATACTGTAGAGGTTATGTAACATTTGTCCATACATTACAAGCCTTTTCATAATCTTCTGAAATGGATATTTAAAGATATTTGTGTGAACCTTCCTTATCTGAAAATGAATACTTTTGAATTATGTAGTGCACAGAAATGCCTTGTTGGAGAGGTAAAGTGACTTTTGAAACAAATGTATAGTGCATACATCTTTATCAGCCGTGATAGTCACATTCATGTTAGGTGTATGCTTCCTGCTTGATAGTACAAGACTTTTTAATTACAAGCTTTCTCTGTAATATTGCATATTGTATATTGCTGTTTTCCATGATAGCTTTTTGGTTTTGTTCTTGACTGTGTATGTTCTGGATCACTTTAGATCTCTGTGGCAGTCTAAAGACACAATTCTATTTGTATCACTTAAACCTTGTTTTATACACTTGATGGGTGCTTTACAGAGCCCTTTGGGTGTTGGTCCTCTAGCACTGAGGCACAGCTCAAATGAAATTGGAGCAATAATATTTCCTGGAATCCAAAATCTTATACTTCCCATGCACAAAACATGGACTTGAATATTGATATGAATTCCAGTATGAAGTTTTATATTCACATTTTTGGGGGAATGGTATCCTAAAATACAAGTATTGTTCGTGAATCTGTAAAAACAAATCCAAAATTTTAAAATGCTGTAGTTCCATGACAGACTTGTGTACTTTTTTGAAATAAAACTGTTGGAAAAAACAGTAGTCTGTCTTTATTTTGAAGCAGCACTTACATATGGCTTCAACTTTCTCTTTCTGTAACTGGAAGTGAACTAATAAATATGCATGTGTATACCACACTGGAAATAATCATTTCTTGCTTTCCCCCCTCCCACCAATTTCTAAGTAAAAGGAAGTAAAACTTTTTATAGATATTTTAGAACATGCACTTAATATGGAAATTCTAACTGTAGATACACAGATGTAGTGATGAGTTGAAACATCCGGGCATTCTCAATAGGAATTCTGTAAAAAAAAAAAAAAAAAAAAAAAAAAAAAAAAGCTGGAAAGGAATTTAATTTTTGCTCTGTTTTTATTTTGGGCAGAACCAAGTATTCCTGAATCTGATATTTTTTTCTTAATTTTTTAAAATTCAAACAAGAAGGCTTTTATATTTAAAGCATTTTGACAAAAATATTGTTTTTTATAATGTCAACCAACTAGCTTTTTTTTTTTTTTTTATTATTCAAAAAAAAGATGATTGGGGATACCTCCCACCCCTTGACCTTGCAAACAAATTGCTTTACTGTCTTTGTAATTTTCTCAAAGACAAATGCAAGTTCTTCAGTGTCAGTTTGGGCACTTTATTTTCATGAAACAAGGCCTGGCATGGGTTTGCATTAGTGGCATGTTTTGTATGTTAATACCATAATACCATTAGAGGACTAAATTGCTTACATTTGTTCTTAATGTATGCATATTTTCATATGATAATGCATACTTGTGCCATACCAGATGTGTTATTTCTTTGTGTATATCTAAAATCTTTTTAATGTGTTTACAGAAGCATATGAAGTGTACTAGCAGAAAATATTTTTTTTATATTTCAGATTAAAATTTGTGCTTAAATCCAAAAGGATACCTAATAAAAATGAAGGCTCATATTCTTATTTTATAGAACTCTAAGAAGGTGCAGAAAGATCTCTTAAATGTGAATTTCAAGACTTCGGTCCTTTCCTAATTTGGCAATTTTCTGTCAAATAGAACTTTCAAGCTGCAGCTCTTGTGCTGCTTCTGTTTAGAGACAGGTGATTTTCAATCAGAGGAGTTGATGAATGTGGGAATTCCAACAAAGCAACTAGTACTTTGCTGGTAGTGTCATAAAAGAAGAGAGGATGCTCATCATGGAATTTTACAAAACCTTTGTTGTCCTCACACACGTATTAGACAACACCTTGGATAAAGTATCTTAAAAGGTCTGTCTTACTGTTTCTCTGCTGAATTTCTTAGACATCCTGTGTACTTTGAGCTTACTGTTTTACATTTTTCTCAGAGAGGCTCTATAATTATGCTGATAGTTAATAAATTATTAGATGGAAAACACTTAATGCCAGCTACTTAGCCTTGCTTTCGTGTCTGTAAAATCCACAAAAAAAAAAAAAAACAAAACTATTTGTAAAGAAAATAGCTGATCAAGGAGTAAGAGTTGAATGAAACGAGCTATGAGTGTTGCCTACCTTTCCAAGTCTTAGCATATTTTAAAATTACTAAAACTACCTTTCACTTGAGGGGTAACTGTAGATGATTACCCAGTTCTGAGAGGAAATAAATGTTCTGAAAACATAAATTCTTTAAATGATCCCTATTGTTCTATGGCAGTGTTAGCACCACATTCCTATGTTGGTGTTCAGAGGACAAGTTTTCAGCTGCATAGTACTGGCCAGGGTGCTTTGAAAAGCAAAGTTAATTCAGTGGCAGCAGCTACTAGTTGTTTTCTCTCTTTAGCGGATCAGCATATTCATTGAATTATTTATCAAGCTTCTACTGACTAGATGAAGAACACTTCTACCATAATATTCAGAAACATAAAAGTTTTACAACTTTTACTAACCATGCATGTACTAACCTTGTATGATGATAGGATTACTGGATGGTAGGAAGGAGCTGGGTATCTTTATAAAGAGTTTGAGTAGGTCGGTTACACAACTAGATTATGTAACAATTTTAAAACAGCAATATTAGAATAGACGTTAACATCTGAAAGCACATCATTTTACCTTCAGTAATCTAATTTTTTCTTCAGGGTAAAACCTCTTGAGGCAGTATGCCCACTAGGAAACTCAGAGAGCTGTGTGATGCAGTGACAGTTGTCCCACTTCTCAAGGCTGGAAGCCTTGGTTCTCTAAGTGGCAGGCAGGGTAAAAGTTGAGTGAAGTAGCTGAAGGGCATGGGACTTCTTTCCAGAAGTACTTTTCCAACTTACAAAATGGGGAAGGAAAAGTAGCACGTCTGATCAGCGTGTCGGGAATTTTGTAAAACAGATGATTTCTGGAAACACAAATTAACTGTCCAACTTGAAGCTTTTTACTGCTCTGGTTTCCAGCAGTGTCTGATTTGGTGGTTTTCAGACGATCTGCAGCACCTTTTTGTATTTGAGTTGTTTAATCAGTCAGTATATTTTCACTGCTTAAATACGCAGTGTCAGGTACTCTTCCTACCATGATTAATTTCTGCATGTGATGTCTCTGGTTATATTGTTACTAGTAATACTGTATAAAGAAGCAGCGAGAAATGGTAGGAGCTGCAGTAGACAAAAGTCTCCTGCACAGCCCACATGGTGCAAGCAATGAGAGCCCAGGTTTCGGTGCTCACCAAACATCCATGGGGATGCAGTGATTGTTTGGGTTACGTTAGCAGACCTTGGTGTCAAAATTCAGAATGTGGTATCAAGGAACACTGTATCAGATGATAAAGAGCAATGAAAGTAACTTCATCTAGTACTGTTAGTATAATAGCTTCCAATTGTGTCAGTTTTGCCACTTACGTTCGTAGTGAATTGGGAAGAAACATCTGTCTTTTTGAGGGCAGTTACTGTTACACAAGTAAAGTAACGTATAAGTGAGATTACTGTCCCATACAGGAATCTGAAACTCCTTATTTCATATTGTTTGCTAATATCTTAATTGTAAAACAGCAGTCAGGATTAGTCAGATTTCACTGAAGTTAAAAATGTGTAGCAGAGCTTCCATTCTCAGTGTTCAAGGTCTCTGACTGCAACTGTAGTAGCATCAACTTGCAGCATCTTGCTAGTCCTGTGAATGGATAGTGTTTCTAAGAAACTGTTTTCTGAAGTGAAAATACTTGAGCTGTGCCATACTTAACGATAGGAGATTAAGATAAAATATTTACTTAAGATTTCCATTTACTAGTAGAATAGCTCAGGTGGGAGGGAAACTGATATCCTTAGACCAGAAATTAAGACAGCTGGTGATAAGACAACACTACTGAGTTGCTTGTGACTTCTGAATACGATGACAACTCTAGGGCACAGCTGGTGGTTTGTGGAACTTGTCAAAAAGCTTATGTTGTGGCTGCCAGCACTGTACTTCTTATCCCAATAAATAGAATGTCCTTTTATGTCACTTCCAATTCTATAACTGTCAAGAGCAGAAACAGTTCGTCTAAGCTGTAAGAGCTGTAAAATATAAAATAAAGATTGAAGTTGCTTTATTTAATATATCCTTCCCCATTCCTTCTGTCCTTTTAGTACACCGACTTTTCTTGTATACCAACAGCTTCAAATTGACTATTTGTTGTTGACCTAATTTTGTCCTTGTATTCTATAGCGTGAAATTGTTTAGGAATTACAATGTCTTTCTCTTGCGTTAGACTTGAATGTTGGTTCAAGTAACTTTGCATAACGTATTTAATTTAATTACCTTGTTATTATTACTTAAGGTGGAAAACTCACTGTGTTTAAAACACAACTTGAAAAAGGTGGTTGTCTCCCATACTGACTCCAGCCTACTTAGGGGGAAAAAAACAAAAATGTGGGTAAATGGATTGGACTGAATTGAAACAAAGTAGTAAATTCTGTGTTTGAGAATGCTGATTGCCCTCTTGTGGCTGACCTGTAGGCAGCTTTAATCTTTTTCTGGCTGGCTGAAGGCCACTGTACTGTTCTACTGATGGTTAACTGTGGCTTACTAAGAAATGTTATGTTTTTCAACAGAAAGCAAAGTGACTCTTAAATACCAGAAAATTATTTTTTCTTGTTTATTCAGGGAAATAATTTGGGTAAGAAAATGATTATTGTAATCTGCATCTGTTATTTGTAGACACTTTGTCTGCATAAGCTCTGGTAAAAAGCTGCAAATTGTACAGATATTAAAAAATGTACAGCTGAGGTATGAATATAGCTTTTGACAGTTTTGATGTAAAACACTATTCTTACGTTACCCTATTGCTAGGCTAGAAGTAAAAACTTCTACATCCTTTTCTTAAGGAAAAAAAAAAAGCGTAACTGAAACCTGATTGACTAGTATGAGTTAGTCATTGAAATATCTGTTTTCACGAGACTGCAGTTAAGGTCACTGACAATGTTCCTTCATTTGCAGAGGTCCTTGTGGGGGTGGGGAGGGAATGTCTCAGACATTTGAATTGCATCTGTAGGCTTTTCTCAGGGGCAAGATAGTGAAAACTGTGATCCCCCTTTTTTTTTTAAAAAAAAAGGGCACAGTTCATATAACGATAGAAAGATTGTAAGAGATTGAAGTTCTAAACATTAATTACATCTTAAAATTGATGTTATGTTTCTACTTCAAGTATTTTAGTTGTATTATTTAAATAAGATATACCAATATGATTTTTTTTTTTGTTAATAGTGCATGATTTAGGTGGGCAGACAGGAGTTTCCAACAACCTGCTAAGATACTTTATTGCTAGATGAAAGAGCTGAAGGGAGTTTTAGAGCCTTTATGCTCAACAGTCCTATTTTGCATATTTTAGCATAATTTCCCTGCCCCCAGTTATACCTGGGCAAGCTAGGATTTTAATCAGCACTCTAAAAGGGGTATCCAACTGACAGTGGAAATTGGGTCATTACATTACACATGTGAATTTTGTCCTGACAACATCCTGTGTCTGTGCCATCCATATTAACTAGCTAACTTGCTGCTGGCTGTATGGTTTGTACACGGGGCGAAACTGCTGAAAATGCAAGGAACCTTAGGACATGCTTAATGCTTGACATGGCCAACAAAGGTGCTCTCACCTGCAGAAATAACAATAACAACAGATTTCCAAGGCAAGGAAGTCTGATTAATGAAGTAGAGGATTAGGGTTGAGGTCTTGGCTATGTCATGATTTAGCCACGTGATCATTATGTTTTCTTGTCTGAATACTGACAGCACCTCCGTATTCCTCAGTTTCCATGTTTGTTAAAAAGAAGACAATTCTGTTGAGTTACTGGAACTTTAGAACTAGACTTTCCAACTCACCACCTTATTTTTTTTAAAGCTCTCCTTAACCAGTCTTTTTAGTGGTTGTCAGCTGTCCATCTAATGTTTGTTTTCAATTTGAACTGTCAAATGAAACCTTCAAATGACCAGCACTTAAAGGTAGTTACCTTGATCAGACCATCTGTAGTTGTCTGTCCCCTACCATTTGCTGTTATTTAATTCTGTCCTAACAATAATTGCTCTTCCAGTACTTCTGGCACTACTTGGGTATTTCAGGATGTAGTGAAAAGAATGGTAGGTCAGATCTCATTAGGCAACTTATTTGGAGCGAAGGATCTCCCCAGACCCATTGCTAGTGCAAGGGGAAACACTTTTCCTCCAGGTGCATTGTCACAAAACCCAGGTTAGCTGCTTGCTTGGGATCACCTTCACAGGAAGCATGCCTCCCTTTCGTTCCCCTGAACTGCGTTTAGGAGAGAGTAGTCACGTAGGCCAGTGTCCCTCATTAGTCATCCGGGCCACTTGACGCTCCCTTCCTACCCTTCTCCTCTGCTGCTCACTTATGAGTGTAATGAAAGGTATCCTCAAAATAAGGTAGTTCATCCTATTTATTTTGAAAATGCAGAGTCAGGATATACTGAGTACTTCTCTTTATTGTTACTGATGTTGTAGGCATCTAGCCAGGTATGCTTACGCTGCCAGGCTGTGGTACATAAAGAGGGAAGTAATGCTGCTTGTCATCATTGGCCCTGTCAGCGATGAATTACTCCTTGGGTTTGCCTTTCTATACATCTTTACTTTACCTACAGCTTCCCACTTGCACTGGTGTCTGACTTTCCACCTTCTTTCTGTTGCATGCTACCTGTCTATTTCTGATTGCTGGATTTTTTTCACCATTGGAGCAGGATGGATTTTAGACAGCTTTTCCCTTTTCTGTATGTTGCTATTGAACAAGCTTTTGTAGATGATTGTAATTTTTATTGTTCCTTTCTATCATAGTTTCTGTTCCTAACCAGTTTCACCTGTTTTGTACCGTTTTAGGTACTAGGTACTGTAAACTAAATATACGTAGTATCTTAGACTGACACCTGTTTACTCAGGTTAAACGTAAAGTTATGATCCCAGGTACCTGGGCGGGCAGCAGTTTCTCATTAATTAATATTTGTCTTCTGAGATCCAAAAGAGTTAGCACATTTTTTTGGTGTGAGAAAGAAAGATTTATTCGATTGAGAAGGAGAAGAAAACAAAGACTGAAAATATCAGGACAGCGCAGGAAACAGAAAACAGATTACATTGTATTTGTTCACATTGTCTTTCCAGCTCTTTTAAGCATCTGATTGTTTTTTAAACATTTGCTTTCCCAAACAACTGGGTGATCAAAAGCTATCGGCCTGTTCCATTTGGTCTCTGTGCTCCACACAGAAGACATTTTTTTCATAAGTAGGCTATGTTAATTGTCTCTAGACTCATTCATGAAAAGGCATGAACAGGACAGAACGGGCTTGATGGAGAGCCCTCCTTGAGTAAGCTCCTACTTGCGTGCCTGTTTTATCCTTCAGAATAGATAGATTTATAAACTTTTTGGCACGTAAGATCTGTTTCTTCAGGCTTTTGCAATAGAATGAGATAAGATGAACTGTGGGGGGAGCAGTGTAACTTTTTTAGAAGGATTATGTTTACTAATTATTAACTAGGTATGTTTGAGAGCTATTGATGAAAAATGTCAGAAGTAGGAGTGCTGTGTTAACTGCAAAGATTGAAAGGACACTTCTTGCCTCAGTGTACAATTCTAATTAATAGGCCTCTTACAGAGTATCAATTAATTTTATCAAGTACAATTTCAGGCTGATGGCAGTGTTCTTGTTCCTGTGGTACTAGAGTTGAGGATAGATACGTTAAGTTAGGGTGAAAATGAGTTCCAGGAGAAACGAACAAAAAAATGTTGTCAAAATCTTTGCAAATGGGGAGAATAGTAGATATATGATAATGAAAATTAAGTTTGTGACATTACTGCATGTTGTTATCTCTTAAAAGAATAACTTTAGAAAACATATAAACAATAAACAGAATAAGTTGCTGAATGTATCAGCAAATATGGTGATTTAGTGCCAAGCAGTACTTGGCACTGCTTTGAATTATGCTTCCAAGCAAGATTTGTGAAGGTGCTGAATTATTTTCACTATCATGTGCAGCTGGAAGATTTTATTCGAAGTGTAATTCTAGTTGAAATGTGACAGCTTGCAAAGAAGAATGTGAGTTGTTACAGAGATAACCTGAGTTAGTTTTTCAGTTAATGGTCTTACAGATGAGTTGTCATGGAGTTAAGGCATGTTTTAAATATCTGTCAGTACTGGGACAGCAATACAGAAGCCCTTAATAGGCTGAAATGGAGTAAGAAAGTGGGATTTTTCCAGTAAATGCACTATATACATACGCATTTGTGGATTGTTAATTAAGAAGATTTGTTTTGTGTTAGAGTATCAAGTTTTGAAAATGAATATGGGTGACTGTCAGCAAGGTTTGAGTATTAACAATGTAGAAAAAATAGCTTTGTGGCACAGAGTGGTAGCAAAAATGCTTAGTTATCATATTTCTTAGAATATCAATCTAGAATATTAGGTCAAAGTATACAGACCTAGTAAAGAACAGTAACTGGAACAATTTTTTAATTAAGTATGTTTTATTAAGTATGGGTGAGTCATTGGGTACTTTGAAAAGCCTGTTTGAGTGCTTAGAGTGCTAAGCAAAAATGTGTGGTTCTTTGGTAATTCAGTTACTGGTATGAAACAGAAAACTACTATCTAAGAAAACTTTCACAGAAACTTTGCAAGTTGACTGTAGTGGGTGTATGCTGGGAAATCCATGCAAATTTTCAATAACCTAGGTGAAGATACTAGAAAACCTATGATGAAGTTAAAAATACACGATTTACTGGATGGCATGGAGAGCAATTCTGTTAGCTGCAGCCAACTGCATTGACATGAGTGGGAGTTAAAGCATGTTTTAGGCGAAATTACCAAATAATTTCTGTTCAAATTAACTAATAAATCAAATTAGCTTTCTACACTGCTGCACTGGTTTTATGTAAGGCACTGGTATGAACTCTAATTGGAATGACCATCATTTGGATGATTATCTGAATCATACATTTAATTACTGCATGTTAAAGTGTCTGGCCCCTCTTTAATATAGATTAATTATATTCTTTTTTTTTTATAGTATGGCATCGCACACAAGATTGGTGACATAACAGTGGTATAAACATGAAGAAACAGGCATCATTTTTTGCATGAATTTCAAGTACGGTGAAACTGAAGTTCATGATGAAGTGCTTTTTTTTTTTTTAACTTAATCTCACTTTAGATTCAAGATTGTAAAGTAGACTGTATTTAGTTTTGTAAGTACCAAATTTTCTTTTATATATTTTTAATACAAAGTTTACAAAGTGACTACCAGCATTTTCTTGCTAGTTTTGTATTTTAAAAAGAATGCACAATCACTCCCCTTTGCTCCACCACCACATAGATTCAAAAATTCATCAAGTTAACAAAATCAACTCAGGTGGTAGAAATACAGCCTTAAGCAGTGGGGCATTGAAAGAGATTTTAATCTTTAATAGAATAGTTCTGTTTTTTCCCTAGCTTTCTGTTCAGCTAATGTGATAGGAAGTATATCATCTATTCAGTACTGTAGTGCTACTACAGTATCACTGTAATGAGGACTTGCAACCTGTGTTTGAAATGTACTGTATTTTAAGATTGTATATGTTTTATAACAATAAAATGTATTTGAATGCTACAGTTAATGCTTGCTTCAGCATAATCTGTTAATGCAGATGTTGTGGTAATTCATGTCTGTACACTGTTTCATTGTTTCTGTTCCTCAACTTTTACCCTGCAGAAAACCAGAGGAAGGAAGAATGCTCTCTTTAAACCAAGCTAGGTACATAGTCTTTTGTCTTCTGTGACATGAGACTTTGAGTACTGATTAAAACTGTGAGTTCATAATAAAAACATTAATCTACCTAACCATGTAAGGATGAAATCACTGTATCTGATCCTGTGGATCAGAGCTTTTAATAATTCACTTTATTCTTTGTTTTATTTTAAAGTTGTGGCTAAGATGAAATTGGTGGGAGTCAGTACCCCACCGATATGTGGGCAGTTTTTAAAGTGGTCATTTGGTTATTGTCACAGTCCCCATAAATCAGAGCAACTTAAGGACATCTTTCTCTGCTCTTGAGAAATGCTGAGTGTATGTGTGCATGCTGTGCTTTTTTGTTTGTTTTTGTTTTACTATTATAATATGTAGTTACTAATTTAAAACTTAATCCAGTGGTATCTGCTATACTGTACTCGAAAGGCAACCATATACTTCATTGGTGATACTGGTGCTTATAATGCTGAAAAGTATGCTACTTAATTAATTTTGCTTCAGTTTTTGAAAGGAACACAGCTAATTGTATTATAAACTCAAACTGAGATGCTTTTGACCAAAAAAATCATACATTTGTTTTTGACACTGCACATAGAAATAAGATAAATTAAGAAAAAAGTTTAAAAAAAAAAAAGAAAAAAGGAAAGAGGAGTTTCTAAATGTCACAGTTGTTTAAGTAGCCAAATTTTTTGAAGTAATTTCAAATCTGATTTAATTTCAATATTATGATTGCAGAAAAAGATACTTTGCCTTTAAGAAACACTTATTTTTATGCCAAAACATTGCATTACTCATCTCTCCCTTGACTCTGTGCTGCCTAAACTTGTCTGTGAGCAAATCTGGCAAGTAATTAATCAGGGTAAAATTCCACTGGGAAAGTTACTTGGTCAAGAAGCACCAATTGCCTGTTTGGTTCCATAAGACTGTCACATAAGACAGTAATTTATAAATAAAACTTTTTTCACTACAGTTTGCTCCAATTAAGATGAAGAGATATTCCCTTCCACCCCCACCTCCCTACACACCCCATCATCTAAGTGATTAACTGCTAGTGTTTTAGGAGAGGGGAGAAACACAGGAATTACTGTGCAAGCTGATAGTATCAGCTAGTTGGTTAAAAATTAGTTTTGTAAAAAGAACTTGAGAAAAGTCTGAAACTTCATGCACCTAAGTATGTCCATGGAGTGAAAGGAACCATTTTTGTACTCAAATTCCTGCTTAAACTATCTTTCAATATATTCTGAGTAAAGAAAAATATCTGTTGCTCTTGAAGTTAAATGTGTGATGCATTTGTTTTCTTCAAGTAAGCTAGTAGCTGCAGAACTACTTTGTCATGTCAAATCCACGTGACAGTACAGCTTTTCTTACTAGCCTTCCAGATGCCAACACGGAGTCTTTTGCAAGGTACTGAATGTTGACTATTTAGTCCAGAAGTCTACCTCAGTGAGATGGCCAAGTAACTGTTAGTTTTGTTACAGTGGTGTAAATGTGGTACAAATTCGAAAGCCTTCCTGATATTATATAGACAGGTTGAAGATTGAGACTAACTCTGTCTGCATGCTGCCATTGTGTTCATGCTTAGAAGGTAAAATAATGAAGCCTGGAGATCATGCCTGGATAGATTACTGTGACCTGGTGTCTGTTTGTGAATTATATATGTCAGTAGGCATTTTTACTTGGATATGGTTCAAGTCTTCAACATTTTATCTTTGTATCTAGCATGCAGACTGGCTCACCTGGTCAAAGGGTGGAGGAAACACCCTGGCTCTTGTGCCAAGAGATCTTCTTGCCAGGGCTTGCTTTTCACAAGAAAGTTCAAGCAGTACTTATTTGGTAACTGAGCTCTTGTCCACACCCAAAAATCTCTGTCTTTCTCTTTCATATGCAAGCTAGCTGACCTGGACAATTGGACAAAGCCTAAGAGCTGCCTATACTCAGCAGCCTGCATCTTTGCTGCAAAACTTGCAGTGCTTTCCCACTATCCCTGCATAATATGCAGGTCTATCGAATGTGAATTCTTGAATCAAGCTGTTACTGTACTCTATTTAGTTCAGACCTCTCAGTATAATTTTTCCAACAGCCATTCTAATTATACACATCTGAAAAATAGCACTGTGCTCATACATTTTAACACTTGCTGGCATCTTCTCCACGGTTACCAAGCGTTCTAGTCATGCAGACCTTTAGGTTTGATGTGTGATATGGAAATCATGTGTTGCAATTTAAGACCAAAGCTGGTTATGTGGGTTCAGACTGCCTGGGTGTTACACCATCTGGAGTCTGAAGCAAGTCAGATCCTTCACCAAATGAACTTTCCTGTGGTCTAGGGGCTGATCCAGATTCAGACTTTGCCCTACAGGCAATATGGCTGCAACAGGCTCAGAAATGGGAACGAGCTATGCCACTACAAGGCAATTTCACATTGCCATGACTCTATCCAGGCCTGAACTTATAGCATTGTAATTATTTCCATAAAAATTAGAAACCCCAAACTGTAACTCTAGCATATGCTTTTTAAACAGCAGAACTCAGTATGCTAGAGGCTGAATTGGCCCAGTCCTTCTTGCTCTTGGCTTTTCGTTTCTGGCCTTGGGCTATATCTTATCTTTTGTCAGCATAAGCATTGGTGCAGCTGCTGTGAGCCACATCAGAGACATGATTTAGTTTAAAATTACTTACATATAGCGTAGTTTAGTTTTAACTCAGATATGTTCACCATTTCAGTTCACCAGACAGCTGCACCAATATTTGTGCTGACAAAAGGGGAAGAGAAGGAGACAGTGTGAAAGTGGAAACAGGGATCGAAGTACAAGAGAAAGGTGGGACAACTTATTTCAGCAGCAATGCTAAAAGTGCTCTGAGCAGGGAGTTAGACTAGATGTACTCCAGAGATGCTGTCCAACTTCAACTATTTTGTGATTCTGTGGAATAGACACACATACCCAAATTCTCCCTGCATCAAAAATGGTGATTTTTAGCAGCCATGTAAATCTGAAGATGCTTGAAGGCTACAGTTACCTCTGCTTCCAACTGGTGGTTCCAGGCACCCTTAGTCCTCCTGGCCTGCTCAGAAACCAGCTGGTCTGAATGGGATGCAGGTTGTGTTGTATTGCACATGCATCCCATGGGCTACCACACGTATGAACCAGTCTATATGAATCCAGTGTGTTCTCAGGACATCCCGGCCCAGCCAGTGTTGGAACTAAACATGTCAGCAGAAGTTGCCACTTTTAATACTTAAAGGAGATGGCTGTTGATAATGCTGATGTTGTCCTCAATTATGAGCTTGCAAAAATGTATGCAGTTATTTTTTGTGACTGCAAAGTAATTCCAAGTCTCTCCCTAAGGCATCTGATGAAATAGATTCACTTGGGCAAATCACCGTTATCTTCAAGGGCAGTGTAGCTAGGTCACTGGTAGTGCAGTTCTCTATGCAAACGATGTCTTCTGTTGTTTACAAGAAAAAAGGCTCAAGTTCAAGTGGAGAGGAATAATTTACTTCAAACTCAACTTCAGTAACGTGGAAGGTGAAGAGGGAAACCATTAAAAGAAAAACCAGTATCTTTCTCTACAATGTGGTGTATCATCCAAATACTGCTTGCTTTAATCCATATACGCAAGGCCCAGTTCATAAAATGTAAACAGAGATAGTAAGACTCTAATGTGGTTCATTCTAGTTCATTTGTATTCCTCTTATGACTCTCATTGTTTATGGGAAAATGTAATATGTTAAGAATTGCAAGTGATTTATTTTGAATTGTTTGCTTATATAATGCAGGATGCTTTAACGTTCAGGAAGCAGAAAGGCATGAGCAGGAGCCTGAGCTGATACTGAATATGTCAAAGTGCTTACAATGCACTGTATGTACTCTGTTCTGCATAAGCAATTCTCCGGTTACAAAGTAAATTGCATTAATTAAAATTATCACAACAGAAACTCTGAAAGTTTTGCTTGACAGAGAAATTATAATGGAATTACTGCCTTCTGTGTTAACACTGTCTCGTGCTGCTTTTTTACCATGTCTGAGTGTCTAAATTGTCAATGCCAGGTCTCTGTCCTCACAATCTAGCTGTCATTAATGCAACAGGAATGTGTTGTCCTTGCAGAAAAATCCCTGTTCCCTTCACACCTGTCTTTCTCAGTTTTGAACTTTTTCTATGTAGCTCTCTCTATTATCAGAAAACAAACTTTTTTTGGAGGTTCTGATAGTCCTACTCTTCAGGTTAATGGAAAAGGAGGTGGTAAATTTAATACATCTCTGATCAAATCATGCTTTAACATGGAAATGAAGTGCATGAAACCCTTGCAGAACTGTTTGAAGAATGCTGTATCTGAGTTGCTGAAACTGGGAAATAGAGTACTAACACACTAAGGCCTGTCCTGTGACAGGCAGAAGAGTTTCACACTTTCAAATCCAAATTTTGATATAGATATTACAACTTAAATGGGGAATTAGAGATTCCTGTGATGGGACAGTTTAGAAGAAGCTAGACTAGTTTCAAATGTAGTACAAAATTTTACTCAGTTGACTGCCATTAAAAAGATGCCTTGCCAGTCATTATCACTACATATATATGTATATTAAAAATAAAAAAAAAAGTTAGCCCTTAATAATCATACCTGTGAGTATGTGATACCAAAACTGCAGAGCGGAAGCCCTGCAATTAGTGCTGCTGGCTGCCCTCCATGGCAGTTCTGGTCCCAGTAGTCACAGTGGGGTGGCTTGGGAGCTCTTGGACAGGCAAACCAGGATGGAAGTGTCTGGAAGTGTTCAGCCCCTCCCTCAAATCAGAATCTTGTCCTGTCATAAGGTGTCTTAGATTCCAGGCAGTTCTTAGCCCTTGGTCTGTTGCCATGGACTTTGGTACACAAAGCTGCAGTTACTTTTCTAGAATAGCAGGTGCCTTACATTTGTCTCTTTTTTTTTTTTTTTTTTTTTTTTTAGTTCCTTGGCTTTTTCTTCTTGTAAAGTAAAAGGTGTCTTTTCTCAGCCCTCACGGCTGTATTTCAGTGGCCAAGATTTAATCATCAGAGAGGCGTTTGTAGTTCCACAGCCTCTGCTTTGGCATCACTGCAATACACTAATGAGGATGATTTAAATTAGCTTGGTTTAGGCTTTCACTGGAGAAAATTTTGTGCGTTCATACAATTTTTGTTATGCCAGCAGAATTATCTGGCAGCAAAAATGAGCTGGTATATAGGTAGGTAATATTTTCAGCTCTTCCACCTAGATCCAGAAGTGGAGATGCTGTCGAGAAGCACCTAATGACTTATTCAGAAGTTTCTGTAGAGCCACTATTGGTATAGTTTATATGGTAGTAAGCAATGGAAATACTAATGTAAAAAATCTGTATTTGTAGTGTGAAGAACCACGCATGCTTTTGTACATAGCTGGTAAGAACGGGAAATTGTAGTAATTTATCCCTAAAAGTTTTGAGACATAAGAAAAAAAACAACATTGTAATTATTTTAGTAAGGCTTAATCAGCTCTTTTGGTGATTAATATGGGTTTTTGTTTTGTTTTGTTTGTTTAATGTGCTTGCAGTGGCAGGCCCTGAATCCCATTGATCCTTGTGTGCCAAGCAGCTCATAGGGCTTGACCACAGTTATGTGGTTTGATTGTACCACAGGCAGGTATTTAGATGCTTTGTGATCTGTAATAGTGGACACTGAGGCTCAGGGACTCAGAGGTCAACTGAGCACCCTGCTCAAGAATGCAGTCATCATACACGTCCACACAAAGGACTAAGGTAGTTATGTTTATGGCTAACACCTTTTTAGTCTTTCTGGTGTAATATGTCCCCTTATGGACTGCTCTTTCCCTGACTACTCTTAAACTCATGCTAGCACGAAGGATATCTGACCAAAGGAACCTTTTTGTCTCCTGTAGTGAAATATTATTATTTGTGGAAAGAATGATACAGCTTAAGACAGCATGGCCACCCACAAGGAATTGGTGTGGGACGATGGCCTTGCCATGGAACCAGTGTGCGCGTATGCTTCTGAGCAAAAGAGAAATTGTCAGGAGCACTGGACTTCTGACTGCCTGGAGTGTGTGTGGTGGGGCTCCTCACTCCCTAGCGCTGCCTTGGATGCTCTGGTTGATCTCTCCAAGACAACTCTTCCATAAAATAAAGGAACCAAGGTGGACAAGCTCTCATACAGGGAGCAGGCCTCTGCCCTTTTTTCTTAGACGTGTGCTTACCCTGGGAGCTCCACTGATCTCTTTAGTTGCAGAGTAAGGCCAACTGTTATTTGACTTATAATACTATTTTTATTCATAAAATGCAGTGTACACACATAAATTGTTGTCTTATTGTATTATGCTAAAAAGACAGATTTGGGCTTGTCAGTGGATTGCCTGAAGCAAGAAAATGTATGGAAGAACATAAACAATACATTGTATGCTGATATTGGTGGTGGTTTTTCTTCCTTTGTGTGCTCTGAATGTGTTTGCTTGGCATTGCGCTGTCATGCAGAAGAATAAGGATTAGATTTGTCCTGCTGTGAGATGATTCATGTACAGAGAATGTGCATATTCAGAAAGAGAGAGATTTCAAGAGTGAATCACTGGAGAGAAGCTGTTGATAGGAATCAATAATAAACCGATAGCTGAGCAGGGAAAAGTGGATTTAATAAAAAGAATTTAACCTAAGAAATTTGAATCAAGCCTTTATGGTTGCTTCTCTGATAATTTCTGTTAAAAGTTCTTCATTCTTTTTAAAAATATATTTTGTAGGTGTACAATTTATTCTTTGATTATATGTAAATGTATATTTATATTACGTGTTATTTTATATGTATGCATACATATATAAAACAAATACGCATCCCCTGAAGTGATTTTCCAATTTTATTATATGATTTTGCTTTAGTACAATTTAAAAGCTTACATAATATTAGAATAGGGCTAGATATTTAAACAGCAACTGGATGTCAAACTGTTATTTCCTTTATGTAAAAATATGTAACATTTTTATTTCAATAACATTTAGCCAAATTAGTGTTTCCTGATATTGATATTATTCATGCTTTCCCAGAGATGTTAACATAACCTTGTAATTGGCATAAATTCTATCCAGCAATGAGCACTGTAGGAAATGCATTTTATATTTGTTCCTTGTTACATCTTTTTAAGGCAAAGTGGAAATTCATAGGATATAACAAGCTTTGCATTTCGGTTTGGCTGATTTTCTTTCTGTACAACTAAATTATTCTGAAGTGAAAAGGAACATCAAGCTTAACATATTTCTCAGTAGAAAGCCTTCTCTGAAAGATTCTCATTTAGATAGATGTGCCTAATTTTCAAATACAATGCTATGTTAATCTTAAACAGACACTTTCAGAAAATCTGCATTTGCACTCTCTCCTTGGGAAAAATAAAAAAGAAAAAAAAATGCAGTAAATAAACGGAAATCTAGAAACAGTTATTCTGCACAGATTTCAGCTCTCATCTTCATTGTGAGCCACCCAGGCATGACTATACGGTTCTGGTACACAAGCCCTGAAAAGTAGGCTTTACAAAGCAAAACCATAAATAAGACTGTTGTTGTCTTCAGCTTGTCAGTTTGACTCCTATCTAAGCAGATAAAAGACAAGCGCTAATGCCACTGGAAGCCTGCTTGGCAGAAGCAAACCTCGTACAGTTTTCCTCTCCTTTTGGTTCCTGCTGGCCAGGTAACCTCATTAGAGAGGCACCTTCCTCCAGCCACTGCAGATCCCTTGATGTGACTGCTGGTTGCTGTTCTGGGTCATCAATCAGAGAGGAGAAAGTTACGAGATGGGAGATACAGTAGATTTTAGTGAAATTAACTCTTAAGTAACTCATCAGGACTTAAATTATAACACTGCAGGAATAAATGTTGGCCACTACTCCAAAAATAAAATACCAAAAGACTAAAAAAGAACTCTCTCCTTCCTCCCAAATTATGCTATCAACACTGTCAGCAGAGTTTATCTTTTAATGGATTTGATTTTTTTTAGCTGGGATATTGAATGTCATGCACAGGCAGTGACACACAGTGACATGCAGTGCAAACGCCACCAGCACCTCTCACAGGGAGAAGGAGACCAACAAAGAATGGAGATGCTTGTTTGGGTCACGTAGCTTTCAGGTGTGTGATTCTTTGTTACGAAACAAAGCCCCTCACTACAAGAAGGACATCGAGGTGCTCGAAAGAGTCCAGAGAAGGGCGATGAAGCTGGTGAGGGGCCTGGAGAACAAGTCCTACGAGGAGCGGCTGAGGGAGCTGGGCTTGTTCAGCCTGGAGAAAAGGAGGCTCAGGGGCGACCTTATCGCTCTTTACAGGTACCTCAAGGGAGGCTGTAGAGAGGTGGGGATTGGTCTATTCTCCCACGTGCCTGGTGACAGGATGAGGGGGAATGGGCTTAAGTTGCGCCAGGGGAGTTTTAGGTTGGATCTTAGGAAGAACTTCTTTACCGAAAGGGTCGTTAGACATTGGAATGGGCTGCCCAGGGAAGTGGTGGAGTCACCATCCCTGGAGGTCTTTAAAAGACATTTAGATGTAGAGCTTAGGGATATGGTTTAGTGAGGACTGTTAGCGTTAGGTCAGAGGTTGGACTCGATGATCTTGAGGTCTCTTCCAACCTAGAAAATCTCTGTGATTCTGTGAAATAAAGCACGTATGGCTTTGTTTTTCTCAGAGATATGAACTGATCTCTTGACTAGGACCACTTGTTAGCCTCTTGCACATTTTGATAAAGCTGCTACTGAGAAGAGTCAATAGCCTGTCAAAGAGGTTTACTTAATACCAATTTCTAGAAACTGCTGCATGGTACTTGCTGTTTGCACCTCTGTAACCTTTCATCTTAGCCAGCAGTTTCCAGAGCCTCTGTCACGCTTTTTTTCTTTTATTGTGCTTGTGTTGTTTTCATGCCCTTGTTCCTGCAAACCTGTTGTTACGTCAGGTTCTCATGGAAAACAACTACGCCTGGTGTGGCAGTCGCCTGTCTTGCCCCCCTTTTTGCCTTACCTCTTCTCTTGTGGTTGTTAGTTTTTTATTAGTGAAGAACAAATATGGTGCACAATAACATAGATAAGTCATTTAAATTCTCAATAAATATTTTCCAATAAGGATATTTTTCATATCCAAATAATACACAGAGAAGCTTCACAACTAATGTGCTATATTTGCACCCAATTACCATACTCCAATCAATGCTAAGAACATCTTAAATGGGAGCAATCAGTAGGAAATTTGAGGAGGTCCTAAACAAAAAGTATATAACACCAAAGGAAAAACATGGCCAAAAATGATTGTCATCCCCATCACTTTCATTATTGCCAACTACTGCACTGCAGGGAGCCATGGAAGCCTCTTGGACTCTGTTGTTGTTCTTCCCCTTCCTTCTTGTCAAGTTCCTGTCTCTGTCCCATTTTATTTATTTATTTATTTATTTATTTATTTATTTATTGTTTTCCATCTTTCATTTTACATCTGAGTGTGTATGCATATAACATATACCATATGTACACAATGTATACCATAAGTTATGGATGCTGCTAATGAAGCTCTGTGCCTATAACCCCATCTCAGCATAATTTCTGTAGCATGTATTCTTTTTTTTTTTTTTTTTTTTTTTTTTTTATGTTTCCTGGAGCATAATCTGTGGACTGACGAGGTGTTAAATCAAAGGGAGGTGGGGCTAGAAAACCTTGCATTTTTTTCCTGAACTCTATGCTCTCTGATTTATTTTCTTCATTTAATTTGATTGAGCAAAATTGAGTAACACAGCAATCCAAATTCAAAGCATTGTTGCTCAGGCAACAAGATATAGCTAAGAATGAACACTGCAGCTTCATTAAAAGCAACGCAAAAGATGTAGTACAGTTGCCTGTGGAAATGTGTGTTGATCAGACTCTGAGACCTAACCTGACTGCATTATGAAAATATCAATTTATTTCTATTTCACAGCAGAAGCAGCAAAGCTTGCAATGGGAAGTTTTGTATTAGTTTATATGCATTTGAGCACTGCTGTACTTTGTAATTTACTGTGGGGAATATCCATTGACTCTACTATGTATTTTGGCAGACACAGAAGAAAAAAGTGTGGTTAATAGCATCTTGCCAATATTCAGTTGTATTGGACATATCATATGGTCTTTAAGAAATCTGTCAAGCTTCATAAAGTTAGCCTCAAGCTAATTAGTAATGTCAATGTTTTTAGAATGATTGTTGTTATTACTGTATATCACACAGAAAATCATGTGGAGACCAGCAATCTGTGTGTTGGCTAGGTATTGCAGTATCATGGCCATGGATTAAGAACTTTCTGAAATCCAAAAATATTTCTCTCTTTTTACCTTCCATGCTTTCCCTTGATCTCAGTCTTTGACCCTGGCTTAGCTTATGGACTTAGTTATTGTTGACTTAATCTACATAACTGAAGGGGGGAGGGGGACAGAATATATGCTCAGTTTCCTCCTTACTGATTAATTTTTATGTTATACCTTCTTGTTTATGCTTGGTTGTGGAATGGCACATACAAATATGATGAAAGCGCTGGATTCTGCAGTCTTATATCTTATGGTATTTGATAGAAGTCTCCAGCTACTAGAATTATTTAATGAAAGAGCAATTTATGGAAGGGATATTTGATCAAAATTTTAAACTATTATAAAAAATAACATACAAAAACCACACATACATTCACATTTACTTTATGATACAGTTAAGGAATATGAATGTAGTAAAAGAGAAACATACTAGTGCTCTTCTTTCAGATGCTGCTTGATTCAACTGTTCAACACGCTTACTCTTACCACTACCAAATAACTGCGCAGTTGCTATACTTAAGGTAGGGATGAGTGCACGTGTTCCAACCCAGACTGGCCTCACTGGCTTAGACTCTACGGGCCAGCAGTAAGAAACCACTCCTGCCACACAGACCTCATAGTCTAAATTGTGAAGACTACCAACTGCTGGGATATAAAGGGACAGGCGCATTGTTGTCTTTATTCTACAGATAAGGAACTGAGCCTGAGGTCTGTTAAGTAGCACAGACCAAAAAGGAGCCTTGCAAGAGACAGATAGCCCCAGTCCAGCTTACTTGCATCAAAGCCCAGTGCACTCACCAGACCAGCATTCTTCCTGCTGCTGTACGAGTGAAAGACGGGAAGGTACACCTAGGCATTTGCTGAAATGACTGGCAGAATTGTAAGTCAGTAGGTAAAAAAAGGAAACTGGAAACCGAAGGGTAGGATTATGGGAAAACTAAAAGTGAAGCTTTTAACCTGTGAACTTTCTCATATCTATTTGAGGTATGACTGCCAAAATAGGATGTTTCTTACAGGTTTATTTCCAGTAAGAGACTTTATAATAATGTGTGGATTTTATCTTTCTTTCTTTTTTTTAAGTTTCATTTTATCAGCTGTTGGAAAGACTGTGCTGTCTGTCAGTTTCTGGAGATCAAAGTGTATGCTGTGAAAAATAAAGTAATCTGCTACTTTGGAATAATTTGCAGTAGCAGACATTCCCAGTGCAAACCAGAGTACAAATCAGATAGTGAATCAGTGATCTCAAAAGAGGATTACTTTGGATTAGTTGTCCAGTGAAGTAGGCACTTTGTGTAATGCACCAGACAGCTCCAATGTGAGCCAATTCACTGGGGATTTTTGTTTGTTTGTTTGTTTTAAATTTTAACATCATTTTACCAAATGGATTTTAATACACTAATTAGTGTTATTCCTACAGTATTCTGCCTTGATCGTGCATTGCAGTTTGATTTGTGAGACGGTGAGAAGAAAACTGGTATCTGACCAGGGTTCAGTCCTGCTGGGTCTCTCTCTACTTGTTTAAGTCACTCATATTTTAGTGATGTTTGAAGAAGAACTTTGTTATCATTTCACTGGTACTGTATGTGGCTAATTAATGTCTTTCAGTTTAGTAGGGATGTTGTGATATAAGTATCAAGGTGCTTGGAAACAGCATTTATTTGTGTATAAACAGTAATTTCCTGTTTCTGTAGTTCGATGTTTTACTCCATCGTGCCTATAGCTGTGAGGTCATTATTTTACACACATAATAATACTTGAGTTCCTTAAACTAATGGTGCAGCATAAGGAAGTGTGTCACATGGACAGCCATCTCTTGCCATAATTTTTCCACTCGGGGCCTCCCTCTTCTGTGCCAGTAATATATTGCTTGTCTCTGCCAGCAATAAATTGATGTGCCTCCTCCCTGTTGGCCCAAGTTCTGACTGTTGACTGACAGATATAAAACCATTATTCACTGCATTCCCCATCTCACAAAATTGGCTTACTGGGTTAAGAAGAACCAAGGTCTGGGGGACGTGTAAAAAGGAAGTGAAGAGTAATGAAGAACAAGAACGCACTTGGACATCATGTGCTGAAAGAAGGAAAATCCGTGCTTGTTCTATGTATGAAATCGTATCTAGTTTGGTATGCAAATAAGGCAGTCTTTGAATGAAAGATCAAACTTTGTGGACAGTATAAAATTCCTGGGGAACAAGAGCAGAAGTTACCCAGCTGTTATTCTGACATGGGAAATAAGCGTTGATGCTCCAGATCCAGGCAGCTTCTCATTAAGGCAAGTCCAGATCCAGCAGCACTGATGTCTCCTCTGTTTAGACAATAATAGATCCAGACTATAGTCCTGGCAATACCTCTAACAGGCATACACCCTGGGGATAAATGTTTGCAAGCTAAAATTTCAGGATTCACCAATGAAAAGAAAATTTGCACCATTGTTTCTATGTCCAGGGCAAGCCTGAACAAACCCTGTGGATCTTGCTCCTTGTTCCAGACAAAGTTCAGTTGCTTGCTCCTGATTCAGTCCCAAACTTAGCATACTGTTGGAGGCTTCCTCCCCTATGTCATCAGCTTGCTTTCTTCTTTGGACTCTGCAGCAGCCTAGAATAAGCAAGAGGGCAAGGTCACAATTGCTCTTGAAGCTTCTTCTGAAGTAAGCAAAAAGGTTTTTTCCCTGGTGCATACTGTCCTAGGTGAGACACCAGTTTGGGCAATGAACAAAGTAATATGAAAAGTGACAGGGAGACTTACAGCTCTAAATTGCTGAGATGGAATGAGGTCAACTTTGGCAAAATGCATTAAGTCAGCTGGAGAAATCCTTTAAAGTAAGACTATCACTGGCCATACTATGTATGCATCCTACCCTTCCTGTTCAAAACCTTCACTGAAAGCCTCTCTCCACTGAGGCTGTGGCAAAGATGTTTGGGTATGTTTTCACTGTAGGCAGTATAATTACATATAGTCTTTTATGCACATTCGTAATACAGCTCTGTAGATTCTTATTCATCTACAGAGTGCTTCTACTGGAGCACATAAATGATCTTTTGGAAACATCAGCTGCTGTCTTTTTAATACAAGAAACACTTCTTCAAAGAAAATATGAGCTCGCAAGAACTGATATAAGAACAATGATACAGGACTCGAGGTCTTTGATTGCTTTAGGAGTGTTGTAAACCTACATGTATTTAGGATACTTCATTTAGTAAAACATTAATGAAAAACTTCAGAAGAAAAATAAATACAACTTCACAAGTCTAGTCTTGTGAGATATTGCCAACCTGTAGATGTGTACATGACAGAAAAAGAGGTGACACCCAACTTTTATAAAACATATTTTCTGATCTTAAAATTCCTCAAACTTATGACCAGGTGCTAAACACATCTGAGAGTTGCACATGCACTAATTCGTTATTATAAAAAGTAGTAAATTGATTGATTTATAAAATTCCTTCTGTCCCTGAAAATCATTGCAATATGTTTGGGTACCACTATAGCCAAATACTTATAAAAATGTTTACTTTGTATTTATGAACAGTTTACTGAAGTCTGATGCCTGAAGTTCTACATGTGATTTTCCTAGGCAGCATTTAGTTGCCTATATGGAAAAGTAAAAATGAAATGTAACGTATATATAAAACTATGTATAAAAGACACTGATGTATGTGGCAGCCCATTAGCAGTTAGATGCATCTCTGAGCATCAGCAAATTGTATTTCTCTCCAGCCTCTCTCTCCCAGCTTCCTCAGACATGTACACCAAAGGTATAACAGGTCAGTGAAATGAGAAGGCAATTCTGTGAAATCTGTTGTTCACATAATATCATGGGGACTAAGTGACTAAACTGCAGTGTATATAGACAAATCTCTGATAAGGACACAGAAATAAAATGCCCTTTTGTGTGACTTTTTTTTCTTTTTCTTTTTCTTTTTTTTTCTTCCCATTTTCAGGCATAACTGGGCTGTCGTTGGCAGACAAGTAAATATTATATGCATGCAAAGAAATAACACTGTAATTTAGGGATAGAAGGATGTTTTTAGTATTGTGTATTTGTGATCTCGTAGATGAGGGTTATTTTGTAGAGCACATTCCCAAAGAGAAGATGCATAGTGTTATTATATGTGAAAGGATGGGAAGACATAGTACCTTTATTGCTAGCTTCGCTAACACTATTCTTATTAAACATAAATCTTTGATGTAAAATGAACTCAGAAATTGCAGCAAATTTTACAGGCTAAGGATATCTCTTTCCCTCTTTTTTCCCAGGTTGTTTGCTTACTCATAGTTATGTTTCCATGTGGGAAGTGGAAATTTAATTTAGAGTGATAGCTGCTCAGCAGTCGGCAATATGTGTAAAAATTGGATTTGAAAGTAAGCATGTTTTTCTCTCCAAGCCTCCTCCTGCAGCTGAAAACATGACCAGTTTATATTTTGCTATTTTAAGAAAGCCTACCTGTAAGAACAAGTAAATCAACTAAATCCAGGGTAGTTTCTGTTTTCTGAGCTCCTGAATGTCTTTAGGTTTAATGTGATATGTATCAAGCAGTCATAAACATTAATACACGAGTTTTCTGATTTCACAGTTTTACATCTAGCTTCCAGTTCACCACCTACACACTATCATATCTCAAGTTTTGCTGTTCAAACAGCCCAGTGCAGTGTTTTCTTTCCCCTGGTGCTGTCACTAGCACACTTTGGGTTTAGTAACATAACAGAATTACAATGCCAGCCTGCTTGACATGCCACAGAAAAGATGAAAAAAATGTAATTACTGAAACCTACCACCAGAGAGAGCTTTTGTCTTGCTAACATTAATAGAAAGACGGCAACAAGCCTTCATCTAGTGTCATAATGGGAGTTTTCATAAGTATTGTATTATTTGTCTTTAAGTATCAAGAGAATAATGAATCAAAATCGACAGCACCAGTAGGAAACGTAAATGCATACACATGAATTTTGTATTCATTTTAATTGCATGCTTAGTACTGTGATATCTGTCAGGACAGCATAAAAATAATAAAACTAGTGTAAACTGGGGGCAAAATGGTACTAACTGGATAATTTGTATCTATAAAGGTCCTGATTTGATACCAATTCCTTGGATTTTAACTTGATCTATTGGCATGGCTGAGAGCAAAGGGTGCTTTGTGAAGGAAAACGCACCCAGAGTTGAACAGAGTAGTGAGCTAAGCCAAATATTTCTGCTTTGCTACAAAATTATGAGCATAATCTTATTCTGGAAATATGTCTTTTAGTTTCCACCACTAACATGTGACATAATACCAAGATACTTCTTCCATGTACTTGATAACTTCTTTGTGTTTTTAAAATATTCAGTGACTCTGAATTTTTAAAATAGAAAACCAGTCTCTATAAAATGGACACAACTTCAGATAAAAATTTGTTTTTCTTTTTACTTATCTGCTCGGTAAAAGGTCTATTTTACTTTAGGTCTCATATTGTTCGTGACAAAGACACCAGCAATGGCTCAGGAAGAACAGCAGGTGGGGCAAAACTCTGAAGTTGTATCTGGGACACATCCAAGCAGATTTGCAGGGTTCCCAGCTTCTCTCCTGGGTCTACGGCATCGCAAATAGGATACTGGTCAAAACCCACCTTTGCGGTTGCCCAGCAGCTCCACCAACTTTGTGGTTTCAGATGAAGTAGCTCCCTATTCACCCTTCCCACATCCAATACCCTGTTATCCACTTTTATTGTAAAAGAATATTTGCAATTTTGAAGGTGAATGGCTCCATCTTTGAGTGACCCTCCTGAGATCCACGCAGCAGTGTATGGAAACTTTCAGCGAAGTGATGTCTTTCATTCTAATAGGAATACTTTTCTAGTTCAATCCTTTTGCTTAACTGTCCTTCGCTGGTCCTTCCCACATTAAAACTTCAGGGAGTGCAGAGGACTATGCATGTTCAGGCCTGCAAGAAACACTTCTACCTGCAGGTAGAATAATTACAGCTGCTTCTTCTCTCTTCCAGGAACTGTTTGATTCCAAGAATGTCTGATCTAGGGATTTCTTAGTGTCTTTTAATTATTATTCATCGTAAAATCAAGTGTATTCAACGTGTTTTTTGCTTTGTTTTGTTTTTTTGAATCAGATCAAAGAGCATGTCAAGTAGTCACCAAAGCAAAACACATCCTCCAAGTGGGCAAAACACATAACAAAAGTCCACGTGATCTGACCACACATACGTGTGGATATCCAAGAAGCCCTAAAGGAAAAGAGCATACTACAGGTGGTGAATTATTCTGGCAGGCTGCATGAAGCCAACTTAATTATAGGCTGTCTTTAATGCTGTGTTCTGGGACTTTCTATTTTGTGTGTGTGTTTGTGTGATGTGTATCACTAAATAAATAAATAAGTAACAACGCTGAGAGCCAACAATTTCTGTGAAGTCCTGAAAAACTAAGCATTAATTTTGGCTTGGGATTCATATAAAAACCCTTCAGAAGTTCCTCCTAGTAGTGGTTGACTGTGCTAAAATATCCTGTTAACAAATTAGGTTCTGATTTGTTTTGCTTACTCAAAAAAAGCATCATGAGAGTAGATGTATTCTAATGTATTTTCGTAAAAAAAATAAAATAAATAAAATAAATAAAATAAAAAAATAAAAAATAAAAGAAATGTAACTTTGGGTGTCCTAAATGTATTCTACCCTAATCTTGACCCCAACATGAGCTCTTTTTATCCATGAGTGTTGTGTTAGCTGCTTGCTGTGAAAGCTGTGGTATTTTACACCCTGACATCAATTAGGTCAGGCACATTGCTGCAACATTTGATTGACCAGATATGTAATCAGGGGTGATCCTATCAAAAACTTAGCAGTGCCTAGTGAGGTTTTAGAGTTGTTAGAATTCAAGATTGCTTTACTGAAAAGGTGAAAAGTTGTCTTAGATAATAGAGGATTTGACCCTGCAAGACACTGAACACCTTTGATAATGTGAAATTCTCCTCTTAGCAACTTTTGTCATTCAGAATTAATGATAATTAGAGAAGACTTTACTCCTGTCAACAGTCTGCCTCCAAAGTCTTCTGCAATCTTTCTAATAATTTCATGAAGAGTTCAGTGTATGAGCAAAACAGAATCCTCCTTCACTCATGCCATTAAGTATGCAGCTGGGAAAGCACATGCCCCAGGGGATCCCTCACTAGGAAAACAGTCAGGATGCCCTTGGATGTGTCAGCAAGTGGCTGTGTTCAGGGCACCTGGGCTGCAGGTGCTGAAGTCTCCTGAGGCCACCAGGTTCTTTAGTGATGATGTCAGGGCGCCAAACAGAGCCTGTCAAAACCTCAGCAGACTGACTGTCTAGCTCTTTCTGTGGCTGCAGTTCAAAGCTATTGCAATTGCTCTGCAATCTCCAGCTGTACAGTACAGCAACGTGTGATACTGGAGAGGAATATTACCCAAGGCATGTCCTCTCCCTCTGCCCAATGTCACATTCTCTCAGACCAGCCACACCATGCTGTCCTTTGAAGTAGTGTCGACTCAACTGTTTGTCAGACCACGCTATGAATCAGCTCAGGGAACTGATTTGCTTGAAAAATAACCCAGCAAAACACAGTGCTGTGGACAGTCGTGCCTGCACACCTGCAAAAACCAGAGAGGCTACACAGGGAAGGAGATGTTGAGAAAAATGAGAAGAAGAGAAGCCAGGAAATGCACATAGACCTGCATGTTAAAATGGGCTTCTATGCAAGCAGTATTATGCCTCTTCGCATTGCTTGTTGAAGAGAAGCCAGCACAGTAAGAAAGGTGTGAGCTGGCAGCACATACCTCCTCAGCTGCCCTGTGCTCCAGGCAGGCACAGAGCCTCAAGCTGATGAGTGGCACCAGTGCAGCAACTCACTGCTATTGCCTGCTCTACCTCCCCCACCATGCACTGGCTTCAGCATTCCTCTCTATACCCCTTTGGCCAGTGGGACCACCACCAAGGCTGCAGCTGGTTTTCTGCCTCTTTAATGAGTGGCTCCCAGAAGAGGCTGGAAAAAGCCAGAGCAAACTCTCCTGCTGCAGGTAAACAGGGTACTCTGGTGTTAGTGGCAATGTTCTCTTGGTGGCAAGGATGTGTTCACTTGGCTCAGCTGCCAAGGAAAGCACCATGCAGGAGTGGGGTAGCAGGCTTCAACATCTGCCTCACTTGCAAGCTCTCAGTTTGCCAAGAGAGTGAGGTATCAGTGGATCAGCAGCTTTGTTTGCTGAGGGCTTTGGGACCTGGCTGAGAAAGTATCCTCCATTTGACAGTGGAGAAGAAAACCCCTGGAAACAACAGAGACTTCAGTTCTCAAGACGTCTTTTCAATTACACTGTCACTCCCAGAGTGTCTGATCTGTCTTGATAGATTTCAACACTTTTCCCTGCCAGTGACTCCACCATCATCTCTAACTGTACCTTTGCAGAGTTTATAAAGGGAAAATGTTACACTAGTCTAGCTGCTCTGCCCTGGTTTCACAAATGCCAGTGCCAGCTTGAGAGTTTACTTTGGATTTTTGAAGCAGAGGACTAAAAACAAACAAACAAATAAAAACCACAAAACTTTTCTTTCTCTCTTGTCAGTGCTTTAACCCAAGGCTTCCAATTTCTGCATGTTTGTTAGCTCAAGATATGCTACAAGGTAAAAACTGGAGCCAGAGAGCACTGGTTCAGAAAAGAAGTGACATACAGCCTTGTGATATCAAATAGCTGACTCACATCAGAGAGAAAAATAATAGGAATATTTAGAGCTAATTTCATCAGTTGGGGGGTGTGAGGGGGAGAAGAAGGTTATGAGTTTCTAACTATACGGCAACAGAAGCAGATTTACCTCTTTAAGGTGGTGAAAAAGCCATCCTGTTATATGCGACCAGGCATTGCACTTGGTTGATGATATTTTGTCCAGCAAGCCTGCTTTAAAACTTGCACAAAGTAAGTAGTTTCCAGTGGGTCTCAGGCAATTTTGAATTTATCATAGCAAAGACTGTACTGCACAAAGCAACTTCTGTTAGTGTTCTGAGCTCCACATTTTCTAAATAAGTCAGCAGAACCCTGCAGTCAAATTTCAGAGATTTTCTGGAAGGATTAATCCCCCACAAAGGTGATAAGTAGTGAGTAATGGCACGATTGCATAGCATACAGCTGTAGAGGATCTCAGATGTAAACAGATTAAGTTTTGCAATCAAATTCAGTATTGCCACATTTTGTAGTTGAAGAAACAAGAACAAATAGTTTTATGGATTTGCATAGTGTCGTCATCCAAAATTCAGTGACACAGCTAGAAAGAGAGTTTACAGCTGAAGACAGCTTCTCAGACCTTCTCTGACCACCTTTGGCTCTAATGAGCCAAAGGCCAATGAAAGTGCAGTACAGGACCAAGTCCAGGGAAAGGCCACAAAGATGATTGCTGGACAAGCCTGAAGCCTGACTTGGGAATTAGGGCTCTGTCAGACTACTCTGAATCTGCCTTTCCCATGAGTGTAAGTAAAGATGTTTGTGTGATAAATGTCCCTGGAAAGATCTGATCAGCAAGAAGAAAATATGATGCAAGAACGAAGTATGTTTCTTTTTTTTGTTGTTGTTGGTGGTGTGGTTTTTTTTTTCCTATTTTAGTTTAAAAATTAAAAGTTTCTCAAAAACAGAAACAAAGCAATGTAGAAAACACTGCACATGCAGCTATGCTTGCGAAATCAGGTATTCTGGTTTGGCAAAGATAAAGCTAGCAAAGCAGTGCAGTTTGTCTCTTTGTGGTTAGCCAGTGCGAGGCGGTCATTGCTGAGATGATCACGTTTTCTTTGTAAGCCTTCCTCCTCCTTCCTCCTCCTCCCTCTCATTTCCATGACAGATAGAGCTCATGGGCAATCAGACCCTGTCTTATAACATTATTCATGTTGATCCAGTCTGTGCACCACCAGGGCAAAGAAACAACATAGGTGGCATTGGGGCCTCATTATTGTTAGCAATTTTAGCCTGAGAGTCCACTGGAGTGAGGCCAGCAAAGTCCCACAAAGGTGATTGTGGGACCGGAGCATCTCTTGTTGATGGGGAGAGGCTGGGAGAGCTGGGGTTGTTTGGCCTGGAGCAGAGAAGGTGCAGCAACATCTGATCCACATGTATAAACATGTATAAACATGGCTCTGTTTGCCCTGGCCACCTTCTGACCTCTTTTTTGGCTGACTCCCCACCTGCAGTCCTCCTTAGCCCTACCTCAGCTGCCCATATTCAAAACCAAGTCTGACACAGCACAGCTGTAAAACCTCGGATCAGATTTCTGTGGAAACTGCCAAGCTGTTAATGTGAGCTGTGCCAGGCCTCAGCTGGGCACCCACCAGCCAGTGTCTAGGGAACAGTGTTTGGGCTCAGCCCAAGCCATGCCCGTGCCCGTGCCCATGCCCATCCATGCACACCTGACATCCCCAGATGGGCCCAGGGCCTGCAGAGGGGCCTGGGGATGGCCAGGCTGTGGACAGCCCCAGTCACCATCCCTGGCATGGCCCAGCTCTCCTTGCTGTGACTGCGGGATGGGACTGGTCAGGGACAGAGGCACTGCACCCTCTTCTTTGGAAAGTGTGTGCCTCGTGGCACTCAGGGCTGCAGCACAGGGCTGCAGTCTGGGGACGCTGGTGGCCAGGAGGGCCAGGACAAGTTGGAGCTAGAGCAGGAGCCATCAGCCAGGTTTGAGGCTGCCACCCCCTAACACTGGTGTTGGTACAAAGCAGTGTCAGCTGGTGCCCTGCCAGCTCTTTGAGGACAAAAATGCAATGAGCTGATGACAGTTTTGGGGTGCTTTACTGAGCATCTGCTGCTCCCAGCCATCTCCAGCTGCCTAGTGCAGTCAGGCAGTTGCAGCCTCCTTGGCTTTGCCGGGATAACATCTCACATCAGCTAGCCTCTGATGTGTTTGCTTTCTAGATGAGCCAGTCCAATGTTGATGTTATTTAATGCTAGGAATTGTTGCTTTTGTTACGGGATGGCTGTGAATGGGTTGGGAACAGATGCTCCCCGTCTGTGCCAAGGTCTGCTGGGGCAGAAGATACTTTCACCTTTCCAAGCCAAGCCCTGAGTGCACAAGAGATGCAGCTGACCTACATGACTTTGTGCCTTAGTGCTCCCCAGCCTAACCACACAGCAAACCTCACTTGGATTTCAGCAGGACTCAGCACAGCATGGCCAGCCCTGGCAGCAAGGCTCAGTGTTTGTCTCAGACACCAGCATGGAGAACATGAGCTTTCTCGGAGGCCTGTTAAGTTAGCCAGCTTTGGGTACGGCCTCAGCAGGGTACTGGAAAGCAAATTTCAAAAAAAAAAAAAAAAAAAAAAAAAAAAGCAAGGTCCCAGGTCTGTTTTTTGTCCTCACGACAATGTAAAAATGTTCTGGAGCTCTTCAGAGTTACTGTCACCAGGATTTGGAAGCAAGGAAGGGCATTCTCTAAAGCAGAGACCCAGCATCGAGGAGTTAGTGCCAACAGGATAATGTTGAGCAGCTATGCTAGCATGTGAGGCAGCATGTTATGACTGGGCGAGTTTGAAAATTGTAATGTTAGGCAATACTATTTTCCTTGCTTTTATTAAGCGTGTAAAATGTAGTTTTGTTCATTTGTTTTCAAGAGATATTATACAGCTGCAAAGAGGTTTTTGTTTGTTTGTTTGTTTTTGTTTTTTAATGAGAATACCTTTGTCCTAGCCACACTTTAAAATAGGCCTGTGATCAGCAAATGAAGCTGAAATTGTCATATAGTCCTACAGAAAATGGCACTGAATGCTGAAGAATTGATGCAACAAAGCTGAAGGTTGACATACATGTAAATAACATAAACGACGATTAAGCTGTGAGCTTTTAGCAGGACGAAAAGCTGCATTTCACATATAAATGCATTCCCTAGGATTTGCCTCCCTGATAACAACATGAAGAGTACTAAAGTTAAATAGACAAAACCTTGAGCTGACCTTCAGTATGAAGGAAAACATACCCATATTAACTTCTGAACAGGGCTTGATAGTATCTTGCTGGAGAGCACACTGAACCAGCAGTCTGGCTATCACTGCTGGAACTGTTTTAAAGTACCTTGGCCAGATAAAACATCAAATATACTTGTGATTGAAATTTGATGTTAGCAGAGTGTAGATGTGATTTATTTACACAAACGCTAACTATTACTGGGTACAAATTATTAGGAGAATACTTTTGTGATCTACTATTTCCTGTGTGAAAAACCTCATCTGCTAAAAGATGTGCAGTTTAAGGTAATAAATGCAAAAGTAGAACAAACAAGGAGATTACATTACTAAAATGTTGAATTTAAACATTAGGCACTTAATTTTGATAAATGCAGTTAATTATCAGATTTGTTGTGATCAAATACAAGAGAGCAGAAATAAGACAAAAGCATCTGGCTACCAGTTTTATTTTTTTGGCACTAAAAGACACTATCATATTACTGGCAGTAATAACTGGTCTGCTTTTGCTGTTGGATCAATGTCTTTGACTTGCATGCCAAAAATCAAATTCTTTTGTAAATGCTGTTATTTTAACAAGTACAAAAATAAACGAGCATAAGCGAACCATGGCTGTTTGCCACAATAAGGAAAACAAGTGGGATTGTTCATGAACAACAGGACAGATCTGCGTAATGTCTCTGTGCAAGAGCCAAAGCACCTCAGCTACTTCTCTGCACGGCTCTGCTGTGGTGTATTTGAGTCCAGAGTCTGAATGTCATGGTGCAACCCTCACCCAACAGAAAAACATGCCCTGTGTACAGCCTCTTCTCTGTGTCCAGCCTCCTTCTCAGGCAAGGCCATGGCCACGTGGGGTGTGCTGCCAGACACCATGCGGTGACAGCGGCCCCTCTGAGCGAGCCGGCATGCCTGCTGCTCTCAAGATGAAGTCTCCGGGTCTAGACAGAGCTATTTCAAGTGCAGCAGAGTTAGAGCTTAATGTGAGAGGGATGGGGGCTGGAAAAGACCAGACTTCCTCCCAGTCCTGCTCATTTCACTCCTCTCAGGGGAAAGACCTAGTGGAGCTAGCCACAAAGGCAGTTAACATTGACATGGGCTTGCTGAAGGCCAGCCCACGCTCCCTGGGGATCTGTGCTGACAGCTGCTGCTGAGGTTCAATCTAAGATCACCTTCTAGATACTGCAGTGAGGAATCTTATTAAAGTCTTTTAAAAAACAAACAAGCAAACCTTTGCCTTACCTTTTGCTTCCCTTTCCTTTGTTTTGCAAATATGTAGCATTACTCCTTTCCCTCTCAAGAGTTGATTATGCAGAGAAAACATGCTTTTTGAAAACCAAGCAATTTGGTCAGAACTATTTTAAAGGAATGTTTTATAAGTACATCATACGATGGGTGAGCAATTGGCTAACGGGCAGGGCCCAAAGGGTTATGGTGAATGGGGCTGCGTCAGGCTGGCGGGCGGTCACCAGTGGGGTCCCTCAAGGCTCCATTTTAGGGCCGGTACTTTTCAATATTTTTATAAACGATCTGGATGTAGGAATAGAAGGCATTTTGAGCAAGTTTGCTGATGACACCAAACTTGGAGGAGTTGTGGACTCGAATGAGGGTGGAAAGGCCTTGCAGAGGGATCTGGATAGGTTGGAGAGCTGGGCGATCGCCAACCGCATGAAGTTCAATAAGAGCAAGTGCCGGGTCCTGCACCTGGGACGGGGAAACCCCGGCTGCACGTACAGACTGGGCGATGAGACGCTGGAGAGCAGCCTAGAAGAGAGGGATCTGGGGGTCGTGGTAGACAACAAGTTGAATATGAGCCGGCAGTGTGCCCTGGCAGCCAGGAGGGCCAACCGTGTCCTGGGGTGCATCAAGCACGGCATCGCTAGTAGGTCGAGGGAGGTGATTGTCCCGCTCTACTCTGCGCTGGTGCGGCCTCACCTCGAGTACTGTGTGCAGTTCTGGGCACCACAGTATAAAAAGGACATGAAACTGTTGGAGAGTGTCCAGAGGAGGGCTACGAAGATGGTGAAAGGCCTGGAGGGGAAGACGTACGAGGAACGGCTGAGGGCACTGGGCCTGTTCAGCCTGGAGAAGAGGAGGCTGAGGGGAGACCTCATCACAGTCTACAACTTCCTCGTAAGGGGGTGTCGAGAGGCAGGAGACCTTTTCTCCATTAACACCAGCGACAGGACCCGCGGGAATGGAGTTAAGCTGAGGCAGGGGAAGTTTAGGCTGGACATCAGGAAGGGGTTCTTCACAGAGAGAGTGGTTGCACACTGGAACAGGCTCCCCAGGGAAGTGGTCACTGCACCGAGCCTGACTGAATTTAAGAAGAGATTGGACTGTGCACTTAGTCACATGGTCTGAACTTGGGTAGACCTGTGCGGTGTCAAGAGTTGGACTTGATGGTCCTTAAGGGTCCCTTCCAACTCAGGATATTCTATGATTCTATGATTCTATATACTACTAATAATAATAATTAAAAAAAAGTGTTTGCTGCTGGGAAAAAAACATACTGGATGATTCCATGCTAATGGAGACCAGCTTGACCTACCTACTGGTTAGTATTGTAGGTGAGTGTATCTTTCCCATGACTGGATTCAGCACTTTTTAAAGCTTTAGGGTATTGTTTTGTTGTTGTTTTTCTCCCAGTAGCTACGAATCCACAAAGAGATGTTTTTTCAAGTATGTCTTTGAAGAAAGAGGGAAGTCATACTTTTTTTGCAGGAGGTGGGAGGGGAGGAGGGAATTTTAGGGGTAGTAGGGTGAGAAGGAAAAACAAGTAGCTGCAGCCGCAGCAAACGGGTATGTTACTTGGCCATTGTTGTGCTCCAACTAATCTGCCTGGAAAGCGAGAATAATGTCAGAAATGCCCTACTGTACAAAAGCGTGGTACTTCCAGCCCAGTAGCGTGACCCCATCAGTAGCAAGAGGAGAGAATACTTGGTGAGCTCCCCATGGCGATTCGCATCCTTCCTCTAATCCAGCATCCACAGCCATGATACTTACAGACACCAGCCGGCACTGCCCTGCACACTGCCTTGTGCTGCACATCGGTGGCAGCAGTAATTATCAAAAGATTGTAGCAAATCATCTTATGTCTGCATGACGGAGCTTTTGGACAAAGAATACAGTCCAGCTTATTCTGAGCAGCAGCTGTATCAGCGTTATGGAGGATGCTGCTGCTTATCAAAGTCATTTAAGTCATGATGAGAGAAGAAGAATATTGCACGTTCCCACGTTGATTGCACTTTAGTACTACTATTATTCCTTAACCTATCTCCATACTGAAAGACCCATCTATCCTTAAATATTGTCACTTGTACAAAAGCCTCATTCCAGACTAATCACACAAAAAACTTCAAGCAATGGCACTTCAAACAAACCTACAGTTAAACAGAAGTATTACTATTTTTCAAAAGTGCAGCCCACATTAACATCTATTCACTTTTTAAAAATCACTTTTTAAAAAAACATCATGGGAAAGAAGTCCCCTGTTGTTTATTTCAATGCACAACTCTAAACAGAATAATTTGCACTCTATGATCTCTTCATTTGAAAGTCTAGCTGCATTGGATTTGAATTCTAATTGAATTCTAATTAAAATACCCACTGGAAGCCACAGACTCCTACCTAAAAAATAAAATAAAATAAAATAAAAATCGTTAAAACCGTTACAGGGAAAACCGTCTTCCCACAGTATTATTTAGCTTCAGTAGATTAGCAAAAATCATTGAAGAGTCAGAAAGTGGGACAGTATTTCTCAATATTTCATCTTTCTTTAGACGGATTAAGGAAGTCCTATCACTTAAAGCCAGCATTTGGCTTCACAGAATACCCTTTTTTTTTTTTTTCCTACTATATCAGGAAGGAAAAAAAAATCTTAAAAAGAGGAATTATCAGAACTATTCTGCTGAGGAATCTGTACCAATCCAGCGTTGCTAACGAAAAGAAGTTAGGCTGCCCTTGGCTGCCTAACCCAACTTTAGCCCTGTTTCCTCACTTACAGAATGCATTGGTTAATGCTTTGCAACATTACTCTTCTAAATGTAATCATGTGCTGTATTTAATGTGCTGGGTATTGTGTATCCTTACCAGAAGCCACTAAATTCTCCCGTGTTCTAAACTGACCACAGAACAACAGGCACATTGATTCCCATGCATGCCAAACACACAGAAAAGTGCAATAAATATTTTAACACTTGCAAATAAGAGGTAGGAAAAAAAATCTTATTTCCTAATTTTAGCTATACATGATTTATATAATTATTTTTATATATTAATATAATTATTTAATTTATATATTTTATGAATATATTCATATATAATTAATTTATGAATATAGCTATGCAGATGCCTGCACTCACTCCTCTCCATACTAGTATCAATAAACTAAAGCAGCCAAGTGAGAAGCTTAAAAAACAAAAAAAGAAAAAGTAACAAATAGTTTTAGACTGTACCATGCAGCTGATATTGCAAAAGTTACCTCTAGCCAATAACCTGTTTCTGCTTGGTCCCTCAGCATTGCAATCTACCTCTGAAATATGGATGAAGATGACGATGAAGATCCTGAAATTGTTCTAACAGAGGTTTATAGACAAGTTGCTCCAGGATCAGTCTTGGTAGGCTTTTTGTTACTGCTGAGGGTTTTACTCAGTGGCTTCTTCATCTGGAGTCAACACAGCACCCTAGGAATATTCGAGACTTAGACTGAACTTGCATTAATTACATTGTTGTGAGTAAAACTAAATGCTATAGTGAGGGTGTGTTTCAAATGCTAGGCTAATACAGAGTACATTTTAAAGAATTGGAAAAGGCATCATTGGGTCCTGTCAGATTTTAAACCTGCTGAGAAATGATGATCCTACAGAGCAGTCCAAATTGTCCTGGTGCTTTTGCATCAGATTTATTAAGTACTCTTCTCGTTAATCTTGTTTCTTGCGTGCGACATCCTGAAAAGAAAAGCGTTTAGTGGGACGTACCTGCTGGTAAGTTGCTGTTCCTCTGCCATTGTTACAGATGGCCAAGGGCAGCTGTGCAAGCTGCTGCTGAAGGACAGATCGAGTGAAACATCACTTAATGCCCCTCTCTAACAGCATGATGACCTATAGATCCGATGCATTCTGAAAAGACAACATCACAAGGTTGTCTTGGTAACCCGGCAGGAGCTGCTCTGCTGCTGCTTCAACCCATGGCAGGAAATTGATCCAAAATGCACCATGTTGGTCTTGGCTTGACTGGACTGCACTTGGGCATGTGGGCATTGGAACATCTCATGATGTCACCACAGTTGCAGTGGTCAAGGAGCGGAGTTTTTTGCCCACAGACTTATGACTCCTTGTTGGGAATATCAGAAGCACCGAGCAAAGCTTTCCTTGTACTTGGGGCACATGCACACACATGCAAGCACACTCTCCATGTGAGTGCTTTGGTGTGACCTTATCCTGCAGCCTTTTTTTTTTTTTTTTCCTTCTAAGTGGAAACCTGTAGATGGCTTTATAAAATCTCCCTGAGTCACATAACTTTGCAAAGATGGTGAGATTTTTAGCTTTCTTTTATATTTTTAGCTGTCAATTTTCTAAAAAAAATAAAATTAGCAAATGTTTATAGAACCATAGAATGGTCTGGGTTGGAAGGGACCTTAAAGACCATCCAGTTCCAGCCCCCCACCATGGACCCGGACACCTCCCACCAGACCAGGTTGCCCAAAGCCCCATCCAGCCTGGTGTTGAGCACCTTCAGGGATGGGGCATCCACAGCTTCTCTGGGCAACCTGTGCCAGTGTCATGAGCTACTGGGGCAGAATGAGAGAACAGGACAGATGCACCTAGAACTGAGTAGGTCTAATTATGTTAGGTGATTTTTAAGAACACACACACTTTTCATCAGTGCCAAATGCTATCTTCCTGAAAATAATGCAATTTAAACTTTTTCTTTAGCTTGCGGGGAGGCTCTTTTTCATCTTATGACCAACTGTCTGACTTGATCTCCCTTCAGGCACTTCCAGTAAACAAAGGCTATGAAGGAGTATTGCCTGTTTTTCCCCTCTTTTTAATAATAATAACAATAATAATAATAATAATGTTGAAGTTTAACCACATAACTTCAAAAGATAAAGAATGCACAAAAAGTACACGTTAACTCTTTCTGCTAGATTAGGTGCACGTAGGTACACTATTGCAAATGAAATATCAGTATTTTTGCTTTTCAGATGTACCAGTAGTACACCTGCTGGACATTTACTGCCAACTTTAAATTTCACCTTTAAAATATTTTTGTCTCTGTAGGCAAACAAATTTTAACTTTTTGCAAGAGATCACCTTCACTGCAAACTTGCATGACCCATACATAGCAGTCAGTTTTTTTTGCTTTTTTTTTCCTGAAGTATTTGACCTGTAGCCCTGATATGCATATGCGGCATCAAGGACATTTGCTGTGTGCTTCGCTCAGGTTCAGCCATCATGAAATAATATACCCGCAAGAAGTACCTGCAAGATACCTGCAGACTTACTGTGTTGTACAAATGCAGACATCTTTTGCTACTTGCATCAGCGTATTTGCCCAACTGTAGCCCTGCAGGAAAGCCTCTGCAAATGAGATACATACAACTTAAAGAAAAAAGCAATTATTTATTTTTTCTCTCACATGCTTACAGAGCTCCTTGGCTCAGCATCAGCATGACAATACCCTGGTAAGACACCTGAAGAGTCTGTGCTGACCAGGCAGGCATCACACGTGGTGGGGGTGGAGGAATGGTGGAGCTGGGAGCAGAGCAGAGCTGCAGAGCGTGGGAACTGCTGAGACTGCACATCCACCACAGCCACTGACACCGCCAACACCACCAACCTGACCAACCCGACGTTGGACTTGACACCCTTCTTTTCTTCAGGATTTTGTACTTTTTCCCAATCATGCCTTACTCTTGAACTGTTTAGCTACCAATACATCACTATGTTAACAGCCCTACCTCAGCCTGTAATTTTACCTCTCCTCTGTCTCACAGTTCCGTCAAACGTGGTGCCAAGGTTTTGCACTTGTTTCTGGGTTAGGCAGCTGTGCTAGGGATCTGTGGAGAGCTGGTGGGTTACAGAGATGGCAAGTTATGTGTTGGAGGGGCCAAGGGGAAATTAGGTTCAGGTATTATGATCACTGAGAAGGTAACAATGATTTTGAACTTGTAGTTTGTGCTAACAGAAAAAAACATAGTGTTTCTCAGTCATGGCAATGCAGGAATGGAACTGACACTGAGTACTGGAGAAAGTCAATACAGGCAAGCACAAGGAGGTGTTGAAAATATTTACCTTAGGATAGGCCTATGGAAAAGAATTCAACACCTACACACCTGTGCTTTCAACTGGCAAATTAACTTGCTCTCAGTAATAGAGGAAAACAATCCTTTTAATAAACTTTTAAGCAGATGGTAGATAAACAAGTGACTGCAAGACTTTTCTTGCAGGTTTCAGGATTCTCTGGTGATGGGCACTGTATAGGAAATAATTAAATGATGGAGGAAAAAACAATAAAGTTCTGTCTTTCATTTCACAGTGGGATCCACAATTGACTCGTGTTATGATTACACTACCAAACAACAGCAATTTAGCAGCATCTTTGTTTCTTCCCCTCTACTGCAGAATTTAATCTGCCTAGAGAACTACTGCTTCCTGCATTCCTACTTCCCTTTATCCAAATACCCCTTCTTAATGTAACATATTCTTATGAAATCAACATTTAAAAGCCTTGAACCAATAGATGCTAACATTTAATTATTGCAAAACAGAAGTGAATAGATCGCTGCTTTCCACAACACAATAAAAAGAACTTTTTATTAAAAAAAACAACAACAACACATTTTTTAGTCTTTATAAGTTTAAACCCTTTCTTTCTTTAGCTAGAAAATGATGATTGAGACATTTTAAAACTAGAGCTATCCTGTGGAAGTTTTCTTATGACCCAACTTACTTCGAAAGCTTTAATGCAGTTAATAGCATTTCCTTGATGTATGTTTCAGCTTTACATCGCTGACTTTATATTCAGTAAAACCTAGAAAATTAACGTTTTATTCATTTTAAAAAACAGCAATTGTGGGGAAAAAAACACAACAATAAAGCAAGCAATATGTTACTATGAAAAATAAATTAACTGATTGCTTTATTATTTTTTCCTCAAAATTAAATCTCAGTATTTAAATATGTATAAGTGAACCTAAATCTTACAACTGCAAAACCAATTTTATTGCCCTTGCAATCTAACACATATCTGTTATATGTAATTTGCATTTCCAATTTTGACATGAACAGTTCCATATAACGTTTTCTGGATAATGCAAGAAATATTTCTAGCAAAAACAAAAAATCAATTCTGCTCCTAGGAGTTGATTAATTAAAAAGCAGCAACAAGCCCCCAACCCCCTGCCCACTTTCTGGAAATGGCTTGTTGGCATGGAAACCAGAGCATGCATTACCATTCGGGGGTGCTAACAGAATATCATGCCCAACATGAGAACTCAACCAAGGAAAAAGGGAGAGGGCAACGTTTTCATAATGCAGTTACTGAGTTGGTCCAAAAAAAAAAAAATCAGCATGGAAATAACAGATTAAGCTCTTAAATGGATCTAAGTTTGTGGTCTGCTCTTTTATACTCATACGGATCTCATTTTGATCAAACAAGAGACTCCTCCTCATGAATTTAATTACTGTCTTACTGAGCCTTAGATTCAGCTGTGTTCTCATTGTTGGGGTCTCCAGTCACTGCAATACAAATAGAAGTAACAAAAGGTTTTCAGATTCAGTTTCGGTGAACATTTTTCCTGGCAATGCATCCCTTTGTAAAAGGAAAAACGAAGGAAACAAAAACAAAGACATTCCCTCCCTCCCCTTCAAAAACAGACAAAAAAACCCCACACATTGTTTTTGCCATATACCACCAGGACTTGGCTGTGAAGGAGGAATCAGTAGCAATTCTGCTTGTTTTTAGAGAGCACTTCATGAAGGTCTTTTTTTTTTTTTTTTATTTATAAAGTACACAATTTTCCAGGCAATTCTTGCTACCATTTTCGGTAAGAAAGTTTGCAATGCAAATAAAAACTAGTAAATTTTAAGCTGCTAAGACTCTCACAGTAGCTATTATTTGACAGGTGCTCATACCCAGAAACACCACTTTTGCAAAACCCTTTTTTTTTTTTTTTCCCCTTAGGTAAAGCTGATTTACCACTCACTCAAAATGCATCTTGAGTCTGAATACCCTAAGGATTTACATTTCTTATAGAGAAGCAGCTCAAAATTTGACGCAAGATTTGCACGAGATAGATTTCTCAGTGAAAGTCAGGGAAGTCATGAGGAAAGAAATCCCACGTATATGATGGTGTGAGCACTTCCTTACAGTACTTCATTTTGAACCTGAACACCCAAGGGCACAACCACATCTATCTTCTTGAACTCTTTCGGGGCTACAGAGAAGTGATACACGGAAGCGATTCCAGGTCAGAGCTGACAGGCAGCTGGGGCACACACTAACCCCTCTGAACCTGCAGCATTTTCCTTTGGGCTTAAGCAGCAGCAGCTATACAGTTAGGTTTTCTTCTAAGCACATATGCTGGGATTCTGCTTTCCTCTTCCCCTGACTCACAGTCAGATCAAGGGCAAAGCATAAAAACAATTAATGTTTTTCCATGGCTTCTGGGCCCTAGAAGTTGTCCTTCCTTATGATATTCTACCTTAAAAACAAAATAATTCCCCTCACCTTGCTTTCATCAAAAACCTAATCTAATGTAACAAAAATAAAACACATAGAAAGATATTAGGAAGGACTCCATATAGATGCTATGCTTCTAATTCCTACAGAAGCAAACATCAGGAGTGGAAGTACAACTTACTCCTTCAGAGCCTCTTATTACCATGTGAACTGAAATTCAAATCCTCACAACATTCTAATCAGACAGCTGGGGATGTTTAGATTTATCTGTTTCAGCTTGTGTGATGATTGTTTTCACAGATGTAAGCAATGATGGTATTTCTGCTCTCACATTATACTTGCAGCTATCTTAGTATTGTATTATTAGACTTGCATATGGAGATTAATCCATCCTCTGACAACCATAATCATGGATTAGCTAGTACACATTTACTTATAGGACCACTTTTGCATGCAAACAATACACCACCACCCATATTTTACCCTCCTACACCACTAAATACTTGGAGAAACAAGTTCAAGTCCCTGCTTGTGCATCCTCTCTCATGCTGCTCCAAAACCCTCAGAGGGCCCATCCAGAACTGCATCGTAAGAAAAGCATTAATAAACCTGTCCTATGTAGTTCAGATGTCAAGTTGAGCAATCAAAAAACCAAAAGTGCAAATTAAGCTGAAGTTTAAGTTAAAACCAAATCTAAACCTTTCTTCCCACTAAACATTCCCTGCTTTCACTTGAAGTCATAAAGTCAGAAAGCACAAATTCTACATTTAGGGGAAGGGGAAATCTCTCCCCTCCATCCCTGACTTTTTCATTTATAAAAATCTCTAACTTTCTCTAACTTTCTAACTTCCATTTATACAAATATAACTCTACGGTCTTTTCAGCAAAGATTAACTTGAATTTTCTCCTTTTTTTTAGAATGTAAAAATGAAAATACTATCACATTGGAATCCAATATCATAGAAAACACAACACGGTTTTGTAGTATTACAAATTTATTTAGTTTCTTTGAAATCATTTTTTCAGCATTGAAAATTTCACACATACAAAAACAACTTTTATGTATTAAATCCAAAGTATGTTTTTTTTTTTTAAACAGAAGTGCTGTGCTTTTTCTCTTTTTTTTTAAACATCTTACGAACTAAATTCTTCACTTATAAATTTGATAAAAATAAATGATGCACATGTGAAATTCATGTGAATTAACATGTGAAATTCATCTCTTTGGGAAAAAAGATTATTATTTTTTTAAATTGTATCATGAAAGATACTGACCTGAAAAGGGATAAACAATCATACACAAGGCATAAACATTACACAGAGTAATTCAGACGTTTTATAAAGAGATCTGGAAAAGTACCTAAAATAGTAATATTTAGTATAAAATTTCAATAATAAAATATTGCTTGTAATAAATAAGAAAATGTGTTTCACTAATACTGTTCTTCCCTTAAAGCTCTCTTGGATGTAACATGATCAGATCTGATCAAAACTTTTTTTTCCTCTGTATAAAGTAGGCAGATTTACAGGCTTCAGGTCATTCCTTGTTAGAAACAATTTAATTATCAACAAAACAAAATTCAGTTCAAGGCTCATGCGTCATTACGGGCAAAAAAAATCCAGAGTGGGAATAGGCCTTACTACAGTGATTTTAGTATCTATGGTATTTGCCTATTTTGTTAAAACCAAAGTGGAATAAGACTTCTTATGGATTAGGAATGCAAAGAACAAGCTGCCCAAGTTTCCTCAAAAGCTTCTAAATATTTGTGTAGCAGTTCTCAAAGCCACCAGGGAAAGTTAGCTATACAGGGGATACGAGTTGTATCCCCATTATATGGGGACATTTGTTTTCATTCCTGCACGTCCCATTTGTAGACATGGCAATTTGGAGTAGTTCTTCAGCAACTGCTCAATAGCAATGTGACGGACATTCAGTTCTGAGGCCAAAGAGTCCTTTTCTTGGACTTGCTGTGTCAGCTCCTCAAACACATCTGCAAGAACATCATTAGGTTAATGCACTTCACCACTCTACTTTCATACGGATAACAAGTAATGGTGAACATTACTATTTAAAAGGCACAGGTATTTAAGTGGCTCACTCACAAGAACACTGTATAGTCCCAGCACAGCTTGGTATATGCATTGTAAACTGAACGGGATCTCTAGTTTTGTTTTAGGTGACCCAAGTCAAGGTGGAACAATTAGTAACTTGAAATAAAGTTGAATCCAGTGCAAAAAATACATGTATAACAAAGACACATATTAAATGCAAATCTGTTTCACCCAGTAAGGTTACATAATAAAGCACACAGAAGCTTCTTGCTATATGTAGTGATTGGATGTAAAGTGATCTCAACTCCAAACTTAACTGATAGCAAAACCATTACAACTTCTTTTTAAACACGATTTTATTTACCACAAAGCAGCACAAAGGCAAAACAAAGATTACTGAAAAATTCTCACCCTGGATTTGCTTGAGAAGTTTTTCATTAAGTTGCTTTAACTCTCCGGGAGTCATCGTGTTCACTGTAAGAATAAAATCCATTATCACTTCTAAAGTAACAAACACCTCTAAACAGATTGTCATTTTATCAAATTGTTTTTATTTGCTTTCGAATGATCAACAGGTGTGACAGTAAACTAGAGGCCACATTGTTTATTAGTAATTTTGGAAAGTTTGAAAATTCTCTTATGCTGACATGGACAAGTATCTATTCCACAGAAAGCCCCTTCCTTGGCATCAAGAAGATGCAAGCTCAAGCACTCAAAATACAAGTATCTAGAATCAGAATTGCATGTCCCCTTTTAACATTTCTTGGACTTCAGTTCTGACAGCAAAACATGTTTTCCACAGTGCTACCCCTGCAAGTACATATGTTTAATTGCAAGCAAGTGGACAATACTGAAGTTAGTTCTGCTACATTTGCAAGCCCTTAGAAAATTGCTTCTGAACAGACTTTTTATCATGCAGCTACATCTGTTACCTATAAAGTTTTGTGCCTTATGCATATAGAAATACTGTATACAATTTCCATACAGTAACTTAGTGATAAACAATGAAAAACAATGAAAAAATCTTTGTTTGATACAAGCAAAGACTAACATATAAAAAGTTTATTTCTCACTTTCTTCTGTCACATTCCTAGAGAGAACTAAAAGACCCTCTTCATCATTCATAATTCCTCCTATATATAAGGCTATTCTAAGACATGCACATTGCTCATCCTTGGAGAAAACACATTAAACCTTAAAGTAGGGAATTTTGAAAGTATTCTACACAGCTCTCAATCAACAGTAGCATGCAAGGAAGGCTTCCTTCCTAGAAGTCCCTCAACCCAGGTGTGGTGGGCAGAGCTTGGTGCCACACCTACTGCTGAAACGCCCCAGGGCTGGATGGTAAAAACTAACAAGCCTGGCCACCACAGGAAGTTACAGGATGCTGAAACAAACTAAGACCTTGTAAATCCTGCCCCTTAGTGCTGCAGCTTAGCAAAACACACTGCACACCACAGGGACGAGACCATACTGCAATCATACAGCTTTTGTTCAGGGATTTATGAATGGCAGAAGTTTCTGTATTGTTAATTTTAAAACATAAGTTCTGATGAGGCTGATTTTTATTTACCCAAAAGACTATTCTGTTATGCTAAGCCTTCTCTTCCAAACCTTCTCACATCTTGTAATTGTGGGTTATTAACTTTCTCTTGTTATTGCCAAACTAAAGAAGTTGGCAACAGCTAAGATAGCCTGCTTGTAGCTGCTCACGACATAAGGCCACTTAACAGAGGAACAGTTCCACCTGTCTCCTCCAACAGCCAATTACAGCAGTGCTTCTCCTAACCTTCAATTCAATAGAACAGATTTTCCCACAAATTACCACACTTTAAGTTGATGTTTTTTAATCTCCATGAAAGGTCTGATCAGATTTAATATGGTAACTAATAATTTTAAAAGAACAAAGGAAAATTAAATCAATAAGTCTTCCCTTCTTTCTATACCCAGGGGTAGGAAGTCACTTTCTATTTCATTATTTTCATCAACATTTCAATAGCTGCAGCAGGTAGGCAGATTCACACATTTCCCTCCTCTTTGTGTGTATCAGGACAGGTCTGTGTTATGCCACATAATTCTAATACAGGAATAGAATACTAAATTTAAATAAGTTTTTCTATGCACAGCTGAGGAAATTTTAAAAATACTGACCAAGATATTTACAGTTACATTAGCAACATTTATTTTTTTTTTAAATAGAATGTTACACTGTTACAGTGCTGGTGCTGCAATAAGAATGGACCTAACTTCAGCATACATGGTCCTACTAGATTTTTCTCTTAAATTAACTTTACATAAGCACAAAGTTTCCAAATGAATATCTTACAAGGCAGAAAAGATAAATAATTAATTTTAACATTATTTAAGACACAAAGCAAAAATGCCTTAAAAGCATATGATGCAGTCATAGCAGGTAGGAAAAAAAATGTTATTGTGCTCAAAAAGAGTTTTACGTTCCTTTGTCCCGAGATCAGAGAGATAAATTCAATGTGACTAACTTCAGTTAGATAACCCCATAAACCAGGTCAAGCTTTCATAATTCCTCTGTTAAATGCTGTCCTGATTTATTTAATTCCAATTTATGACTCCAGAGGACAGGTGGTCAAACAGCACAGCATATCTGGTTTGATTTATGGCACTGCAACTGCTAATTTACAATAAATACAATAAAAAACATCATACATCAGTTAAAATTGTCTTGTAAAGAATGAGAAATAACCAAACTTTAGAAGGACAAGTTCTGTTAGTTTATTAAAAATGGGAGTCTAAAGAAACCAATTCCAAATCTCACAGCACCCCTTTCTCTCACTCTCTCATTCCAAATTCTGCTGTTGCCTTTTTTCCATTATCTAAGTTTTTCACAGAACATTTTACTAGCTTTTTCATCTTCTTTCTCAGGTCTTTTGAAATTCAAAAACACTCTCCAATTACTTTCCTCATTTACAAAAGTAAGAGTTAATGTATGCTAGTTTAGGACTAAGAACTGTTTAGAAGCATCAAGGTAACTGTACGGATCTCTAGGATCTTGCACTTGACACATATTATGTAACTTGGTTCCAAAGATTCCAATAACCTAGATGTATGTCTGAAGACTCTTCCAGTGACTTTTCCTGAAATAACAGGAAAACTTATTTTTTCTTATGCTCAACAAGCAGAAAACAAACAAAACTAGAAGTGCACGTGGAGAGTCTGCTGCTATTAAGAATGTTTAATTCTGTACATTGCTTCACAAGTTTGCTCTGTTACTTTACCTCTAGTTTCCTCTACTGTTTAAGACAGCTCTGTCCAAAAGGTAACTCAAGACACTATTGATGTTCAACAAGATGATTGCTTTCAGGAGTCTGCACAAGCACAGTGTGACTGTCATGACTGACGTATTAAAGACAGACTGCAGCCAAATGTATCCTTTCTTTAAAACATATATTAGACAGGCGGTGTATCGCTTTGTTGTATAACTATCAGGAAAGTTCAAAAAAATAAGAAAATGAACAAAAACCCACCTCTCCACCCACAAAAACTATCTACCTAACTATGTAACCACATTTTCCCACAGATTTTACAGTAATTCTAAACTGTTAAAAGATGCATTTCTGTCTGTGAATTAATGCCCTGTGGTAACATATAGTGGTCAAGAGATATTTCAGGACATGCCCCCCACTTGTGAGGCTGCATGTAAATAGACACATACTTACATTCTTCCCTGCTGTAATGAGGATGCCTGTGATGAGGAACACTAGTGCATGAATCACTTTCAGCTTTTTCAGGTTTCTGGGCTTGGCTGTGATTAGACCACAAAACACTATTGCAGCAGAACGTAGCACCTGTTTCTTGTAACATATCAAGTCTGAAATCAGAGGATTCTCTTTGTTCTAAAAGACTTTGTGAGCAGCTTGAAATGTTTCCGGAATTTCCATCTATCCATTTTGCAGAGTATCTAGGTACTGGGGAGTCAAACTGTGGCAGTAATTTTCTATCAGTCTGATGTCTGAAGTTAAAAAATGGATGTTGGGATGTTTTTGAGCTTTCAGTATCAGAGTCTAAATCCTTGTTTTGTGCATACTGTATGATCCAGTTAATTTTTTTGCTCAAGATATTTTTTACTTCTGCATATGTACTTTTAGAGAGTTTTGACCGTGGACAGTCCTGATTTGCTATTAAGTGGAATTTTTCAAAGCAGTCTCTGTGGCCCCTTAAAGATCTTGTATGTAGAAGATCCGACTTTGGTACTCCTGTAAAGACAATAAAAAAAAAAAAGCAGAGCTCACTGTTTATTCAAACTAATTTTTCAAAACCTTTACTCACAAACAACCAATAAAATAAAACATTTCCTGATGCTTTCATATTAATAGTCCCATCATTGAAGTAAGCCTGGTATGTGATGATAACCTAAATGATCTGAAATACCACCCAATCTCAAATCCTTCAAACTAGTAATCTCTAGTGCAGGACTCAGACTCACAGGTTACCTCCATGTGTCTCCTACATGATAACACAGATTAAGCAAGCTGCCAGACGCACATATATTGGATGAAACAGACATTTATAATTTGTCCGAAGTAACGCTAACTACGTATCAGACATTTCCACTGAACAATAGTGAAGAGCATTCATGCCATTCATGCTCTTGCCTTCTATGTATAATGTTATGAGCCATCTGGTCCACCAATACTGCAGCGCCCAGGTTTTGTCAAGTACTCAAACATAATTCAGACTTCAGTCACAGTTTATTATTTTGCAGGAGTATAAGCCTGTAGCCCAGCTTGAGAATTGAGTTCTAGCACTGTCTACGTTTGCCAACATTAAATTGTCTGGAAATTAATTCCATGTAACATGGATGCTTGTTCTCCTCTTTGCTTGTCCTCCTTCAAAGACTATTCAAATAGCTACAGCAGGTAATTTACTGAAACCTCAAAGTAATTGATAGTGATTGACATGGTAAAAAGGAACACAATCTGTGAAGATCAACAGTTGTTCAGACAGATGGCATAAGAAATTACTATTTCATAAAGTGAATAGTACTCCACTACAAAACAACTTTTCAGCTTCAGTGGATACTTATTTTTGTTCAGATTTACCTATGCAGTAGATTCAGTATCCGAGTTCAGAATACTGAGCAGGCTGGCTTACCTCAGTCCGTACGCTACCTGGGAAGGTCCCAATATGAACAAAAAATTATGTAACACAATTATGTCCCTGATTACAACAAGAAGCATTTCTGAGAACCACTACTTGAAGGTGCCCAATGCTTACTGATGTCAACAAAGGTAAGATTCTTAATATTAAGTCCTGAAAACAAATCCAAACACTTTATTTTGAATCTCTCACGTAGCAGTAACTGATGTTCCGTATTTGGGAGGTAAAACAGGGAGATGAGCCCTTACAATTTTTCTTTATTTTCTACTCTCTAGACATCAGTGAAACTCAGGAGTGCTACTGTTCTGGCCTTGTTTGTAAGAGCGTACATACAATTTATAGGTCAAAGTGACAAGAATGGGCAATGAAAGATTATGACAGTGAAATTTATTTTGTGCTGAGCAGCAGAGGATAAAGGTAAAGTCATGAAAACAGGTACTCCTTCTGTCCAGGAACTAAGTATTGAAGCAAACAAAAAAACAAATCCTAGCCAGAGGCAGTTTTCAAGAAGGAAACAAAATACGAAGTACAGGTGTCATCTCTATAGCTATAAAATCAAGATCCTTACCCAGCACCTCAAAAATCTTTCAACCTCTTTCAGCAAATAAACATCCACTAATCCACTACCTTTTCTTAGCTTTAAGTGATTTGTCTGCTTGCAATGGCTATTTTCCCCTCTCTCCCTCCAAAGACTTTAAAATAATAACAAAAACAAAGAAAACATTTCCAGTGAAAACAAGGAAAGGCAAATCATTTATCTTCAGAGCTTATCGGTATGATTATAATAACTCTGTTTAACTTGGGTAGTATGATATAAACTAAATCATTAAGCCATGAAGAAACAGAAAACACTGTCAACTGAAGTTGTGAGACAGCCACATTTCAAACTTTACAAAAACTTTTGTTTGTTCAATGCTCTTCGCTTTACCCAAGTGATTCTTTGTACTTTTTGTTGCTGTTGTTTGGTTTAAACTTACTGAAAACTTCAACAGATTGGAAGGAAAAAGTCTTGTACAATTTTCCATAAAGTAGCTCTCAGGAACCAACTTAATTTCATCGCAAGATGAATGAATGAAGCCAATGTCTTCTAGCGACAGGACAGAGAAATCCCACCTAAAGCAAATACTTGAAGATTTGGTTAAAGAGATTAAAAGGAACCACAGGAAGCACAGTTAAGGATGGCTGAGGTAAACACAGTTTTGCACAGACTGATTCTAGTTCCTGGCTCTTAACAGGTTCTACCACCTGTTTTACTTCTACCCTTCTCCCAGCCCACCATCCTCCCAAAACTGGGGGAAGAACTACAACACTGTTTTTATTAAAAATACAAGAACAGAGTCTTGCTAGTTCAGTGAAATACTCCCAGCACTAGTTCCGAGGCATGGCCTCTTGTGTTTAGCTCCTGTCTGGCATGGCTGTAGAAGCAGGTCAGGCTACACTTCCTTGTGTATACACACTAACACTTCTGAGGCAATCACAAAAGAAACACTTGCACAACAAATGACAGAATACTACAGCTTCACTTAAAATACGTTAAAAAAAAAAAAAAACAGATCTGAGGCTTTCTGCCTTTTTATTTCCATTACAGTAACACATTACTTGTCCAGAAACAAGTTCTAATCAGCATTAGAGCAAACAAATTTATAAATGTTGTTCTTTTAAAATGCTCTCTTTGATTTTAGGGCATTAAAATTTACACATGAAATGGTGAATGTGTGAAAATAAACGAGTAAGTACTAATAATCAATTGACAGACTATGATATCTTCTTTTCACAAAACAGCAGAAAGGCAAATAAGAAACAGGAGTACAATGAAAAAACATTCTAAAAGAATATTAAATATTTTTTTAAAATTGGATATTGAATACACAAAACTGAATATGCACTCATAGTCAAGCACAGGTAAAAAACCTTGAGCTCCAATATAGAATTTTTGAAGCCAAATACACATGAGCTCTGTGGTCTTAAAATAGTTTACGGGACTGCTAATGATATAAAAAGTATCAAAAGCTTGTCTGAATTTATTTTCCAGAACACTTCCAGATATGAAACACGCATTTGAACAAAGTATGTTGCACTACATAGAATTTTCACATATTGGTCTAAGAAGCCCTATCCTGATAATTTTTTAATAGAACACTCCAAACACATTTATTCAGAGGTTGACCCTTCAGAAGACAAAAGCAGAGAATCCCAGCCTAGATTAGGTGCTGACAAACCCCAGCAAATTCTACTAGAAAGTGTATAGGAAATCCTAGAGTAGAAATGCAGCTGGCTAAGGGACACAGATCAGGTTCCAAGGCTCACACACTTTATCTTCACTGCAGATGTTAAACAATTCCCTATTGCTGTGAATCTTGCTTTCAGCAAAATAGAGGACTATTGTATGAATAAAACAACAACAGGAAGAAAGAAAAACCCACACCACTGAAAGTCTCAGCATTCTTTAATTGAACCATTTTCTAGGCATGACCTCTTCTTTTCCAGAGGGTGTCAGAGTACTCAAAATAGAAAACACACAATTATCAGTCATACAGAACAATAGAAAACATAGCATGGCTTTATGAAGCCCCATCTGATTTTTATGTCTCTGACATGAACTTAAAGCAATTTAGCAGTCTTTCCTACTGCTAAGTTTATCTTCCATTAGAGTTTTGAGCATCGTTAACTTTCCCACTCCAGAGGCATGCTGCTCAAAGAAATGAACTTCTCAGAATTCAGTAATAACAGTTGCTAATTTCAGGCGCACCTATTATAGAAGAAAAAAAACATTCCTTCAAAAGTTTTAAGTTTTGCTATTTATAAGCCACAGGATACTAGCCATAACAGCATTATTTCTGAACATGGGGCCAGTTATTACAAAAACTTCCAATCTACAAGAATAAAAATCCCATCCCAAATCAGAATTTACAACCACCCTCTCCTCTTAGAAGTTAGAACCCTGGAGTTCCATCTAGATGTTCTTCAATAAAATAAGGAACAGCAAACTTACAGAAGTGGTTTGGAAGTTGTCTTTAGGCTAGCAGAATTGCTTCATCTTTCACCTGGTGTGAGTTTCTATGTTAACAAACATACACAAAAACCATCCTCTCTGCTGTGCTAAGGTGACAGTCCCTTCCCATACAGAGGATATGCATAACATCTGCCACTACCATTTTAGAATTTTATCCCAAGATCTGAGGATTCACAGTAGCTGTTGTGCCAGCACAAACTAGCGATAACCTACCAGAATTACAGCAACTAAGAGTACTTTCCTTTGACATAAGTCCTTCTGTTCTGGGCAATATCATCAGCTTTATGAGGCAGAAAAGATGCGTATTTCTTTTTACTAAGTAATACTCCATATTTTTCTTCATCGCCACTTCAAAAAAATCTACCACCTGGTAAACTGACATGGATTAAATGACACAAAGATAATTCAGTTTTAGAGGACAGACTACTTTATTTAACACTATGAACACAGAGACAAATAAAACAAAGGAAGACTTTTGTACTTCACAACGAGTAGTATCACAGCGTGGATGTATGACTGTCTCAATCAGTTCGGGGGATTTTCACAGGATGCACTGGCTTTTAACTTCCTGAAACATTCCAGTTACTGCTCTCCCCAGCTGTCTTCTGTGACTACACAGTATTGAAACACCAATGCTTTAATTGACCTCTGAACAACTGCTCATCTCCATTGAAAACATTAAGATCAGACTAGCTCAATTTTGATTTTTTCTTGCATGCAGGACTAGGACATGCGAAACGAAAGGAAATGCTTCCCAAGACGTTGTTTCATGGACATAAACATTCATGTCCATCTACAAGTCAGATCACTCAGACTGCTGTAAGAGGAGGGCTCTTGCCCCAAGACGTCTTCAAAATGCATTAAATAAAACCAGCCCATGGTAAACTATGACAGCAAGTCACCCTCACATCTAAATGACAAGGGGTGGGGAGACCTGTTATTCTTCAGTTGTACAATTCTGCCAACACTGAAAAATGGGGCCATTATAGACTTATCTCCAATACATCTGCCTCATAGGACTTAAAGCCAAATGCTATTTTCAAGTGTATTCATGCAGTTTCATTTAAGGCTTCTGATTTGTTAGATTAGCTGGAAGGAAAAATGCCAGTGCCATTCGTTAAATTCCAAAAGCAGGCAACCAGTAATGACTAGATATTATCTTTTTTTCATAAATTAAAATTCTCTCTTCATTTTTGTTTGATAAAGCCAGTGCTCCCCATTCATCAAGTGTGTAATCAAGACCTCCCATTACATTTCTATCAACTTACATGTACTTTGCCACATAGCAAACATCCTATATAGGACAACATAAATCCAACTTAGCCTTTAAGCATATTTTCAAAATTCACATTCCCTATAAGCTACTATCTAGGAAGAGTTTTTTCTATTACATGAGATGAGCTGATGCATTCTGCAGAAAACTTTACTACTATGCCAGAGATGCTTCACTTTATAAGAGAAATCTACTAAGCTGACCTAGAAGAGAATGGAAGCCATGAGACAGTATTTCTGTATTCGGGATGATGCCAGAGTAAGTAACATTACCTGCTCATATTACATACTTGCACATACAAACTTCCCTAAGTTAAGAGAGTTCAAAAACAGTTTTAGGACTAGCCACACAGCGCTATTTACTCGGCAATACTTGTATGGCACTCAAAGGATTAAGAACAGCATCTCCAACCATGTTTGAACTTGAACTCATAGCTAAGAGGTTTACTGGAAGCTGCAGCTAGTTCCACAAGTCCATTCAAGTTGCAGAAATGAGTCATGCCCCTGGACTGTAAATGCTACCTTAAAACAAGTTTTCATCTGTCTACCCTAAAGGACAATGATGAAAGTTTTTAGCTTTTGTTGCCAGAATAACAAGTCATTTGTTATTTTATTAGCATAAAAAAGACGTATTTTAGAACAGAATGAAAGTAAGACAGTAGTTTGCAATCCTCTAAGCTACATCTCATAACCTAATTTATTTCAGTAAGATATTCTTCCATACAGCATAAGAGGGGAAAAAAATGTAAGTACTTGCAACTTTTAAGAACAAAAACACATTTTTCAAAGATGAACACTGAGAATGAAGAATAAGAATATTACACAAGATTTTATAGAACTTAAAATACAAAAAAGCTAAGACAGACTTGTTTATAGCACCTTTGCCTCAATCTTGAGACTAGAATGCACTAGATCTTATGCTGAAATTGCTTAAAATGCTGTGAGTCTCTCCACACTTTAAAGGATCATGGAAACGTAACTACACTTAACGTTAACCAGTGTAACTACTGTGTCATCTACTCCCTACATTCTCTTTCATATTAGAAGGCCTGCAATACAGATTTTGGTTTCAACTCCTGCCATTTACAATTCAGCTGTTTTTCACCTCTAAACACAAAAGGAAGCAAGCCGGTTTACTTGTCAGTTAGTATTCTCCAAGATGTTATCATAGTCAGCAGCGACAGATAAGCAAAACAGTACATAAAAATCAGCTCAAACAAACAGATTTTTCCCATCCATTATAGTTTCATTTCCCTTACAAACTCCAAACTGACACCTTCTAAACAATCCTGCCTTATGACACGCTAGCATAAAACAGGATAAGACAAATACACCATTTGTGACAAATAATGAAAATTAAACTGTGATTATTACAAAGTTTGAAATTTTCAGAGCTGAATGTGATGTCTGCACAAATACATTTGGGTATTAAGCTTCCAAAGCTGGGATTTCCCCACACATTGTTTGGAGGATCACAGAGTGTGCATCAATGAGGGACACATCTGTGTTGCATGACATGCTACCATGTAGAGGTATCTGAAGAACCCCGAGCAGCCCCACAGGCAGCACGACTGCCCATCACTCCAGGCACCTCTCCATGCTGTGCAAAATGTGGACTAGATGGCTACATCCTTCTAGCAGGAGGAGCACAGCACAAACAGGTATTGTCACGTGGAAACCTGGAAACAGAAACTCCTGCATTTGGCATCTCAAAGCAGATTGTAGGGACACCATTACTAGGTGTTTTTGTTTATATCTATATACAAACACAAGAAATAAGTGTGTCTGTATTCCACCACCATAATCCAGTCTGCAGTTCGAACTTCAGATCTGTTGTTAGTATTATGTATTTACTATCATGGTCCACTTAATCACTTTTGCATGCTACAATGAAATGGTTCTTGAGAAGAAACTGGTCTCAAACTGAGATACAACACATCATTTCCTGGCTTACGCAATCTACTTAAACATGAATTTAAACCATTTCCTGTTCCAATGGTTGATTACTACTCTTGCACCTACTCAGAAAAACAAAACAGTACATAACAATCCCTGATGTTCACTTTGCCTGTACAGGGCATACAGAAGCCAACATCCAATTCCAGCAGACCCACACTACCTATATATTCTAAACTCTGTCTACAACTTTAAAACTGCTGTACAGAACCAGCTTTGTTTCCCAGAGCATTGGCTTTATGTATCTTAAAGTCTAAGCAATTACGTTAGTATCCTAACATGCTAAGTCACCTGATAATCATCCTTCTGGCTGGTTTGGGAATAAATGAGGTATTTACGCGTATTTTAATCCATTTGATTTCCCTGAGCATGAATCCTCTAACTAAATGAGCTGAAAGGGCAACCACAAGAGACAGAAACACTGCCCTTTTGTCCCCCCCATTCTTTAGAGTGAAAAACAGCAGAAGCATTGCTAAACTCTCCTCTACAGCCATCTCTCCCTGTTCCTCAACAATAGTTGATGACAAGTAATCGGAGACTGTTTAAACCTGCATCTTGGCTTTCTGTTTATTCTGTATGCCCGTTCTCCCTTTTCTCCTCATTTTGCTAACAATCTTTCAGTTAACTTTAGAGAAATGGGCCCTACAATCCATACACACCACTCCTGAATAAATTCAATGACAGACATCACAGCTGAACTCCAAGCTACAATCAAACCAACGGTTTATGTGAATTAACTATCCCACCAAATCTTAGACTAAACTACAATTTTATCTCATTTAAACATTATAAATCTAGTATTCAAAAACAATTTATTACAGAGACAATATTTCTGATCGAAAACCAGAATTTTCATAGTAACATAGCTAGCTTTCCTAGTTCAGTAACTCAATGATTACTTAGCTAATGCAGACCACAGACTAAGCTTTCTGTGCAGGAGTCTGTATAAAAGGACTGGAAAAAGAACTTGAATGTGTATTTCAATTATGCATCATTACTAAGCTATTGTCCAACCATAATAAAGGTTACAAAAACCACAAAGCATCAAGAAAGTAAAGGCTGAGACACATCACAGTACTGATCCAGGAGGAAGCCTATTCAGTCATTACACACTGGGATGTTCTTAGATTTGTTTCTAAATACTCATCTTACTTAACCAGGACAATCAAGGACATCACCATCTACACACAAACTTTTACAACTTTTACTCACAGATGTCCAAAACACAGACTTACACCAGTAGTTATCTACATGTATAATGTGCAGCTATGTACTATATTTTGTTTTGGAGACTGTGCGATTTGTTGTACAGTACATTTTGTTTATATACCTTTGAGAAAGTCTGCTTTAGATGGGGTTTAAACAGCTAAGTTTTGGCTTAGGTTCGTTTCATGTATCTGGATTTACCACAGACAGGTTTAAAGAACCAGATGCCGGCAGGAATGGAAACAGAATTTTCTCATTGGTTTCACTAAAGCACTAGAATACTAAATCCTTTTGAACAAGGAAACTGGGGAAATGACTTCCAGAATTTCATACATTATACAGAAATTAACACTGGCTGCTGCAAACAGCAGGAATACTTCAGCTCCTGCAAGATCCCATGATGCACACCAATACAAAAAAGGAGCAATCCTTAAGCAGTATCCTAGCTGTTGCATGAACATGAAATAGCCTGTTTCACTTCCTGAATCACTTAAAAACACACCTGAACAACAAAAAAATATACACGTTTTAATTTCCTGCATTTTTAAATATGATTTCAAATAAAAACTATTAGCAAGAATGACACTTATTCTTATGTGTGGGATAGATAGCACATTTACAGAGTTAACACAACTTACAGTCAGTTGATTCTGTGCAACAAGTCATTATGTGAAGTTTGTTACAATATAAGCAGCAAGTTGGTATGAAAATATGCAGTATAATACTCGGAGTTACTATGAATTTTCTGTTTCATTCCCTACCCAGGGCTCTCAAAATACTGCTCTTCTAGATACATATAAATCATTGCCTTTGTTATAGGAAAATACAGGAGATGAATGTAACAGATGTGCCAGAAGTAGAAGGAATGTGACCCTGGATATGGTAAAGAACTGGCTCATACAATGTTCAGCTAAAAATTCTTTTGAAGATTCTTTCTAAAGTCACTTACACAACCTCTGCTGATCTTAAGCCTCCTCTCCCTATAAAGGTAACAGTACATCTTTTCAAAGAAGAGCACATAAGACAGAATATCAGAAATTGTGGTATTTTGATGCTGCAATGACCAATTAATACTGCAATTAATACTTTTCTTTAACTATGCAAAATAAATTAAGAACGTAATGGCCTCAGTTTCAGGTGAGCTTTCATCAGTATTCTGTTCAAGTTGTCTTTTTTTAAATTAAGTGAAAATCTGGGAGATTATGCAGACTATACTGCTGCACACACTACGCCTTTGTTATTATCAAGTCTATTTAGAATTCTGGAAAATAAATATAACGTGGTTCCAGCTAAAAAACATGATCATTTTGTAAAGTAATATCCATTACAAGAAACTTTGACAAGTCCACAGCTTTTCAAACAGAGCACAAATAACCATCCAGCAATGTTTAATGCACTCTGTTTTATTTTTTTCACCACTTCCACTACAAAAATAGATTCTGAATGTAACTGGCTTACTTAATTCTAACAATAGCAACACATTTTTTTTCCTAATTAAAGAGTCTACAGAAAGAAGCGTCTTAACTCTTGTGCAAACCTATCATTTGAAAACAGGAAGCAAATTAAAGCACACTGACGTCTTGGTTTAGGTTAGACAGCTGCTCAGAGTTTTCTATGATAAAGTGGAGGTATACAAGCATGTCTCTTCTAAACAAAAGCAAGATTACTACTCAAGCATGAATGCATTGTTCATATTAAAATATATATCACCTCTATTAGTAAATGCCTTAAAGATTTTTTTTTTTAATTAAACCCCCAACTTTTAATTAAAAAACAAAGTACAGGGTCAATATTTGAAAGGAATTCCAATTTGCTAATATATTTTACAAGTTTCTGTGAGGTGATAACACAATTCTATTACTTACACATGCATTTAAAGTAAGATGCTCAATAGAAGCAGTATATTGAACATAACACTTATAGTCCCCTATATTCCAGACGGTCTTATACTTGTGTTTCAGAATAAGAAACTAGACCACTCACTGGGCACAGTGCTTATATCTCACAGTACTCCCCCTCAGAAAGACTCAATCAGACTTTCAGTGTACTCTCACATTTATCAAACAAACCATATCCTGTTATCTGTCACCAAGAAATGAGAATATTCACATTACAGCTTTAAGATCTTCACATTCAATTGCCTCGTACCAGTTTAGATTACTCTAGGTGGTCACCCGCATACAGAACTGGCAAACGCCAAAAGAACTAGTTGTTTAAGGAGGAACAACTTACTTTGTTGTCCAAAAAAAATCGAGAGACCATGTTTATGCATTAAAAGAAAAAACAAAACACACCTTATCTGACTTAAAAATGGAAATCTCTGTTCTATTCTGTTCATGCATGCCCAACCACTTACTTCAGACATGAAGACAAGGAGCAAGATAGGCAGATTTGTTGGGAAAATGAGGCTTCATGCTCTAGAAGCATACAAGTTTTTACTCAATCCATACTGTTCTGGAGGCCAGTGACAACGCTTACAAGATCAGTCTTTAAGAGCCCAAACTGCTACTTTACGCTTTGCAAATTTTAAGGAAGTTCAACTGTGAATCCAGTCTTTATCATGCTGCGTGTATCACCGTCTTATGAAAGCGCTAAACAGACCTCTGATTATTTTTACTTAAAAAGGAGAAACTGATCTGCTTCGAAGAACAACTTTGCTTAGAAATTCACAGAGCAAGTTTCATATATAACCCACTCTGATCACTGAGCAAAAGACTTTGAATAAAGGCAGCACAGGCGCTGCTTTCCATCAGAACAGACCCCGGGGCTGAGCACCAGGAGGTAAAGCCCCGGGAGCCCCCCCGCTACCTTCGATGTTGAGCTCGAAGCAGACGTGGCAGAAGGACAGCGTCTCCCTCTCGGTGCCCAGCTTGCAGACGCTGCACACGTTGTCATCGTCCAGGTCGATGCTGACGAACTGCTCCTCGTTCATCCTGGCCCTGAGGCGGGGGGGGGCGACACGCGAGCCGTTAACGGCCGCCAAGCGAAACAACGGCTCCAGCACAACCCCCGCCCCCCCGGCAGGCAGCGTCCCGGACAAGTTTCTTCCGCGGGGCGGGGGCGCGGCCGCGACGGGGCCGGGACCCCCACGGGGCGAGCCCCGAGCCCGCACCCCCAGCCCCGCGCCCCCCCTCAGCCCAGCCCAGCCCCGCTCACCGCCGCGCTCCAACACCACCGCCCGCCCGCTGCCGCTGCCGGCGCCCCGCTATTGTCCGCCCCCACGGCACCGCCCGCCGCTTCCGGACGACACCAAGGGCTCGGGCGGGACGGGGAGGGAGGGGCGGGACGAGGCGGCCGCCGCCCGGCCTGCGAGCGGCTGCACCGGCAGAGAGCGCCCCTGCCCGCCGCCGCCGCTTGGGCTCGCCCAGGGCCTGTGTGTGTGGGGGGGGGGAGGGAGGGAGGGGGCGTGTGGTGGCGGTGGTGTTTTAACACAATTCTGAGGAAAATAATAAAAACATTGGTCCCTGGGGATTGCTGTTGCCTCACGCTCCTTGTGCGTGTGGAGGGAGGGAAGGAGGGAGGGAAGGAGAAAGTTCCCTGACAACACGGCTGGGAGTTGTGCCGGGCCGGCAGTGTGCGTGCCGGGCAGCCCCGGGTGCTGCTGTGCAACGTGAAACCACGGCAGCTCCGCTCGCGGAACCGCGGCTGGGGGCGCCGGCCCGCCCGGGAAGTTCCCCGGTGTGAGGAAAGCACCCGCAGCGCGCTCCCGTGGCGTCAGCAGGGCTGTGTACCGGAGAGATGTGCAATCTGCCAGAGTCTGCTCCTTCGAAACACATTTTCCGACACCTTATCGCTTACAGTCTGGTAGTTCTGTCACTGTGTTTTCTCAGGGCATTTTTGCAACCGTATGGAAAAGAAACAATCAAACAGTCCCTCTGTGTTAATACATTCCTCCACAGCTTTTAAGTAGTGCAGAGACTTTAGGTTTGCTTCTGTGGGAGGGCAGCAGAACGTGCTTCATCCCTGAGCTTCCTGAAATCTTCCTCCGATTGTTTTTCCCACTGCATGACGCTGGACTTGTGAGAGGGATTGCATTTCCCTTGCCTGCTTTTTTCATACACCTGAAGGGTAGCAAAGAAGCAGCAGCCTGGCTTAAAATATAATTAAACAAACAAACAAACAAACAAAAATAGAAAGGAGAAACTGGGCAGATGACAAGATTATAGTATCTATAAATATGGGTGTATTTTCCTCTCCAGAATCTGATGTAAATCCAAAGACTATTGAGTTTTAACACCCCGCTGCAGCTGTGAAATCCAATGGCAAAAAAGCCATGAATCTTGTTAACAAATGACATGTGGGAGATAGTAATGGCTCTTGGCAATTGAACCGCTTTCCTTGTAAAAACAATCACTTTAAAATATAGAGGTCACTGCATTGAAAATAGTGAAAGGAAAAGTTTCAGGTGCAAAACTATGAAAACAAAACAAAACAAAAACCCCAAGCAACCTCAATTAGTGCCTATGATGTTGTTTGTATGTATGCATACCTATACATATTTCCTCCCAAGTCCCTTGCTTCATCAGTGCATATTGTTCTAGCTAGGAGTTTACTTACACTGAAAAATTACTTTAGTAACAAACAAATCTGTATCATCTCTCTCTTTCTTTTCCTCCTCCCTATTAAGATTGTGTTTACATTTTAGGGAGGCTTTGGCAGTAGGCATGTTTTAATAATTCCCATGGCTTCACCTTCCCCTAGCTGCTTGGTTGTGTTCCCACGCTATTTCCTCACCATGTTTCAGTCTTGATGAGATGACACAAGGGACTGGATAACTGATTTAAAAGAAAGAAAATTAATTCTAACTCAGATTGATTCACTGTTTTGTTTCACAGTATGGCCCTACAAGCAGTGGTGGAAAGGCAGCTGAAAGTAGTACTCTGTCCCCTGTATCATGAAATCATGGCTTTGACTTCATTGGTATCTTTACTCTAAAGAGCTGAAAATTAGTAATGAAGGTTTTTGTCAGTCTTTTGAGGGCATACAGTTTTCTAAGTGAAGATGTAGAAGTTGCAAAGTTAAAAAATATTTTTACTGAAAAATACAGTGTCAAACAGGAGTCCAGGAAGAAGAACAATAATGCTTAGGCATTATTAAAGATACTGCAGCAAACTCCCAGAGGAGATAATGAATAGCATTAGCGTTGCTCAAATGAAAGTACCTGTGTAGATATGAGTGTGTATATTAAAAGAGATGCAGGAAAGGAGAAAAGTTTATAAAGAATTTGAATTTGGAATTCATAGTCTAGGTGAGGACTCCCACTTTGAAAACCTCTAAAAAGTAACATTCCCAAATCAGCTTGATTTCATTCTCTTTATTCCCTGTTCTCTTCATTCTGCTGTCCCCTGGGTTGGGGGATTTTTTTTCCTCTATAGGTCAGGCAGCTGAGGCTTTTCTAGGCATTTCTATGGATCATAGTTTTTCAGGTAGTTCTCTATCTGCAGCTAATAAACACAAATACATTGTCTCCAACTCTTTGTTTTGTTTGTGTGTTGTTTTTTTTTTTTTTTTTCATTCATTTTGTTTTCCATAGTTTCTTTTACTTGTTCCTGTTTTAATGAATCAGATGGTTCTGTGTTCTCTAGACTTTCCTTGCTTATTTTAGCTTTCACCTCTGGAAGACTGAATATATAGAGATAGAAATACCTTGCTATATCCCGTCTTGACTCTTTTCTTTTGTGATCTCTTGTTTCTTATACTTTCACTCATATTCTTTCTCTTTTAACTTCACTCAGTGTTTAACCTTTTCTGTAATGTATTATTTTAAACCTTTACTGACTAGTTTTAGCCCCTCTTGGTGTGTGATGTAAAATCTAATTGCAAAGAGGCAGTTCTTCTCTCCCTCATCCGGCCATTTAATTTTCATTGGATCTGATGATCTTATGGCTGCTCCAAGGTGAACTGAGTCACTGAAGTGACCCAGCAGAGGAAAATAAACAAAGAAAGACTTCTCTGTGAGTTCATGAAATTACTATAGCTTCAGATACATTATTGCTAGATTTGGAGAAAGGGGTTTTGGGGTGGGGATGTGACTGACCTTTCCGTAGTCTGAAATTACATTAAATTAGATGCAGCATCACCAGTCTTAGCCCTTGCTCCCAGCTCTTCTGTTCATTTATCCAGTCCCTTTTCTATGCCTTTCCTTCAGGCTATGATCCCATAGTCCTCTTGGCAGCAGTGTCAGCTTAAGTGTTCCCTGTTTCTATCCTCTTCATTCCTGCTTTTTTAATTTGAGTTATGTGCTGAAGTAACCAATATCAACCAGATTCCTGTACAGTTCACTGCATGATTGCCCAAACATTCATTTTGGCACAGCAGATGTTGTGTCAAGATGGTAGGAGGAGTGGAAAGCAGCAGCAGAAGCTATTTAAATGGACCGTATCAATAGATGGGTAATGACAGCCTAAGCCTTTCTTCTCCAGCCTCTTTCTGCTTTTCTTTTCTTCGCCTTATTGCCATTTTCCTCCAGTTTCTTTCTCAATTTCCTTCCTGTTCTGCTATACAAAACCAGGAAATTCGTTCCACTGCTCTCTCTATGGAGCATTTGTGTCATTCTATGGCTCAAGAGTTTCATGGTCACGCCACACCACCAGTATGTATCACTTACATCTTCTTCCACTCATTCACTTACATGACTTCATTAAAGTGAGATCTTCACCTGTGAAAATTTAGTTTTGTTCATTAATCAGTGATAGGAGGAGATGTAGGCCTCTTCTGGACAGTAGGCAAACTCAGCACCAAACTTCAAAAGACTGCTGAGGAAAGCTTTTAAAGCTAACCGCAGTACCAATGGTCTAATCACAGCCCTGACCAATCTAGAAAAGTAGATTGCTCATTGTTAAGGTTTTTGGCTTCACAATTGCCCCAGAAAAAAAAAAAAAAATCCAGATAGCGTGAAAAATCAGTCCCTAGAGAAACATGTTCTGTATTTTCTGAGGTTAGAAGAAGAAATCTCCAGTTGTATATGTCTGCTAGGCCACAAAAAGGAGGAAGCTGAGCCAATGTAAAAATATTCCTCAGTCACAGAACGTGAGGGTGGAGCAACAAATGTTTATGCCTTATAAGCAAAGGCTTATGGCAGGTTGCTGGCTACAGTGGGTCAGAGATGTGATAAATCAGTCTGTGTCTGTTCAAACAAGTCATAAACAGCAGACAGAGGAGAGAAATTAATTCTCTGCCCTCACGTTATGGTAAAAGATTTCCTAGTAACTTGTTTATCCTGATTTTCTGTTTAGAAGAACACACAAGGTTTCTTAATGCTAATAAGGTCTCAGTGATTAATTGTAATGATGACATAGCACTTTGTCTAATTTCTAAGTGGTGTTTCATCCATAGAGTTAGCTATCCTTTGCAGTGCCTCTTGCCCCCTTAGTGATCAACCAAAGCTTTTTAAACTTTTTTCTTTTCAGTTTAACTGAATGTATTTTCTGCTACCACAGCCTTATTTCTGGCACAGCCTTGTTTTCCTCCTTGATAACCCAACAATTTACAAATTTGTGCATTTCTACCAATCACTGAAAGTGCTCTTACAAGTGATGGACACCTTCCTCCTACCCAAATTCCAGCACACTTCTATTCCACCTTAATCTTCCTTGACCTCTCAGTCAGTATCTTCTGACAGTGTAAGTCATTCCATCATTTCTAAAATAAGGTTTTCATATAGCCTTTTTTTTTTTTTTTTTTGGTGTGTGTGGTTGATTTTCCTTTTAATTCTTGGCTATTTCTCTTAAAGAAGCGGATTCTTGTCAAGCAGCTTTTAATCATGATCTGTCATGCATCCCCTGAAGTTCTCACAGCCATGAGCTCTGTCTCTAGTTGTCTTATCCATGAACTTGACATTAACTCACGTCTTATTCTGGTGACTCATGGTTCTACATCTACATTGCTGATCTGTCTTTCTTCACCCGATCTAAATCAGTACCTTTTTGCCACCTCTTTGAGGAAATTACCACAGCTTACTTGCTTACTTGGCACAATACATTCAGGTCTTTTTTTTTTTTTTTTTTTTTTTTTTTTCTCTCACAGACCTCTCTTTCTCCACGTTTTTATTGTGAATGACAAACTATCTTTTCAGTCATTTAGGCCATTAATGTGAATACTTCTGGCAGCATAGCTCTCTCTGGATCTAAACATAAAGTTTATGTCTATATTATTTGTTTCTTCCTACATATCAGTGAGAAGATTCAGCCTTGTTGACTGTCTCAGCTGCCCCTGTCACTTCACACCTCATCTAGTTCTCAGCTTCTTTCTCTAATTCCTGTGCCTTTCACTGTGTTCTTCTAAAGTTCATTGAAAATTGCATTGTGAGGATTATCTTCTTTGCTGACATAATGTCTCTGTCTCTCTTCTGGCTTTTCGTTTCATCAGCATCAAAGGCAAACTCATTGTCCTCTTCAAAGTTTCTGATCAATTGACTCTATACTGAATCAGCTTTATTGTCTCATTGAGCATCAGCCCTCATGTATTTCCTGTCAGTAATACTAGTCTTCACTGTCTCGTTAGTGCATTTCTCATACAATCACCTTTGGCCTTTTTACAAAGTGCCTCCGCCTTTGCTGGAAGTTCCTCACAAACTCTGAAGAAATTAGTTCATGCTGTTACTCACCCAGGACTTATTTCTGTATTGCTGGACAGAGTTGTTGCCCAGAATTGAACATGCAAAATACAGTCTTCGTGCTCTGTACCTTTCGTTATCTTCACTGGTACTATCCAGTTGTTCACTTTGTATTTCTGAAATCCTATAAACTCATCTTCTTTTTATTATAAATATTTACAAGGTTGTTACCAAAGCCTTCTGGTTGCCAAACTGTGGTCTTGAAAACCATCTTAAGTAGACTGCAGTCTTTTGCTGCTTGAATAAAGGTTTTATTCAAGTTTAGGCTAACAGGTATACATGTATAACATGGGAACTATCCGGGGACATGCCAGCCAAATGTCCACTGCCTTACCAAATGTGAGGACCACTAAGTAGCACACGTACCCACAGCATTAAAGAACTTTAGTGGCCTTTAATAGCTTTCCACATGTTGAAATATCAGCCTGAAAAGCATACAATAAGATAGTTGTGTTCTTTAGAGGGCAGTAAGATGTATGCCACTGTCTACTAGACAAGACTCAGGTACTGCTTTTGAAGTATATAGGTGTTTCAATGTCATAGCAAATGCTCTATACATATCTTGGGAACTGATAGCATTAGTTGTATTCTGAATACAAAACCAGGCTATTCTGTGTTCATATTGCAATCTTCTGTAGCAGCAAACACAAGAAGAATTACATCTTCATACTGCTCTCCTTCTGTATTATTATTATTTTTTAATGTTGAATCTGCTCATTGACAGGGTATTGATAGGGGATGATTTGTTAACTGCTTCCTTCCCTCTTCTGTTTCAGAGAGTTAAAGTTCAGGCCAAACAAAATAAAAACAAAAATAACAATAAACATGGGAAAAATCATCTGCCTGTTCAATGTGTGAATTCATACAACATACTAAAAACATTTATGGAAGCTTGTCAAAAAGGAGACAATTTTGAATGCCATTGTTTGAAGTATTTCTTCTCTACAGTCAATGTTCTAAGGAGAATAATCCTCTGTGTTGTAGGATGCTTCTGTGGTGATAATGTTTGCATCAGCAAGTATATACTCAGCTGAAGTGCCTGAGTTGTTCACTGCAACACTCATTCCAATCACTGGTACAGCAGAATCAACCTCTTTGGAAATTCATTTATCCAGTGACTATGTTTGCTCTTATTCCTGCCTCTTATTGCTGTCAGCATTTAGGTGTTTTATATATACATGTATATACACATACTTGGATGTTACTGCTTCAATTAAATAAAAAATCAATAGGGCATCAGAGGAAATGCTGAAGGAAACAGCACTTTGCAGCCATATGAGTTTGCATTAGTATAGATGATCAACCTGCCAGAAAACTTCACTGAAGCTTGCTGCTATAAAGACTTTTTGTCTATACATACATAACTACACTGTAGCATCACTCCTAGCATCCCTGTATTGACTTAGCCCTGCCTCATTTCAGTTCTGGTGGTGCATTTGCACTAATTATACACTCAGAAACTATTTACATCAGTTAGTGCCCTAACACAGTGTTAGGAAAAAACACTATTAATTCACTTCTGATGCCTAAATATATGAGAAGGATGGAAGTTCTACAGCCTCTCTAAGCAACCTGTGCCAATGTTCAACCACCCACACGATGAAAAAGTTTTTCTGTATGCTTAAGTGAAACAAAGATGGTGTTTAAGGGCTACAAATATGGTAGAGGGTCTAGAGTAGAAAATGTATGAGGAGTGGCTGATATATGAGATGAAGGAGGAGTTGCTGAAGTCACTTGGGTTGTTCAGCCCTGAGTAGACAAGATTGAGTAGAGATATCATCATGATCTATGGTTGTCTTACAAGGGGGAGCAAAGGTGCAGGCACTGATCTCATCTCTCTGGTGACCCAAGGGAATGGCATCAAGCTGCATCAGGGGAGGTTCAAGCTGGATATTAGGAAAAGGTTTACCAAGAGGGTGTTCAGGCACCGGAACAGGCTTCCTAGGGAAGTTGCCATGGCACCAAGCCTACTAGAGTTCAAGAAGCATTTGGACAACACGCTCAGACATAGGGTTTGATTTTTGGGTGGTCCTGTGTGAAGCCAGGAGTCAGAATTGGTGATCTTTTTGTGTCTTTTCTCTTGCCTCTGTCACTGGGCAGCACTGAGAAAAGTCTGCCTCCATCTTCATTACTCCCCTCATCAGGTATTTATACACATGGATCAGATCTCCCTGAGAACTTCAATGCTTGAGGCTGATCAGTCCCAGCTCTGTCAAGCTCTCTTTATATGACAGATGCTCTGAGCCCTCTGTCATTTTGACCCCTTGCTGGACTCTCTCCAGTAGCTCTATATCTCTCCTGTACTGTACTCTTCTCTGCCACAGGGGCACATTTTTGGAATTTTTTCTGCTTGTTGCCCACCAGAAAAAATCAATTCATTTTCTACAAAGATGCTTTCCAACCAGTCAGTACCCATCTTGTACTGGTTATTCTTCCAGCATGGGATTGTTCCTCCCTAGGTGCAGGACTTTGCATTTCTCTTTTGTGAACAGCATGAAGTTCCTGTCAGCCCATTTCTCCAGCCTGTTGAGGTCCATCTGAATGGCAGCCTGGTCTTTATTAGTACTCAAAGGTATCATGTACAGTGTCCTTTTCCATGTTCTTTGTCATCAGACCCTCTGCACTGTTAAGTGTTGGGCCCACATTTTCACTGGTCTTCCTTCTGCTGATAATGTACCAGTAGAAGCCCTTCTTGTTGCTTTTCACATTCCTTACCTGATTCATCTCCAGGTGGTCACTGACTTTCATACCCCCCTCCCTGAACATGCTAAATTTCTGAGTATTTTACTGATTCAACTTATCAGACCAAAAAATGAATGTAATGTTCCATGATTCTGCCAAATTCATGTTGCTTCTATTAAACTTAATGAGAAGTAAAGACTGTGTTTAGTTGCTTCTTTTTTGTTAATTAAAATAAAAATGATGCATCACTGTATGTACAGGCTGAACCTTAATCTCCAAAAATTGTCAGCTAGTATTAGGCTCACTGTTGACAGTGGCCTAGTTTCCACTGATAGATTAATTAAAAGTTTTAGTCAGCGAAGTCATGAAAAAGCAGTGACTGATAGTCCTGAACTGAAATGAGGGGTAAAAAAAGCCCAAACCCAACCTGTTCTGTTAATCCATCCTTGTACATGAAAACAGCACAGCAGGATGGGGGAACTAATCCCATTTCAAATCAGATGCCTGCTGGTTCCATTTAATGAGCATTATGTCTGTTTCTTTTTTAACCCTAAAATATCTGAAGACATAGAAAAGTCATCCTCTCCTCTCCTCTCCTCTCCTCTCCTCTCCTCTCCTCTCCTCTCCTCTCCTCTCCTCTCCTCTCCTCTCCTCTCCTCTCCTCTCCTCTCCTCTCCTCTCCTCTCCTCTCCTCTCCTCTCCTCTCCTCTCCTCTCCTCTCCTCTCCTCTCCTCTCCTCTCCTCTCCTCTCCTCTCCTCTCCTCTCCTCTCCTCTCCTCTCCTCTCCTCTCCTCTCCTCTCCTCTCCTCTCCTCTCCTCTCCTCTCCTCTCCTCTCCTCTCCTCTCCTCTCCTCTCCTCTCCTCTTCACACATCTCTAGTACTTAAATGTTTAATAATCTCACACTCCACTCTTCCTGCAAAGGGGTACTGTTAAGTTCTTTCCATCATATGTTCCTGTTTTCATTAAACTTGCAAAAACAAAAACTGAGACTTCTGTCTCTCTGCCAAATGTGGTTTAAATTGGAGAAAGATCTGAAAATAATTAATGGTGGTTCTGAAAGATGAATAGACAGATGAATTCTTTCAGCAGACAGACATAGCTATTCAGAAATATACAGTGAAGTATTCTGAGATGTTGGTCCCCAGAAATTAACCAGGAAATCACATGTGCTCTGGAAACATTCACTGAAGAGATCTGGCTCTCATGGTAATAGATTAGAAGTTTTTACTTAATAGTCATGCAATATATTGAAATTTACCAGTTTCACTAAGCATATCTGTGATGCAGATATCACACAACAAATTCATTGTCTTCAGTACTATGAAATGTAAACAAACAATGACTATGTAAAATTAGAAAGAAAATGAAATGTGAAAGATGAAAAGTAGATCAAGAGTAAAGTAAAGGATGCATTATTCAATAAAGTGAAAAAAATATTTTTAGTAAAATACTAGTGAGAAAATTTCCCACAGGGAGAAAAATCTGGTCTAGAACTGATTTAAAGACAGGGGAAAACTTGTCCTTATATATATATCAATATATATCATATATATATGATCATATATATCACATATATATGATATATATATCAATAATACAAAAATATTATTTATATAAAAATATAATCAGACACGATTGTACTATCTTAACCTAAAGAAGATAGTACAAAATGACTTATGCTGGATTAGTTTACAAGTTTATTTGCTACTTTGCCTACAGGCTATTGCAAATAATCTTATGCCTGTGGAAAGCCTAAACTCATATCTTTATTTTATCTCTGATATTTCTGGATACTGTAATATTTTCTTATTAACTAATGCTAAATTGTCTTAGTTACTCTTATATTCTATAGCACTACTTACATACTATCAATGGTGATTACTACGTATCTTATTTCCTATATTATATTAAATGCTATACTTAAGGCTATGAAAGCCATTAAGATTTATAGCATTCCAGATCATATAATTCACTTTTTTTTTTCTTTTAAAGAAAATTCTCAAAAAAGAAACCAACCAACCAACCAAAAAACAACAAAACAAAACAAAACAAAGCGAATACCAGTTGTCTCCTTAACCACTTAACAAGCTCAATATTGCATACCAAACAATTTTGGAAGATCATAGATTCATAGAACAACTTGGGTTGGAAGGGGTCTTAAAACTCACCTAGTTCCAAACCCCCTGCTATGGACAATGATGCCACCTAAGTGGTAATCCATTAAAACACAGACTATCCAGATTACGGAGAACAAGACTCAGGTATTGGAACAGATATTAGCTGTAGGTCATTCACATTTAGAGACAGCAAGATGATTGCAGTAGTCTAGTCTGACGCTATGCATAACCCAGGCTGGGGAATGAAATACAGAAATTCTTTTCTCAAGCACATGGATTTTTTACTTGCTAGAGACTTTGGAAAGGTCATCAATTTTTATTAAGACAGATGTTTTTCCATTACTACAGGAATGTATCACATGGTAAAGAGGCCAATAGTTCATCATCATCATTGTTAAAAATACACGTATTTTTTCTATCCTAAAATACCTAGTTCTAGCTCCTGAATATTATTGATAATGATTTGATCCAGTGTATCAAAAACCATGATAATTTTCCTCACTCCTACACGGAACCTCAGCCAAGGACCTAAACCATAGCATCCACATCCAACAGTGTTTGAATGATGCTTGTCTTGTCATCATAACATACTTCCTGTCTTATAACTTTAACAAATAATGGAAAACAATAAACAACAGGCGACCCACAAAAATGAGTATTAACAATATGGTGGAGCCATTTTTTCATTGCCCTGTGCCAAAGGCCATGTTAGCAAAATTAGTGAGTGCTCAGTGTACCGTTTTAATTTGTCAATGTTTACATCCATTGACATCAATGTTTGTACACAGCCCAGAATAACAAAGGATTAGGTTTTCATTATCTGATTCTATTGATTGCAAATATTAACCTGATAGCTATTAATTGATATTAGAGGAAATAGAAACATTTATACAATGCCCTTTTTAATGTAGCATATTATATAATATGTAATATAAATACATACATAAAAGACAATGTTTTATACTGGCAGTCATCAAAGATCATTTTTTATAGCTGAGATACATCATTATATATGTATCAGATGGAAAAAGATATTTCAGAAAATAGTAGCATTTGTGGTTAAACAAAGTAGTAAATGTTTTCATGTTGAAGAAAACTTGAACCAAGTCCTCTTCTTAAACTGATCAAACTCCTATTGTGACACAGGCCAGCTCTTTAATGTTTTTCACCCACTGGCAGAAATCTCCAAAAGCAAGTGTGACCACATCTATGCTAGGAGAGAATTTTCTATTTTACTCTTCCTTGCCTGTGAGGAACCATTTGAAAGAAGAGTTTTCCAAGTGCAATCTCACTAATTGTTAGTTAAGGAGCAGGATGAGCACTCAGTTCCTTCCTGAACCCATCACAGCACAAAGCTCCCTGTCTTTCCATTTTAACACAGTAGTTTTATTTGTTTTTTTTAATTTTAATTTTAATTTTTATTTTTATTTTTATTTTTATTTTTATTTTATTATTTATTTATTTATTTTCATACCAACTGTCATCCTAATTCTCTTTATTCTCCTTATTCTCTCAGTATCTGCTATACTGTCATTAATTTCCTGTTTCAGAATTTCTGGAAAACTTATCCTCATTCTCAAAAATGTCTTTATCTTAGGTATAGTCTAGAAGCATGTTGAAATAATATTGATCATGTTAAAATTGGCAGAGACAATTTTAAAAAAAATCATTCAGACTCTTCACCACATAATTGATGGGATTCAAATAATAAAAAGCATTTCAGTTTTGATATTTTTCATGCATTTCAGTGTTCGAACATTATTACTCATTGCAGTGACTCATATGTGTGGTTGATCCAATGAAGATATTTATCATCATTCCAAATCATTGCTAGTTTTCCATGTTGTTTGAATGATTCTTCCTTCTTCTATTCAACAACTTCAAAAGTAAAACATTTAAGATAGATGAATCAAAAGCATAACAATTCTCTGTTATATTAAACATAAGATTCAGAAAAGAATAAAAGTTTTTAACTGTGATGTCATGCTTGTCAGAATCCATAAATGTAAATGGACTACAGGAGATTGTTACCTGTAGATATGTATCATCTATAAAGTTATATTTCAGTAAACAGAAGTCCTACCCTATGGACTAGAGTACTGAAAGGATAGACATATTACAGTAAGAGCACAATGGTGCTAACCTACTTGAGCAAGCTGTATACTAACTACATGCAGTTAGTTAGGCTCTTTTTCAGTGAAAAAGTGTGTGGTCTCCAAATCAGCATGAAGTCTGAAACAAAAAAAGACCAGACACGTCTTTTCGCAACTTAGTTGTTAAATTGTTAGCTGTATCTACAACCGACAAGGCCACCTCTTACATCAGAGTGATGCAACATCTACTAATTGAAGACAATTTTATGCCAACCAAGGTCACTGGCTGAAAAAAACAAACAAACAAACAAAAGAAAAGAAACAAACAAACAAAACAAACAGAAACAAACATGTCCAGGAATGAGATGTTTACATTATTTCTTCTGACTTCCTTACTGTACCTGCTATACCTCTTTATTACTCTCTCTCTTTCTTTCTTTCACCTGCGCATATATAAGCAAATGAACAAACAAACAAAAATTAAAGCATAACTTTATTGACAAAAAATTAAAAATAATTATATATATATATATATATATATATATATATATATATATAGGAAGGATATGTACTGACCATATGGAATGGTCTTACTGTGAGAAATAATTTGAAATTTATTCAATTTTTTCCTTAGGATTTTTATTGGCAAAGTAAACTAACAAGCAGGTATGTCAAATAACACTGCCACTCTTTTTTGAAGGGAAAGCTAATAATTGGCTTAATGAAATCTTGAGGATCATGAACAAAATTTGAATGAAAATTCTCTTAGTTTTCAGTTCAGGTTTACTTAAATGACGATTATATTCACAAGACGTGCAGGATTCAGACCTAACACTTCACAAGTCTGCAAGATACTCCTACAAGCTTTAATATTTCTGGTTAGAACTTTTATTATTATTATTATTATTATTATTATTATTATTATTATTATTATTATTATTATTTAATCTAGTTCATTCATTCACTATCATTCCTGATATAATTACCTAGCACACATTTTTGAACAATCTATAAAAAAGCTAACAGAAAAAGTTTGTCAAGCTGGAGATTTATTAGATCATTAGTGTTTAGAAATCTGTTTTGTGACTAGAATCAAAATATTACTGAATGTAGAGAGGACAAGGCATTGTGTTCTTTCTTTTTTGCATACAACAGGATCCAGAATACAGCTGTACATCTTGGGAAAAGTGTGCAAGAAATGTTAATACCAAAACCTAGAGAAGACTGCTTGGCTGAATAAAGTAAGGAGGAACTAAAAATAGGAAGAACATAGCTGAAAGGACTAGGAAAGTACAGCAGGAGGTACAATACACTATCAGGAAGCAACTTCTATCAGGAGTGGCCCAAGTTTTTGTTTTGCCAGGTACTCATACAGCCACTCACATAAAACCCCAAGAAGTCAATGGAAAGACTCCTATTAATTTCAGTAGGTTTTGGCCCAAAGTTAGCAATCCGTTCATTTTTTACCTTTCTGTTTTCTATTTCCTGTCATGTGGATGTATTGCCATTTTCTGTTTCTTGCTGCAAATCATTTGGCTTCTCAATCAGTGTGTTAGTAAAGGAAGTTTGAGCAAAACTGAAATATTCAAATGTTTTATCGTATAAAACAGAAGGAGTAATGATATCCAAGGCTATTTTGTAACTGCAGCAGATACAGCCATGATTTATATGCCATCTAAGATTTGGAAAATTCCAGATCTTCTGCTTGTCAATAGTGTGACTCTGGCTCAGCTTTACATTTCAGAGTATGAATGAGCCTTGTCACTATTTTATTTTTAGGCTATTTCTCATCTAGTAGCTACCTTTTTATTTTCTGTTGCAACAGAGCTTGTCATCTGATTATGAAGTTCAGCATGTGTAGCGTTAACATTAAGAGGAGCCTGCCTGACTTGCATACTGATGTTAATGAAGCTGTGAATTGTGTCATATTAGCCTCATTTACTTCCCATATGCTTATTCTCATTTTCCCTTCAGAAGCTGCAACTCCACTTTTCATCTTCATTTGTATGCCAAAAATGCAGCCAGCTTAATTACCAATTATAACCTTACTCATTTAAAAGCTAAATCAACTGGAAACAACACTAAAAACTGTCTCCCTTGAGAAGAGCGAAAGACTTTGTGTTAATTTTCTTCACATATTTTGATTAGTATAAAGCACTGTGTAACTTACAAGTTAATCTCCCCAAATGATGTCTTAAAATGATGTTTTAAATCGAGATGACACACGCATACTCATGGGAGGAAAGTCAAAGCAACCTACCTTTTCTTCCTCCTTCAACTCTGACCTGCTGCACAAAACTACTTCTCTCTTGGAAACTGATAATGAAGCACTGTAGCAAAAGCTCTGCCACAATTTTTTATTTATGTCTAACTTTTCTTGTTTGATTTCTTAGCTGCCTGACCTGTGCTACTTCCTTGAGTTTGGAAGTCCCTCATGGGTTTCTTCCAAATGTAATTTCTTCCATCTTAGGAAATGAGAACTCCACAATCTTCCAGGTAGGCTCTGTGGGACTCTGCCAAGCAACGGAAGGCATAATAGCTGTCGGGCTTCGTATATGAGTGATTGCTACAAAATACTCTTCCAATCAGTGTTATAAAACTCCCAGACACTCTTCACTCTCCAGTTCTGAGTGAATTTACAGTTCCTGGTGACATTCTCCATCACTACAATAAAGGCCAAAATGACTATAGGAAAAACAGATTCGGAGATCTTCTACAATTATTGAATATTTGCATGCTATCTAATTTCTCGTCTCTTTATAGTTTGGAAAATGCCACCTTCTCTTTATGGAAGATGCACAACTTATGTTTTCCAGATACTTTTTTTTTTTTCCATATTGAAAATTTTAAGGCATTGTAAATTCTTCTCTTTTATAAAAATAATCCAAGGGGACTAAGAGAAGAAAACATAAGAAGTCTTTGGGAATGAGTGAAATGCACAATGGTGACCTTTGCATATTTGCCTCGCATGCAGCTCACATATGAGCAGAACATAAGTCTGACTCTGATGCGTGCTCCACATAGGCATGGCAGTCCACAATCTTTATACAGAGCCACCTGCATTCACCGCTCGTCTCCTTTTGAGAACAAAAAGCTCCATCTCTGCTTCCATACTGCAAAAAGACTAACAGAAAGCATTCACAGCTTGCTTATTTCATTTGGCTTGTCAAGGTTTTAGCCTCTGAGTTAGCAGAAGAGTCCTGATTATACTTGCCTATTCACACAGCTAGAAATTACTAAACACAAACTCATAATATGTTTTTCTGCATTTGACAGAAATACTCATCTTTGATTCTGCATTGTCCTTTTTTGATTATTTGACCTATCAGTGCTTTATGGATGTGATAGATAACACTCTAAAGCTAGCAAAATAAATTATAGTTTTGCCATTATTCTAGACAGAACAAGGGTTTTGCCCTATGTGTCCCTCTTCCTATTAATAATAACAGGTTTATTAGCAGGTATGAAAATAAGTTTTTGTTCTGTTTATTTTGCAGTAGGAAGGCCTGAAGGAATACAATTGTTCCTTTTTGTTGGACTGAACAGATGAATTCTGTGGGAAAGGCTCAAACTAAACAACAGTGGATGTATTTAAAAAAATCATATAAACTGGCACAGTACATTTTGGCTTGAAATCTGGCAGAATGTTTCTAATCCTTAGAAAAAACAAGTTACTTACAGAAGTGTGACCAAACAAACAAACAAACAAAAAAACCAAACCAAAACAAAACACACACACACACAAAAAAACACACAAAAAAAACCCACAAACAACAACAACAACAAAAAAACACAACCAGACATAAGCAAAACAAAACACCACCACAACCAGATAGTTCTCTGATGGGAGTTTCAGAACTTTATGGAAGAAATTATGTAATTATCTGTGAGAGTAGGGTATTGGATTCTCTGACTGATTTTTTCTGTTCTTCTCTTATTTTTGTGTTACTTTGTCCTTACCATCATACTGTCACATGCACACACATACACACAAAGGAGAAGAAGCTATGATATAGGCAGTATTTTTTTCCCTTTCACCATTTTTTCTTTTTCACATTTCAGTGTACCCTTTCTCACAACACCTGACATTTCTGTTTAATCCCCTGTTCTTGGGATGTGTGTGATATTGTATTTTCTGTAAGCTAAAGTGCAGGCTTATATATCCCGATGAAGAGCAAGATTGCACTGTACTCGCTGAAAACCTGACAACCAAGAAAAGAAATGTTGAACTTCTGAAGGTACCAGGATGGGAATTTTTCTATGAAGATCCAGACAGAAGCTTTCAATACTGGTTCTGAGGGCATTTCAACTCTGGCTGTCACCAAGGTAGCTTACTCTTGGAAAGAGCTGATGCTTTTGGAAGCCCTATGGGAGAAATTCATGCTTAGGCACCAATCGCACTGCACTGGAGATGGTGCCATGGTTCACTGGGCATCCTCTGTTCTCTACAAGGCTTTTTCAGAATAGAGGAGGAAGCATTGTGAACCATATCACAGAGCTCAGTGCAAACTGTTTCTGTATGCCTCAAAATAACTCTCTTCAGCAGTCTTGTAGCAACATTGGCATTACCCTCACTCTGCAATATAAGCATGGATCATCTTAAAGTCAAGTGATTTCTATGAGCTTTGTACTTAGAAGTACTCAGCATCTCACAGGGGGATTAAAGCATAGCAAGAGGTGTGTCTCTGAGTTTAGCTGCTCTATTTATAGCATCTTCCTGCATGTATAACACTACAACTGCCATTCACAATAAGTCTTATTCAACTTCTTCATATTTTTCTTTTTTCTTTTCTTTTCTTTTCTTTTCTTTTCTTTTCTTTTCTTTTCTTTTCTTTTCTTTTCTTTTCTTTTCTTTTCTTTTCTTTTCTTTTCTTTTCTTTTCTTTTCTTTTCTTTTCTTTTCTTTTCTTTTTTATGAACATGATCTTCTGAGAGAATTAAAAAGGAATTGCTTAAAATATCACATGTAATTAAACAACATTGACAAAAGAAATAATCAAACAGAACAAAAACTTGTTATGAAGGAACTTTAAACTTAATCTTTATAACACCAGGAAATACTGAGCTGAAATTTAATGTAATGATACATTTTATTTAATATTTTTTAACTTTAAAGCGATAAATTTACATCAAATTGCCTGTGAAATATACAAATTCAGCAAGACAGATTTTCTACTTAATATAGTGAATAAAAATAAGAGCAGTGGAGAAGTGATAATTGCATTTCAATATTGGTCATTAACTTACAATTAGCTATCAGCCATTGTTGCTAGGATAAGTTACAAGAGAAGACAGACCAATGCAATCTTTTTATTTTTTTATTATTATTATATTTTTTTTTTCCTGAAGATGATGAAGCACACTGTGGTAAATAGTTTGGATGTAAAGCACTGGGAGAAAGAGAGAAGAAACCTCAGATCTTATTTTAATTCATATGCTGTGTACAAGGTGCCTTAACAAATATGTGTATTGTGATGTCCATTTGTAAACACAGGACTGGACCTGTGGAAGCAGTCATGATCATAACACACTGTGCTCAAGTTATACATCAGACACAAACCTGGTTTGTCCCTTACACTGATGGCTGAGGCAAAGCCAGTGAAGAACAGATAGCTAAGCTCAAAACAGGAAATTTTCTGTGCACAGGCCACTTCTTCCCCCTCTGAGGAATTTTTGTGACATCAGTAATGTGAAAAAAAATAATAAAATAAAACTTAAGATAGGTCTATTTTTTTAAATCATGTTTTCTATTTAAGGAGAACAATATTCTATCAGTTTAGACTAAGGTAACATTTTGAAGACTTGCTTCACTGCAGAGGTGTAGAAACATAATTTATTAGTTAAAAGCTTAGATGTTGGAGCACAAATTTACGACAGAATAAAGACTGAAGCTAATTTTACTGCAGCTAGATTAGAGAAAACATGAAGCCCGTTTTTTTTAAAACAAAGGCTCACTCCATTTTTCCCCTGTAGTGATGACATAACATTTACATTTCAACGGATAATGAACTAGATCTTTCCAGCAGACCAGCCCCACAGGGGACTCGTTCCCAAAGCTTAAGTGTTATTATGCCTTCCATCTGCTCCCCATGGAGCTTGAGGTAAACTATTCTTAATTCCTTATGAGGATCACCATTTCTTGAAAGCAAATGTACTTTTCATTTTCTTCTTTAAACAAAGAAGATCTTATTGCTACCCATCTTTGCTGCAGTTGCCATTACTGCTTTTAATTGGTAATTCATCAGTTTTAGAGATCAGGTTTTCAGGGCCCATAAAACCACAGGAAGTTTGCTCTCATTTGGAAATGGACTTTCTGAATATACTGAAAGTGTCAAAATTGTTACTTGCATCTCACAAAGACTATGAAAAGCAGTCTCTGTTAACTTTAAAAAGTTTTGCAGTCTGCAGCTCCTTCCCATAACTATATTTACTTCCTATTTGTTAGGTCTGAAGAATAATCCATGTAGAAAATGGAATAAATGAGAAGGAAATTCACAGCAGCTTTCTGTCAGGGATCTCTCCTAACCCAGTTCCTTTGCCTTCACCTACCTACAGCTGCCTTATTCTCTGTGAAGGATTAGCACAAAAATCCGTATTAAGGGCCAACAGATCCCTTGTCCACTTATGGAATAGGATCAGTAGGAAATGAACTGCATGCAATTGCAGCGCCCTCCCGATTTAAAGGTCTCTTCAAGGGCTGAGCTTTGCAGGGGCATTCTGACAGTGGCCCTTTCCTGGGGACAGGCTCTTGGTCGGGCCTGCTCTTTTAATATCAGCCCAGCATCCCTGTAGGGGCCATACTGTGATCCGTGTCGAATGGCAAATCCTGATCAAGCAGCTGGTGCTGTGGGTTACCAGCAGGAAGGCCAAAAGCAGGCCTGGCGATGCGCTTTCCCAGAGCCTGGGCTGTCTGGGGGTGGAATAAAAGCTTAAGCATGTGGTGTGGGGTGAAGGACTGACTGATGGGGCTGCCTGCTGTTTCGGCTGGGTATGCTGCAGTGCTGGCAAGGCAAGTGCTAGAGAAACACCTTGTGCCTTGACTTCCAGGATGAGAGAATCAGATCTAGAGAGTTACCATGAGAGGAGTGAACCAAGGAAGTTGGTCCAGCAAGATCTGTGGTTCCCAGAAATCTCTGATGTTGATCTCAGAGGAACCAGGAAGCAGCACCTGCAGGTGAAACCCCAGGAGCACAGCTGACTGGGCATCTCCGAACCTATGGGCACTGAAAGCAGGGAAAAGTGAGGAGAAAGGTTGCAGCAATTTTTCATGCTGTTCTATAGTCTTATTGCTGCATCTCTGAGACTTCCACTAGACATTTATTTCTGTTGTGTACTCAGGCTATCTTCCTACTCATACCAACCTTGTTTGTTTTGTTTGTTTCCAACCCCCCCGCCCTTCCCTCCCTCAAATCACTTATACACAAAAGATATATAGAACTATAGGAAAGAAAACAAGCAATTTGCTGTATCTCTTTCTCTTACATTACCCTGCTTTTCAAAAGAAAACTGTTTTCAGTGGTTATACTGCACTGCAGCCTTGTAGCTTGGTAAAAACTGTTGCTAGTATCTTGCCACAGCATTTGTACTGACTTTGCAAGACCTCAAAGCTGAAGCCATGTTTTTTTAAACCTGTCCTGTTCTGCTTGGAACTTTGTTTCTGCTAGGTTTAGATGTAAGAGCAATGTTACAATGTCTTCCTAATGACCAGCTGGCTATTATCATTTTGTTGTTGTTTTTGTCGTTGTTTTTATCTTTGCATAATCTTATGTAGATAGCCGTAACAAGCAGCTATTCTGTACAGAATGAAATATTTATGACTAACACAAGGACGCAACTTAGGGAAACATAACGTAACCCTGGTACAACAGAACAGGCCTTGAGAAGCAGAGCACAGGATACTGCACGTTAGCAAACATACAAAAATGGCCCTAAGCTGATCCAAAGGGGTAGATTCAGAGGGGCAGTGACAGAGTAGTATAACACCACAGAAAGCCATAGATAATAAAAGTACGCATAATAAAAGTATGCATATAACATTTAAAACTGTATTATGCTATTATTATATTACATATAACATTTTAAACTGTATTATATTATTATTATAATCATCATCATCATTATCAAGTAATTTCTGAACATATTAGCTCAAACAAAATTGAAGAAAAGTCTCAGTCTCCAATACACCATGTCATTACTAGTAGTTTGGTGAAAATCAGCGATCAAACAGAAGATTTTAATTCCTCCACTGTGGAAAACACAAGAGGACAACATTGTTTTCTGTTTTGCTTGGCAGCAATCAGTGTTCTGCTGCAACCCCTTGGAAGTGTCAGGGAACTCGAGAGCAATGTGGGAGGCACTGGGGTTATGACAGTGGTAAGAAATTATTTCAAGGAAAAGAACATAGTTCTGTAGTAAACTTGACTTAATAGGTCTATTGATCAAAGAAGCATTGTTGTCATGAAACCTGTGGACATTATATTACCATATTAAGTTAAGGAAGAATTTCCCATGATTTCGCTGAAATTTCAGTCCAGGCCCTGGGTATGCAGGAAGCTCAAAGATGCTTTCATTTACACCAGCTATATGGATTCAATTTTATGTAACCTCCTGCTGTTATTTTAACATCAAGAACTACTGAGTACAACATAGTCATTGGCTTGTATCCTTTGATTTCAGTGAATTCATAGTCAACCCATAATCATTTCTAAAAGATTCATTTTTTAAGAAGACCAGTGATGTAGGTGGAATGACATTTTGTTAGGAAATGTGAAACTACATTTCCGCAAGGATATTAAAGAAAGAAAATCCTTTGAAGTGCAGCTGAATGACTCAATTACTATAATTTTTATAATTACTTTTTTCTCCTTTGAAATTGAAGAAGATTAATTGCAATTTCCTCCCACTGAAACAGTGGGAAGAGAAAAAAATTGTATCAAGGATAAACTCTCTTCGCACAACCGCAGCATGATCCCATAGCACACAAGTCTGAGTGCAGGATTTTGCTCCAGCATTGGAAATAACATTAGAAGTGTTTGTAATGTTATGTCTGTGCATAAATGAAAGTGACTTATCAGAGCATTTAGGTCTTTGTGCTGACGAGAAGCCTTCTGCAGGACCACAGAAGTAGCCCATAATCTCCTACAAGGACAGGACAATGAGCCTTATCTGCCCAATGAGAGCTCAACAGCAGCAGGCCTAAACCCAGAGGCCCTTGGCAGAGAGAGATATTAAATTGATTTCTATACTTATATCAAATAGCCTCATTTGATTCCACTGAGGATAATTTTTTCATTCAAGCAAAGATCTTGGCTTGAACGCAAATGTTCTTACATAATAATTCAATGCATCACAGCACAATGATACATACATAGATTTGTTAATTTGCTTATTACTAAACTTCTAGCAGAAGGTAAGTTTATCTGCTTTCACTTTTCCAGTGCAAGGGTGTCTCGTCTCCATCATGAAAAATGCTGCAAATACAAACAAGATACAACTATCTGTAGAATTATTTTATACTGTGTAGTACACGCATAACATTGCTGCTCTTGGGGCTGAACATTGTTCACTTGCTGTTGACATAACTAAATTACATTTCAGCCATCCAGGTACATTATTTCTGCACTGTGAGTTACCATCCTGTAATACACTGCAGCTAATGGCAATTAGTCTGGAGATAAATGTAAGACCCCTGTAAAAGATTAACTATTGTTTACCTAAGAGCAAAAGCAGAGTGTTCTCTTTCCAATATCGAATCTCATAAGAAGGGACATGTTACAGCATCCAGGAATGGCCAAGAGCTGTGATAATCCTAGGTGCTAAAAGAGAATGGATCTGTGACAGTCTTCCTTCCTTCCTTCCTTCCTTCCTTCCTTCCTTCCTTCCTTCCTTCCTTCCTTCCTTCCTTCCTTCCTTCCTTCCTTCCTTCCTTCCTTCCTTCCTTCCTTCCTTCCTTCCTTCCTTCCTTCCTTCCTCTTCCTTCTCTCTCTTTTTTTTTTTTTTTTCTCTTTTCTTGAAGATTCATTCCAAATCTCCTGATTAGATTGCATCATTGGCAAGAACATAATCAGCAAGGTTTGTAAGGAGAAGTAATACATTAGACTGGTAATGCTTATTTGTTTGTATTTTGGCCTTTTTCTAGCAATATCAATCAGTCTAATAACACCTGACTTCTTTTTCATATTATTATTAATCATTCTCATTATGCTGCAAACAGGTTCAAAGCTAGAAACATAAAAGAACATCTGGCTGCACAACACTTAGTAGTGCAACATGTAGTGCTGGGGGTACCTGGCCTTTCCCAGTCAGTCCTCAGTTTTGAGTGCAGGCTTCCTCTATGATACATGAGAAGAATTAGACATCCAAGATGATACTGATGAATGAGCAGGAAACAACCACAGGAAACACTAAAAACAAGTGAGTCTATTATTGCCTTGGACTTAAAACAATTTCTTCTGGGTTTCACAAGTTTGATTTTTTTTTTTTTTAAGCTATTTCTATGTCTCTTATGAAGAAGAGACTTAACAAAGAGCATGTAAAGAGACAGATACGGTAACTTGTTATTATTGTTTTTAACCTAGTAGCTCAGTATTTAAAATTATCAGCACAAAAACTAGGGTCATTTTCTTTCTCTGCCTGAGAGATTGCAAATCTGTATCTCTCTCGACAGAATGGGGCAGGTTGGTGTGAGAACACCAACCTGCACAGGACAAAGACATTACTTTCTGTCCTCCAATATCCTCTAATGTATCAGTTTAATTTAAACTACATAAACTGCAATTGAAGCAGTGTTTGAAACTGATGCTACGGGTGTGCTGTGAGATCACTGCCTTACATTTGGCTCTGCAGCTGATGGAGGGAGTGAAAATCCAGGTCTCTGGCTCACATTTAGTCTGTGATTGGGCAGCTTATTTGTACATTGTTTCCAAACTTTAGGCAGCTCCAGGGAAAACAGTCTTTGGAACTAGGTATTCCAATGTTTCAAAAGGTTATTGAGCAGAGAACATAAATTTTATTTGTGTTACAGAATAGTTGAGGTTGGAAAGGACCTCTGGAGTTCATCTAGTGCAACACCCCTGCACAAGCAGGGTCACCTAGAGAAGGTTGTCCAGGATTGTGGCCGAACAATTTTTGGAGATCTCCAAGGGAGGAGACTCCACAACCTCTTTGGGTAATTTGTGCCAGTGCTCCATCACTGAGACCACGATTTCAACAGTGCTATGAAGAGGGAAAGGCTCACCTCCTTTGACCTGCTGGCAATACCTTGCCTAATGCATCACAAGACATCATTATAGTGCCCTGGTGGCATACTAAGTGGCAAGATTACACTTTTGGCTCATGTTCAGCTTGGTGTCCACTAGGACACCCAGTTTCTTTTCTGCAAAACTGCCTTCCAACTGGGTAGCCCCCAGCATGTATTGGTGCATGGGGTTGTTCCTCTCCAGGTGCAGGACGTTGCATGTCTCCTTGGTGGGCTATGTGAGGTTCCTGTCAGCCCATTTCTCCAACCTGCTGGGGTCTGATGGCAACACAACCCAGTTGTGTATCATCTACTCCTCCCAATTTTGTGCCATCTGCAAACTTGCTGATGTTACACTGCTACATCATCCAGATTGTTAATGAAGATGTTAAAATGTTAAACAGGACTAGACCCCCATATATGTAGTATTTCACACAGGTGCCAATGCATTTTATGGATTTATGCATCCTGAACCTAGATTATCTTGATGAATAATCTGTTGAACCATAGCTGATGTTCCAGTATCCGTGCTTGTGAAAAAAAAAAAGAGTATGTAGTTTCTTTGTTACTTATAGGAATGAACTGCACCTGAACTGTGAAGTCCTGGCCCTCCTGAACTGTAAAATTCCGTTGCTTTTAAGAGTGCTGAGGAATGAAGAATAAGAAAAAATGACCATTAACTTGAGAAATAAGTACCTCAGTGAAGACAGCTACTGCAGACTTTCCTTCTTTCAGATCAGCTAAATCATGAAATTCTTCTCCCTGAGTAAGTTAGCTCCTTGTAGAGCTTCATCATCTGCTTATGTCATCCCAAGTATTCTGCTGACTTCCAGTCATATTGTCAAAATAAATACAAAAACCCCAAACCCACAAATAAAATATTCAAATTAAAACAATACTGAGAAATACAGCATATGATCAACACACTATTTTTACAGTGAGAGAATGAGTAGGTCAGAGTGCTTTAGACTACAAAGCAAAGAGGTATGAGAAGGCTTAACAAATGCATACTTTATATATAGGATAATATATAGGATATTTAAAGTATATGGACATAGACCTCCCCTGAAATAAAACATGGTAGTTTAAAAAATGGGAAGCAGAATACATACACACAGACACACACATTATTCCTTGGAACTTGTTTCCAAAAATTAAAATATAGGCACTTATACAACTTATTTAAAAGCAAGGGAACAAAACATCATAAGAATAATACAGAGAGCCGCAAGTTACACTAAGGAAAAGAACAAGCAAGCCTCAAATTCCTTCATTATGGGGTACACACAAACTCATATGTCAGTGCACAAATCACCGAATGTCTGAACTTCAGAAGAATCAGAAGAAACACTTGCTGAAGAAGTTATTCATAGCTGTCCACAAAAGATACTCCTTGGAGGTCTCTCGTGCCAGGCCTTGACAGGGACAGACTCTTTGGGCCAGATGCACCACTTGTTTTATCTGTTACAGCAGATCCTGCGTACTTGGAGCTAAGCACTGACACTGTGATACTAAAGCCCCATGGGGACGGTAGTTGACTGCTTTGATGAAAGTACCAGCTTTTAGATTTGTCAGGATGTGCACTTGAGAACTGGATAAACTATGTTTGACATTCTCATGGACTCATTAAAAGGGCTCAGCAATTTTTGAGTTAAGCTTATTATATTTTCACTGACAATGCAACTTCAAATACTGCTGTCTAAACTGAGAAATATCAGCCCAAGTATAGCAAATATGTACTCCCTCATGGCTTGGCAGTGATTGGGATCCAGGCTCAATCATTACCAGTCAGAAAAAAATCATTGTAAGATGTTTATTGCTACACTTCTTCTAGTCCACAGGCAAACTTAAATATCATACTACATATGTGCTTGTGTATAGAATAACAGAAAAAAAAATCTAATTAATACAAGATGACTGAATCCACTGATGAGCAAATAAGTCAGCTATTTAAATGTAAAATGTGAAGCAATAATTGCCAATTTGGAGTTTCTCTGTCAGCCTGTACAAAATGAATTATGAGCAATGTCATGTTCCTAAGAAGTAGATTCTGTCCCTTCAGTGCCTCTGTGCCAATTTTGTTTAAAAAACAGAGGAAAATGAGATAATAATGTTGCATACCAAAGTTTTGTTTGTTTCTTTCTTTGTTTCTGACAGATTCCCAAAGCCAAATTCCATAGTTAGATTATTTAACAAAATTGATCCTGAATGCCAGGACAAGAAAACATTTTGCAAAGGTGTTCAATGATCCAGAGTGAGGGATTGGCACATTAGTTAAATGAAAACAAAGCACAGAGTCACTATATTGTCTTGTAGGATAGCTCTGGACACTGCATGTTAAGCAATTCTCATGTTGAGAGAATTGACATGTTGAAGTCTCTGCTGTGCTGGCATTCGTTCTATACAGGATAGAGCTGGCATGGGCTCTGAGACACAATACGTGAAAGAAAGACCTGTATGAATCAAAAAAGCGCTTCCTGCTCAAGCCGTTGAACCTTGTGACTTTTCTGAAACTCAGCAACCAAACAGAAGCTGAGGCTGTAACAGCAGTATAACAGAAGCAGCTCAATTTACATCGCTTTTCTTTGAGCAGTGGTCTTACTTTGATTGCAATTCACACAATGGATAACATGCAACAATATTCAAGCTGTAGCCCTCTCTACCTTGTGCACTTATTGATTGAGTAAGCAATTTGCTAGCACTTTGAAGCATTTATAATGTGGAATTTGGTTCTGAGAAGGTATCAACACTCCTTTAAGTAGGTTACTTTGCTTGAACTTCTCAAGAGAAATGAGAGATGTGAATGATAAGAAGCTGAGTTAGACTGAGCTATGGCTTGACTGAGCTCTAGCAGGATGCATCACTTTTGATTTACTAGAATCAGTAAAACCAATATTCTTTCATTAAAAGTACTGCACAAACCCAATGTAACTAGATGTATATAAAAGTTGTAGTGGAGACTATTTGAACAATCCTGAATGGATTAAACCTTTTACCTCAGCATGCCATAATGTCTTGATTTCTTCCTTTATATTAGTAAAAGAGTATGAATTGGAATTATGAAGGTGCATTTATTAAAATAAACCTAAATATTGGTGGTCACAGGATCACACAGCATTTTGAAAAGTACAGCTAACTGAATAATGGTGAAAATCATCTTCTATAATGGACATCTTTAGGAACTTCATATCAGTGCTTTTTTTTTTTTTTTTTTTTTTTTTTTCTTTTCCAATAGACAAGGTACTTTGCAGTTATTGAGGTTTTTAATTGATAATATTTTAATTTTTCTCCTATTTTTAAATTGTTTCTCCAGAAAATATCTACTGTTAGACTAGAATAGATTAGGCTAAAATATTTAGGATTCCTAGGCAGTTTCCAAGGATCCATTTTTGTGTGACTTGCTGAACTGCCTTGTGGAAGGCAGGCCTGGTTTCCCATGCTTCTGTTGGTCTTTATGGCCTGGGTGTGGTATGGTCTTAATTGTGTTGGTTGCTTCTCTTTTGTTGTTAAAACAACTCAGAAGAGAAACACAGAATATCTGTTCCATATGGAATACTATGACTCCAAGAACTTAAACTGCAGCACACCCAAGAGTAGAACCTGTCACATATGAATAGAGTAAAACAACTCAACATTTTAAAATTCATTTTCTCAGAGATCCTTCCTTTTCAGGAAAAAAAAAAAAAAAAAGAAAAAAAAAGAGAAAAAAAGAAAAAAAAGAAAAAAAAAGAAAAAAAAAAGAAGAAAAAAAGAAAAAAAAGAAAGAAAAAAAGAAAAAAAAAGAGAAAAAGGAGAAAGAAAAAAGGTGACTGATAACTGAACTCCTTTTGATGACTTGGGATGAAGATAAGATTTTAAATGAACTTTTCTTTGCAATGTAAATTAGAAATTTGAATAGCTCACTGCAACACCACAACCATGCGTCACACGGGATTTTCAGCTTCTTGCTGCCCTCCTGTGGATAAAATTAGCAATTACTTTGGTGACAAAGCCGGGGAAAAAAACGGAAAAGAACGTACTGCTTAGTAGAAAGTAGAATCATAGAACCATAGAATATCCCGAGTTGGAAGGGACCCAGATGGATCATTGAGTCCAACTCCTAGATCCACACTGGTCTACCCAAAAATTCAGACCATATGACTGAGAGCACAGTCCAAACACTTCTAAAACTCCAACAGGCTTGGTGCCATGACCATGTTCCTGGAGAGCCTGTTCCAGTGTGCAACAACCCTCTCGGTGAAGAACCTCTTCCTGATATCCAGCCTGAACCTCTCCTGTTGCAGCCTGACATAGGACCCGAGCATTCCCTTGGGTCTTATAACTGGTCACTAAAGAGAATAGATCGGTGCCTTCCTTTCCACTCCCATCGTGAGGAAGCTGTAAACCACGTTGAGGTCTCCCCTCAGCCTTCTCTTTTCCAGTCTGAACAGGCCTAGTGACCTTGGACACTCCTCTCTAGGCCCTTCACCATCTTTGTAGCCCTCTTCTGGACACTCTCCAACAGTTTTACATCCTTTTTGTACTGTAGTGCCCAGAACTGCACACAGTACTCAAGGTGAGGCTGCACCAGTGCAGAGCAGAACAGGACAATCACTTCCCTTGACTGACTAGTGATGCAGTGCTTGATGCACCCCAGGGTACGGCTGGCCCTCCTGGCTGCCAGGGCACACTGCTGGCTCATACTCAGCTTGCTATCAACCACAACCCCCAGATCCCTCTCTGTGGGGCTGCTGTCCAGCCTCTTGTCGCCCAGTCTGTCCGTATAGCCAGGGTTGCCCTGTCCCAGGTGCAGGACCTGCTCTTGTTAAACTTCATGCGGTTGGTGACTGCCCAGCTCTCCAATCTGTCCAGATCTCTCCGCAAGGCCTTTCCACCCTCAAAAGAGTCAATGACTCCTCCCAGTTTAGTATCATCAGCAAATTTACTCAAAACACCCTCTAGTCCTACATGCATATTGCTTATAAAAACATCGAAAAAAATTGGCCCTAAAATGGAGACTTGGGGGATCCCACTTATGACTGGCTTGATGTAAACCCATTTACCATAACCCTTTGAGCCCCACCTTTCAGCCAATTGTTCACCCATTTTATGATGTTTTTATCTAGCTGTATGCTGTACATTTTCTTCAGTAGGATCCTATGGGAAACTGAATTGAAAACTTTACTGAAATCCAAAAAGATTACACCAGCTGGCTTCCCTTAATCGACTAGATAGATGATCTTATCATAAAAGGAAATAAAATTTGTTAAACAGGACCTACCCAGTAAATTCCAGATAAATTAGTGCTTGATTATCTTTGGACATGAATGCTGATTCTACTTCTCAAGAAAGCTGTTGAAATCATGCAAATCAGATTTAATTTGTCACATTTCTCTGTATAATGTAGGCAACAGTGAAGCAACTGAGTGGCTGTGAAGATAGTGTATTAAATCCCTAGCAGAAAGCCAGACAGAAATGCCTCCCCCCCTCCTTTTTTTTTTTAAGTGTATTGATCAAGCTGGTGACCAAGAAACAAGTTCCAGGATGACAAAGAACATGAAAGATAATTTAATGAACACCTAAAACTGGTATGATATAAGGTTGGGCTACCATACAGGTTACTGAATAATTTTAAATTCTCCTTTCCTATCACCATAGCAGAAGATAGATAGGTAGATTAAAAAGCTGTCTTAAATCTTATATCCAAATAGTTCCTGGATTTAGAGTTCATGTCAAATTGCTTTGTCACAAGAAGATGAAAACACAAGATGTTATACCTGAAATTAACAAAAGAGAGAAAAAAAAGAGAGAAGTAAAACCAAAGCAGAAAGTTGTAGGCAGGCAACTGACCTGGTTGTGAAAAATTACACCTGCTTTCTCACTTTATCTGTTAACCACTTATGCCTCCTCTAAAGACATCTTCAGTTCTGCATTTGTTCTTTCCAGTAGGGGAAAAAAAAAAAAAGAGAGAGAGAGAAATAACATCACTTGCAACACAGTTGGTGTTACACAAAAAGACAGGTTCTTCACAATGGCGTGATCTGTCAAAATTTTTTACATAATAATTCTAAATAACACTTGTGAAACACAGCAAAGTTCTTCGTGTAAAATTTTTGCTCAAAATGATATAGTAATTTTTTTAAAGCACTTTATGGAGTTTAGAACCCAGTCCTAAATACAAATCTATAGGTCTTGTGTTCCAAATCTCTTTAACACTATTCAAAGTCTCATACAGAACTGTTACCATCTGCCTGGGTTGCATAAAAACATGAATGGTGCTACACCAATTTTCCGGGGCTGAAGGCCATCCTTAAGGTAGGAGTTGTTAGGAGTTGCAGGCATGTTCATAAGATGCCTGGCTTGGATCCATATATCTAGCTAGTGTTCTGTCCAAATCCCCAGGACACTCACCTCTCCATTCTTTGGGGCTGGGATTCTGTCCACTACACTTTCAGGAAAGTGCCAAGGCACTCAGCTTTATGAGTTGTCACTTTCCTTCTACATTGGGCTTTACAGAAACAACCTGAGGTCCAAGTTCTGGAGAACTAGGACCGATGTTTATGGTTTTGACCCACAACTTTGACACATATTTTTGGAGTTGCACCTGTGTGTATGCAATGTGATACATTAAGATTTGAAATAATCAAGGTAATGTGTTACAGCAGAACAGGTTCATGAATGACTGCAGATTTCCATGCCATTATGAACCATTTGTGGTCTTCTGAGATGTATTTTTCCTGTTGCTGTTGTTAGATAGAAGTCTTCATCCCATACACACATAATAAAAATGTGCAGATCTCTACAGAAGGAAATAAACATGACATTTCAATTGGGAGCTTTTAATCTGAGGTACAGTACATTATTTGTTTAATTTGGGTCCCTTAAAAAAAAAAAAAAAAAAAAAAAAAAAAGTGTTTATTATCTATAACTTTACCTATGAAGCATTTAGCCCACAAGACTGGCAGTGTTTAAATGAATGATATAGAATTCTGTGATTCTGTAATTCTGTGATACTAAAAATAGATCTTAAATAAAAAGTAAACCAAAACAGCAAAGACACAAAAGAACAAACATTTAAGAATTTGATGTCTCAAGGTTATCAATATTTTACAAGTCTCTTAAAAAGCATTTGAGAAAGTCATACATTCATAGAGAATATGTAGGAAAGGCAAAGTTTATCTGTTAAATTAGAGTGTATTATTTCCCTTTGTTGCAATATTTTTTGCACTCAATCTTCTCTGCAGAGCTATAAGTATATGTTAGTTTATACACTGCTATTAACTTGAAGTGCATTTAGGAGAAATACAAAAATAAGACCAGTGGTTCTGTCAGCCCTTACATTTTCTTGAGTGTAAGAGAAATTTAGAGTTGATAAAAGAAAATCAAAACATACGAAAACCTGCATATAGGTTAGGTAGCCTGTTAGTCTGAGAAAAGTCTTTCAATCTCCTTAGACATTTGGGGCAAGGGAGAGAAGGGGAGTTATTTCTTAGGAAAAAAAGGAAAAAAAAAAAGAGAGATTTGGTGCATATTTAGTCATTCCTGTTTAAATATTCTGTGAATACTATGTCAACACAGCCTTAAATTAGTTCCAGTTGGTCATTAACTTGGCAATCTAATACAGTCACTTAAGATCAATTTATTCAGTGTTTAATATTTAATCTGATTGATTCAACCAAATCATTGGTACATGGCAACAGTTTAATTCTTCATTTCATTAATTTTGATACTTTTAAGCAAACACAGGTTGTGATCATTTAGTGTTGGATCATTTAGTGTTGTAAGCTTTATTAATAAAAGGACAATGTTGAAAGGATAAAGAAAAAAATACTACTTAAAATCCACAGTAATGACTTCTAAACCCTGCAATATTCGGGCAATATTCTTGACTCTATTAATCCTCTACTGTATTTTCCAAGATGTGCTCTGCCCTCTGCTAATTATATGGATAACAAGACTAGTTATTTCACTCCAGTGAGAGAATAGATTTTATTTAAGTAGTTCTTTGGCACCATAGCTCTGTGATTCTGTGATAGCAATTCACTTCTGCTAACAAGTAAATGTAAAAGGATTCAATTTACTCAATTAAGAGAATAACCCAAGAAATCACTTAACATTATATATTAATGACCAGTTAATATTAATAGTACTTGTTATCTCTTCCTCTGTAATACTCAGTAGTCCTGTGTGCTAAGGAGCATAGTCATGTGAGCATATGTGAGCATAGTCATGCTCCAGGCTTTAACAATTTAAACAGAAGGCTGCATTTCTTGCAATTTCACACCATCAATGTCCATGTAAGTGACCTTAATTATTCTGACAATTTTACAGTCATTAATAACCCTTATATTGTAATGTCCCTGTGAATGATGGGATGCTTGAACCTTATTGTTTCACACACAGAAATGGAGATAAGGAATGTTTGGATCAATTTTGTCAAACATATGTGTTGAGAGCAAGACTGTAGGCTATTCTACTTGCCACTACACAGCTTTACTTTTAGTTGAGTATGGACTGTTTTAATTACTCTATTTGCAGAATTGGGATCTTAAAACAGCAAAGACTCCTTGACATGTACAGAAAAAGAACAAAATCAGGTATGCTTTATTATGTTGTTTATAAACAATGATAAAGGATAGCTCTGGCCCCTCAGCTGTTATCAACTGGTTCAATTCCTCAAGATATCCCCGCTGTAAAATTCCAGGTCTCAAAAAGATCTGGAGCTCCTGTGTCTGGTTCATCAGTAATAAACCAGTGGTTTATTTGCATGAAATCTAAAACGAAGATAAGCTTGGAAAAATATGGTTGCTTATCCAGACAACTTTGGCCTACAAATAGCTAAAGAAGATTTTCTTGCTGTGTTTCCAGTGCAACTGTATCTTGGCCAGGCAAGGAAGAGGTTCCCATAGTATTTCAGAAGTGGTATTCCTCCAGAAACAGGAAGTGCAAACATAGAGGACTGGGGAAAAAAAAAAAAAAAAAAAAAAAAAAAAAAAAGAGAGAGAGAGAGACAGAAACAGAGAAGGGAATGAAAAAAAAAGCAAGCTCTACTGAGTTGCCACAAATGTCACAATATGCTTCTTACCTTAGCTGAAGTAATTTGAACATTTGAGTTATAAAGGTGTAGACATTCACAGAGTTGAAATCATATTCAATATTTTGGGAGATGTCTGCACTATGAATCAGTCTCTGGCAACTTTATAGGTCAGATACCTATGGGAAGTATGGGCATTTTTATTCCTTTAAATAAAACTTGCAGAAATAGGCAACATCATTTGAAAGGGTACTGTTCAGCTTGGTTTTGTTATTAATGGCATCAAACAATCGTGAATGTTTCAGAGAGAGAAATGCTGTTAAAACATATTTTTTCACCCGAATTTAATAATGAAACGATTTATTGTATGATATATAGCAGCATCACGTTGTTATGCGTAGAACAGCCATAGCAGAGCAGAGAGGACTTTGCAGATTAGATTTATTCTGCTCAGAAACTCCCATATGAAAACCTGCCTTCATACATTTTTTAAGGCATTCCCTCCCCTCCCCTGATGTCAGCAGCCAGCCGAGGAGATGCAGCCGTGATGCCCTACAATCTCGTTCGCCCACAGGAGGGCAGCAGGATTGCGTATTTATTTTAGCTGCAGAACCTGCGGCCGCCTCCCGAGGAGAAAACAAAAAGGCTCATTTCTGCTCCTCAGATTTTGAAAATCTGGCCATGACCCGTTTTTTACTAATATTGATTTGAATGTATATAACTTTTGCACGCAGTGCAGTGACTGGATATTGTAGAGTTGGCTAGTGATGCACTGAAAGGATGTGGTTGTTTTAGGTTGGTTTGCATTCACAAATCAGTCATGTTGAGATAATGGGTTTTCTCACATATAAAGGTGACAGATTTCTGCAAAGTCTGCTTTCTAGGTGGTTTTAAAAGGACACCTTCGTGGAAAACGTTTGCCATGTGTCTCCAATAGTTATGATTGTAAAGAATAACAATCTGAAAGCACGTTAAGCTTTGCATTACAGGGAGGTGTAATACTGAATCTGCAGAAACCACGACACACACGTGAAGATCACATGCACTGACCTCCTTTGTCAATCTTACTTTCCTCTGACATGTCTGACACTGGTGACTGTCAGGAATAGGATTCTTGATCAGACAGACGTCAGGGCTGATCCACCAGGGCAAATTCAGCCTTCCTGTTCCTGGACCCATTTTATAAACTAAACCTACAGTGTTGTAGCATACAGAGGAATTGAAATGGTCCATATGAATCAGTCTCAGACAGCCTGGAGTTTCTAGACAATGTTGTTCCTGTGCCAGCAAAAGGAAGGACATCTGTAGAACATGGATCATATTCCATTGTGTTAAGATCATTTTTTCCTGAACAGGAGTGACCAAGTGAGGCTTTCCTCCCCTTTCAACTGCCAGGTCACCCCTCATTTCTTTTAAAAGTGCACATATACTGGACAATATTTAATGTTATTGCTAGATGTAATGCATTTGCTGGGGAAAAAAAATAATCCCGAACTTTTCCAGCAAGAGCATTTCACAGTCTTTTGTTATCAAACAGTGCTCCTGTCTCCACCTCCCTCAATCTCTGATGGTGGAAATCAACTGCATACCTTGACTGTAGCCGTTTAGTTGAACTTCGTAATATCTACCTATGTAACTCAAAACTTTGTAGACACCTAAATTTCACAGCTTTCCCATATAGGAGTCAAGTACAAGTGCCTTTGAATATCTCTTAAAGTACACTTACACAGAATTTAAGAGCTGTGCACAGATCATCAAACCAGTAATGATCAAGCTAAACTTGACACAGAAAACAATCCAAGTTCCTTAGGGTTATTACTTATGCTAATGGATGCAATTAAATAGCTTTGCAACCCACCCTGCTACATCTGACTAGTTTTGTACAGGGCACACCTTGCAGAAGTATCAGTGCAGATAGATACCATTTCAGAGATCTCTCTTCTCCATTATGCTACAGGCTCTCACTTACAAAGCTGAGGATCCTGTTTTTAATTTTGGTGATTTCCAGTTCAGCTCTCACTTACAATAAAGACTTCAGTCATTACAACATTGTTGTTTCTTTCATTATAAATCACCCTTTCTATGTAATTGGAAATCAGCTAATGGAATCAATCTGTCAGGTGAGGTGTGGCTGGAAGGGAAAAGACATGTTTCCTCATCACATGTCCCTGGTCCACCCAGGGCTTTGTGCTCCTTATCTTTGTCAGGCATGTGCCTCCATTGTGTAAAGGGGTATTGTGGGGTAGATAGAGCCAGTGTTGTCCTTGAAGTTCATGCTGAATGGACAAGAGGCAATGGTCACAAGCTGCACTGGGAGACATTCTAAATGGACATAAGGAAAAAAAAAATCACTGTAAAGATGGTCAAACACTGGATCAGCGCCCAGAGAAGCTATGGTATCTCCACCCTTGGGGGTATTCAAAACCCAAATGAGCACAGTCCTATGCAGGAAAATCTAATTTCAAAGATATCCAGCTCTAAGAGGAGGTTTGGATTAATGACCTCCAGAGGTGTATTCTAACCTACATTTTGCTGCAGTTTCCATTATTTTAATCAACTTGCTAATATAACAAGAATTTAACACAAATTCCCTAACCCTCCTTCCCTCAGAAGAACAGATATTTTAAAATGTGTTGAGTTGGATCAAGGAAGGGTCTGCTGAGAACTGGAAACAGGGTAAGTGAAGTAGCAGGGGAGAGAAGGGAAATGGAGAGGAAGAAAATCAAAAAGTGCAGTGGTAAAAAGGAGATAGCAGGTTGTCTAGGACAGATGCAGGAGGACAAATTATATCTGTTTGGGACTAAATTTATAGCATAATGGACAGGCAATAACTGACCTCACAGGAAGCATTATGGTATACTAAACTTACTAAAATATTTCAATAAACTTGAGTCATGAGAATGAGTTTCATATGTTATTGAAGTGCTTTTAATCCAGAATAAATATATTTTATACAGGACACGTACTGTTGAACTGCATGAACATATCCATTCTCCCTGCCATTGCCTTATTGACTGCACACCCATCTAAGGCAGCTTATCGCAACCAAAAAATCTACAGAAGCCTTGGTTAGAGAACTGAGAGCACATCATAACAGATACATTTGAGATATATGTTCCTAATTAAAGTAGGAATGGCTAAAATCCTGTTCTTGTGCTCAGAATTTAGGATATTATGTTTTACCATGTTTCTATATAGGCACTGTACATGTTATTTGGTTATTAAGTGGACATTCCCCCTGGTCCTTAGCTCTCAGATTTATTTATGCTTATTTATGGTTTGTTATATATGGAGTGGTAATTCGTGTCAAGAAAATTGTTGATATGAATAAAGAAGGGGGAGATTTGGAAGTGTGGCCATGGGAGTCGGCAAGCCCCATCATTGGGCAAGCCCCATCATTGATGATAACATTAGACTCTTAACGATGAGGCCATCAGGAATATAAAAGAGTTTAGAGGGAACAAAGAAGGGTGATTCAGAAGACTCCATGCAGTCTCCCGTTTCTTGTTCTCCAGATGGTTTCTTGTTCTCCAGCCATTAAGGCATGGAAGTTTCTGGGTGTTTGCTGTTGTTGTTATATGCAAAGATGTTTGACCAATGAAAGAGTTGTTTTTGAAAAGGACTGCTGTGGGTTGAAGGGTGTAAGAGGGGAGCCTGCCCTCAAAATAAAAAAAAGGCAACACAATGAAGTCATGTCATCAATAAAGAAGCAGAAAGAAAGAATGAAAAGGAACAGGCTAGCAGAATGGAGACCAGGACAGGAACAGGCACATTGATCACCTCATTTAGACAGGCCAGACTCAGCAAACCACTCAGAGAAGCTCGTACTGAAAGTCGCTGGAAACAGGCGCACTGGAGCTGGAGAAAAGCTCAAGCTGAGAGAAGCGGAGCCACGCACACAACTGCCTCTCGCTGGTAAGCAGCTGCGCATTATGGAGAATCATACGTCCTTAGGAACAAAGACTGTCCTGGTAACCTTACAGCTTATTCTCCTCATTAACAATCGGACAGTTTATGATCCTGAAACATGGAACCAAATTGATGTCAAGGTGTGGGACTCTGCAACTAAAAATGACAAGATTGCAGTGGGATTGCTTGGCACCTGGCAAACAGTCTCTGAGGCCTTAAAGAGCCCTGTAGGGCCACAGTCAGAAACGTGTGGTTTGCCAGACAGTGAGGGAGCTGCGGGCTCCTTTACTGATCCGACTGCTACACCATTGGCCCCTCTGCTGCTACAGCCATCAAAGGCTTTTGCTGTTACGCCCCCTGCTGACCTGGACGTGCCTTTTGACCAAGGCCTCATTGGCCTTGAAAAGGAGATGGATATGCTTTTCTTCGATCTGGGAAGAATGGGATACATAAGGTCTGAAGACCGAGTTGCTTGACAACTTAAAGTGAGACATATTGTTCAAAAGGAATGGAAAATGGAGAATTGTTTGTAATCAAGAAAAGGAATGGAAAATAGAGACTGTTCAGTCATGGAACTTAAAGGATTGTTTGTTACCTTTTCTGATTGTATGGGCATACTCGGGTTTAGTATGTAAAGCAATGTTCTGTATATTTAGAATGTTTGATGTTCGTGTGTGCGTGTTGGTGGAGTGTAGACTCCCTGCACACCCAGCGCTGTTTACTTGCCTTTTATACCTTTTATAAGTATTCTTTTATATATATATGTATTATTAAAGTCAGATTGAGTTGAGACTTCATTTATAACAGGTTAATCCTCCAACTGGATTTTATTTTACTTTATTATTTTATTTTATTTTAGTTATTTTATTATTATTTTTATATTTTAGAGTTAAAGTAGACAGCAACAAGAATGAAAATGCAAGGAAACTTGTACAAAGTAGACATTTCATAGATGCTGCTGGGGCTAATCTTACTTTGCAATGAACTGCTTAGGAATCTTGTTACATGAAATAGTATTTGAGAGAGATTGCCAAGGAAAGTAAATGTTATTGTATTGTCATAAAGATTCAGCTCTTTTCACCCTTGCTCTATGGATTTGTTTTCCTTTTTTCTTCCTTTTTTAAAGTTGTAGAAACTTTAGTTTTCTGTACATGTTGCTGATGTCTTATTCCCTTATGATCAGAAAAGAAAAATCTTAAAAGGCGTTTCACATCTGAGTTAATGTGAGTTTAAGAAAAGGCATGCAGAGCTATATATACCTGTCTGTGTTTATTATAAATAGATGTCACTCTAAAAACAAATAGTAGGCGAATTCTTGAAAATCACTATCGACAATGTAAGGCATTCAGTGGAAGGAAACGCCAAAAAGTGTTCTGCTAGGTCCATGCATGTCAGTTTATGAGGTTCAATTCAGCAGCAAGACAGAAAGAACTTCAAATGAAGCATGAAGCACCTACCCTCCCACCCACCTGCCAGGGGCTGGGTGCTGCTGAGGTGCTAATTGACTGCAAGGCACCTGCTTGACATGCACAGCACTAGAAAGAGGGAAGCCTACTATGCAAATGACATTCTGTAAACGTGTATTTTGGGTGTCACACAGCCATCTTACCGCGTGAGGTATCAGGAAGCATCATCATTTATATTGAGAGGGAAAAATCCTCTCCTATCTCCTAGGAATGAGGAAAGACAAAGCTCTTCTTAGTGTTATAAATGAAGTCTCAACTCAATCTGACTTTAATAATATCTATAAAAGAATACTTATAAAAGGTATAAAAGGCAAGTAAACAGCGCTGGGTGTGCAGGGAGTCTACACTCCACCAACACGCACACACGAACATCAAACATTCTAAATATACAGAACATTGCTTTACATACTAAACCCGAGTATGCCCATACAATCAGAAAAGGTAACAAACAATCCTTTAAGTTCCATGACTGAACAGTCTCTATTTTCCATTCCTTTTCTTGATTACAAACAATTCTCCATTTTCCATTCCTTTTGAACAATATGTCTCACTTTAAGTTGTCAAGCAACTCGGTCTTCAGACCTTATGTATCCCATTCTTCCCAGATCGAAGAAAAGCATATCCATCTCCTTTTCAAGGCCAATGAGGCCTTGGTCAAAAGGCACGTCCAGGTCAGCAGGGGGCGTAACAGCAAAAGCCTTTGATGGCTGTAGCAGCAGAGGGGCCCATGGTGTAGCAGTCGGATCAGTAAAGGAGCCCGCAGCTCCCTCACTGTCTGGCAAACCACACGTTTCTGACTGTGGCCCTACAGGGCTCTTTAAGGCCTCAGAGACTGTTTGCCAGGTGCCAAGCAATCCCACTGCAATCTTGTCATTTTTAGTTGCAGAGTCTCACACCTTGACATCAATTTGGTTCCATGTTTCAGGATCATAAACTGTCCGATTGTTAATGAGGAGAATAAGCTGTAAGGTTACCAGGACAGTCTTTGTTCCTAAGGACGTATGATTCTCCATAATGCGCAGCTGCTTACCAGCGAGAGGCAGTTGTGTGCGTGGCTCCGCTTCTCTCAGCTTGAGCTTTTCTCCAGCTCCAGTGCGCCTGTTTCCAGCGACTTTCAGTACGAGCTTCTCTGAGTGGTTTGCTGAGTCTGGCCTGTCTAAATGAGGTGATCAATGTGCCTGTTCCTGTCCTGGTCTCCATTCTGCTAGCCTGTTCCTTTTCATTCTTTCTTTCTGCTTCTTTATTGATGACATGACTTCATTGTGTTGCCTTTTTTTTATTTTGAGGGCAGGCTCCCCTCTTACACCCTTCAACCCACAGCAGTCCTTTTCAAAAACAACTCTTTCATTGGTCAAACATCTTTGCATATAACAACAACAGCAAACACCCAGAAACTTCCATGCCTTAATGGCTGGAGAACAAGAAACCATCTGGAGAACAAGAAACGGGAGACTGCATGGAGTCTCCTGAATCACCCTTCTTTGTTCCCTCTAAACTCTTTTATATTCCTGATGGCCTCATCGTTAAGAGTCTAATGTTATCTCAACCACAGGGCTTTCCAGCCCCCATGGTCACACTCCCAAATCTCCCTCTTCTTTATTAATATCAACCATTTTCTTGACACGAATTACCACTCCATATATAACATTAGCAATAACATGAAATTGTTTCTCCAGTTTCCCTCTACCATTAAAAACAGCTTTGTGCTGCATCACATCAGACTTGGCATCAGCAAAATTATTTAAAATTAAAGAATATTTGTTCAAAAAATGGTCCAAAGCATAATTTTCTTCAGGATCTTTCTACTTTTAGTTAGTAGACATAAGGAAAAGGATTATTTTTTTTTCCTCTGAGATGAAAAGTAAGCAGAGACCTTAGCCTACTCAGAACCAGAGCTTCTAAAAAGAGTAGTTTAATTTCAAAATGAAAATCCTCTTGATATTCAATACTCATAAAGTAAACACTGTGTGATACTTTTAAATATGCTCATATTACTCTTGCCAAATTAGAGAAAATTCCTGTCCCTCAGAATAGAGTATAGAAATTTTTAAAGATTCAATTGTGCACTGTTTAAATGATTCCCAGAAAAACACACCTAGAAAAATAATCATTCTCTCCTGAAAAGTCTAACAAGGACAAGGATCTGTTCACTGTTCACCAAATTCCTAATGACATTTCTGAAAATATTTTTTCTACTATTCCACCACCTGTTCTCCATCAGCATTTCTTCCTTTCCCCTTATTCTGTGATGGTGTGGTTAGATAAATAGAGCTGAGTTGGTCTGACACTGAAATTGGTCTTGGCAGCAGGCTGTGAGGTTGGCTCAGCTCTGCTTCTGAACTATCCCCCTGCCATGCTTCCTCTGATCTATCATTTCCATTTCATTCCCGCCCCTCTCCAACACTGTAGCCTTTGCTTTCTCATTGAAGTCACATCATTTGCTGTGGACTCAATTTAAGCATTACCCAAGTTTTTGTTTAGCAGTCAGCTGCTTAGTAAAACAGGGTAGCAGCTAAATAGCTGCTATTTAAAGACTGTTCTTGAAACTAACAATAACGCAGTTATGAAGGCAGAAAATTTACAGGGCCAGAATAACTGCCACTGTGGCACATGATGAGTAATGTTTTATATGTTATTTTTTTTGTCCATGATCTGTAGCATGATTTTTTAAGTGTAGTGTCATAAAGTGTCATATTTGACTTCTTAGAAAATGTTGAAATATTGGGTCAGACCTTATAATAACATCATAATGTAGACTCTGTTCACTCCAGTGGAACTACACTTTTTTTTTTTTTTTTTTTAAAGGGAGTGTAACAGACCCACAGAGGTTTATTTTTTTCCATCACTTTGATTTTTATAGTAGAGGCACATTGATAAATAGTAATCGTTTAGCCAACTCCTGGCACCCAATGTTAATTACATTTAAGATCAAGGATCCTGAACCATTCCTTTACTTTAATTAGAACTTTAATGGAAAAAATGTGTTGGTGATTTTATTGCTTTAATTATTTACTTTAAGTCATTCACTTTGATATGCATTACAGCCATCTGTTTCACTTACTAATTTTCCCATACTCCTTTCTGTTATTATTTTATTTATTTATTTATTTATTTTACAGTATATGATTATCAGTTTTCTTCACTCACTGTTAACCTAATCAAAGAGAGTGAGATCCACAACAAAGGTTTTGGGGTTGTGATGATGCTTGCTGTTTTGACATCTAACTTGTACTGATGTCTTTGAGGAAAAATAGAAAAAAGGATATAAGATTATACTTAGCTGATTTTTAAAAGATTTGGGAAGAATAATGTGCCTTGGATGACCTAAGTAAGTGAGCTCTCAATCTAAGCTGGGATGAACCAGCAGGTATTGCTGCCTTCAGTCACAATCCACAGTCTCAACCCTTGGCTTGGTCAGTTTTCTTCTTCGTACAAGTGCAGCAAACAGGTCCTCTCTTTTATGTACACCTGTCATCCTCTTTTATAAAGCATCCTCCTGTGTACTGCACTGACATGAGCTCAATTCAGTTTTCAACATCATTCTACTTCCCTAGGCCCTATATATACCTGAAGTTTAATGGCCTGGCTTGGACTCCTGTGCTCCTTGGAGATCGGACACATGCTGTGTGTTTTGATGGCCTCGTTACCTCCGAAGGGCTGACTGAGAATTGTGTTTGAATGTAGGCCATGACTGGCATGTTGGGGTAAATCTTGGCTGACCTATTAGAAAAGCTGAAAACTGCCATGTATCACTAGAGTGGCACACCAAAATGAAACTGTAAACAGGATTTTGCTCAATGTCTGCTTAAAAAACAGGTGCCTCTGAACTGCAACAAAGACTTCAAATCTCTTTTGCACAGAACTGGCCTCTCAACTTCTTACACTACCATTGTTTATTTTCTCCCTTTGGAATATATTTTTAATTATTGGATGTCAGCCTTTCTTGGGGAACATCAGAAATTTAAATTTGGAGATCTATCATACTTTCTTTAAATTATGACCTCTTTGTGAGATATGATTTTTTTTTTTATTTTTATTTATTTATTGATTTATTTTTTATTTTTCACTAGGGAGTAAAAAAGGCAAAACTAAGATAATGAATCCAAAACTTTGTAAAATTTTACTAAGTGTCTATGCGATTAATTTTCAATTGCAGGCAAATTGACTGCTAAAGCTTTCCATATGAGAGGTTTTCAAGTCATACATTTTCTGACTCTTGAGGAGTATAGTCCACGATGTTTTGAATACTCTACATGAACAGTGCTGATCTTTTATTTATAATTACAATATAAATGGATATTTTTCAGCCCACTTTAATTATTAATTCAGCAATGACTTATACACAGTTCTTTAGCCTAGAAATGTTTCAGAGAGACTATAAGAAAAGGTGTTGTTTTCTTGATGAGAAGTAAGAATTATGTAAGAGTTACATTTCAGCATGTGTCTGGAGAAATACACATTATTTTCATACTCCTTTCAATTATATTGAATAGGTAAAAAATATAACCAGGTGGGAATTAGTCTTCTGCTCCCATCTGGAAAGCATAAAATGTGATTTAATTTAAAAAACCTACTGATATTACTTTTATTCATTCCTTCCTTCCTGCCACTCTGGTTATGCTGACTATTACAATACAATATTTTATTGAGCCTGGATTTGAAATTAAAGTCATAGCTTACCAATTCCCTACAATAAAAATTAAGATCCAAGATAATATTTAGGAAACTATTAAAACTGTGTCGCTTATATGGGACAAAATGAGCAGCAATGTTTCTGGTTTCCAGGTTTTCCATTAATAATTTAATGCAAGCACAGTGACAGGCAATGTGAGGTTTTCTAGTGCTTATCTGAAGCATGTGCTGAATAAAGCCATTTAAGTACCTTTATAGCCTTATCTGACCAGTGAAAGAAATGGACTCTAGAAATATATCTTAAGGCTATTTCCATGTCATTAAATGGTGGGCTGGTGCACTGGCCACTGCTGAACTGCAGAGAGAACCTCACTGACCTTGCTCCAGAGGTGATGGAGAGCCATAATCTTCACTTTCAGACATTTGACATAATGCATGACAATAAAAGTGTTGGTGACTGCTAGATTATTTTCTGTAGGAAGGCTGTCACATTGCTGGTGTAAATATTTCAGTGAGCACCACAATCCGTTGAAGCCTTTGCAGATCTCACGCTCTTCAGTGATGTTAACAACAAGATTGTGTAACAGTATAAATATTAAAGATGGGTGTGTCAGCTTTTTATTTGCATAGATTTAAGATGAAACTACAGGGACTCAATTCAGAGGTGTTACGCTGAAGTCACTGAATAACTTGTTCATGAGTGGAATTAGGAAGAGAAGAACCATGCTAAAACAGAGTGTCAACTATGTTCAAATACTATCATAGAAAAGGGTAATGGTAGTATTTATGTAACATACCATGTATCCCTAATATATATGCCTTGCTTCCAGGAATTTGTCTTTGAACTTCAGAGCTTTGAAGTTCAGAGCTGTCATTCTCAAAAAATATGGGGAAAAACCTCAGTTCTGCAGAGGGTTGAGTGACAAGCCAGCACTACTTGAAACTGGCTGAAATACACAGTAAATTGTGTTAATCTCTTCATATTATTCCACAAAACAAAGCCAGAGACCATTCTCTGTCCCTTAAGCCAGTGTCAGGACATAGCTGTATCCATACTGTTGCTATTTCTTTAGCTCCACTTGGTGCTCTGTGGCTCTAAGACAAAAGAACAATAGCATTTTTCAGGTTGAAGTACCTGAAATAATGTCTGAGTTGTTGCTTGACACCATGGAATTTTTTTGCCTGCCCCATTGTACAATGTAAGGGCGAGTAAAAGGTTTGAAAGTGCAGAAATTAATGGGATAATGTTGGAGGTTTGTAGTGGATGGAGGGACCCAATTAAATTAGACACCTTTCTGTACTGTATATTGGAAATATTCCCTGCTGTGCATGTTTCCTCAAGCATACCCCCCATTTTCTGGAAGAGTGTTAGGTGATGCAGGCAAAAACCATGCAGAGGAGCACACAACAGTGAGCACTTTGGATAACTGCAGGCCAGAGCTTCAGCCTGAGTCTGCACCTTTATTTACTAGTGCAGACATAGCCAAAGGGCCTGATTAGCTCAAAGTAAGTTTTTCTGGCGTGTCTCATTTGATAAGTGAAGGAGACAAGATGACTGTATGAAATGCTATTGCAGAAATGTAAGTGATAACTTGAGTGTCTTCAGATCTGATCCCGTGTATACAATTGCTCATAAACTATGTTGTTCTGTTCTATTATTAGTTTACATCATCAAAGATGTTGCAAAATATCATTTGAACACTGCATGCAGAAAGTGCTCTTGTAGCCTGAATATCTGCTGTATGGTTGCCTGTGATCGAGGGAGGATTTGATAATGCAAATTACTCTTCTAGTCCTGAGTTTCTAAATCTATACACCTTCAGATTCAGTGCAGGTCCATGAACCCACATCCTTACTTTTTTAGCCATTTGGCTAATAGGCACATGTATATGTGCGTGACAGGAGCTGTCACTTGTATATTCAGTCTGATCCATAACAATTTATTAGAAATCTGACAACTCTGATGCTGCTTCTTTCCTTGGAATATGGGATGAGGGAGCAATTTCAGAAAGCAATATGAAAGAGATATGTTTGAAACAAAATAGTTCTGAATAAATAAATAAATTATAAAAAAAAAGTTGGAGAGAATGATCTGAATGGTTTTTTGACTGATTATATGAAACTACCCTGCACTGTCTCAGCCATCTAGTTTTGGTTTTATTGGAATAGAAGTGACAATAAAAATGTGCAAATTGCAAGAACCAATTTTTCTGAATACATTTGAGAGTGAACAGAAATACCTGCAGTAACTCTGATTTCAGAGAGGAAGGGAAAAGGAACTTAAAAAGGAACTTCATAAAGTGTGGAAGAAATGGAGAAATGGTCCACATAAGTGGTGAATATACCAAACTGTCATCACATAACAATTTTCACTTCCTTTAAAATAATTAACCTGTTAACTCATTATGGTTATAGAGGCAAGAGATTTTAAATATTTGACACTCCTAATTCCTTTTATTTATTTATTTATTGTTAATCTTTATCTTTTGATTTTGTTTGCAAAGGACTTAAAAGCCATCCTGCGCAATGTGCTCTAGGTAATCCTGTTTGGCAGGGAGGTTGGACTAGATGATCTTGAGGTCTCTTCCAACCTAGATAATTCTGTGATTTTGTGATGTAAGATCTTCTATTCTGAAGACTTAAGTAACGTTTCACTTGTTCTCAGCACCAAGAGTGAACCCATTTGCTATTGGTACCATGCCCCCAAATGTGTAGAACTCCTTTATATTAAGAAAACTTACTGCCCTCAAAATAAAATCAAAAGAAAACAAAAATCTTCCTCCCTCGACATTCACAGTAAGAAAAGCTCTTAACTGTAAGAAAACATAGTTATGTTGCTTTCTAAGCACCATTCATTATTTTTAGCAAGTCTGTCTGTGTGATGATTTGAGGCAACCACCTACAGAATTTATGAACTCTGTACAAAAGTATTAACTCTGTATATAACATGACCAAACTGCCAGCTGAATTTTGGATACTTAGCCTTTTACCTTCTCTCATGTCTTATCATCTCATATCAACTGAAATCCCAAGAGGACATCAAACAGAGACATTTGGTAATTCAAATGGAAGCATCTGGAAGAATAGGATAGTACTTCTGGGAAAGCGCCCATAGCCAGAAAGACAACTCTCCACTGACAGAGATCCTCTCCGTGGCTCCCTAGGGAGGTGTGTGAGGCTGCCTGCCTGAGGGATTGAAGGCTGCTGCAGGCTGAGCACTGAGAGACTTCTCAGCTATACTCTGGTTAAAGAGTATGCCAAAGAATCCAAAAAGAATGGTGGGCTAGGGAAGCCTATATTTTCTGAACCTGTTCTTTTATTTTTGTTTATTTTAGCATGGCTCATTACAAACAGCAATATTTGAAAATTGTACAAGTTGGACCTGGAAGGCACTGCCTGATGCAAGTAATAAGTAGATGGAAAAGCATTTGATCAAGAACAGCATTGCATGTGTATGCTTTAACAGTAAAGCTGAAAAGGACAAATTCTATTTGCTTTGACTTTGTAGTCACTGGCTCTGACTCAGCCCTTACTTGTACCTCTGAATCTGGCAATTTTAAAGTAAAAGTAAAAACTGATTTAGCTGACAATTGCATCAGTTATACATCAGGTCTCGTTCTCTACCATTTCATGAAAAATCTCTCAAAGTAGCCATCACAATTCTTAACTTACCAGGATTCTATTTTAGTTCCTAACAGAATTTACCTGTTATGTTGAGGATATTTTATTTCTTTTGTACTGCTTTGAGGGAATGACAGCTGCAGTTTATGAAACAAGACCATATAGGCTGGGTCTCTAAATGTTTCTGACTTGGTAAACATTTAGTCACCAGACTTGATTAAGACTGTTTGAATTTCATTGCTAGCATAGCACTAGCTTTTATCTTTAAACATGCAGATGACTACAAAAGCCTGCCCTATATGAACGTCTTTTACAAGATTAATTTAAATGACAGTGTAATTTAGATTATTCAGAAAATTAGTGTCTGCAGTATACAAAGGCACGAGGATCAGGACCTGTCCTAACAATCTCTTGTTCATAAAACTTAGTAGGACCAATACTTAAAAAGAACATCAGCAAAACTGGGATTTATACTTAACTGAGCTGACACTGGCTCAAAGTTTCTATTCTTCACTGCTTATGAACATTTATCCTTCAGTTTGAGCATGGAATGTTTCATATAAGTCTGTGTTTTTCTGTATGGTTTTGTAGCACAAACACACAACTATTGTGTATATCCTTTTGTTCTGTCTTGCATGATTTGCCTCTTGGTGTGTTAAGTAAAGCATAGGGCCACTAAAAACAAAAGTAGTATTAAATGAAATTCAGGCACACTACAAACATGCTATTAAAATAATGGGATTTTACCACTTGGTTCAGTAAGAATTTTGCTAGGAGCCCTTTACAGTGGTTATGTTGCTGCATTTATTTTGTATTATATAAAAATGAAATAATGCCTGTATTTGTGTTTGCATGAATTAAATATGAAGTCTAGAGTCTTATGTTCAGCTCTCAGGTTCCTTTATCAACACAGTGTTTCAATAGGGGCCGTTGTTTTTGTGTGTCCCTTAAGTGCTCATTTCCTCTGTGTTTCATTTTACCTCCATCCATATTAATATTAGATCAAGTAGAAAGGGAATTACTGCTACACAGCTTACTTAGTTTTATTGTCTGTAAATTCTGTTCCTTGTCTTTTGGGTACAATGGAATTATACATACATTTTTGCTGATGCCAGTTAATATTACATACATCTACTAGAGCTACCAAAAATTCCACATTTATGCATTAGAAAATCTTTTGGTTTAATGGCATATGGGAATGGGACTGACATCAAAGACATGAAATATGGCAAAAGAAAATAAACCAATTCTAAGCTAATTTGATTATCATTGCAAATTTCAGTTACATTTATGGTCTTGTATGGCACAAAACATTTATCTGAATGGCATTACTACCATCTCAGCCAGCTCTGAGGTCCTGTCTCAGATTGCTTTCAGTATAAAGGTATTATATATACATCCTCTGGGAGACTGAATCATCTGCCTCATAACCAGTACCATTCACATACGTGGGCACATATATAATGTGCACATAAAATGAAGTCACCAGGGACAATAGCTGAACTAGGTCTTACTGAGTAAACTCTCTTTCTCCTCTGATTTAAAATACAGCAAAATAAACAGCAAAGACTACTTTGTGCTTTCAGATGGGATTCATCAGACTTTAGCTTGTCCAAAAGTTAAACATCTGGTTGAAGATGTTTTTTCAGCCTATTCAGGGCTAAAATGAATCATTGACAAGAGGTACATGCACCTCCAGCAGGTGATTCATCCCTTGCCAGGGTAATACATGCTACAGATGTGAAGAAGTGCTGCTGAGAGGTTCCTGACTTTCCACAGGCTCTCAAGGGAACCTAGATAAAGAGTTCTCTCATGTTTAGTGTACCTCTAGATGTCTAAAGTTAGTGAAATGAATTTCTGCCAAACTTACTTAAGAAAAACATAGTAATGATATTTAATTACAAAGAGCCTATGCCCTTGTTTATGAAACCTAGAGGTAACAAGATGTGAAATTAACCAAAATTTGTCTTTTGCAAGGGTACTGGACTCTTCTGTTAAGCATCTCTAGTGGCAGGGTTTTCAGGATCAAACCCTGATGAGGCAGAAAAGAGTACAACCTAATAATCAAAATGATTAATCTATGCAATATTCACATTTTGCAGTGGGGTTAGTGTTATGAAAGGTTCCTGATAACTGAAATTTGAAGAAAAATCTTTGCATATTCCAGCACCATTTATTCATGATTCACAATCCTTTAAAACACCATTACTCCACTCTTCTATACTCAGCTGACAATGTAAATTCATATTCCTGTACAACAAAATGTGCTGAAATTAGGTTAAGGGTATAACTGGATACAGTTTGCTAGAGTCAGAAAACGTGGAATTAAGGCTGAAACCACATGCTTGACTCACTGCTTTATGTTAAGGTGTTGAGACTCTTGAAGATGGCTTACTGATTGACCACAATGGCTGTAAAGCCATTGTAAAGCACAATGGAGACAAAGGTCTGAGAGAGATATATTGAAAATGAACAAACAGAACACATATAAGGTCTTAATCGACTTTCAGATACCTGTTTTCTGTGCCGAACCTTTGCAATTACTTCACCATGCTGCACCTTTTGGTACATTTCCTTGAAATAATATCAATAATAATAATAATAATAATAATAATAATAATAATAATAATAATAATAATAATAACAACAACTACAACAACAACAACAATAATAATAATAATAATAATCTCTTTACTTTCCAGAATTTCCCCAAGCTACATGGAAGCTCAAAGCTCAGCCATTTTAAAATAAATATTATTTATGCAACAAACAAAGATCTGCTATACTTACAAATTTGGAAACACCTGCTGTGTCCTCCTGGGGTCCATACTTCAAGCATGATTTGGGAGGGGTTAGATTTGTACAGCATTCTGATGTAAAATATAATCCAGCAAGTGATTACAGAAGGTGATGGTTTTATTGCTGGAATTGAATCAAAAACTTCACAGCTACACAGAGGATCATGATCAAATTTCTGTGGAATAATTGCTGGATGACTTGTGAAATTTAGGTGAAACAGACAGTTAATGTTTTTGAAATAATATTTTCATTTTGGAAAATGGTATTTTATAAAGGTTAGCAAAGTCCTTTGGAAAAATGTTTCAAATGAAACATTTCCTTTGAACATATGACACATTTCTTTATCTTCTCTGCATGGCGTAGTCATTCTTTTCATTCCATCTGTTCATGGCATTTCATGGCATGAATCTTACATACATAGGTCCCCTCATGTTTGCACCGGTACGGAAAAAGGGACCCGTTCTTCTGTTGAGAGAAACTTCTGAACAGCTGACATCAGTTTACTTTCTCCTTTGTGTTGCCAGCAAACATAATGAGCTGCATCATCCTGTAATCTATCCCAGAGCAAGGTTCTTTTAGATTACAGTATTTTAGATCCTTAATAACTTAATCATATATTTGAAGCTCAGCTGTATCTAGAGTTACTAAATCTGAAAAAAACACAACTAATTGTAATTCAAAATATACACTCTCCATTCAATATTATAATATAATATAGTATTATAATGTATTAAAAATATACACTATATATGCGATTCAGACTATATATAGTACTAAACTGGGAGGTGCTGTTGACTCTATGGAAGGATCAGTGATATTGCAGAGGGATCTAGATACATTCAAGCAATGGATAATCATCTGTGGCATGGAGTTCAATGAAGAAAAACACTGGGCACTGTACCTGGGACAGAACAATGCTGGACACAGATACAGACTGAGAGAGGAGTGTCTGGAGAGCAGCTTAGCAGAAATGAATCTGGGTGTGCTGTTTGACAGGAGGCTCAACACGAGCCAGCAGCATGCCCTGGCAGCCAAGATGGCAAAATGCATTTGGGGTGTATTAAACACAGCACAGCCAGCTGGTCAAAAGAGGTGATTCTCCTGCTACATTTAACATTGTTGCAGCCTCACATCAAATATTGTGTGCAGTTCTGGAATACACAATGTAAAAACAACGTTGAGGTCTTTGAAAGCATCCAGAGGAGCTCAACAAAGCTAGTGTAAGGGCTGGAAGGCACGTCCTATGAGGAGAGGCTGAGGACAATTGATTTGTCTAGTCTGGAGAAAAGGAGGCTGAGAGGTAACCTCATTGCTCCTCTCTTGAGGAGGGAAAATGGAAAGGAAGGTGCAATCTCTTTTCTCTGATAGCCAATAACAGGACAAGTGGGAATGGCACAAAGCTGGGCCTGGAGAGGTTCAGGCTGGACATTAGGAAAAGTAAACCAAAGATTATGGGGAGAAAATGTCCTTTACAGCAAGAAGTAATGTTCTGAACACTTTCATAGATAAATGAAACACGTTTCTAGTTCACTAGAGAGCTTTAGTTACAGCACAGTTATATATTTTTTCATACATTCACAGTCTATGGGTACTCTTTAAAAAGTTCTTTGTATTTTATTGCCATTCTAATCTTAAGATTTGAGTCATAAAGATTATGTAAAATGTAAAAATGACAAAGCTGATTAATATCAGGCTACATTTATAAAAGGAAGAACTTCCATGAGAGGAACAAGAATCCCATTATTTTTTATATTTATCCAGTTTACTTAATTTGGATATCTGATAGCAACAGTTTTTTTTCTATAAACAAACAAAAATGCTGCAATAACCTTTCCTATCAAAAAAACAGATTTCAGAGGCTTCAGCGGTTTAAAATACATACTGTTAGACCAGTGTTCAAGAATTTTTCCTGTCTTATGGCTGTTAATTTTCTCTTATAGAACAGCTTCCGAAGTGATGTGACCAGATGTGTTTTCTCTCTCTCTCTCTCTCTCTTTTTTTTTTTTTAAGGCAATTGTTTTTGTGACATGGTTTCTGATTTTTGATTGTTAAAGATAAGCAAGAAGGAAAACTAAGGGAAGGCTGACTACAACATCATCTAATCAAAACTAATCTTCTAGACCTGGCACAGTCTGGATTAGGGCCAGGACCCAGAAACAAAAATGTTTTACTGGCAGTGATATATGACCTTAACTGTCAGTGGACAGAGGGCAGACATTTCCTCTCATTATTCTCAGTTTCTTGAAACATTTGTTTCTGAAGGACATTAGATAATGCCATTTCACTCAAAAGGAATGGCAGAGCCCTTGGCTACAGAATAAAATGGATGAAAACCTATTTAGAATGCAACATACAAGAAGTAGTGAAGCAAAACTAAGCCCTCTCTACTAATCTTTTACTAGCTGAGTCTCAAAAAGAGATTGTTCCCCCAGAATTATTCAGTGTTTGGATAAGAACTATCCATGGATGAACTTGAGTCCATTGACATGATGCTGGCTGAGTCAAGAGGACTCAGAGAGAGCTTAAGAAATGTTGAAATTACCTTTGGCTGAAAGCTGCTCCATTTTCACAGTTAGAAGCATTTTCATTCTCCATAGCACATCTATGACTAATGCTTTCTCTAGTCATTAATAGTTTTAGAAATTCAATCCCATTATGAAGGAGTTTATCTAGCATCATATTTTTTATTGTGTGGTTTAGAACTATGAAAGGTACATATATAAGAAGTCTTCAATACTGTATGAAAATGTGACTCATCTGGAATGTTTTAATGTTTCTTTTCAGCATCATGTATTGCTTCCTGCAAAATACAACTTGCAAAACCCATAAAAATTCAAGGATCAGTCTGTAACTTGACAGATCTCTGTCCTACAAAAAGGGCATGTCCTACTAAAAGAGTAAGATTTCATCTTCACAAGATGTAACATTTTGGAGGGCCAGCTCAGGACTGTGGCCTGAACTTCTTCAGGACCATAAGCACCTTCATCATCTTCAGCCAATGCACAGTTCTTTGACTTTACTTGTATACAGCTTCCTTCCACTGGAAAATAAGTAAGAATGAGAAAAACATGTCAAGTAAGCATCCTTTCATTGAGTGTCCTTGTGACAATGGGTAAAGGCATAAAGGGGTATGTTGTGTTTTTGATAATTCACCAAATTTTAAATTCCCCATCAATATTTATCTTAAGTTATGGGTAGACATTCACTTCTATCATGGTGTCTCATTCCTTTCTTGTAAAATAAGTGCAAGAAAAAAATATATATATTTTTTAACTTAGAGTTAAAATAACTGCAGTGTTAATAACTGGTAAAATAACTGATTCTTGCAGAGTACTTGAAATGAAGCACAAAATGTTGGCCGAACTAGAAAAGCTATTAATTTTTTTGGCACACTGATTAAATCAATCTTTGATGACGTCTGTGAACTGACACCTGAGGTGAATTTGGCCCATTTCTTTTTAGGAAAGCTTTTTGTGTGCAAAATAATGGGTGCCTTCAAATCTGACAGGGAGTTAATAGCAGGTACTTAAGGTCTTGGCAGTGGGTTCTTATTGTTTTCATGCTAAGAGTTTTTTATTATTTTTTTTAATGGTTGAACTCATTCAGAGGGTATTTCCCAGCTCTAAGCAGCAACTGTAGTCCATGGATCAATATAGAATAAAAATGATAATTTTTCTTTTAAGGATGTGTTAAATTGGAAGGCCAATAAAAAAAAAAAAAAAAAAAAAAAAAAAAAAAAGAATGAATAGGGGCAATGAAAGATTCAACCAGAGCAGTATGATATTTTGGATTTTGGCAGATGAAGGTTTATACTTTTAAATCAGGGTGGTTTTAATATCTAACTGTATAAACGCAGCCTCAACATTCTGCTTTTTAATTTAAAAAGAAAAAGTAATTAAAGGTGTAGTTTATTTTTCATGATTAAACAAATATTTAAATAGATATCATTTAGAAGAGGCATGTGATTCATGAGGTCAAAATGCAATATTCAGTAACTGCTGAATCATAGTTGGAACCTCATATTATATAAGGAAAAGAGCCTGAAGCTGCTTGCAAATACACATTTTTTTGACTAGACCTCATTGCCAAGTTTCACTGTCAAAGAATATTTACCTTGGATTTGAGTTCCCTGAACTGAAAAAATCTTTTCTTCTTCTCCTTGCCCTTGCCCTTGCCCTTGCCCTTCCCCTTCCCCTTCTCCCCTGCATCAAAGCAATCCGAGAAGTTGACGTATTATATTTCAGAAGATGTTTTAATGACAATATTGCAAAGTTGAGTTTATGGTGGTGTGAAATACTAGTCATTTCGGTAAAATAAGAAGACTATCATAAACAAAGAAGTGCATTTGATATGATGTCATTTTCATCACTAGTCACAATTTTAAACTTCTAATTTTTAGTAATGATTTTTTTTTATTTGATCATCCTTAGTTCCATACTATTATTTCTGCAGTAATTTCTGAGCAATAGATTGTTTTCAGATATATTACTCTTCCTTTATGTTAATTCCTTAATAACCTGTAAAGTACTTACATGTTTCATGTTCCAGAAACATTTGTAAGAAGTGACTGAAATCTAGTTTTATAACTCCACTTTGTTCTTCAGAAACAGAACTGAAATTACAGTACAAGGCAGTAACAGTAGAATCAGCTGTTATTTTGAAAGTTCTAAGGCCTACACTAAAGATGTATTCTCTCTTGCTGACAGATAATCTGTCTATGCAGATAAATGGTTGAGCAATTTGCTTTACAGTTCATAGTTTCACATAATGAACTTGACAAAGGATTCCCTGTTCAAAAGAATTCTTGATCAGTGATCAGTCCTAATACATTTTCAGTCTTCTCTAAATCTATTGAAATGAAATACATGTAATATTTCATGGGAAAACATACAGTGTAATAAGTTATTGAAAATTGAAATGTGAAGTATTGAAGTTTTTTGTTAGGCCTATAACAAAAGGTAGGGGTACCCCATAGCCAGTAGAATGGGTGAGGGAAGATTTGTAATCAAGTCTGAAGTCTGTTTAATTTCTGTTGCTGATCACTGCACAGCTTTAGTCTCTTTTCATCAAACTAATTGATGGCAAATGGAGCAGATGCATGATGAAACTATATCTCCACTTTATGGCACAGTTATAAGAAAATAAGCCTTATGTCTTTTTTTCCATTACAAGTATTGGAAATTTGGAAAATACACTGGATTGGAATTTAAGCAATCTCTCCTGCTAGTCTAATGCACTGCAGATTTTTATTATTATTATTCTAGGTATTTATTTTATCTCAGTCCATTTCAGAAAAAAAAATGTTTTATGTTTGGTGTATTTTATAATTAAATCCTTGGCATTGACGAAGACTGATTCATTGAGAAGGTGTTAATTTTAGGCTGTGATTATACCTTCCATATACCTGAGTTGGTAAAACTAAAAGAGGAACAGTGGATTCAGAGTATTGCATGCAATGGTGAAGACAAGTTGTGCAAAGATGAACTAAATAGAGATATTATTACAACAATTATAATTCAATTATAATTGACAATTAATCTTCCATTATAATACTGATTTTTATATAGCCTTGTTCTAATATCTGAAATAGTGACAGCACCCTCTACATTTTTTGTACATCTCATGAAAACAAGTTATTTTCAGGCAATATCCTATCACCTTTCTAAGCCAAGAAAAATAAAAGCATTTGTAGTTTGCCCATGGTAATCAGCTCCAAACAACACTTAAAGAGAGCAAAATTTTACTTCTGTAACAGTAAGGAATGGATTTGCGAACAACTGTAGCCTGAGGTAGTTATTGTGTGTGGTAACTCAGAGGAGAAGGTGAATGTTAAAACAGGAGTGCCCGAGATGAAAACTTCTGAAGGATTAAGACTACCTGCCTGCAGAGAAAAGTATGAAACAGATGAAACAGTTCAAGCAAAAGAAGCTCCCATCAAGAATGATTTGTCCTGGAGAAGAAGGAAACATGAGCATGGACAAAACTAGCCATTGAGTGAGAAACTGTTTTGGTCAGGGATGAGAGAGAAAAAGGAAAAGGACCAGTTTTGTTGGGAGCTTGGATATAGGAGGAGGATCCAGGAGGGACATTGCACAAGGAGCTAAATTCAAAAGTGGGACTGGGGGGATATCAAGCAAATGAGAAAGAATGTGTTGAGACACAACTGGGAAAAGAATGTGAGCTGAACTGGGTGTGCTGCCACCAAGTTCAGGGAGGCAGAAGCATGGAAAATGGAGTATATTCACCAAAGGCCAAGGTTTACCAGAAAACTAAGTATGTACTTCCCTTTCATCTGATATAAGTATGGCTATGCATATATCCTCCATTTTATGGAGCTTGTAAATCTGCTGCATTTTAGCACATTCACCAGCAGATAATGGACAGAAATACAAAACTGTCATATTTCAGCAGCTTTCTGATACCAGGAAATATCAGTAAAAAACCCACTGCTGAAGTGCATGTTTACTCACAGGACAGGCAGTCTACTGCTTCTGCCTCTTCCTCAAATATGGAAGTGGTATTTATTTGTGTATGAAAAGGTTCCACTGCCACTGCTGCTTACTGCTTGTCTGTTAAAGCAGTGCTCAACAGCCAAATGTGTTTTTAATTTGCCATTATTAGTAGGCTGTCACCCACAAACACAGGCACAAACCCCACACTGTAAGTAATTTATAACTACAGCAATAGTTAATATACACATATTTTTAACAGGAATTTTGCTTCATCTCATGTTATTGAGAATGGTACTGAACAATGAGGAAATTATTCATTAAAATAAACCTTGTATTTTTTATTTTTTTTTTTTTTCACATCTCCTGAAGTGTGCAGGGACAAACTGAATCAGTTTTCAGTATGCTCTTTTTCAGGCATACAGGAAAACCCTTAGAAGGTGAATATACTGAGGCAAAAGTATTTGTCATATCTATATTCAGTACCATGAAATGGCTAGAACTATCATTAAAAGAACCCTCCATATCTTATTGATTGAGGTGTATTAATAGGCACTTGCCTGAAAGATAGACATAGTCCAGATTGAAAATACAGGATATTACAGTTTTAATATGGTTACATTCCCTAGTGATTTCACGTTTTCCCCCTTCTTCATGGAACCTGTCAGTTTCTGCTCTCAAAGCCCTTATCCTTTCACACATTGTTATCTTTATAAAGGGGATAAGACAATATATAAAATCCACTTAAGTAAAGGTCTCCCTTCATGCAGCATTACGGCTGAGATCCTTACACTGGCAGCAGTTTACCAAAGCATAGGCAAAAATCAATTTTAATTAGTATTTTTGGCTTTAATGAAAAGTGATTACAGAACAGGCATTTCATTTAATACTGTTGAGATTTATGGTGGGGTGATGCTAATTAATTTTCTGTTGAATTGCTGTGGGCAATGAATAACTGCAATAAAATGGCAGATTTGCTGATACCAGGACTATATCAGCACTTCAGAGCTTCTTAACAAAAGGAGCCTAATGGGTTGCAGGTGTAATTTACATTACTTCTCATAAACTGCACATTGTTACTTCTTTGTATATGTGTTAGGAAGAGCCAACTTTCTGTATTTTACAATGACAGCAATGTCTTTCCCCACAATTTGGTGTCAGCATATGCAAGCTTTCTTTAGAATGTGACAGTATTTTAAGAACCACTAGATAAGGAAGATTTTACTGGGTCAGAAAATTAATCTTAGCTTAAATCTCTTTCTATATATATCCTTATTACTCCCATCATTAATTTTACTGTTTTTCTTAGTAGAAAGACACAACTGAATATGGCACTTGCGCTTAGACGTCAAGCTCTGTGTGTTGAAAGGACTATATTTTTTGTGTGTGCTTGAACAGTGCCTAGTGCTATAGGAGTCTGAACTGGTTCAGGCCTACAGGTGTTATCACAGTGTTATCACAGCTTTGGGACTGTGACGCTAACTGTAATTTTTTATAAACCACAGTGGAACTGGCATACCCTCACTGACATCAGAGCAATCCTTATTTCTGAAGCATGTACCAACTCCACTCTAGTCAGAAAAAAGCACTTCATTCACTCTGCATCAAATGTCATGTGTCCCTGTTGTAAATTCAGGAACTGATATGAACACATGGAAATGCTGTATTTTCCCTAGAGCTACAGGATGGAAGACAATGACATAGTATTAGCAAACACTTAACAAGCATTTGTGTTACTGACCTGTGTAGGCTGACCTATAGCTGTAGGTGGGTTGACATTGTGAGCAATGGAGGAAGCATCTCCTCATAGATGCAGGACAACATAATTGCTCACCAGCAATGATATCTATTCTAGACTTTAGGCAGGTAAACAAAAATATGAAGGAAGTGCTCTGACATCGAAAGTAGCAGAAAAATATTTATTTATTTATTTATTTATTTATTTATTGTTGTTGTTGGTTTTTTTTTTGTTTTTTTTTTAGATTTTATGGAGGTTAATGTTTCTCCATTAAAAAAAAAAAAAGGCAAATTCCTTTCTAAAGTTTGTACTAAGTTTACTTTTTTATGGTAGGTGAGGAATGGAAACACACATCATTTCAAACAAAAGCTACAACTGGCTGTAGAATCCGAGGTCTTAATGAAATACACTGAAGAAGAAAGGGTTCAGAATGGAATCTTGAGCACTGCCACCACGTAGAAGGAATCCACCTCCAAAGGGATGATTGTCTGCAGACGTCTACCCTGGCCACCGTTTAACCCATCTACCACAAACTGTTTCAGTCAGGAACACTGGACAATTTTCATCCTCAATATAATTAGGAAAAATGATTGCATCTTGTCCAAGGCAAGTAGTTAACTGGTAGGGGTAGTTAAAATTTTAATTAAAATAAAATGATGTGCGATACAGTTATGATTATTCAGATATAATTGTAGTGGACACTAAAAATATTTTTTCTCATGTTTTCTAAGACTCAGAAAAAATACAATACAAGCAAAAAATTAATCCAAAGATACTGAAATATGAGTAAGAGATGTTTTTTTGTGTTTTTTTTTTTTTTTTTTTTTTTGAGAGAGCATAGGACCCTAACTACTGAAATCAGATAGAGTTAGGAAGTACATAAACGTATCTGAAAATCTTTCTGCAAATACGAGATTGGAAACAGAAGCATATGAGGTATATCTTACATGCACACTCTTTTACAGTGATGACTGTTTTGGTTCTGTTTTAATAAGGAAATGACATTTATATAATTACTCCATGTATGCAGGCATATGTGTGTCTATGGCTACTCTGCTTCTAGGTATCTTTAGAATCTCCTGTCCAATTTTGATCAAATCTGACAGAGGAGAAGATATTAAGCTATTAAGTTCTTACAAGAGGCTGAATAGAGGCAAGAGATGTTACTTTACAATCAGTATCCTTACTGAGGAAAAGGCACAAGTATGAGCTCACCCTTCAACAGGAACCAGACAATCACAGGGAAGAGACTTTGAGATAAAAACCCATCAGGCATCATTAGCTTTACTGCTCACAGACTAACTTCAGTTGTTTTTTTTTTTTTATAACCCATGAAAACTGACTGTAGGCTGTTTTCTGCTTTGTTTAAATAATATCCATTTGCAAGACAGATGACACATTAGGTGCTACATTAGGCTCCATGGCTGCCACTATAGTCTTGAGGTCCAGATTGTTGCTAGCCCTGCACAGATGCAAAAATGGAGAAGGATTGTGTGTGCCATTCTTTCAGTATGTCCTTTACTAGAGAGAGGTAGCAAAACAGCTCTTGTATTTTTTGACCAAGAAAAGCTGCTCACTACTAGCAAAACAATGGCAGAATAAAGAAGTAAGAGGCTGTATCTCAGCTTCCCAGCCAAATCAGCCTGCATTCAGGATAGCATCTTTTTAAGATGGTCTGAAATTGAATAGTTTTATCTGTTTATCTGTAATGTCAGAATCTGTAGAGATTCTGACATTAAATCAAAATGTACATACATGTATTCTAAAGGTTGTGATGGTACTTTGTATACAGGGATGTTCATAGTAATTTTTTATTTAATTTTTATTTTTTCAGGAAAAAGTCATTCACTGCCACATTAGTAAGAGATACAGAGTCTAGAAATAGGGTATAAAGTAGAGTGTTCCTTAGTGACTGGGCAATAAGCAAGTCAAAGTACTCAAAAGAACAGAAAACTGAAAACAAACAAACAAACAAACAACAAAAAAAAAAAAAAAAAAAAAAAACAAAAAAAAAAGAAGAAGAAGACTAAAGCAACAGTAACATTGTCACCTAAAGCTGAATGTTAAATTTGATTACACTAATAACCACTACATCACTAACAAGCTTCCTAAGTACTTAAGCTACATTAGGATGCTAGGAGATAATATGAAGTTGGTGTGCTTAGTGATTTAGACTGACATCCATTATCTAATCTGGAGTTCCAGACATGCACAACCAGGAAACCACTTAGTTTACCTCAAGATGTTTTCAGTCTCTGGTGGATACCAGTTCTTTAGAAAACACACAGAGATTTTCAGGATGTTCTCTGACTTGGCACAATCATGTTATCCAAAAATGTCAAATGTTTGACTGCTTTTGGGCTGCCCCTCCTCTTTGCCACGAAATAATTTAGTACTGCTCCCTTATCCCAAGGAGACTCAGACTCTTTGGAACAGCTTTACATCCAGCCCTAAGTAGCCTGACTGCTGGGATGCAATTTACAGCAAGCTCGACTATGCCCTCTACACCTACATGAAACAAGCTGGACAAGAAAATAAAACATGAGTGTTCATCTGACAGAAGGACTGTTGAGGATGGTGGCTGTTTTACTGAAGACCTCGTGTGAAAGAACTTTTAGACTTGACTCCCAGTTGTTTACTTTTAAGCCCTGGCTTTGTGTTTGGCTCTCTACAAGAGATTGTTCCCATTGGAAAGAGCCCACAATTTAAAAAAGGCAACTCTGACCACCCATGCCTCACCATGCTTTTTCATTGCACTTTAGCCATCCTCCTTCTGTGACAACATTTTCCTGGCTCTGAAAAGCAACATTAAGTTCCAATATATTTTCCGCATGAGAAAATGCCACTTGCCAGTTTTGCTCCCCTCCAGCTGGCCTCATTTCTCCATGCCTGCCAGAGTCTACTGTTGTATGGGAACTGCCAGATTTGAAGAGGAGGGAAAAGCATTTGGCATTAGCTCTTACCTCAGCTCCCCCATTCCCTGATGAGCTAGTCTGTGAGAGAGACCTTTTGCTCCTCTCTGATGTGCAGCACATAAGGGACCACAAGACTCAGAAGACTAAGTGATAGAGAAAAGGCTGTTAGCAATGGGACTTCATTAAACATGTGCTTAAACTGAAGCCTGTGAGAGCTGGAGGATTTAGGCACCTTGTTAGGTGCTTTTGTGAGTTAGAGTCTTGGCCTGGTGTGTTCCTTCTCCTTTATGGTGCCACAGCCCTTAATTTAGTGTCCTTCCTGGAGTCCATTAACGAGCAGTTTCCTAGAACTTAAATAACTGCTCTGGATTTGAAACCTGGTGTTGTACAAAGAGAAAATTTGCGTCACTCTCTACTTTGCATTCAGCACAATGGTTTCTCATATGCACTCTTTTGTTCATAGCTCTTCAGCTGATTTTTGACCTATATGATCCTGTTAATATCTAAACCAATTAAAATAATTCTGAGAATAGGATTTCATGATACACTGATTAAATGCTTCTCTTCAGCCTAAAAAGCCACAGTATTCGCTTTCCCTACTAATTTCATAACTCTGGCAAAGAAAGCAATCAAGATTTCTACATAAGATTGATGCTTTATAGATTGGCAGTAATATTTCCAGCAGTCCTCTTATCCTAACATACAAGGATGATCTGAAGCAATATAAATGTTTTTCATGGTTTGCATGTAGCTGTGCAAAACACGCTGGAGCATCTTAGGAGAGGAACGAACCTTTAAAGAGAAATAGTTAAGCTTCACTGGCCTAGTTTCCTACCTCTAGGCCAGGAAATGTTTACTTTTACTAATAACACATGGTTGTCTTCACTATGTCCCATCTGCACTATTTTGATGAGCATGCTGGAGTATAAAGAAGTTGAAACGAATTCCCCATCCATACTTTTTTCTCTTGCTCACCTCCTTCAGGGAGCGGTTCAACAGTGCCCATGACTTGAAGATGTGTCGTGGTTCCGCTCGAGTGGGCAGCCGAGCTCCACCACAGCCACTCTCTCACTCCCCCTCCTCAAAGAGGAATGGGGAGAAAATATGTGTAGCGGGCTCAAGGATTGAGCTAAGGATGAGAAAATCACGCAATAATTAGTGTAACGGGCAAACCAGACTCAGCATAAGAAGATAGATAGTAAGATTTATTGCTCATTACTAACAAGCTAGAGAAGTGAGAAACAAAGGAAAGAAACCAAAAGCACCTTCCCCCCCATCCACCCTCTTCCACCTCCTCCCCCCGAGCGGCGCAGGGGAACAGGGGAATGGGGGTTATGGTCAGTCTACAGCGCTTCTTCTCTGCCATTCCTTCTCGGTCACTCTCGTCCCCTGTGCTGTGGGGTCCCTCCCACGGGATGCAGTCCTTGATGAACTGATCCGGCGTGGGCTTCCCACAGGCAGCAGCTCTTCCAGAACTGCTCCAGATATGGGTCCGTACCACGGGGTCCATCCCTCAGGAGAAAACTGCTCCAACCTGGCTCCCCCACGGGCAGCAGCTCCTGCCAGATCACCTGCTCCTGCGTGGGCTCCTCTCCACAGGCTACAGGTGCTGCCCGGGATCTGCTCCGGCAGGGGTCTTCCACAGGCGGCAGCCTCCGTCGGTGCAGGGCCACCTGCTCCACCGTGGTCTCCTCCACGGGCTGCAGCGTGGAACCCTGCTCCACCGTGGTACTCCATGGGCTGCAGGGGGACATCCTGCTTCACCATGGTCCTCACCACAGGCCGCAGGGGACTTCTGCTCTGGCGCCTGGAGCACCTCTCCCCCTCCTTCTACACTGACCTTGGCACCTGCAAGATGGTTTCTCACTCCCTTGACTCTCCCAGCTGCTGTGTGGCGCAGTGTTTTTTTCCCTGTCTTAAAAATGCTCTCACAGAGGTGCAAAACAACATCGCTTATTGGCTCAGCTCTGGAAAACAATGGGGCCCTTCCCAAACATGGGGCGGCTTCTAGATCTTTCTCACAGAAACCACCCCTATGGCTCCCTGCTACCAAAACCTTGCCACGTAAACCCACTACAAGATGTTATAAACCTCAGTGGAAACATCACCACGGGCAAAAGGTATAAGCCATCATCAGTTTACTGAGCACAGAGGAAAAAAAAGGTGCTCTCTCTTCAAGAGCTAGAGAGGAATCAAAAATCATTAATGAAATAAATAAAACTGTTGCTCTACTCTGGAAATCTCATTTTCCCACGGTCATCACATACTATCTGAGGAAGTAGCAGGTGAAAATTAGTGCGTACAGTACCTTATACTATGATCAGATATACACATGATCTGTTTTTTTTTGGTTTTTTTGTTTTTTTTTTGGGAGGAGGGGTTGGTCTCTTGGGGACCCGGGAGTTGGACTCAATGGTCCTTCTGGATCCCTTCCAAACTCAGTTATTCTATGACACTATTAACTGAGTGCTTGAAGAGGTGACCTGGCTGGTGCTGGCTGCAGACATGAATAGTGTCTCCATCCCCAGGCTGACAAGTCCCTGTCACTATGAGGGGCCAGGAAGACCACTCCAGGGGCAAAGCTCACTCCAGATTACACTGGCATGTGGATGGTATAGTCACAAACAAATGGTTTCAGCAGAACATTTATTTACTTTAAGCTTTCTTCCTTTTTCTTAGAACCACTTTGCGTTTCTGAACAAAATGTTATTTTGAACTGGGAAAAAAAAAACAAAACAAAAAAAACCCACCAACAACAAAGCACAACAACAGCTTCACACAGTGATATCTTATCTTCTTCATATTAAAACATCTCTTCTGATTACCTCTTATTTCAGCACTTCATGTATTGCTTATGACTAGTGGCTGAAGATAGAGTGGTGTGCTGGGATCAGGTGCCCAGGCAGTGTCAGGGGGTGGGGGCCACTGCGTGAGGCAATGCTGGGGCTGCCCAGTGCTGGTCCCAGCTGGCCCCAGTGGCCCCACCTCAGGGCACGGCTGGGCCCTGCAGCCAAGATGGCAGCGCCTCACCTTGGGGGCAGCCTGGGGAAGGGAGGGCAAAGACTGCATGGTGGTGAGGGGAGCTGTGTGAGGAGCAGCCCTGTGGACCATCCCAAGCAGAGGTTCCTCTGCAACCTGTGGAGATAGAATGGTGGAGAAGGTTGTCTCCCAGCAACCTAAGGGAGACCACACCAGAGCAGGTTCTAGAATAGAATGTTCTAGAATAGAATAGAAGAGTTCAGTTGGAAGGAACCTTCAAAAATCATCTAGTCCAACTGCCTGACCTCTTCAGGGCTAACCAAAAGTTAAAGCACATGAATGATGGCAGTATTCAAATGCCTCTTGAACACTGACAAGCATGGGACATCAACCACCTCTCTAGGAAGTTTGTTCCAGTGTTTGACCCATGGAAAGCCTATGGAGAGCCCCTGCTGTGAGGAGGAAGGAATGGCAGAGAGAAGCTGTGAGGGACTGGCCACAGCCTCCATTCCCCATTCCCCTGTGCTGCTCAGAGTCGGGCGGGGGGGGGGGAGAAGAGGTGTTGTGGGGAAGAGGAGCTGGGGATGAAGGAATGAGATTGAGCCTGGAAAAAGGAGGGGACAGGAGAACGTGTTGTTTCAATATGTCTTTGTTTCTTCACCACCCAAAATAATTTGAACTGGCAATCAATTACATTAATTTTCTCCAAGTAAAGTCTGTTTTGCCCATGACAGTACTTGGTAAATGATTTCCCTGCCTTTATCTCAACCCAGGAGCCATTCCATCTTATTTTCTTCCCCTTCCTGTTGAGGAGGGGGACTGAGAGAAAAGCTGTGTGGGCAGCTGGCAGCCAGCCAAGGTCAACCCACCACAAACCCTATGGCAGATAAGCAACTAAGCAACTTACAAACATATATTGGGCTGTAAAAATAACATTGAGGGTTAAGATTTTCCATGTTTTACCAGGGGGATATTTTTAATGGCTAATTCCTAAACCTCTGGCTTTAGCATTTCATCATGATTATGCTGCTAGAATCTTTGCTATTTACATACTAACTGCAGTTCTTCTGAAAGACTTCCTTATTTCATGAGATCCATTAATGTAAACTTGTCAGCAATTTTTCACCCAATGTAGCATAATGGGAATATAAAAATAGCTGAAATAAATCAAATAGTATACAGTGACTGTAATATAGACATACTTAGGCTAGTATTGCCACCAGCAATTCTTCATCATGAAACTCTGATCTTGGATGCCAGCAGCATGTAGAAACACATAGCTTGGTGCAGGCCAACCCATCAGAATATTTGGCCTCCATGCTGTACTTAATGCAACATGCATTGAGCTCCACACCACTGATGAACTTACATGCTTCTGAAGAATCTACATCACCTTCCATTTCCAAAGCTGAACGTACATAAGGTTTTATGTATTTCTTATAACCCCTCCCCATATTCCTCAGCTCTGTCTTCCAGATTCCAGTTCACTGTCCTCTGGCTGTAGCAATTGAGTTGTTTATAGATCCATTCTGCACAGAAGGTCATGGACATGAATGCCATCAAAAAATAAAATACAAGCAGCATGTTCCAACAGTCTGGTTTCAAGCTAGATAAAATATGTAATAGTGTGGATACATCCTAAGTTTATGCATTCACTCGTCTTCCAGTCTTTAACTGACTCAGTAGCATTTGGAAGTGAAGTTTATTTATATGAATGACAGTTTCCTTTAAACATATCACTAATTTAAAGTACGAGAACAGCACCTCATGAACAGGTATCAAATAATTTAGAAATGAAAATACAAAGAAGTAAATTAAGCATATAGCTTATCTAAAGAAAAGCATATACAGTTCTTAACTTAGTTTATACCTTGATATTTCAGCAGGTCTGGGACAGATAACATGTGATGTATGTGCAAAATATTTAATGAGGGACTTACTTACACAAGTGGTGTCTACAGACCTGTTATCTGTAATTTTTGGAAGGCATGGGGACAGTTGATAGTTGATAGTAGATACCTATCAGATAGTGATAGGTATATCCACAAGACAGATGACAGGATTTAGTGCTGCATGATGGAACCTGAATTAATTCTGAGTTAGTTATCTCAGGTGAAGAAAGAAGCTCAGCACTTTTCCTGGGCTAAATACCCTTGTTGAGAATACCCGACCTGCTTCAAGATCCCTGGTACCTCTTCATATGGCATCATGCAATATTCTATGCTCATACCCAGAAACCTATTTTTATGAGGTATTTTTTTGACTACTATGTCTCCAGTGAAGTCTGTGAGAACAACCAAAACTCAGCACCTACTGTAGAACAGATCATGAAGGAAGAAATTTTGGCTGGTTTGGCCAGACTTTCAGTATTACTTTAACACAGCTGTTTTGTGTGTTTTAATATGAAATAACAATGGACTGCATAGGTCATATCACCGTACCTTTGGTCTGATATTACTCATGCTCCTCTCAGTTGGGAAGCTCATTTGGGGGAGTATGTTTCTGAGTTATCCAGAATGAAACAATTGTTTGTAAGTCTTCCAAATTTTGTGTTCGTCTTTTCATACTAGAGCAAATTTGACTTAGATTTAATCTACAAAAATAACAAATGATTTTTTATATCTACAATTAATTTTTTATATCTACAGTTAAAAGAGATGAAACCCAAATTCTTAGCTCTGAAAATCCCCAAGCTTTGCTGTATTTCCAATGTAGATTTAAATTTTGCAGCAGGACACCAAATTAAATAGGAAAGTAATCAGCTAGTGACCCTCTCTGTTTCATCTATTTAACTTTTATCTACCTTAGAAAGCTTAATTAGTGTATATATATATATATAAATGGCATTGAAGACAGCAGAAGCCCTTATAATTCCATGAAATATGAAAGTAAATTATTTAAAATGAATGCCATTTGTTAAAGTGCATTTCTACCCTCAACAATGACTACATGGCCATTGTTCAATTTTTGGTAGTAAAACCATATAAAGGAAATTAGGTTTTTCACTGCAAATGACCTTTTCTCACAACAGTGCTATGAAACTGCCTAAATAGAACTATTCACGGATTTTGGCAACAGAAATCTTTCTGGATGTAGGAGTGAGGGGAATTTATGATTTTAATATCAAGCCCAACATTTTAAACTGATAGAGGGTGTTTGATACCAGAAAGCACTGACTGTTAACCCGTATCAGGCAAATGCTAGATAATGAATATCAAATTAGTTCACTGACACAGCACAGATCCCAGTGGACCAATGTCACATCACAAAACAACACAGCAGTCTGACTCCTCAGCAACAAAGCTAAACACTAATGGGCCTATCCATCACCTCTTCCAGTCTGGATGTGGACAGTCATTCTGCTGCTGTTTGGTTCCTGCTCAGCACAGAGACATGGCTTTCAGATGCTGCCTGTCTTCAGACTGATGCTTTTCCCAAGAAGCTCGATGAAGCTGGCCGTTGTTCCTCCATAGCTGCTCTTGTATGCATACCTTCAACCTGGAAATCCGTAGCTTCCCTCCTAGGGATTTTTCTGTCCATGCCTAAGATCTTAGAGTCCTCTCTACCCGTTGATCCCATGTGGACTGTATCCCTGCTTAAACAATTACTGACCCTCTGGAGCTAAGGATTAAGGGGAAGACAGATATTCTTCTTTGGTGCTTTTCTTGCTTTCCTTCCTCTCCCTCTCCTCTCATGTCTTACATGTAAAAGGTGAAAGACTGTCTCTGCAGAATTTCATTGCACTTCCACATGGAAATCAATAGAGCCAGGATGTCTTACTGGGGTAAGCTGCCCATGATGCACAAAGCATTATTAGCTATTTCCAACAATTATACCTTTTAATTATTATTACTAAGTTGCTACAGTATAGGAACAATATATAAAATGGATGAACTTAAAATACAAATTACCTTCAAGGATTGCAGCACTGTCATTCCAAATCTGTCTTTACAGCCTACGACTTAAATGTGGTCTTTTGATAAAACTAAATTTTTGTTGTACAATGTCATGATTTCAAATTTCTTCTGCATGCACCAGAAAACGTGTCTTTTTCTAAGCCTCACACTAAAATGATTGGAAAAAGTTTTCAGTACTAGATAAATGGTACTTCTTTAAGTAGTAAATTTTTTTTGCTTGAAGTAAATTGTTTGCTTGACAAACGGAAAGGACCATCTGTGATAAGGACAAGATAAGTTTCAGTCAGTAGATGACTGAGTGGGAGGAAATGTTTCTCCAACATCTGTTTGGCTCGTTTGGATTAATTCTCTCCAATTATTCTGTACTGTCTCTCCAGGGAGGATAAATGGGTGGAGAAGTGTGTTCCAAAATCAAAGTGATTGATCTCATGCATACAAGAGTTTGAAAGGTCAACTCAGTGAAAGACAGCCTTATGAGAATGTGACTAACAGAGCTGCATTTTGTGTACGCTAAGTATGGAGGAAAAGATACACACTGGGTTCTTCATCTTACCTTTGGCACAGTAGGTGACACTGTCACAGCAGGTGATAAAGTGAAGGGATATTTCCTCTTATATTTTCCCCACTATTTCCAAGGCCTTGAATGGTCACATCACAGCCAAAAAGGTATCATAGCAGTTGGCTGCCCACCTGTATGTTTTGAATAGGTGACTTTCAGTACATATGTACTTTCAGTACGTAGAGGTTACTGTTATTATTTAACATTTTTTATTATTATTTAACATTTTTATTATGCTAGCACTTAAAGAATCTGGGATGATATATCTCAACTACATGGGCAGAAGACTTTACAAATACAAAGGACGGTCTTTACTCTAGTCATTATTTAGGGTATTCTCTTTCTCCCAGTAAACCCAACTATATTCATACACTATGATACATTCATACACTATGATACATTCTGTAAATCCCAGAGAGTAGTGAACCTCTAGTATAAATTAACAAATAAAAATAATTTATTTGTGTATAATCTCTTAAGGAATCCAGAAGAATTGGAAATAATCTGGCTTCTATAACACAAACATATTTTTATATAGTCCTAGTCCAAAACCTTGTAATTTAAGCACATGCATATGTGGCCTCTTCCATCTGTGTCATAAGCTTTTTTCAACAGATTTCTTCAGCACTAAATGAAGTGAGTGTCTTGCAGGTTCTCCAAAACAGCAATTTTTCTAGCAGATCTTCCTTCATTTAAAATGGAAGACTTCTTGTATACATCAGCTCCAGGGTCAGATAGTTGGAAATATGTGCAAGATATCAAGGTAAGTAAGCTGTTTATGAACTCTGGCTATGATGAGTGTATCGTGGAAAGTCCATTGCCACCTAGGGTGATGCCTACCATTGATGTGAAAGTGAATCATGGTATCTGAAATGCCAGACATCTGCATACAAGAATTTGGAGCCTCAGAGAACTGTTAAATGTAATCCAGGATAACACCGCTACAATGAAGGAGCCCAGATTTATTGCAGTTGCCAACTTCTTGGTTTTGAATTCTCAGCAAGATGCTTAGCGTATGATTTTACATGTGCAAATCTAACAATATTTGTAAGAAGTTCTTGTTCATTTTGTATTTACTGATTCAGTCACCTGATTTATGAAAGATAAGAATGACAGGAGGGTGAAGTTTTTGTTTACCTTCTGAGTTGTAAAGATTTCTTTCCTAGAAACAGTCACAATCAGTATACTAGACTAGAAGTTTTATGGGTGTAACAAAACCTTAAGTACTGGCAATTTCACATATTGAGCAAAACATAAAGATGTGTTCAATTGTTTTTATAGCCATAGTTCTCAGAGAACTGTGAAACAAGAAAAATAGATAATCTTTTGTGCTATTGTGCTATATTTTAAAATAGTGTATGTGATTTAATTTTGATTGTGCTTCTTAGTCTTCATTCTTTTTTTTTTTTTTGCTGTTTTTGTTTTGTTTCTCTCTCTCTCTCTCTCTCTTTTTTTTTTTTCTTTTTTTTTTTTTTTTCCAAGTTTAAAATGCTACACTATCTAAAATTATATTGTGAACTAGTGCATTCCGTCAGCTGCTAGGGTTATTGATATTACAGGGCTTACAACATAGAAAATGTTTAATCACTCTATTTCAGTGAATCAAGTTAAGGTGTTCCTGGAAATACAATTTTGTGAAGCACATGAGGAAAGTACCTCTCTGTTTCCACCTTTGTATTTCCCATATCAATCTTCTAGGAAATGAGGTTTTCTCTCTTAGGATCCCATCAGGACTAACTCAGCTGGATAGCTGGCTGCAGAGCTGTGTGAAATGTTCCTTTATTTCCAGCCCTTTCTAGCTGAAAAAGTGAGGAAGCAGTGAAGGTTAAGATGACCATGCCAATCAATCCGGAGCTTATGCATGTACTGCTAAGTCTGATTACCAACAAATCCTATATAAATTAAGTCAGGCTAGAAAATGATCAGTTCCATTATATAGTGGTGTGACAGCTATAAAAAGAGTTCTGCTTGAAGAAAAAGGGCTTACTGGGAGTTAAATGGCATGATAGACAAGACAAACAGTACTCACCTAATTGTATCTTCTGCACATTTGGAGATAAATCCCATAGATTGCAGCTGAAAGCTGCTTTTCAGAATTTAGCATTTTCATGTGAGCAGCAGGATTAAATCAATGTGTAATTGCATTAGAGTTTTTCTTTACTTATTTTACAGTTTTGCAACAACTGCACTTGGGAATGGATAAAATCTGAGTCGATACCTACTATGGTAAAGCAGAGAAATCACTCAGAAAAAAAAGATATACATTTAAGAATAATGTCTGAGCCAAGTGCATGTGGAATATATTACTGATGTTCTGTCCTGTCTCCATTGCCCGGCTTCTTAATCGATAGCCCCATATTTTATTGATCTTATAGCAGAAATAATTGGCTCTGTAATGAAGAGTAACAGTGTCATTTCTTGCTGCCAAGCATTGCCAGCAAACAGCTGAGTAGCAACCCAGTTGGAACTTGCAGCAGTAAAACAGCCCAAGCTTCCTGGGAAAGGTGAGAAGAGCAACAAATATCACCCCAAGTTGCACAGAAGCTGGCACTATGAGCAGCATAGGTTTATGACTTGGGGGTGAGAGCCTGCTGTACATGGGTGGGAAGCCAATAATCTTGAACAAAACCAGTAAGTAGAATATGCATGTGAGTTGTTCATTTTACAGGACAGAAGAAGGATTTGATGCACGGAAGTGTATGTTTGTGAATGTGTGTGTATTAGAACAGGGTAAGGGACTAAAAGCCAGTATAGGCTACGGATAAAGGAAAGGTAGAGTTTCAGAGGTTCAGAGCACATAATATATATATTTCCAGCTGTCACAGTTGTAATCACTGAGTGCTTCTTTTTGCCTGGACAAAGCACTGTCTCCTGGAAATGCTGATGAGGGCAAGAAAAAGTAGAAATGACACAAGTACGGTGAAGAGGGAGGGGGAGTCTAGCTACACTTAGTGCTCCTCAACATTCATCTCTACTCAGTCTGTTCTCTGTTGCATTCAGCAACATCAATAGGATGCAACAGTGGCCAGATACAGGCCAATGAGGCTGTCTGTTGAAAAGCTAAATAGATTATACAGAGAACTACTGGTATATTTATGAGAGCTATGTTACATGCAGATCTTACATTGACTTCATAATTGCACCAGCTCTGGGGGCAAGTTACTCAAAAAGGGAACACTGCTGTTGCAGAATGCAGTAGTTTTTGTAACAGGCTATCATTTGTCATTTTAGTACTGTCTGAGAAACCCATTTTTAGTCCACCTTTGAGTAGGAAAACAGCTGTCGCAATTGTGTGTTTTTTATTGGCAAGCAGTTACTTCTTAATGCTGATGAGGGCAGAGGTTAAAAGCCAAAAATAAAATAAAATAAAAATCAAGCAGTACTGTAAAAATGTACCAACTCTCCTACAAGAAGAAACTTACTTGTGGAAAATACACCTAGCAGAAGGCATCGTAGAATTGGTGGAAAAGTTATTTAAGCTGCCAGTTATAAAATAGCTACCTCCTGTCCAGAATTTCCTTTGCCAGAGAAGACTTACCAAGAAAGAAATCCCTGGAAAAAGAATACCTCCTTAGAAAGGAAAAAAATAAAAAAAGTGTTCATGAGGAAAGGGCTGCTTTCTATTTTGTCATATATCTCTGGTATGAGAAAAACAAACAAACAAACAAACAACCCCCCCCCCCCCCACACACACACACAAATTCAAATTTCAAAACTCCAGAGGAAGACCAGAGAGGTGCAACTTTAGCAAGAAGGGTGAGAAGCACCCTGCGTTCAGAAGACAACATGAGGTACAAGGAGATGGCACCAACAGAGAGGAGTAGTCCAGAATCTGTTCCATGGTTCTCTTCCCCAGAAGTGGATATGAACTTGAAAAAGCCTTAAAAGGACAAAAATTCTCAAAAAGTAGGAAACAGGAATAGGCACTTCAACACCCACTCTTATGGCTTCCTGTCTGCAACCACTATTGTCTTCTTTAATTCATTGCGTGTCTTGTTTTCTATAGGTTCCCTGCATCAATCTTCTTTCTGGTCAATACGCACTTCTAAATGCTAGTCAGACAGGAACACTGAAAATAAAATGATCCATTTCATCACTAATTTAATCTTCAGTTCTGAATGCCTTTTTTTTTTTTTTTTAATCTGTTGAGTATTAGATTGTTTCAGTGCCATTAGTAAACTTTAATTTTACTCATGTGAGGTAAGGGGCTGCTATTAGTTTCATTTTTTCAGATAAGAGAATTGAGGTTGAGGAGGAAATTGATTATCTATTAATTTTAGTACCACTATGAGACACCATCTGACTTTTTAAAGAACTTAGTATTATTAAGCCCTTTGTGTATATGTCCATACAGCATCATGTGGTAGGGCTTCTCTGAAAGTTAATTGGTCCAGGGTTAGGAATATGGCTACATGCTGCTGCCAGCAGGGCATTATAACATTAACTTTTAACATAAGTTTCTCACTAATTTCATTGTACATCAATATTTAAAGTACGTATACCACCATCTCCAGCTGCAACAGCGCTCAGCACTTTTGGAAAGCTAACATCCAGATTAAAAGCCAACCAACTGGAAAATGGGAAAGGCACAACTGGTGAATGAACACCTGTAAAAACGCTGGTTTGAGTAATGTACCTATCACACAGAAATGCTTATGACTGATATAATCCTTACTCTTCCTGAAAGACTTCTTTGTTTGTTACATACGATGGAGCAAGGAGGGCTAGCATATTGTAGAGATAATTTCATATCTCTTCTTTACTCAGAGCAGATCCATCCTGCACAATTTAAAGGAATAAATCCCTATGAAAAAAGTTCTGACTAATTTAAGTCTGTGATAGAACATATGGAGAGTGAGTGTGAGTGAATTAAGGTTACATGAGTGAACTCAATTCTGGCATTCTCTCCCTTGCATCATTGATTCTCCAGCTGTTTTCAAACCTTGGCAGAGATCATTTCTTCTTCCTTAAAACCCCATGCCCCTCCCCTTGGTTCCCCTGAGATATTCAATAAGGAAAGATCATGCTGCTATCTAATCTTATCCTTTTATGAGTTTACACAGCAGCAGCAAAATCCTCCCCTGCCTCTGATCAACACTTACCTTCTAGTGTCATACCAGTGAAACTCACTGCTGGTGTATAAACTGCTAGGTGTTGGATTATGGATGTGGGCTAGCTTGACCATCATAGTAGTTGCTATCTCCTTTTAATGTCATTTAATTCTGCATATCAACTAATTGGGAATAAGTTGATGCCAAGAGCTCACTTTGTTTGGATCTGATGTGGAATATTTAATGATGTTGGAAGTTCTCTTTTGAGGACAGGAAACACGTGATAATGGTAGCCTTTTATGCTGTAGAAGATTTTCTTGTGAGTTGTTTCCTCAGCATCCAAACAGAGTAAGGCACAAACTAGTTCATAGTTGAGAGAAGCTTTTTGCTCCAAACATGACACAAATAAGAGCATCTACCACACTGACCAGTAATTTCAGAGGAAAATAAAGAGAACAAAGCCTGAGACTGCAGTGGGTATATGTGGCTAGATTTTGGTAGCAGGTGGACATAGGGGTGGCTTCTATGGGAAGAATCTAGAAGCTGCCTCATGGTAGATAAGGGCCCCACTGCTAGCCAGAGTCCGGCCAGTAAGTGATGTTGTTTGTGCCTCTGTGAGGGCATATTTAAGACAGGGAAAAAAATGCTGCACCACAAGGAAGTGCCACCTGTAAAGATCGGTGAGGGTCATTTAACATAATCCTGAAAAAGCCAGCTAAGGGGTAGAGGTTAACAGATGTGTCAGGCCAGAGAGCAGCACAGCAGTGTGAGTGGTTAAGATAGAGTATTAAGCTAGAATTAGAAGAATATTTAGGGAAACAAACTGTATAAGGGAAAAGGGAACTGGAAATACAGCCATGAGACAAAGTCTGAACAAATCTATTCTGAAGAAAACTGCAATGGTATCATTAATAAACAGGGTAATTAGTATCTTGTGTTGACATCATGTCAAAAGATATATTTTCAGCTGAGTGTCCTCCAGATATAGGAACTGGAACTGACTCAGAAGAATCAGTGCATACTGCTAAACCAGTACTTCTTGTGGCAACTCTATGGGTCACAGCTGAGCCTGTCCTCCACACCTGAGACCTTGTAGCATTGTGGTAAGACAAGTGACAACTTGAGGTATGTCTTCTGTAGTAATTTTTTAAAAGCTCACAGAAGAAACTTGGATAAAAAATCCAGTTAAGAGGAAATGATGAAGGAAAAAAAATCATTACTGCATTGACTTTAAAAAGTGAAGGATGGTAGCGATTTGCCTTCTTTAGGAATCAGATTACCAAGACAGTAAGATGAGGATTAGGAACAGAACAGATAACAGTTGAAGAGGTTATTAAAAGATTACAAAACCTAGAAACTGATACTATAGAACAATTTCTACTTAATTTATATATCAGACTTCTAAAGCAAACTAGGAAAACTTGCAAGAAGCCTTGCTTAGATGCACACAGTATTGAGTTATTTGACAAAATAAAATTCTGAAAAATCATGATTCTGATTGAATAAAACTTTTCCTCACAGAGATAAAAGTTCTAAATATGGTTTTAAGGGTATGAATCTGGGGTACTTCAAGAAGACATGCATGTTCACAATCTCCAATGGACAGAGGTGAGAGTTAATCATTCATATATGTATGCACACATACACACATACATATATAAATGTATACTATTTTTATAGCCTTCAAAAATAATAATAATAAAAAAATCCTTTCTATAAGGATAAGCCTCAATTTAAAAAGTCATTCTTAATTTTGTTATGAGCCTCACCATCCATAGCATTTTTCTTAAAGCCTTGGTCCCAGAGTCAAAAAATTGCATAAAATATCAGCTGATTGTATATATACATACATATACATATACATATATATATATATATATATATATATTCAACCCTCTTGGCTATAAGCAAAAAGTTGAAAGCATGAAAGAAATGCAAAGTAAAAGCTCAGAATGTCAAACTGATTTTCTTTAAATAAAAGTATTTCCTCAATTCAGTTCTAATATGGTTATTTTTGCAGGGCTTGCCCTACTTTTTTAACTTTTAGGATAGGTTATAGTGCAGTCTATTCACCCTGGGGCCATTTTGATGACACCAAATGCAAATGAGATTAAAGTCCTTTACTATTTGCCTGTCTGTGACCCACAGAGGGCTTGAAAGATTGGTAACTGTTTTGTTAACTAAATAATACCTGTGTTACAGATACTTTTTTCTCTTAAAGAAAAAGAAATGCAAAAAGTGGAGGTGAAAACATCTGTGCCTCAAAGTTACAATGTTATCTACTGTTACATTGGTAATAGTCACAGACAATCCTTAGCAAAATTCAATATATTCCCTGTAGGTAGTAACTGAAATACAGGTATTAATGTAAAATCTTTGCACTTTAGCCTTATAGTATACGAGATTTATTTGCCTAGTAAATGTTTTGATTTTACTCCAGTTTTACCATGTCCAACCTGTTTTTCATAGAAGAAAGGATTTCAAGACCTTCCTGATGATAAACAGCTTTTGGGTTATCAGCATTATAGGTCTTAGCTTCGTGACATCTTTTAGTAGCAGTGCTGTTCTTAAGTAGCACAGCCCCATCAGCTGCTTATTCCTCCTAGCTATACTAGCTCTACAGGCTTTTTGTTTGTTTGTTTTGTGTAGGACTGCACTGTAGTAAAATAAATTATAAAAATACTGTATTTCCAGTAAACCATACCTGTTGACCTTGAGCAGCTGTTTGTCAAGTCCTTGTTCACTGTCTCCGTATACCTTCTTCATGGTTCAGTGTATAATACATCTTGCCATTCATACTCACCAATCATGCTTGATTAAGATTCATTCAAATGAAAAATTTCTGGCACATATTAGCAATGGGATATAATGAAAATACCTACAGTGATAATGCCTATAACTATTTCTGCATAATGGAGTTGGGCAAAAATTAATTTTTTGGTTGTCTTAAAAAAAAGCCTAACTTGAAATGCTAATGAAAAAAATACTAGGTTTGTGTTGAATATTTTTCCTATTTCTGAAACAAAAACTTAGGAAATTTCATCATGAAAAGGCATTTTGAATATAATAACCCTGAATACTCCTTTAGAAAACGGTGAAATTAATGCTTTAACTTTTCGGAGGTTCCCTACCATGAACAGTTTGAAAAATTGAACCACATTTCCTGAAAAAATAATTGTCACCAGATTTGAGTTCTTAATTCAGAAATATTCCTCCATGTTTTTCATCAAACTGTAGTGCCTATTGCATAAAAATGTCTACTTCTGATCTTCAGACTGTGATGTCTCCCTACTGTGAAATGCATATAAGAAAATCACCCCTATTTATAGGACAGATAAAGTTCATGAATTATGACATGGGAAGTTTATGAATTGTGATACATTTCTTGTGGAAATTAAACAAAGTTCACATTTTTCTATGCAGCGCAACCACAACCCATTAGCATTGGAAAATTTCCAAACAGTAACAACAACAACAATAATAAACTCTTAAATATAAAATGCAGAAAAAAGTATTGAAGTAAGTGAAGACATTAAGAAAGAAGAGAGTGAAATCTTAAAATCGATTACAATGTAAAGGAGTCCTACAAATATAAAATTTGATTTACTCCATGAAGCTGAGAATTGGGGTCATTTGATCTGATACACTATTGAGGTGAAATGCATACTGCTTACAGATATCCCTGTTACTTTCCTCGATACTCCACTGGGGAGGCAAAAAGGAGTGGGTGCTGAGAACTCTTAAATAGAGTATCTTAATGGATCAGAGTCTAATTGCTAAGCACCCAGGCTTAAACATCATTTTTGAAGTTGACACCTCTAGATGCTGAGTAAGCAAAACATTATAGCAGGCCTGCAGACCCTACTGCAGCACGTAGCCTAGAAAAAGGTATTTAAAATCTGACAAGTTTCTGCAAGACGTTCTGAGAATATACAGATCATGGATCTTGAATCCTCCTCCACAGAGAGTCTCCTAATTACAGGCTGTACAAGTAACAGACATCTTAGATGTTGGAAATTGTCGGACTACCTACCCTCCCTGTCTCTGTAGTCAATTGCTGCTTAAGTTATATACATGTACTTTCTGTCCAAGGGTGTATTTCATTCTTAACCTCCTGTCCTTAACTCAGGAAATGATTTTAAGTTTGTTACTTAACACTGCAGTCTACTTCTTCCTTAACTTTAATGCATCATTTTAATAAAAGCCTGCATAAAAATGTGTTCTAGAAAAAGAGCTTGACTCCAAAATATGCTTAAATTTGTCCTATTTGAAGCTATGATTGAAACTCATCAAAGAGGAAGGATATGTTCTGGTTTGTTTGCGTAGACATAGAGCTGTGGCATCATACCTTTATCATTCCCTAGTAAACCACCAAGACAAAGCTATAGGTGCGTATGGGCTCAGATCCCAACTAGTCATGAATTCCTGCATTCTGCAGGACAAGGACACTCAAGCTCAAATGGGTTTGTTAAAATGAGCTATCCTAATTAGAGTTAGTTCCCCCAACATGGTCGATTATTTTTCATTGTCTTCTGCTTCCAATTTCCCAACTCCCACTTCTCTTCCTGCTGAGCTCAGCTGAGACAGAAGGCATCTTCTGAGTTACACAGGAGACTGTACACACATATATACATACATACAAACATATAACTATATACACACACTTTTAAAGACATGGGCTTAGAAATCTCCAGTCCTGAAGAAAGGAAGGCCTGGCTGGCAACATATTTCCTGCATCTAGTACCCTAAAAAACTCATTTTACTTTATCTGGCCAAACAAGGGCTGTAGGGACTGTTCACCATATTTGTATTAGAGAGTAAAGGAAAAGGACAATGAATCTAAAGAAGGATAGAAACGAAACATTCCTCTCTAGTAGTGCACTGAGGAGATGGAGTAAGCCCTGGGTAGCAGCAGCAAAGGAAAAGGGCTAATAGAATTTGAAAAGGATCAGTCCCTTCCTGGGGGAAGCCTCATGTCTTAGCAGCCACACAGCCTGAGCCAGTGAGCTGAGGATTCAGACACTACTTTCCAGTCTTCACAATTCTGTGTGTTTACTGCTTTTTCCTTGCTAACCCACAAACAAGCTATTGAAAACACAGTATTGGACAAATATTATCAATTTATAATCTTTTTTAAAGGGAAAAGCAACATCACCTACACATGATTGTACAGTTACATTTTAGTATGATAAATACACTATAAACCAGCCCTAGACAAAACAGTTATAGTATAGCAGTTCCACCTCTCAGGACACATTACAATGCTTTAATGATTATTATTTTTTTGACTTATTAATTTTATTAGACACTGTAGCTATATCAGAATGGAAATCGTAAAAAATGAAGCCACATGTTACTGTTCCTCACATGAATCTCGTTGTAATTAGTTTCTTCATCAATAATTAATTTTCAGTAACACTTCTTGGGTATCATGACACTAGTAATAAAAAAATATTCAAATATTAATATTGGTAAGTCATTCTGTACTGTCTAAATAATAACAGATTGTTTTCTAGACACTATATCCATGTCATAATGGTAAAAGATAAGAAAAGAGTCTGACCTGTTTTCTCCATATTTACTTCAAAACCTCACAATAAATTTCAAAATGTAAAACAAAGTTCCTGGAAATGTAATATTCGCAAGTGATTTCATTTGTGATAAATCCCACACTGCTGTAGAGCACTACTGAATCCTTGTTCATCAAAAGAGAATCAGTGAGGGAAGAAGAAAGACCTGGAACTGTTCCTTTGAAACACTGACCAGGCAAGAATGAGGATCATGGGCTGAAAGCCATTGTCAGGGGTATCAAAAATAGTAATGTCTTATTTAGACTTTAGAAAAACCAACAACACCAACATCCCATTAACAACCAAGTGTGTTTTCAAAGTACTACAGGTTTATCCAGTGTGTCTTAACAACTCTTCTCATGCTCACTTTCTTTTCTCTGTCTACTTAAAAGAAAAAAAATAACTAAAATAAATACTCTTACGGGAAGAAGGTAAGTCTTCTGCCAGCACTGACACTTATCTCTTTTAAATTTTGACAAATTCAACATAAGTGGGACCTATATTTTACAAAGTTATCTGACATAATTTCTTTGAAGGCCTATTAAGGTGATCTAGCAAAGAATAATTATACATTTTAGGAATATGCTGAATCTATCTTTGTCTAACATCATGATCAAATAGAGAACCATAACAGACCGTTAAATATGACATTAGACCCAATTCCCAATAAGACAGTTTCAGGAATTCTTTTTTCCTTTGAAAGTTGGTAAGCAAGACAAAAGTCGTTATTTGTTTTTCTTGTTGGTGATCATCCTTAGGTGATTTGCAAAATCCCATCACCTTCTACACAGGAAAAAGTGTCTCTCAAAATAGTTTATCTTAACAAGGACTCCAAAAAGAAAAGGCTGACAATCACTGCACTAGGTTTGGGTTCAGAAGGATAGGAATTAAAACATTCAAATGAGAAACTTCTAGCTGTGGCAAATAATTGTGTTCTTTGCAAATACCAGTCATCATGGACGAAAAAATATTGTGAATTCATTGATATGATAGCTGATTTGGGTATCTGACCTCTGTTCCTCGATCTCACACTGGTATGCTTGATGAGCTCAGGGATAACCTTCAAGAAGTTGCTGTATGGTTTAATATTATTTTTTTACATCAGTTTAATAGTTTAGCTGTGACTGCTGTCTTTGTAAAGCATTTTGATATCTAATGATACAGAAGGAGATGAGTTAGCTAGGTTCAGCAGTTTTTCATGTTTTGTACCTTCAAGGTGCTGTGGACTAAAGACTCAAGTGTGCAGCACAAGAATAACAGAACAAGTTTCTGGTCATTTTGAGTAAGAATGGAAGAATTCAGCCCACAGCAGACATTTGATTTAACAGAATTAAAGAATAAATCACAGTGTGTTCATTTTGTTTCTATTGATATGGTAATACGCGGAAAGAATACTTGTATTTCTATCAACAGATAAAGCATTGACCTTTTGCTTCAGCCTTTGGAAGTGGTATACATCAGGGACTTCATATCCAGCACTGTTTTTTCTTAAGAAGCATTAAGGGGAAGGTGATGAGGAGCAGAGAGGTTTCTCATGGGCCACTAGGGAATGGAGTTACTGAGTGAAAATGTCAAGGTAGAAATTCTTGGCACAGCAATCAAGACAGGCTATCAGGACTTCTTAAAATGTGTCTTTAAATCTACTTACTGTCTGGCTGAAACCAGATTTACAGTCTATTTTTGCAGCTGCCAGTCTCCACTTAGAAAAGCTTTAGTGTTGGATATGGATAGTGTACTTCAAAAGGTAGACAGAAGCCTTTGAAGTACTCAGAGGCTGATGTGGAGGGTGACTTGAAAACACAGGTTTCCTCTGACAACAAAGGTATTTAGAAATGTTAGGCTCCTAGAAGTGTTTCAGGATTTCATCTAAGTGGACAAAATCTTAGATTTTACAACCAAATGTGTTTATGTAATTGGAAAGCATCAGCGACTGATTTCTATAGTTGCTTAGTTGTGTATGTGCATATATGAGGGACAGAAGTAACATATTTTTATTGTGACATTTTTACCAATTATGAATGTGTTTACAATACTTTTGAACCGATTGGAATATGTTTTCTGTGTAGAAAACATCTGTAAAGGGCCAACTCTTGAATCAGCATAAATCAATATTACTTGTGGCTAATAAAACACACCTTTAAACTTTCAAATCTAAAAACGGTATAAAATCTATTACATTCTTTTGAGTAAGATTTAAAAAAGTCTGCAGTATTAATCAAATCCTGCATATCAACAAAAGTAATACATATTTTTTTTTATTAAGTATGTTATTTTGGAGAACATTTATATAAAATAATCTAACTGATAAGGATGAAAATATCCTATTCAAACTACTTATTGATAAAATGTGATTTTAAAAATTAATTAATTAAAATAACTATCACAAAATAAATTTAGGTGTAAGCAAATCCCTTTGTCTACAGTAATCACAAGCAAAAATTAATTCCAAGGGAGTTTACCTAGAGGTGTAAGGATAGTTAAAAGGTATCTAAATTAATACATTAGAACACTGTTGATATCATGTAACAGTTCTGTACTGTTGCCTATTGTATTTCTACTAAAAATTAAAATAGCTAGAGCAACAAAAGAAGCATGTGTAAAACCACATCATCATTTGCATTTTTGCCATGGCTATAGCAGAATTTTTAATGTAAAAGTTTGAAAGAAAAAAAAAAAAAGGAGTTCTTAACATCAACAAAAAGACTAAAACCTGAGAGATATTTTTCCTGATGATGTGAAGAAAAAATAACTCAAGAATGAATTATCCACTTGTACTGGTGAGCTGCCTGGCTGTGGAAGCAATAAGTTTAGGGTTATTAACCTGGTCCAGAGACATTACTCGTACACTGCTTAAAACTTCTGCATCTCAGATTAATGAATTAGATGTTGGCTTGTGGTATATAAGTCAAGGATGTGTCTACCTTGACTTCAGCAAGGCTTTTAACACCATTTCCCACAGCATTCTCCTCAAGAAACTGGCTGCTCGTGGCTTGGACTGGCGTACGCTTTGTTGGGTTAGAAACTGGCTGGATAGCCGGGCCCAAAGAGTCGTGGTGAATGGAGTCAAATCCAGTTCAAGGCCGGTCACTAGTGGCATTCCCCAGGGCTCGGTACTGGGGCTGGTCCTCTTTAATATCTTCATCGATGACCTGCATGAGGGCATAGAGTGCACCCTCAGTAAGTTCGCAGATGACACCAAGTTAGGTGCGTGTGTCGATCTGCTCGAGGAAGGCTCTGCAGGAGGATCTGGACAGGCTGCACCAATGGGCTGAGGTCAACTGCATGAAGTTCAACAAGGCCAAGTGCCGGGTCCTGCACCTGGGGTGCAATAACCTCAAGCAGAGCTACAGGCTGGGAGATGAGTGGTTGGAAAGCTGCCTGGCAGAGAAGGACCTGGGAGTGATGGTTGATAGTCGGCTGAATATGAGCCAGCAGTGTGCTCAGGTGGCCAAGAAGGCCAATGGCATCCTGGCTTGCATAAGAAGCAGTGTGGCCAGCAGGGCTAGGGAAGTGATTGTCCCCCTGTACTCGGCTTTGGTGAGGCCGCACCTCGAGTACTGTGTTCAGTTTTGGGCCCCTCACTACAAGAAGGACATTGAGGTGCTTGAGTGAGTCCAGAGAAGGGCGACCAAGCTGGTGAGGGGTCTGGAGAACAAGTCTTACGAGGAGCGGCTGAGGGAGCTGGGCTTGTTCAGGAGGCTCAGGGGCAACCTTATCGCACCCTACAGATACCTTAAAGGAGGCTGTAGCAAGGTGGGGGTTGGTCTGTTCTCCCACATGCCTAGTGACAGGACAAGGGGGAATGGGCTAAAGTTGCGCCAGAGGAGTTTTAGGTTGGATGTTGGGAAGAACTTCTTTACCAAAAGGGTTGTTAGGCATCGGAACGGGCTGCCCAGGGAAGTGGTGGAGTCACCATCCCTGGAGGTCTTTAAAAGATATTTAGACGTAGAGCTTAGTGATATGGGTTAGTGGAGAATTGGTTAGTGTTAGGTCAGAGGTTGAACTCGATGATCTTGAGGTCTCTTCCAACCTAGAAATTCTGTGATTCTGTGATATTTTGGGGTCTTTCCATTTATTCTAGAATAAGAGGATTTATTACAAAAAGGTGAAATTATGACAAATACCTTGAAAATTTTTCATCCCCTTCAACTAATGTGTTTTCTAATGAGATTTGTTAAGAATTTACTTACACAGACAGATTGCTTACTTACATTTTGTTTTGTGTAAGACTGCTGTTAATTGTCTTACTGACCTATGTCTACTTAGTAACATCTTTTAATTTGAAAATGCCACTTCTACTAATAACTGGTAGCTCATAGTAAAAATAATTGACTGTGTGTATGCATAGTATTAGAAAAAAACCTCCAAGTGTGGTATTCAAAACAGAAACATTTTGTCCCTCAAAGTAATCTCTTAAATTTGTAAGGAAGCGGTACAAGTGCCCTTATACTGTCTTTAATCTCTGGAATAATAAAAGATAAATCTGTGGTTAAGTATATATACAGAAGGTACACCAGTGGATCCTACATTATTTGCTACATCTGTAATAAATGTACTTGGAATAACAGTGGTCTGTGTTACATCTATGCTTGCTGCCCCTCAGCAAGCCTTCAGTATGCTGTCCTTTGCCATGCCAATTTAATGGTTTAGATAACTGGAAGCTGGAGGGAAATCTGTACCAGGCTGTGCTGCACTTTGCAAAGTGCCACAGCTAGCTGTGTACTCTTACTGATTGTCATCACTGAGCGCACACTTACAAGGTCCTGCCATCTCTCTTGTCCCTACAGATTGTCTGTGTTAAGATCTGTAGAGATCTTGGAGTAGAAATCTAAAAGAAACTGCTTTAAGATGTCTTGCAGCTATTTTTCACTTCTTAGCATGTACGTTGGCAATCTACACTTCCACAAAACACAGAAATTTCAGATCTACCAAAGCATGAGGACATGGTTTTGTATCATTTTTGGAGGGTGAAGGCTGACCCCAAACTAGTGTCACTGGTACCTACTGGCATTCCATTCCACTTCAGGAACCTTCAAGAAGTTGCTGCAGTAGCCTCACTTCTTTCTGTGCTATCAGCACAGGGAATGATGTCCAGGGCCACTTTACTCCTGGCTGGACTCCAGCTGCTATAGCTGCCAGCCCCTTGAGGCTGCTGGCAATCAGTTAAAAACAGATCAGCCTTGTGCAGTGAACTGGTGCTGGATTGCACTAATGGTGGGAAACTTGCAGGATCAGGGAAACAATGAGCTCCTTTACTGTTCCTTCTTGGCCAGAAACATGGATCAGAGCTTTCAGATAGTTACTTTCTGTATGAAGTTTTTCATTCTGCTCTACTACTTTGGAACCCTCACACACACTAAGTCTTATATTAATGAAATTGGAAGGGTTAAAAACTTGTAAGAGAAATCAGGTTAAAGTTTCAGGTAGCTTGATTCCAGTAAAATTATTCTAAATCAAAATTTAATCTAAGGAGATATGAAGACAGCAATGTTTACATGGCAAGATAAAACATGTTCTGGAACAAGTTTTGTAGGGGAAGACAAGTGAGAATGAAGCCATGGGTTATGTCTTCTGGTCCTAGTCCTGGTACCAGCCCACATACATAGGACCTTGTCTCCTATAGCCAATTCTGATTTGACTTTCACTCACCTGGGAAGTGTCTTGGAGACTCAGCACAGTGGTGTGAGCTGTTCACAACAGAATGGACAGAAACTTCAGCCCTGGCTTGTATCTGAGGAACATCCCTGGACAGGTGCGAGAGTACCTGGTTCCCTTTTCCTCTTCTTGTTCTTCATTTCCTTGTCATTCTTAAGAATAGAGAAAGCAAGAAACAAAAACAACAAAAGAAACAATGAAAAAACAAGCAAACAAACAAAACAGTATTTTGTATCAGTCTTCTAACTTCTTTTTTCTTTCTTTTTTTTTTTTTTTTTTCTCCACAGAATGCCTGTGCTCACTCTGTGGCTACTTTTGCTGGTTCTCTGTGCTGTCTCTGTAAATCTAAGCCAGTATTTCCAGAGAAAATGCTGCCTAATAATTTCAAAAAGTGTTATTGCTTCTGGCTTCTCCAATGCTTGGTGTAGCAGAATGTAAAGAACAAAGAACAGGCACAGAATGACCTGACCCCATTATTGGTATTAAAGAGAGTGAAGTGACACTTGTCCAAGAAAATTCAGTTTCTTTAGCAAGCATACTGATGCCAGAGATATGTGTAAATATTAAAGTCCCCAGAACAACAAGATTCTTTCTGAGGAGCAGTTCTCTATAACACATTTAAGGGGGTGAGATTATGGTGCTTTGCCTCATTAGTAAGCTGGAAGTACAAATTCACTGTGAATTGATTTGGTGGTCAACAAAAGTCAGTAGCATGAGTTTCTCTACATCTCCACAATTTTTCCAACTCTTCCTCACCATTTTTCTAAATTAAAGTAAGGAATTCTTCTACATATAGTGCTGGTCATTTTTGTTTGTTTGTTTGTTTTTGTTTTTGTTTGAGGAGTGATATGTATGATAAAGTATTACAATCTGAAACAGTAATGTCTTTTTAAATGGTGAAGTTTAAAATGAATTGCAGGAACTACTGTCTTTGTGAGATTGGATACATTTGTTCCCCATCTCAGCATTTAGACTCAGACCAAAGAGAAATACAGTACTTGGATGGCAATCTAGTTGCTTGCTTGCACAATACAAAGGCTTCAACAGGTATCTATTGCTAAGCATCACATCTACCTTATTCATAGATGCATCACATTGAGGATTATACAAGAGTTAAATTAGAGAAAAGAGAGAGAGAGAACCCTCAACCTCATCTTACCTGTGACTTCCACAGAAAACCCAATAGAAGTATTACATTTAGATTGGCTTGTGTTGACTGTTGATTGATTGCTAAATTCACTGCTGGCATCTCTACCTAAATAAATTCATGGAAGACTCTGGCCCTCTATTTTGAATGCCTACCCAATTGTGCATGCATAATATTGGAACAGCAACAGCAATTTAGCCTTCTCTGTTTCTTTCATTTATTATTATTATTATTATTATTATTATTATTATTATTATTATTATTATTATTATTATTATTATTATTATTATTATTATTATTAATTATTGTTTTTTTATTTTTTTTTTTATTTTATTTTTTTTTTCAGACCCCAGTTGCCTCTTGGAGAGTTTTGCTGCTGATGATTTCTTTTTAACAGACCATCTGTCTCATCCCATATTCTAGAGCATTCTTCCTCACTCCTTGTCATGTTTCCAACAGAGTAAGTAGTTGGACTGCTCATAATCTAAATAGCAAGCATATTACTCTTCTGCCACTGTCTCAGAAGGAAAACAAAACAAAACAAAACAAAAGAACCTGTAGTCCTTCTTATGCTGCTTTTACCTGTGTAGAAACCTTTTTTATGTTCATTTTCCCCTTTCCCCTGAGCAGAAAATCCTTCAGCCCACTTGCTAGGGAAGGGTCTCAGCACATTCACAGCTCCCCAGCAAGTTCATTTACACTGAATGCATTCCATGATCAGGGGTGACGTCCTCTGTGAAGCCTTAGGACTAGACTGGTGATAGTACAGATAGGCAAAAGAAAGAAAAGAACAAAAAATTTGCTGCAGATCTCTTAGGTACCAGTTGGTCATTGAACACCAGGAGCGGCAGGAATACAAGACAGAGTAGAACAAAATTCTGTGAAGTGTGAAGCACAACTGAAGATAATTTAAACGGAACTTAAGGCTGCACCTTCAAATCACAGGTGGCATCAAAATGGAAAGTAGGCATAAAATAATTTTATTTATGTTGGCATCTGATTCTGGCACTCATGTATAACTGTTTTCATCCAAAAAAAGGTAGGGAAGTTATCTATAATACAAAACCTATGTATTCTCCATTCTATAAAAACAAAAAACAAAAAATAAATTGAAACAAGCAAGACTTGAGAGAAGTAAAACCACAAAAGAACTCATTACAAACATTAGACTTAACAGTCCCTCTTGGTGAGTCCTTCACAGAAATTTGAGAAGATGTAAAGAGTACTAATAGTCATTTTGCTTCAGATACATATGATGTATCCCTGAACCATTTGTATGGACTCCTTTGTAGTTATTGGAGATAAATTGGATCTTTTAGAACATGATTCACATATTGTAAAATCCACTTTAGGGTAGGTTGAAGTTCTCCCTAGAAATGGCTATTTGCTGTAATTGATTACAAAGTCTAAATGACTGTTACAGTTGCAGATACCCTTACTGCAGAGTTCTTCTTTGACCTGGTATGTCCCCTACAAAAAAAAAAAAAAAAAAAAAAAATGTCAGAAGATTCAGAAATAATGACTTAGAAAGCCATTATAACTTGGCAAGAAAAGCAAGATAGACTGCTTCTGATGGGAATGATTAGTGCTCTATTTCAACGGGCATCTGGATTATCATGTCTGTGTTATCTACCTGTGAGATAGAGCCCCATAACCATATCACCACCCCTTGGCAGTGGCCCTGATTTCTGAATTCTGACCTCTTTTCTGGGCTGTTTAAGTTCTAAGCCCACCTGATCAAAACTTAATGAGGCTTTGTTAGACCACAGTAAGCAGTACCCATTACTACTACAAATAAAGTAAGCTCTCATGGCAGCAAAGACAAAAACAAAACAAAACAAAATGAAACAGGAACAAAAAAAAACATGACTGTAAAAATCCATTTACAAGGCATATGTCAAGCCTGTGTTCACCATATGAAAAAAGATGCTAAAACAAGCTTTATATTACAATACTTTGCAAGTGTTTACAAACACAACATAGGATGCGCTGACAACAGCAGGATTCTTCACAGGAGCAATGTAGAATGTTTCTGCAGGTCACGATTGGAATATTTTAATAAAAACAAGCAAAACTCACTAATTTATGCTGAGCATAAATATAAAGTCTGTCCATGGTGTTCAAAATATAATACTATAAAGATAAGATAAGGAAGATAAATCTTGTAGGTAGTTTATTGATAAGATAAAACAAAGCAGGGTGATAAGTTAAAACAAACATTGTACTGCAGTTTCTCTGCAATATAAGCAATAATGCAAATGGCCTAGAAGGACATCAAATTTGTAGCAATATCAGGGAAACCAAACATTGCCAGGTTCAAACATATCTGCCTTCCCCTTCTTTCTGTTAAGAAAGTGCACTTTCGGAATAGCAGTTCATGTTTTTGAGGATATAGGTGAGTTTTCAAAAGAGCAAATACCAGAGGAACTGGAGTCCTACTACAGATTCATAATTTATGCTTTTATGAATCTTCTCCTACTCCTTTCTATTCTCTTCTAAGAAAGACTACTACTACTACAAAAATAAAATAAAATAAAATAATATATGTACATATATACAAGAGAACACTTCTTAATGGTGAGATTTTGCTCTGTAACCTCCACAACTGAGTAACTTTATAACCTGTTTTATCCTAAATTTCTAAAATACTTTGAGTGGTAAAATTACTAGGGATTTAGTTGATGCCATTTATAATACCTAAATTATTGCCAGCACTCTGCTTGGTTACCTTATAAAACCAGAGCACAAGATTAAAAAGTATGTTTTTTATACCTTTTGGAAAGCATTATTTCAAATGACTGCATTTGGCTTCATTATCCAAGCTATTTTATTGGAAAATTAAACAATTTTATGGTATAGGTTGAGCATGATGAATACATAAATGCAACTGGCAGTTTTGAAATATAAAAGATGCTGGGATACCAGTTCTAAAACTGTCAGGCCCACAACTAAATAAACACATTTATATTATGTGTATTGGAAATTAAATGCCAAGAGAGAAATGATACCAGAAAATTATTTGTCTGTGATGTAGCTACCCACGGTACCTTAAAAGCATTGATGTGTTAAATTTTTCAGTGTTCCTGGGTTGCAAGTCTTAATAAAGAGCTTGAGATTTTAACACTGCTGAGATATTATAACAGAAAACACAGAATTAAACAGGCTGTAGAAAGAGTTCAATGGACAGTGTGTAGTCAATGTCTTAAAAACATGGTCGACACTGCAGCATGGTGGCTTGTATATCAGTGGGTGTAAGCAAAACCAAAATGGCACTCACCCAATGGAGGTGGTTTTAGTCTTCATCCATTTATATAAAAACTGTGTAATGTTATCTATGAGAGGCCAGCCTTAGCTGAAACTTCCCATAAACTGATCAGTGCCATGGTCAAAAGGCACCTGGCAGACTTATCACACGCTGAAAGTGCAGAGATATTTTTTTCTTCAGCTAGAAATGGATGCAAATTGAATGTAAAACTACAGTAGTAACCGGGGACATGCAGAGTGTAAAAAATAGAAAACTAAAATAGAGAAACTAAAATAAAAGTGCCTGACATGAGTTTTCATTCCTGAATGACAACAGTACTTCCTGATGGGTAACAAAGGTTGCGAAGGAACAGTTGTGTTATAGCAGGTTGCTTTACGATTACAAGACATTAATCTCTCTGATGGACACACTACAGATTAGCTGACATGTCTTCCAAAGTCAGGAAAGAAGTGGCAGAAGCAGCATTGAATCTATATGGCCACCAGATCTGAGGCAGCCAGAGGTAATGAAATGGTCACCATAACTAAGGCACTGCTTCAGGGGCTGGTAGGCCCAACCAACACACACCATAGCGACTACCAGAACACCACTGGGGATCTTAGAAATAGAGTCTTCATTACTTTAAAAGGTATTTCATTAAAATGTGACTATACTTGGGCTTGGAAAAAAAGGTGCAAGTCTTCAGTCTACAAGTGCTAAGCTTCTTCCACAGAAAACATGGGCCATGGATGATACATTTAGCACAGCAATGCGACAGCTCTTTTGCTGAGCACTGGACTTGGCAAACAAACCTGATCTCAGGCAGCTCCACAGCTTGGAGCTGTGACAGCTTGGGACAGTCACCCAGCCACCTTGCCTTGCAGCAGCAGCCAATGGGTGACTACTGGCACCTGCTCATCTCTCTTCATAGGTCTGTGAGCAGAGGGTGGCTTTTCTCAGCACCATTACAATATAATTAAAGTAACAACACTACAACACATTTAGAAAACACTAAAAGGTAGAAGCAAATAAATAAATAAATAGTAAAAGTAAATGACAAAATATTTGTTTTCATAGCTATATTATTTTATTACAAGCTAAATAAGACCATAGGGAAATAATTACTGATATAAGAAAGCGTATTTTATTAAAGTGTTATTATTTTAAATTTGCCAGCTTTTTATCAAATTTATAGCTACACAGATATGGTTCCCATTTTATTTACAGAAACATATTGATTTTCCTGGTTCCTAAAAGGCACTTGGAAGATACGGTAATGGAATGTGTAGCTACTTCTTCTTGCAGATCAATTAGTGTGAATTTCATGGACTGTATAAAATGGACACATTTACAAAGCTCAGCATATTCTTATGGCTCCCCATGCAGGAGCAGCAGCCACTAAGCCACTTAGTACTATCTACATACTTGCTGGAAATGCTAGCAAAGAAGTGAACCATCAAGCACAGTTTTGGCAGTCTCTTACACAGCCTAATTGAATTAATTCTGCTGATTATACCACCTGCAGTATTTACTTGATGAAATACACTCATCCAAAGCGGCTGCATGTATTACTCTTTTGAATGCACAGCTCATCAGAACAGGATGCCCAGGTTCAGTGATTGGCATAGGTCAGCCAGCATAGCAAAGTTAAGGTTTAATTTCCTTAATCATTCTTCCTCATTTTCTCTAGTCTTACATATAGTTTGTGCATAAACAGTCTGAATTGTCTTATGAAGTACAAGCTGAGAAGTTTATCTCTTTTTTTTTTGTTTGTTTAAAAAAAAAAAAAAAAGATTTATTGACCAGATTGTTTCACGCAAATCAATTATATCTTTGGTTTGTTCAATAAATGTTAATTTCAGTTATCTTTCTGATGACTTCATGTTACCATCCTGTGGTTATTCATTAAATACACATGGTAACATTTTGGATGCTTGGCTAGATGACAGACTTTGAAAAACTTGAGACCAAAATTATTAAAAAAGGAAGTTTTACAATTGAACTATTTGACTTGATGGCTGCTGAGCATTTTCAACATTAATCACATCAAAACTTCTGGCATTGCTATTAGGTTTTTTATTGAATTGGATATTTTCAGCAGTTTCTGATTTTCTCAGATTTTTAAATGGAAGGAAGGAAGGAAGGAAGGAAGGAAGGAAGGAAGGAAGGAAGGAAGGAAGGAAGGAAGGAAGGAAGGAAGGAAGGAAGGAAGGAAGGAAGGAAGGAAGGAAGGAAGGAAGGAAGGAAGGAAGGAAGGAAGGAAGGAAGGAAGGAAGGAAGGAAGGAAGGAAGGAAGGAAGGAAGGAAGGAAGGAAGGAAGGGGAGAGAAAGAAAATCCCAAATCCTTGAAATTCTGATTCAGGAGGGAAGCCATGCTGCTTCACGAAATTTTAGTCCAGTAACCTTCTGTCTGTCTTCTCTTCTATGAAGAGTTCATCTCAAACTATATATCCCTTCAGTCATTATGAACAGGAGAATCAGCTCTGCAAATGGGAAGACTGCAATATCTGTTAGAAAATAAGATATAGCCAGGAAGTACAAAGCAAAAAGGAAAATGACATAGACCAAAACCAAATGCGAACTGCTAAAGCAGATTTTTTGAAAATAAATTTAATAGTTAGATTTTAACACTTACTAAGAAGTCAACATTTCAATAATATTTTCTATTGTTTGAATGTTGGTGATACTGATATTAAATAATAACTGCATATTTTGTTTTCACTATCCTCTGACTTGAATTTGGCAAACAAGGTGATTTACTTTTAATACTGTTTATTGAGTGTACCTCAGACTTGGGAACAAAATAGATGTATATCTACTGGGGTACACATAAATTTATTGAAACGCAGGCTAAGGGACCAGCCAGATCATTCTGTGCTGTCACACCTATGTGTCCTCTGCATTCCAATTTTCAGGTGCATATTTCTTAGCCATTTAAGCCACATACACACTTTCCAGGGCAGCCCAGCCTTTCCTGCCTTTCCTTGGCTTCTCTTGATTTCGATCCGTATAAAAATACTGTTATGTACATGCCCACTGCAGAATGACATACTGTTGTACCTATACTGTAGCAAAATATCAGTACAAACTCTCTCTTTTCAGTTGCTCAGGGACCATAAACATACTCGAGTGTAAATCTTTGATCAACAAACTGGTATGAAAATGAATTTGTGTCATAGAATGGGTCCTGGCACAGGATAAACAAAACATTTTAAGTGTAGGTAATTCTCCAGTATTTCTCCTGGTATTTGCTTCTGATACTATCAGCCATTGAATATTTTCTCTCAGAAAAAGTCTTATTTTGACAGAAATTTTGTCCATGCAGAATTGATTTGCCAGACACCACAAAGTCATTATATTACTTATGTAGACCCTGTAAGATTAACATAATATTTAAAGTATCAATATGATCTAGGGTTATTATTTTTTTTCCACAGGTTGAATTTATCTGAGGGAAAAAAAAAAAAGTAGAATTATTTCATAATCTGTATTTTAACATTTCTATGTCTACAAAACATATTCACAGTCAAGCTACTCATGCCAAAGTGATACTGGATTTATGATTATTTTACAAAATTTAAAAATTGCTGATATCATATACAGGCCTATTTGGTCTCAATTTTATTAGATCAAGATGATGAGTACTTTTGAAAAGAAAGTGACCCTAAAGTGCTCTTATTTCTCCCAATTTTATTTACATACATGTGGCTTTTCAAATTGTGTATAATAAATATGTGGAATTGTTGTTATTTTACTTCAAACAAATTTCATAGAATTAACAAATAATTCAGTATCATTCTGAGATGCTAACAAGCTCTTATACGTGACTTTGTAAGACATATCTGCCACAAGATATATCTACCACAAATCTGGTAAGCATAACTGTGATTTTTGACTTTATAAATTTGGCAAAAATGGTTTTAAATCAAAGTTTTATTTTACCATGCTTAACCATAGTTATTTTATTTTCCTTTCTCCTCTTCCTAATCTCAATTATATAATCTTCATGGTCCATTTTCTCCCGTGTCTTTCTCAATAAACTTTCTCAGCCACAACTTGTGGCTACTCATGAACTTGTGGCTACTCATTTGAGTTGAATACACATTTGGCATGGTGTATTAAATTATCTAATTAAGGACGTTGAGAAAATTAAGTTTCATTAAAATTTACAATGGCTTAACACTCCAAGATCCAAGAGAGTATATTCTCACCTTTTTTTAGTGTGTGCATATATCCATGATATTGGACTTTTCCATTGCTTTGTCTGAACAATACAGTATGTGTGGTAATATAGGTAGAAAATAATCTGGAAAGTGAACATTTCACTTCTGAAATTCAGCTTGGCTTCTTGGGCCAAACTATTTTTAAAATATAAATATACACTCAGTGTATATATATTTTTGAGATAAGGTAGAAAATCATTGGCTTCCTTTTCACTATTTGACTGGTGGGCAAATGCTTCATTATTAAGTATTGCCCTAGAAAGACCTGGTAGTGTCTGGTTTCCTTTTAAAAGTTTCAGTGAAATTGATGAGTATCTATTTTAATTCCACTGATTTATGAATCAATATTTTAAAAGGACTGGTGATTTGTTTAGTTTTTTAAAACAGCTTTGATACTTTAAAAGGCACCAGATGTGTCTGATCAAAGACATTCATAAGGAGAGAGGTATTAAAAACTCAATAAGGTTATTTTCTTTTACAGTCTTGTATTTCTTTGGAGTGAACAATATTATGAGCTTGTACATTGATTCTTCTTGTTCTTCTTCTTGTTCTTCTTTTGACACGGTTTCCCATAGGATCCTACTGGACAAAATGTCCAGCATACAGCTAAATAAAAACATCATACGATGGGTGAGCAATTGGCTAACGGGCAGGGCCCAAAGGGTTATGGTGAATGGGGCTGCGTCAGGCTGGCAGGCGGTCACCAGTGGGGTCCCTCAAGGCTCCATTTTAGGGCCGGTACTTTTCAATATTTTTATAAACGATCTGGATGTAGGAATAGAAGGCATTTTGAGCAAGTTTGCTGATGACACCAAACTTGGAGGAGTTGTGGACTCGAATGAGGGTGGAAAGGCCTTGCAGAGGGATCTGGATAGGTTGGAGAGCTGGGCGATCGCCAACCGCATGAAGTTCAATAAGAGCAAGTGCCGGGTCCTGCACCTGGGACGGGGAAACCCTGGCTGCACGTACAGACTGGGCGATGAGACGCTGGAGAGCAGCCTAGAAGAGAGGGATCTGGGGGTCGTGGTAGACAGCAAGTTGAATATGAGCCAGCAGTGTGCCCTGGCAGCCAGGAGGGCCAACCGTGTCCTGGGGTGCATCAAGCACGGCATCGCTAGTAGGTCAAGGGAGGTGATTGTCCCGCTCTACTCTGCGCTGGTGCGGCCTCACCTCGAGTACTGTGTGCAGTTCTGGGCACCACAGTATAAAAAGGACATGAAACTGTTGGAGAGTGTCCAGAGGAGGGCTACGAAGATGGTGAAAGGCCTGGAGGGGAAGACGTACGAGGAACGGCTGAGGGCACTGGGCCTGTTCAGCCTGGAGAAGAGGAGGCTAAGGGGAGACCTCATCGCAGTCTACAACTTCCTCGTAAGGGGGTGTCGAGAGGCAGGAGACCTTTTCTCCATTAACACCAGCGACAGGACCCGCGGGAATGGAGTTAAGCTGAGGCAGGGGAAGTTTAGGCTGGACATCAGGAAGGGGTTCTTCACAGAGAGAGTGGTTGCACACTGGAACAGGCTCCCCAGGGAAGTGGTCACTGCACCGAGCCTGACTGAATTTAAGAAGAGATTGGACTGTGCACTTAGTCACATGGTCTGAACTTGGGTAGACCTGTGCGGTGTCAAGAGTTGGACTTGATGATCCTTAAGGGTCCCTTCCAACTCAGGATATTCTATGATTCTATGATTCTTCTTCTTCTTCTTTTTCTTCTTCTTCTTCTTCATTTTCAGACAGGAAAATAAAAGTTTTTAAAATCGTTTTTTATTTTTGCTTTATGGACTTACAGCCAAGATAGCAGGTGTACAACAAAAGGCCAAAGTGAAATGCTGTAAGTGCAAGCAGATAGAATACAATGTGTAATAGTAACTTTATATTGTTATAATTTAATTGGAAGAAAATCAATGAGTTTCATATAATAATTTTATTCTTCTCCAAAAATAACAGCTTATTGCATAAATAATTAGCAAAAGTTTACTACTGTTAAAAAATAACAAAATATTCCAGGATTTACTCTGTTATACTGATGTTTTCTTAAGACAAAGTTTCACAACACTACAATTTAATGAAATTATTTAATGTTAGTGGGATAAATATTATTCAAATTTATATTATAATGAAAATAATTCATGTCCACAAATGTGGGGAAAAACCTAGTCTTAAAATACTAGATGCTGTTTCTTCTGATGGCAGTGGAGGAGATATGAGGAGGGACTTGTAGTAGTCCCCTATATATAATGTGTTAAAGGAAAATTGACTGTTTGGACATTCTTTATCCTGGCTATATGATTATGTCATATCCCTCAAAAGCGTTTCTCATTTGGAAAAAATGTTCAAAGTGTAGGGAGATCAAATTGTCTTAGCAGTTGGCAAATGGTTGGCAAAACTGGCAAAACATGATGTTCTGCACCTGATTTTTTTTCATATATATATTCTTTCCAAATTTGCATATGTGAGTGAAATAATTATAGCAAAAAAAAAAAAAAAAAGTAGTTTAATGAGAAAAGCAAATCAGAAAAATTTGTCTTTAAAATTTAGAGTAGGATTCAGTAACAACTATTTCACCTCATATACTAAAATTCTTAAAATGATTGTGCATTCACCTAATATTCACAGAATCACAGAATTTCTAGGTTGGAAGAGACCTCCAAGATCATGGAGTCCAACCTCTGACCTAACACGAACAAGTCCTCCACTAAACCATATCACTAAGCTCTACATCTAAATGTCTTTTAAAGACCTCCAGGGATGGTGACTCAACCATTTCCCTGGGCAGCCTAATCCAATACCTAACAACCCTTTCAGTAAAGAAATTCTTCCAACCTAAACCTCCCCTGACACAACTTTAGCCCATTCCCCCTTGTCCTGTCACCAGGCACGTGGGAGAACAGACCAACCCCCACCCTACTACAGCCTCCTTTAAGGTACCTGTAGAGTGCGATAAGGTTGCCCCTGAGCCTCCTCTTCTCCAGGCTGAACAATCCCAGCTCCCTCAGCTGCTCCTTATAAGACTTGTTCTTATTATATATATATATATATATATATATATACGTATATAGACTTGTTCATATTATATATATAATATATACATATAGACTTGTTCATATTATATATATTATAGGTAGGTCATTTATGTAATGCCTATTTAAATAATGTAAAGTCATTTATGTAACTTAATTTGTTCCTCTCCCCCATCTCCTCTCCCATTTTGCACCACAGTACTGTTTAGAAGAACTATAAATCTAATTTAATAAAGTTTTGATGTGGTTTTATTAGTTAACCCACTCAGAACAGCGTATAGATCCCGTTCAATTTTGGTTTGCAGAACACAGCTGCCAATCTTAGGTGAAGAGCTTAATCTGCTGGTTTGCTGCTTTAAGGTCAATTTCTTCTGCAGAAAAAATAAATAAATAAATAAATAAATAAATATGTATATATATATATATATATCCACAAGATATTTTCTCTTATCTCACTCCATATTTTATTGTTTTGTTGAGTCTTGTTCTACTTGACACAGTCCAGGCTAGATCCTACAGCAACTACAGAACAGTCCCTCCTCATAAAAATGGAGACATTTCTGCTTCTGAAATTATTTTTCAGCCTTTGTTGGAAAACAAACAAACAAACAAACAATTTTATTTGGGAAAAATAAACAACTTCATCTGGAAAAAAAAAAAAAGTTTCATCCCTTCTTTGTGGGAACTGCTCTCCCCTCAGTGCTTTCATTTGGATAGAAAGTGTTCAGACATAAACATGTACAGCTTTATCCCTTCCTGACAATTCCCACACTGCAACTGACAATATTTGTATCCCTACTGTGCTGAAAGCCAGAAAAGTCAACCAGTGTGTTTCGTGTTTTTTATGATGACCCAGGAAACAAGGCAGAAAGAGCAAACTTTTCACTGCTTGCTCAGCTTGATGAATTGTTATATTCCAGAAGAGAGAGTGAGTGTACACATGTACTTCTTTGGTTCTGTGGCCTTGCTTTCAATCTTTTATGTGCTCTGATTCATGAACTTCAGTGGGCACTGGTTAGAAAGTAGAACTCCTTGTAAAACTCTTTGAATCTATCTATTATTCTATCTAAAATTAATATAACAAATTAAAAACACTCTGTTATTCTGTTTTCCACCCAAACAACCTGTGGCCTCAAACTGAGTTTCAAAGTATTTCCAGAGATCCAAAACAGCATATATCATGGATTTTATTTTTGTCTGGAGGAATAAAAGCTGTGTCAATTCCTCTCAGCTCCTAAATTGAGCAGGAAACAAAATGAGAATAGGAAGGTGGAAACAGATGTCTGAAAAAAACCTTCCCTCCAAAGACCTCTGGCAGTCTGAATCCTTCAAGGCACTGGAGCAAAACTGCACCCGTATTTTCATTGCCAGATCCTGAACTCAAAGACCTAGACTGAGTTTTTCAAAAGTAACCAATGATTCTGAAAGTGCTAGAAAGGGCTTGGATTTCTACAAAGTGCTGAGTGTCATTCCTCTGAAAATCAATTGCCTCTATAGTGTTTCCAGCCAGGCATATAAAACATAAGAACTCCAAATCACTAGTTGGTCTTAAAAAGTCTTGGCTCTGAAGCCTGCCAAGTCAGCACCTTCTTTGCCTACTTGTAAAAGCAGCCAAAGAAAGGAAATAGATGAGCCATCAGCTCTGAGCATAATTTTTACTGATTCAGTTCTTAGTTCATGTGCTAGCTGGAAGGAAGAAAGGGAAGCATATGTAGAGAATGTTTTAGTTCTCATAAGACAATGCCCAAATGCCCTTAAAACAATAAGTGAAACAGTTGTTGGAGGAGTTCCTACTCCTTCTGTACACTAATGAGGAAAATGAATTAATTAAAGTTTAATTAGTAAATGCATAAAACCAGTGTATTAATTAAGTGGTTTCCAGTTGCAGTAAATGACACATCAGCAATTTTTTTTTGACGTCTTATTTCACTGATGACAGCCAGTAATGGGCTTTCAAGCTCAGTGCAAGCTGTAAACCCTGGGGGTAACAGGTTGGGAAAAGCAGCCAAGAAATCCTTTGATATTAAAAAGCAGAGCTCTGTCACTAATTATGTTAAAAGTCAAGTTTTCAATTTCAAGTAGATGGTCTGGACAGCAAAGTGAATGTGTCAAAAGCAATAATCCAACACACTGGGGAATGAGATACTACTTTAAAGCAGCAACAAGATTCTGGTCTTCCCTGGACTGAAAAAGGTGTTCCAAATCACAATCATAGTGTCTAGCTGAGAGGGGTGTGGTGCAGGACTAACTTGCTCAAGCTTACAGTGAACAAGGAATTGACACAAGATGGATGTGAAAAGTAAGGGAGACACTGGATGCTTTGCATACCCACCTCATTTCACAGTCTAAGATTCCCAGGTAGTTCTCTACTTACTCTGGCTTGCCAGAAGGCAGTGGATTTCTCTTGTTAGAAGTGTAGCTTACAAAGGAGACATCTCTCTCTACCTAGCATGTGGTGAAAACACTTTTTAAACTGCTCATGTAAATACCTGAAAGGTTTTAATTTGACATAGACCCTGCTTTAATTTTTTTCCCTTTCACTTTTTTTTTTTTTTTAACTTCATCCTTAAAAGATGTTCCTCGTTAAACTCACTGGTTAAAACTGGGTGAAAAAATCAAATATAAGTCTTGTCCAACTGCTCACCATAAGAATTTGGAATTGCATGGTAAGACTATCAGCAAACTTCTGATCATGCAGAAATATGTCTGTTCAATTGCCATGTTTCAGTCTGGGGACACACCAGGGCATCACTGAATTTCCTCAATTTCTGTTTGCACCCAACACACAGTTCTAAGTCACAATTTTAATCCCTTCATCTCTAGATAGTTTGGGTTTTCAACACTTTATTTTGTGTTCAGTCTGTCAGTAACAGTTATCTGGAAATCCAGTACAGAGCTTGTTTCATTTTTGTTTGAGAGCTGACAGCTGAACATTTTTTGAATTTATTTATTCTCTTTTGCTGTTTCAGCAGAATTTAGGACTACTGTGAAGTTCCAGTCTGACAGTATCAAATGTTTCCTCACTTCCCTTAAAGCAGAGTCCTTATGCAGGCTTTTAGGTCTGCTAGGCAATACAGTCCTGCTTGACACTTGAGAATGAAATTCCCAGCAGTAGGATGACTGAGCAAGGACCTACCAAATTCAATCAAAACATAATGCTTGGAAGGAGTATTTGAACTCCAGTTCCTTTTGAGGGACATATGACTTGAGGTTCCTTGGTAACAAATACATCTACAATCAGTGGCAGCACTTACAGTGTCTACTTTTTACAAAATATCTTAGTCATGGACACATTTGTTCCTCATTTGTTCCTTTGCCAGAGGTAATTCAAACCTAGAAGTTTCAGGAGACTGTTGGGACAGTACTAAAAGAGAAGCTATGTGGGGTCACTCTGTTGCTACTTATTGAGCTGCTTTTTTTTTTTTTTTTTAGTTGGCTTTTTGCCATTGAACAGTCAAAATTTTTGGAAACAGAAACAATTAAAGGAATTATAACTGAAACAGCTCCTAGGTGGCAAACAGCTGGGTTCTGGCCATCACTACTGTTATAAATGACTGAGTCCCAAATCGGGTTACAATCAAAGTTTACAATTTATTAAAGGAATAGAGGCAAGCAAACAGCGCTGGGTGTGCCGGGAGTCTCTGCTCCACCAAGACGCACACCTGTTACATCAGGCGGCTGGTTTTTATGCTCCTAGACTAATACATATTCATCACCACTTTTGGAAAAGGCAGGGTTATTATAATTAGTTTCCTGGGACCCGAACCATCCCATGGATGCATGCGTACCAGTCTCCAGTGGTCCCTCTGGGGGTAGCTTGTACTGAAGGCTCATAGTCTTCCTCTCTGGCTTTGTCCTTTGGTCATTCTTCAGCTTTCCCCCCTCTCCTTATTTAGTACCCTCTGGGCCAGATGTCAGAAAGTTCTGTCTCATGCAATAGTGAGCAGTTATCTCAAAAAAACTCCTCCCTATTCTCTTATTTCCCATACCTGAGTCTCAAGGTTTACCCTTCAAACCCTCTATTGACACGAACTGCTAGACCATTCTTTTGCAAGATACAAGAACTATATACACTAACCACTCTGTTTCTCTTGGACTTGTGGTTATACAAGGGTATGTAAGACAGAAGGTCACATTTCATCATGAGGCTCTAGCATTGTTCTATATTGACACGAATCAGATGAACATATTTCACACTACTCTGATTGGGTAAGATGCTTTTGCTGAAATAGTTATACTTTTTCAGTATTTCCAAGGGATATCTGTAAAACCTCATTAAAATCTAAATTCTATAATTCCCCTTGCTCTCCCAAGGACGTTGCAACAGCTTACCTGACAGAGGTCCAAGTAAGTTTTTCTTTCTTCTCAGTGACTGCTTTTTAAAATAGTTCAAACTGTGGAAATCTATACTCCTTCACTTAATAGCTTTCTCTCTCTGCTTTCTATAACCTGATATGTGCCAGAAACTTCTCAATTAAATATAATAGCTGAACTATATAACCATGTTGAAACAACAAAGGACATTTTACATGGATAGGAAGATCAGTTTGTTCCAATGCTTAACAGAAATTTTATCTTTAATTCTCAGCCTTCCTTTTATAAAACCATTTTGTAAAGAAACGACAACATTTATGAATTTTCTTTAAACCCCCAAATTTTCAATGTTTGTTCTTTCCCTAAAACAAGAACAAATGACTCCACATTGGTAGCTCATGTTTAAGGCGATCAATAAAAATCTATGCACATACGCAGTTCTGTACTCACAAGATGGATCAAATACATGGGGAAGGATTTGTAATCAGGTTTCTCAGGATGGGTAAATAAAAATGCCAAGTCACTGACTTAAAGAAGCACATGAAAGCTAGAGCATGATGCATTCCAAACTCAGTGCACCTGCTAATCATGTCTCCAGGAAGGGCTGGGGCCTGCCACAATGTATCCTATGAATGACAGCCTGCTCTGTACAGCATTGGCCAACCTGTATTTGTCATCTTGCACTGGGCTCAGCGTGTGTGCCCAACATGATGGGCTGTGGTATATCCTTGTATATTGGATCTCAAAAAAAGTGACACAAACCTGGATATTGGTATCCCAAATCTCCTTCCAGTCAAGCAACACCTACAAAAAAGGCATGAGAGAAGACCCAGAAAACTACAGACCTGTTAGTCACAGTTAGTCACTCCTCAGTCACAGGAAAAACTATGGAGAAGATTGTCCTGGGTTGAAAGGCACTTAAAGAACAAAGTGATTATCAGGCATAGTCAACATGGGTTCATCAAGGCAAAGCCCTGCCTTCGTAATATGTTATCCTTCTACGCTAAGGTCATCTGCTTGGTGGATGGCAGCAGACATAAACTTTCTGCATTTTAGTAAGGCCTTTGATACCATCCCTTACAGCATTGTTCTGGACGAACTGTCCAACTGTAAGATAGAACAGGTTCACGCAATGCTGGTTGATGAGATACCTCAAACATACAACTCAAAGTGTTGTAGTAAATGGAGCTACATCTGGCCTGTGGACAACCAGTAGTGGCATTCCTTAGGGGCTCAGTTCTAGGGCTAGTCCTGTTTAGCATTTTTATCAATGATCTGGGTGCAGAAATGGAGTGCAATCTCAGCAAGTTTGCTGGTGACACTAAACTGGGAGGTGCTATTGACTCCCTGGAGGGAGTAGAAGCATTGCAGAGAGATCTAGATACATTTGAGCATTGGGCAATCATCAATGGCATGAAGTTCAATAAAGAAAAATGCTGGGTGCTGCACCTGGGACAGAACAATGCTGGACACAGGTACAGACTGGGAGAGGAGTGTCTGGAGAGCAGCTCAGCAGAAAGGGATTTGGAGGTGCTGGTTGACAGGAGGCTCAACATGAGCCAGCAGCGTGCCCTGGCAGCCAGGATGGCACAACACATTTTGGGCTGCATTGAACAAGTATAGTCAAAAGGTCAAAAGACGTGATTCTCCTGCTACATTTACCGTTGGTGTAGCCTCTCATCAAATATTGTGTGCAGTTCTGGGATCCACAATACAAAAAACAAGTTAAGGTCTTTGAAAGCATCCAGAGGAGGGCAGCAAAGATAGTAAAAGGGCTGGAAGGCACGTCCTATGAGGAGAAGCTGAGGACAGTTGGTTTGTCTGGTCTGGAGAAGAGAAGTCTGAGAAGGAATCTCGTGGCTCTCTGCAACTTCCTGAGGAGAGGAAGTGGAAAGGGAGGTGCTGGTCTCTGCTTCCCAGTAACCAATGACGAGATGCAAGGGAACAGCACAAAGTTGTTCCAGGGGAGGTTCAGACTGGACATTAGAGAAAATTTCTTTGCTGTGAGGGTGGTCAATCACTGGAATAGGCTTCCTAGTGAGGTGATTGGTGCACCATGCCTGTTAGTGTTCAAGAAGCATTTGGACACTCCCCTCATTCATGTGCCTTAACTTTTGGTTAGCCCTGAAGTGGTCAGGCAGTTGGATTCAATGATTTTTGAAGGTCCCTTCCAAATGAACTATTCTATTCTATTCTATTCAACCTGCAACATGTGATGAATGTGTGGCTGCCCAGAGCAAAGAGCCTCAGTAGTTATACACTGTCTGTGGTTTCTCCATCACACCAAGATGTTGACTCCAATCACACAGCCAAAGGCTTTATGGCAGCCAGTGCCACTGACACAGTCACTATGCAGCTCTCACCCTACGCTCAGCATAGCTTACTGAATTGCTATAGTAGCCTGTTAAGTGCATTTCATCATATGCTGTTTTACCTAGTTTTTACGCTGTAGTTGAAACCTTTATTCAGTAAAAGCCTGGTAATTATATGCTATTATATTGACTTCCTGCTCCCTCGTATGCTTTTCAGAAAGATTAGAAATACATGTGTTGTTTCTGAAAAACAAACAAACAAAATAATCAAACAACCCCCCCCCCCCAAACAAATGAACAAACAAACAAACAAACAAACAAATAAATAAATAAACACCATTAAGCACTAGATATGAATTAGACATTTAGACACAAATAAATTCCAGCATTGCACTTGCAGTAACATACCTGTAAATGTTTCAGACTGATGGTGGAAATGCAAGTACAGCTGCTGAGGCAATTGTTTTATTTGTTGACCTGTGAATGCCTCATGATAGGGCTACACTTTGCTGCATTTTTTTTTTCTGTCATAAGAGCTGGGAATAAGAAAGCAGAAATTCTGCCAACATCACAACTCAGTAGAAGTGAGACTACAGTAAGCATTGGAATCTTCCACTCTGGGAAGGAAACTGACTCTGAAAGGAAATCTGGGAGAAGGCCAAAGATGTGTTAAGGTAACATATCACATGAGAAGAAAGTGGATGTCTTCCCAACATATTCATTATCCTAGTCTGTCTTGTTCAGAAAAGGTGAAAAGACCCATCCGTCTCTTATCAATACTATACCTCTCACCGTCTTGAACAGATTGGATTATGTTTAGAATTTCTGTATGGAGCCCACACTATCTTTCTTCAGACTGCCCCAAACATCTTCCCCTATATCAATAAGCAACAGGTCAATTGAAAGCACAGAGGATATAATATACTTCATCTAGTGCACCTGGCAAGCTTCCAGGTGAATCATACACTAAATATGATAGTGCTTTGTTCTCAGAAGTCTGTGACCACAAAGCTCCTCAAGGGAAGAAGAACATTATCAGCTTAAGAAGTGATTGTTGTCTCTGATGAGGCTGCTGCTATAATATTTAGGTCACATTTTCAAGAGCTTTTCCTTTCAAACAAAGCACAAGGTATTAAAAAGCACATCAAAGAGTTGACTTGTTTCTATCACTCATTTTAAACAATGTGAAAATACTGCTCCTCATTTCCTGAAATTCTTGTGGTTCTAATCTGGTCCATGCCTGGTTCTTACTTGCTTTATTGACTTGTTTTATCTTGTTATTGGGACTCAATGGAAAAATCAAATTGAATTGACCACAAACACCCTCAGAGGGGTTGTTAGTCGTATGAAATGAAGTGTTTTTCCACATGAGAGAGCTTCTTAAAGAGAATGTACAACGAATATGACCATCACTGCTGGGCAAAATAAATCAGGAACCGCTGTGTTAATGCTGTAAAAATAGGGCATCAGCTACTTTTAGTCCTTCCTTTGCTGCAAAATTATGCCAAGGAATTCATAGAGAAATCTCTAACAGAAGGCTGATTGACACTGGGATGAATTTATGGAGCAGAAGGGGAAGCTGCCCTTCTTCAATGGTATACGTCTCTAGGTGCTGCCCTTCTTCCTTCTTTATGCTTCTGAGAAGAATAGCAAGTCCCATGCTTTCCCTGGTGGGCTCAAGGGAACTGTTAGTGAAGACACAGTGCCTTAGAATTTACTTTCACTGTTTTCAGTTTGTTTCCTCACTTGGGAAACCCAAGTCACTGACACAGGTCCTTCAAGTGTCCTTCAAGAGGTGGGAGATCCACAAGTGACACAACTCCTCCTGTAAGCTATATTTTACAACTATTTATTTATTTCCTCCTTCACATTTGGAAATGATCATTAAAATGATCAGCTTTATCCAGACCAATAGTTTCTGAGACGTCATTTACTATTCCCCTTCAGTATTTTCCCATACAGTATACAATGCAACATGTCCAATAGTCTTTATATGCACTGCAGTTCAATGGCAGCTTACCTTCAAGATGGCAGTGTTGGGCATCTGTTTGTTATGCAACTTCAACTTTATTTTTAGCCTCCTCAAGGCTTTGTGGGATAGCAGAGAAGATAAACATTGTTTATCCAAATAGCAGCAAAAAAATTCTGTTGACAACTTACAGAAGCTGTCATATACGATTGTTCTAAATTAGTAAACAAATTGACTTAGAACAATTTAGATAACAATATCTAATTTCTGCTCCTATCACTATGGTCTGTGTCACTACTGCAGGTCATGCTGAAGGTTACGTCAAGTTTTGCCGTAATCAAAATATGTTGTCTTCATTACATGGAAGTTTTAAGCATGCTGCTATTTTTCATACGTTTCCACAAACCACAAGTCAGCCACATGCACATTCAATGATTTCCTCTTTTACCTTCTCAGACAATGAAGCCAAAACACTTTTTAACATGTTCTGGCCTAATCTTTTTCAAGTGAATTGCCTGGTTTGTATCCATTCCAGCATTTGCTATGTTTGTTATTCAGAGTAAGGTCCAAACTTTGGTAACAATTAAAATGGAAGCTGAAATCTGAAATTTGAGATTCCCTTACCTAGTTAACAATAGTTAAAAATAGTTAACAATATCTCTACACATATAATGTAGGAAATTATAGAACCACGATTTTTCTTTTTGCTTTGAAAAAGCTGATAAGTGCATAACTGCAAGTCCTAGGAGATCTCCAGAAGCACTGCCCCAAGTAAAGGAATTCAAAACCAGAAAGGACCAAAGAGCTTGAGTACGGTTTGGATACAGCAAACCTTTTAAAATTCAGTTATGATTGCCAGTCCCTAAAGTCAATTTTATAGTGAAGATGGGATTATATCTTTTCAATATGACCCAAAGTCTTGCTGAATCCAAGATCCGGGACTAAGAATTTAGTGGGTCAAATTAAAGATCTGCTTTGCTCAGTGTCCTATTAGAGGAAAGCGATCCTAAGTAGAAGGATTTACTTCTACTTAGGAGAAGAAAAAAGTAAAAAAATGTATGACATTTCTACCTAATTGTTTTAGAATACCTCCAGCTAGGTCAGGAAATCCCTGTGTTTCTATGTGCATTTCACAGTTTCTGTGTGTTTTAGTGGATTTCATTTCCGTGACTTGCACAATAATCCCCTAAACACATCTAAATTTTTTAAAAAACATATTCTTCTATGACAAAGAAATCCACAAACATATCAGTCACTGTACAAAGATTCTCCTTTCATTTTGAACCACATCCATTTTAACTTCATAAAAACACATCAGGCTAGGAATGTCTTCAAAGCAATTCTCATACACCTGATGAAGTTTTCTAAATATGACTTAATCAATTCATAATAAAAATGTTCATTCTTTTATATTATAAAATATACCAATGCTGCAGGTGTATTTATTTATCTATTTATTTATTTATTAAAAGTATATCCCTCCCTGGATTTTTTTGGCACTTTTCTCAATTCCTATATTTCTTAGAGCACTATAAATGGGTTATAACTCCTTAAAAGAGAGAGAGCAAGCTTTGGTCCTCTTAAGAGTCCCAAATGCTAAACATAGTTAATGTCATTGCAACCACAAGGTACTTCAGTCACCTATGTGACTCATCCTGCTTTTTTCTAAAGATACGAATGATTTGAATATATTGTTGGTTGAGCTTTAAACTCATCATCTTCTGAGGTACGTATGTATACAGGAGAAAAACTGTTGCAATAATATGACTGAAAGAGAAGAAGTGAATGTGTACAATTTACATAAGATGAATACCTGATTTATGCACAGTACTTGGATCAAAAACTGCTTTGATTTTTAGCCCAGACAGGAAATTGATTTGCATCAGTTCAGCATAAGTTGGAATTTTACACTATTTGTTTTCTGCTGGAAAATTTCCACATTCATTCACCATAATGCTGCACTAGGTATGCTTACTGGAGGTGTTGCAGAAGGTTTTTTAAATGCTACAAATCCAAAAGTGAATGTCTTTCCCTCATTTTGGACTTTCATGAGACTTCATAATATGGTGTGCATCCCTAGCATCATCTAGGTCATCATCTAGATCATCATCTAGCATCATCCTAGCCCTTTCACCTCATATAATTCTGGGAAAGTCGCTTTTACTATATTATTTCTTTACTAAAAAAGAGATTTTTTATTAAATCCAATATGCTGTGAGAATGTTTTCAGGTACAACTTTGGTAACAGAGATTAAAATAAATAGTTTAAAAATCTGTAAAATTGTATTAAATAACATCTTATTTCTATTTGCCTTTCTAAGATGATGCAACATTTGTTTTGGTAGCTGAAACTGTAACCATTAGTATTCTGAATTTAGAATCCTGCAGTCTGAGTTTACAGGCTATTAATGATCAAAAAGCCCTGCATTGTTTTGTTTGAGGTTATGATATCTTTTTTTAACTTACAGATGTACTCACAATATAGAGATGGTATTTTATGAAAATTTGTAGATTTAGATGAGTAATTATTAGGTATACAGATCCAATTCTTGGATCGTACATTGTGGATGCAATAAGGCTACACGTCTCTGTCTTAGACATAACTAAAAGCAAACTCTAAGAAATTAGGCCTCAACAGCTTTTTACCAGAAGATCTGATTTCTTCCATTTAATTAATTACTACAAAGTAACCAAAGGGCCAATGGAAACTATCAGGCATAGTATAGCCAGCATTAACTGATAAAACTGTTTCCAGTGTCATTATCTTAATTAAAAACAAAACAAAGCAAAACAACAACAAAACAACAATCGTGATTTTCTGCATAGTTGAGGATATTTGGTGGTGGGTTTCATATTTTCAAGCTTTCCTTTGGAAATCGTATTGGCTAGAAACTTAACAAAAGTAAAAAAAAAGCTTAGATTCTCTAAGCTCTTGACATTTCACTGTGTTATATGACAAAACAATGACTTTAACCACATTGCCAATAATAAACGATATAACTCAGCAGACAAGAAATCAAGGCATCTCTCTCTGTATAGGAAGACTGTACATTGTTCCCTTTTTCCCTGTAGTACAATCTACAGGAGTACTTTTCAGTCTGTGAACACTAGCAAACATCTATGTATCTTACATTATTTAAAATCATTAAAAAAAAAAAAAAAAAAAAAACAGTTTTATTGCTTTAAATTAATTGGATCCTCTCTCCCTTGGATGCTATCAATTCTTCTTTGCAAAATCTAATTTTCATTCATATCTACTTTAATTTCACTACTGGGCCTACTCTCTACTGCTTTAGGGAAAGATCATTCTGTATCAACTTGTAGAAAACTGGGAATTCAGTCCTCAGAACTGTCTTACATGAAACCTGGAAAGAGGAAAATGTTGGAAGTCCTATGTTCCTAAAATTTAGTAATGGGACAAGGCCTTTGAGTCACAGTTTTGGCCATTTCCTTAGAATGGTCACTAACTACATAAATGTCTAAAATGTATATTCATATTCTTTGGCATTACACAGCTTTCCTTTGTACTCCCTCCTTTTCTCTGTTTCCCTTTTGTCTTCTTTACTTTCTTTAGTCTGAACTACAGAAGCTTCTCTCCCCAAACACTATTTGCTTCTTCCAGGGAAGGAACGATCCTCAGCTCCCACTGACAGGTTTAATATCAGCCAGTGAACAACAAGGAAGGGACTAGGGGAAACAAGCAGAATTTCCCCTCTTCCCTTTCATATCCCTCTCTCAGAGTGCACAGCAAGCAAAGCAACAAAACAGGCTCTGTCCAACACAGATGTATTGAAAGCAAAGAATGAGAACAAGGAAGTGACAGATAATGAGATGTATAGCTCTGCAGTTTCAAATGTTATTTCTTGCCTGCCCTCTCTGCAGAGACCTCTGCAAAAAGAATTGTTCTTTCAAATACAGATTCTTCAATATTTATCAACTAGGCCAGTTTGCCAAAGCAGACCTTTAAAAAAGTTTAGTCAGAAGCTCCAATTATCTTATGCTAGCAGTGAGCTGAAATACACAGATGTTCAAAATCTAAAAGGTATTTTCAATGAAGCCATGATTTAAGAAGAACATCTTGAGGGATTTCTAAGCTCATGAGAAGCAAGATTTGTTTACATAACACATACATAACACATAAAACTATTAGGGAGTAATTATATTTTCAGCAAACAGCCAGTAATGCAATGCTGCAAAAGCTGGGCACCCGGGATTACAGTATAAACATTTTGATAGGGAGGAATGATTTCATGGAGGGAAGGGAAAAGGCATAAACAAATCAGGGGTTATTCCTTGATTTGCTTGAAGACCAAGCAAATGTATGTATACCTGACAAAATTTTATTTCTTCCTTCTCAAAGAGCAAGATTTTATTTCAGCCTCCTACAACATTGTCTGTGTGGTAATTAAGTCCAAGTAGAGCACGTCTAGCTGGCAGAAACAGATTATTTGTTTGGAAGATGCATTCACAAAATCAATATGAATCCATTTGGGAAAGTGGAGCAATTTAGAGAAATATCCACTATCCTTATTTCAGTTCTGCCTGTCTACAGAAAACATAGTGTGGAAAAAAACTGAAAAGGCAATGTACAGCTAAACACCTACATTTATGAGGCTGTCAGACAAAAAATAACTGTGTAGTTATTGTCAAGCAAATGTGTGCCTGGGTTCAATGACTTTCTTCCTTTTTACCAAGAAATACCTTCAAGCAGTTTCAACAAAAACACTTTAGCTGTAATCCTGTTATAAACTCTTTCATTAATTAAAGTTTATTCTTTAAACTTAGGTTATATTCCTCCAACTTTAACTCTTTAACTTTTTTACTTACTTACTTATTTATTTATTTATTTATTTATTTATTTATTTATTTTAGTACATCTGACATCCAGTCTGATAGTTAGTTTACCCTAATTTTCAGAACAGTGACTCACTCAAAAAAAAAAAAAAAAAGATCTTTGCAAGATCCACACATTTACAAATGCAATTTAGCACTGAGTACAGCTTCAGTTGGCATATGTGTGTTCTTTCACTATGGCTTGAGATTAGACTGAGACCCAGCCTCATATTCTGTAGGGATCTCAAGAATAAGGGCATGTTTTTACAATAGTAAACAACTGATCTGTCATCTGACAAGCCTATCACTAGTACAGATTTGATAACGAGACGTGGACACACACACACAAAGTTGAACTTTGTGAAATGAGCCTGATCACACAATTTGTGGATCTTTCAGTTGTCTTTAGAAGAGCTGCACGAGGACTGGGACTTGGTCTACCACAATAAAGCCTGCTAACAGATCACTTAACCTATTGGATTTTTTATTTGAGGAAAACTAAATCATCAGAGTGAGTATAAATTAAATAAAGTTATTGACAGCACATGATCACTGTATTTTGATGCTGGCTGGAAGCCCTCAGATATTCATGTCAAACCATGCCCTAACTCTGGTGTTTTACAATAACCTGTCTTCAGCTGTGAAGTTAGCTTAAGAAGTCTCTACTTCAACAGCTCTGCCCTTTGTCTCTTTGTATTCTGCCTTCTCTAGTTACCTAGGTAATTGCATAGAGCTATGGACATCTTATAAATGCATTTAGTGAAATGACCTGACCACTGAACTAAAACTAACTTGTCTTGCTAAAGTTAGTTATTTTCATGGATATCTGTGAGCCAGTTCAATCTGCAAACCTTAATAGCTGTAGAGAGATAACCTAAACCACAGAAGGGCAATTGGAGCAAACAGTCAAAGAATGTATTTCTCACTTTATTCAAAGAAAACGTTTAACCTTTTAACAATCAGATTCTATTTACTAGCACAATACAGCAAGTAAGAACTACAGTCATGAAGAATGCTTCCTTTGTGAAGTTTCCATGACTATGGAAGAGAACTTCTCTTCATAGATTTAGAAGTCAGCCATCTGACTGCACTTCTGTCTAATTTCTGCTCTTTCAAGGAATTCTTTAACCTTTTACTTTAAGGACAGATTATCCTATTAAGGTTCAGTCAGGATAACAGGAATCTACTAAGGATAATGTAAAAGCTCAAGAACTCCCCAGTGCACAAGAAGACCTTTGTGCTGGTAGTACCATATTCCCCTTGGTCTTTTTATTTTTTATTTTTATTTTTATTTTTATTTATTTTTATTTTTATTTTTATTTTTATTTTTATTTTTATTTTTATTTTTATTTTTATTTTTATTTTTATTTTTATTTTTATTTTTATTTTTATTTTTATTTTTATTTTTATTTTTATTTTTATTTATTTATATTTTTATTTTATTTTTATTTTTTATTTTGGGGTACACATCTTCTATGGTATTGACATAACCAAGTAGATGCTGAAGATATGACTCCTGCTGAGGTGGTAACCACCCCCCCTCCTCCTCCCCCATGTCAGTGGGTACCACATACTGCAGAACTGGCAGGATAGTAGGCTTCAATTGTTTTCTTGGCAGTTTAAATGAGGAAAGAGCATAGGGAAAGAGTTAATATTCACTCAAATATTTTGCAGAAACCCACAGAAATACCTACAGAAGGAAAGGATACAACTTTTTTGTTCTTCAAGGTTTGAAAACTTGGAGTTCCCAAGTTTCAATCTATTCTGATGTTCACTTCCTCTGCTCAATAAAGCATGGAGACTCAGAGGTAAGGATATATCAGGAAGACAAATTCTCTTGGATCTCTCTTTCAACTACACACACTTTGTGTGGCCTTTCAGCTCTCAGGTTTACCTGGCCCTTCACAAAATCACACACTGATCTGAAGACTGAGACTAGAGATACTGAAAATAGGAAAAGTTTTCCTTCACTGTTTCTAAAAATGCATGCATCAGATGTACGGTGAAGTGATGGCAACAAAATGTATGTTTGTTCAGGTCCTCATCCCATATAAGTGAAACAATCCTTTTAGTCCACTCAGTAAGAGAGAAATGATGTGAAATGTCACTTTATATACTCAAGAGTTGTCTGAGGAGTGATATATTCCCTTGCTGCTCTATTTTGCAACTCAAAAGTCTTCCTAAGTAATTAACATTGCAGCATGATCTGGATATTCCTCTATCCTTTTTCTGTACTCACTATGGGTAAAGTGGCTAAAATCGGATGTTACACAAGGAATCTCAGAATGAACTGAAATGTCTCTGTTCTGAAACACATATTTATCTTTCCAGTTCTTGTGGTTGTAATGGATCTTGTGGAACCTCATTTCAATGGAGTGTTTTGTTTTAATCCTACTAATGTTAACTCAACATCCTGGATTTCTTCCTTTGCATGTACCCTCCAGTTCTTCACCTAACAATGTATAATCAACAAGATTTCAGAAATGTCATTGATTCATTTGGTTTTAGCATTTATAAAGCACTATTAGCAATACAGCTGATCACAAATTATTCCACTGCTGAACACAATTAACTGCATGTTTACTGCTCCGATTAATCTAACAACTGAGATGCATGCCATTGTCTTAAAACAAAACAAACACCCCACCAAAGGTAAGCAAATGGACATTTGCTTTGTCCATTGGCAAAAAATGTCTATCAAATAAAATATTTGTCTAATTTGTCTAATCAAGTAGGTTAATCAACAGGCTACAGATTTAGAAAAATAACAGCAGAAAAGTTTGTTGGGGTGAAGACAGCAGAGTTAAATCCAAGATGTTTTTGACCAAATATACCACTTATTCTTTAGTTCTTTCAGAGGTCTTCTCACTACCAACAAAGATCAATGGCATAGAAGAATACAGGGCCTTGCAGTGCATCCAGTTCTTGGTTGTCCTGTTTTTTTGCAAGGTGATTATGGACTACTCTCTTGTCTCTCCAAGACTTAGTTTCTCCCTACATCATCTGCATTTTGGAATGATCACCTCCCTTTTTATTTTATGATTTATGAATATTCTACATTCTAATTTGGATTTTGATTATAATTTCCCCTTGATTGCTTTTAACTTATTGTGTCATTGAAGTATAACTATTGGTAAAATAGAATGCATTTTTATTTTATGCTCTTAAGGAATGGGTTCACCAGTGATACCTGAATGCCTTGGCGGAGTATCAGTGGGTTTTCTGTAAAATTAGACCCAAGAGTAATTTTAGGATACTATTGTTATTAGTTATTTATTATTGCTCTTGCTTATTAAAATAAGAGTTACTACCACACAGAAATACTACTAACAGAAAAATAATCTATTACTTAGATATTAACAAAAATTCAGGAGTTAGTGTTCAAAATTAAAAGTGATCTTGCTTGTGGAAAGAGGTACCAAATTTGAATGTGATTTAGATGGCACAAGATGGTGGAGAATAAAATGTAGATTAATAGATATACTTGCCAGTGAAAAAGAAGAAATTAACATTACAGGAGTTCTGGGACATCTTTACCTTACATAGAACCTTCCCTCCTCACCCCTCAAATAGTAATAAAAATAGAAGCCCACAGAGAACTTTTTGTGAAAAACTGCAGCTGAAGCCTCTTTTTGTTGTGCTCTAAAATTAGTTTTCTAGAAAAAGTCATTTTTATTGGACCATTTATAGAGTAACTGAATAAGCAGAGTTCCTTCAATTTTCATTGCTAAAGTAAAACAGATGATCATCTTTCATTCTGTTTTCAAACAGAAACTTGGAAACAAACACATCTCAAAAATAAAGAAGTTGCCTTAGAATGATTCAAATATATATTCAAAATAAATAATAGGTTAGATATAAATATATATATACATTAATTGCAAGCAAAATAAATATATCAAAATAGATAAGGCTCAAAAATTAAAAACAAAAAATAGCTTGGAGTGAGTTGATTACAAGATATGGATATGCCAAGTTTAACACAGCACTGACTAATGTTTCATTAACCTGAACCATTTGTAATAATCATGCTTTTGCTCTAAAATGTTAAGCTTGGCAGTGTTTAATTATTTCACCCTATAACTATGATATTTCTGGTTGGGACTTTGATATTCATAAGGCAAAAACTGTATCTAGACTGAAAATCTAGTCTTTAATTTCCAGACTCAGGTATCTCTCACCAAGGACAAGACTAAGTGATCTTGAAAGTACCATTATGTTTACAAAGATGGATTGATACTTATAATTATGATTGAACTTTTCTAAGCTGAATTCCCGATTTTTTATTTTAATTGAGAAAAGGAAGAGACTAAACTTCATGCTTCTAAAGATTTATATGGACATCTGTGGTGAGCAAGGAAAAAGACTTCAGAGAACCCATTAAGTGGTACCAAATGAGACTCGGATATTCATATTGCATATGTAGATGCTATCCAGAGATAAATGCTTCCCTAAGCATAGACCCACATTGCTATAGTCTTGAACTGATTTAACTATGGCTCAGCTATGGTTCAACTATGCTATTTCTGTCTCTGCAGCAAGATGAAAATGATCTCACACCTCCTTTTATTTTGTTTCATATTGCCAGTCCTTTCTTCAGTCTTTGAAATTGTTATCCTTATCTTTGTTGTAAGATAATGAAAGCTGTGGGAATCAGCAGTATAATTTATGAAAAGCAGTGTTCAGAAATTCTTGTAATTGAAATGTGAAAAGATTCTCTGAAAATATAAGGAAATGGTGTAAATGTAAGTAATATATGGACCTACTTGCATCTGCCATATTTATGCTAGAGCTCATATAACTTTTACCTAGAGATTCAGGATTTTTTCCTTCTCTTTTTTTTTTTTTTCCCCCCCTTTTTTTTTTTTAATATTCTTTCTGTCTAAAACATTAGCACTGTATATAGAACATGCTACTCTAATCAGCTATGGTAGAATGCAAATAAAATATGCAGTTTCCTATCCTCTTTCTCATATGCCACCAGTACTGATTTGTTAATTCACTCGAATGGAATACCAGGTGTCCCATTGTGTAAAAACATTTTTAATCACAAGGTGAATGAAAATTTCAACTTCCTATTACTATTGCCTCATCATTTTTTATAGTATCATATTTTCCTTTATGATTTTGTTTTTTTTTCCCCCATAGAGTGCTTAAGCAATAGTCCATCTGCAATGCATAACTAATGACATGGAAGGTGTTTCATTAGAGTGTGCCTTAGTTATGACATCATTGCTTTGTAAACAGAAAAGCCCTGTTATTCTCAGTTGCTTTACTGATAATGGATTGCTTCCTGACTAATTGCAAATTATGAGAAATAAAATCTCCTGTATCCTTCTTACAGAAGATATGTATCCTGGTGACCTCAATACTGAAAGGTTACTAGATACTACACAAAAAAAGGTACATTAATCAGTGAATATACTCCTTTCCAAGCTATATGATATACATTGCTCACCACAGACTCATATAGTTTCTGGCTATGAGTCCTAAAGTTACTCTGTAGAAACCTTCTATTTTTCTCCATCTTCTTTCAAAATAGCCCCCCTTTTTTCAGTATTGTTACTAGGTGAACAAAGCTTTAAGAATTTTTTTTTATTTTTTTTTATTTTATTTTATTTTATTTTATTTTATTTTATTTTATTTTATTTTATTTTATTTTATTTTATTTTATTTTATTATTTATTTTATTTTATTATTGTATTGTATTGTATTGTATTGTATTGTATTTTTTGATTTTGTAGTAAAACTGTGCAGAGGAAAAGGTTTCCCAAAGTCGAGCATAGCCGAGGGAAGCTATTGCTTTCTGTCTCTCATTCTTGCTATGTTTGAACCACACTGTGTGAAGGAAGGGGCAGAGGTTAGATGAGGAACATCAACAGTTTTCTTTGAGCTAGAGATGCCTAAGACTTCGGTTAACATTTGTATTCAGTTTGTCAGCCTGAAAAGAATGTCTTGGGCACTCAATTTTTGCTTGTTACATTTTCAGGAAACAAACAAGTGATTTTAAATGAAGAAACAGACACAAGAGTGCCATTTAGAACTCTCTTTCCTGTACTCTCTTCCCCTTCTAGACATATGCTAGGTATCAAAAAATCCAAATTATGGACTCAAATTTAATATACAAAGTGGGGTCATCTAAGATATCTGCTATAGTAAAAATTTATATGCATGCAACAATGTGAATTCTTCTCAAAGTTCGTGGCATCCCTAGGTTTACAACCTGGGGATACCTGATCTTTTATGCCACATGGGACAAGAAAGTTTCATGCCACTTTTCTCAACCTAGACACTTCTGAAAACTTCTCTTACAGTGAGTTCATGGATTGAAGAACAGTTGAGAGACAGGGTCCTTGCATATGACACTGCAGAAAATGACTGTCTATACTACTGGAAAAGTGTTTGCATAGCTACAATGTAATTTTACGGTGGAAGGAGCCCTTGCTACACAGGTTTCCGTTTTCCATTAGAAGGGAATGTTAGATGGACAGGCGGGCAAACAGGTTTCCTAGGATGCATGAATAGGGAACGGGGATGTCTGGCTACATCACATATCTGCTCCAGATATTACATGAGCCAACAATATTCTGGATATTTTCCATAATAAATAAATAAATTTCCTTTTTTTTTTTTTTTTTTTTTTTTCACTAGTAGGGAAGAAAAACAAACAAACAAACAAAACCATCCCATCAACAAGACAAACTGCTGTCAGTACTCTTGTCTCCAATATTTTTTGTTTGTTTTTAGGCACCATGGTGGCTAAAGACTTTCCATTTCTCTATAATTTCTTAGACAGAAATGCCAATAAAAATTTGTGTTTATTTTTAAAGAAGCTGTATTGATCTCTGGTCAGGCAGTTCTAAGAAACTAGGATTCAGCAGGGAATAGTATAACATACTGGAAAGTGGCATCACAGTGGCCATTTTGGTCTGATTCTACCCTTTCCTGTCCTCCATCATAAGAGAAACAAGGGACAGAGAGGGTACAATCCTAGCCTTCTTCACCCAAGCCATATCTGCTATATAAAGGCCACATCTTACCTCCACTGTTGTTCAGCAGGAGGCATTTTGCAAAGCATATTTGAACATGACAGGCCTCTTAGGAGACCAAAACCACACATCATCATCTTGCTCTGTGAATCCAACTACCTTGGTCTTGCTTCTGTAGGAATGAATGGATTACATTTCTAGCTGGATGGTACTTTTTTTCCCATGGAAAGAAGACAAAGGCACATTAGAAGTCTACAGACATTACAGGCAATCTGCAAGCTGAGTAGCATGTATGAATGTGAGTCAGATTAATAGTCACTTTTGGCATCATTTTCCCATGGGCTATCAGGCAATAAATGGTATAAATGAATTAATATAAATATATATATTAAATTTATTTAAAAAGTATTTTTAAGCTGTGGAAATTTCACAACACGGGAATAGGAAAGGATTGTGTTCTTACAATATAAATGAGTCAAGTTGAGGAACTTAGACTCACTCTACAGTAAGATCAAATTTACTGAATGCCTATTTAAATTTTCTATTTCCTATTCCTATTTAATTCCTATGTAAAATTATAGGAATATTTTCCTATGTATATATATGCATATAAATACAGGAATATTTTCCTATTTCCTAATCCTATTTAATTCCTATATAAAATTTTATGGAGTAATTCTTGCATTCAAGTACAAGAGGATGCATTGTTTTCTGATCTAACAACTTACATTTCAGTTGAAAGGTCAGGAAAATGTTCTTCACTGAGAGAGGGGTTGGGCACTGGAACAGGCTCCCCAGAGAAGTGATCACAGCACCAAGCCTGCTGGAGTTTAAGAAGGATTTGGATAACACTCTCAGACACATGGTCTGATTTTTGGGGTAGTCCTTTGGGACCCAGGAGTTGGACTCAATGATCCTTGTAGATCCCTTCCAACTTGGATATTCTATGATTCTAAGTAGAACGATTATTTCAAGAAAATTTATTTAGTGAAAAATATTTGTCATTAACAGCATCATTATTTATCTGACAACAAACAATACTTTTTACAGTTTAATACAGTTTAAAGAAACTGGCTGAATAATTAAAACCACGTAAAAGTCCTTTGGTACCAGTTAGAGATCTTACATTTTCATTTTAGATGTTGCTTACTTTGACATATTAAGCTATCCAGAACACTCGTGTAGCTTGAGAGAATGCCTTAACAACCTTATCATCTTAGGTATTGCCTGATCTATAAAGAAAATGGTGGTGCAACATGTGGTAGCACTCCAGAAATGGTACTTTCAGAGCAGCAAATATCCACTAACTGTCTACTGACTACTGCTCATTCACATTTCTGGATGAAGCAACTGCTATTACAATGGAGAAGACAGAGGTTAGTTGTTGCCTTCAGGGGGCAGTGGCGACCTGGTTCAGGAACGGCACGGCGACCAACCCCAGGCCGCTCGGTCCATCGGCTCACAGACACCAATGTGGTGGATGGCAAATGGCGGTTATTGTCGAGTCACATGGGCTTATATACCCGAGGCCCATAGCGTCACTTCCGCTTGCTTACAGCACAGGCCACACGCTACTGTCCATCAAGGGAGGGGCTCCACCTTTCTGTACATCTCAACATCTTCCGGCCGCCAGACCCTAACTACACACAGTTAGTATGCGAAACCCAACTCACTCTGGGTTTATAATAATAATTTTTAATATATTATTGCAATCTGCTCTTGACTGACACATTGCTCTCTATGGTTTCTTGCAGTGCTTTAGCGCATAAAAATAACACAACTATTAGGTGAAACATTCAGCTGCTCCTGTGGAAATCCACTTCAGAGTCAAAAACATTGTCTCCCAAACGGGATGTTTATAGCACAAGACAGGATTCTACTCACAGTCTGTCCTGCTGAACAAGTACTTCCCAATTGTACTGCTTCAGCACATCTTCTTTGGTTAAGACCTTGGCTAGAACAAGGAATCTTGCAAATGATCCTATCAGAGGCATATGTGCAGAGGGAGACCTTACTTCCCATATTGAAGAAACTGTATTTTCTGCAATTTTGCAATTGTCACAATTCATCAGAATTAATATACTATTGAAGATGTCATGATACTATTTATTTATGTATTTATTTTTAATGCCAATATTATGACTTGCTTGTTAGGTAGACTCAGTTCATAACTGGAAGCCTGGGACTGAAAAGACTTATTGTGCGATTGGTGTTCAATTGCAGAAAAAATTGCCTCTTTAAGATGTTATATTCTTATGTTAAGTCCAATTTTGCTCATCACAAAATATTTTCCCTACATAAAGGAGAAAATACTCACCTGACTGAGCAAGCATTTCACTATACCAGAATGACAGAGAGGGGAAATAGATGCCTGGTGCCAGCATATGTCAGTGAATTTAAGACAGGATGAAACAAATGAACAATTCAGTGCAACAGAGCAGAATGAAGGAATGAAGAGAAACAGCCACCTTGCTCCTTCAGAAAACAGGTGATTCTTTAGAAGGCTTTCAAAATTAACTAAATGATCATCAAGAAGGAAGAAATATAGGGAACAGGTGTCCCTGCAACACAAAATGCAAAAGTGGAATTATAAGTAGACAAGCTCAGAAAGACTCTCATCTGGGAGATAAGACATTTTATTTACATAGAGGAATAACACCCAGTAACATGTCTATAAACTAAAAAATTATGAGCAGAAAAAGGTTTAGTGGAAGAGAATTTTGTCAATGAGTTTAGATGGAAGATGGGAATCGAAGTTCAGTGATTTCCATTATCTCTACTTCTGGAAGCTTTCATTTTACATGCAAAAATATATTTAAAAAACCCTCCTGGTCAGATTTCAAACAAAATGACATTTTAATGTAGTGCTTGTATTAATATGTTTGGAACTGGGAATAAAGTCTAACACCTATTATTTCATCTGAGAAATTCACAATATTACTATTTACGAAGGAGCTACATATATCATGGGACAAGATAGAATTAAAAAGTCCCCCCTCTTGTCAGTAAAATTGATATCAACTAATCATTATGTATCAAATCATTAAACTAAGCCTCAAGTAAAAAAAAAATATATATATATATATCTTCATTTTAATGTCAGTGGAAACTGGATTGAGGAAAGAAAGCTTGAAAATGATTTTAAAAAATGACAAGGAAAGAATTATCATCACAATGCTTTAGAAATAATATTGTAAACAAAGTATGTATAAAGAATAGGAGGAGACAAGATAGGATCTCTTGAAAGCCATGTTGATTTACACCACCTGAGAATCTGGCAATGACCGTAAGAGGACAATCAGGCTCTTTCTTCCAAGCACTGAACTGTTCTTACAACAGTACTATTATATTATAATATGACTAGGAAATGCTGCAAATGGATCTAATTATTATTATAATCCTAACATTATAATCTTGAAGTCCTTGTCAAATGTTATTTCCAAGACATAGAGAGATGTCCTACAGGCAGAAGAATTAAAATAAATAGATTAAATAATTTCCTACTGGCGAGATATCCTAAAAAGCTAATAGGTTTACATTCCAGATTGGATTCTGTACCAAAGATATTTGATTTACTTGTCAAAATTTAAATATCTTACAGTGCTCCATCAATCATTATGTATCAGATTGGTTAATATAGAAAATCAAACTCAACAATTACCATCCAGAAAATATTATAGCAAGGTCTCTTACAGAGGGATGAAGTAGGATTGTGCCTTTAGTCTTACATTTTTACTGATGTTGGGTATATGTGTAGTTAGTACTAGTGAATGTTTTCTGCTGTTGGAGAGGAGAGGAGAGGAGAGGAGAGGAGAGGAGAGGAGAGGAGAGGAGAGGAGAGGAGAGGAGAGGAGAGGAGAGAGAAGACTAGTGGCTTGCAAATCCTGTGAACACTGAAATACTGCAAAATTGGAATGACCGACTCTTATTTATGATTACTTGAGTGATAAGGATTGAAAGCAAGAGAGATAAATAAGTAAATCAATATTTGAACCAAAAACATTCTTCCAACCCCGTCAACTTTCTCTCATCTTTAGAAAACTGTTCTGATAATTCTTCATGAAACATCCACTCTTATTGTAAACAAAAGTTCAGAATTGCTTCAGTTGCTTCAAAAGGGATCTTATGGTTTGAAATATATTGGACTGGAAATAAGACCAGTCATTTAATTTGACCTTTGTGACATTTGAATAGTTTCCAGATGACTTCCAGATGGCAACAGTCCCTCTTTGGAAGTAACTCTTGCCTGATTAAGGGAATCAAGTTCATTAAAAAAAGAAAATAAAAAAACTCCATGTCCATAAATATTATCAATCAGCTCAGTGGTGTTTCAGAATGAGCCAGCATCCCTTATCTTACTTTAGGTTGAGAGTACTGCCATCTGGTACACTTAAAAGCTTTCAAACTAAGAGAGAAGAAATATTCTGTTAGTAAATTCTGCTCACGTACCTTCTGCACTTGTGCTTGGGGTCCTGACAAAAAATCACCTCTGGTATTCTTTGTCTCATAGATGTCTCTCTAGAGTCTTATGTGGTGGAGTTAAAGACATCATATGGTTACTACAAAAGCTACTCCACTTCTGGTGTGCCTCTCACTGAGAGAGGAAAATATGAAAACACCTGATTCTCTCTGTGCAGTCAGCAAAGCAATTTGGTGAAAGGATGGATGAAATGACAGTCATAGTGTCAGCTATGAAATCATGCACAACCACCACAGACCTTGTCAGCATGAGGATATTATGTTTTCTTATCAGCAGTGACTTAAAGTTTCTGTCCATGTTTGGCATTTTTTCACTTTCATAGAGCTACAAAAAACTATCCCTGTTAAGTGCACAAAACATCATTCTTGCCCAGAGGCAGATGATTCTTTGGACATCTCACATGTGAGGTTCTGAAGAGAGACCTTGCATTTGTAGTTGTCCATATACAATTGCAGACTACAAGCCTGTCTTGAGCTATCAAGAATTGGAGAACAGCTTTTCAAAATACTGGCTCTAGTCCTCACCATAACTCCTAGCTAATATTATAGTCATGAATATTGTTATAAATGCACAACCTTATCAATAAGCTTCACCTTTAGGGACAGTAGGGATCTGAATCTTGAGTCTTACTGTGTCAAGATTTCATTCTCCACTCCGATGCAGACTTCTATGAACTACTGTCAAATCACAGTTTCTGTGCCTCAGGTTCTATGCTATAAAGTCGCTTTCCTGTCTCTCAAGCATTTTGCAGGGATATGTGTGCTAAAGTCAGAAAGTCAAAAATTTGTGATACTGAAGGGAAATGAGGCTTGCTGAAGTTCAAAGAAAACATGAGAACATGCAACAAATAAATCTGAAGAGTTAACTGAGGGACAAGGTTGCTTTAAATATTATTAGTTCCACAAAGGGAAAAAGTCACAATTTGTGCACTTTCCAAAATACAGGTGCTAAACTTGCTAATAAATTAATGATTAATTATACTAATTAGTATAATGTAAATTAGATGTATTGCCTGTGGTAAATACTCTTATGTTCAAAATATTGTTATGGGCAAAGGGAGTATGCCATTTATTGCTTTTCCAATTTGCATTTTAACTGTTAAATATTTCAAGTTATCCAATAAAAAAGCCTCATTAATATTACAGACCAAGTTGTTACATGTACAGAAACACCTTCCTGGTATATACCCCTTCTCTCTGGTGTTGTCATCAATCTCATGGCCCATTCTATGCTACTCCACACTTTGGGATGACCTGGGACTGTCAGGCCCTTACCCCCAGGGCACTCACAGAGCTGAAGCTCAACCAGGCCAGGCAATGGGCTCTGGGTCTCGAGGCACTGGGGAAACCCAGCTCAGCCCTGCACAGGCCCAGGGCAGCGCGGCCACGCCTGGGGCCTGGAACAGAGTGACCACGAAATGGTGGAGTTCTCTATTCTTGGTGAGGCCAGGAAGGGGACCAGTAAAACTGCAGTATTGGACTTTCGGAGGGCTGACTTTGGGCTGCTCAGGACACTAGTTGGTGGAGTTCTTGGGAGGCGGTTCTGAAGGGCAGAGGGGTCCAGGAAGGCTGGGAGCTCTTCAAGAAGGAAATCTTAATGGCGCAGGAACGGTCTGTCCCCATGTGCCCAAAGATGAGCCAGCGGGGAAGAAGACCAGCCTGGCTCAACAGAGAACTGTGGCTTGAGCTTAGGAGAAAAAAGAGGGTTTATAATCTTTGGAAAAGTGGGCAGGCCACTAGGGAGGACTATAAGGATGTAGCGAGGCTGTGCAGGGACAAAATTAGGAAGGCCAAAGCTCATCTGGAGCTCAATCTGGCTACTGCCGTTAAAGATAACAAAAAACGTTTTTATAAATACAGAATCAGAATCACAGAATCACAGAATGTAGAGCTTAGGGATATGGTTTAGTGGGGACTGTTAGCGTAGGTCAGAGGTTGGACTCAATGATCTTGAGGTCTCTTCCAACCTAGAAATTCTGTGATTCTGATTCTGTGAAGAACAGCCTTGACCCTGCCTCTCCAATGCCAAATACATTGGCATACAATGTACAAGTTGGCATACAAGTTGGTATGCCAAATACATTGGCATACAAGTACAGTGACTGGGTTACAATGTGGCATAATTAATTAAAAGTAAATAAAATAAAATAAAATAAAATAAAATAAAATAAAATAAAATAAAATAAAATAAAATAAAATAAAATAAAAATGAAGGGAAACTACACAGCATTCTGTACTGAATTTCACACTGAGAAATACTGACAGAACTGATGGGAAATGTATATATATTTTTTAATAATATAAATTCTTTTTAATAATGACTTGCAATTCCTTTTTTTTGATAAAATTAATGTTATGCATATTCTCATAACATATTTCATAAATTATGAGTGATTTATGAAAGATCTGCTTGTGATGAAGAATTAAAAATATGCAAACACAGATTCAAATCTTAATTAAATACTTTGTGTTTCCTAGTAATTTGATAATAAATCTTTCACATTTTATTGCTATAGGCTAATGTTAACAGAAAAAAATCATTTAGTTTTCAATAAAGAGGTTAGTTATTTCTCTGCTTTATTTCACCATATCCTGTGTGATACAAGGTAAGTAGCAGGTGTTTCTCACTTGTCTGCAGGACTCCAGCCAGTGTTCAGACTAGAAAAAGAACATTACTTATGCCTGAAAGGAGACCACCAAATAAACAGTCCCTCTAACATTAAATACTCATCTAGGCATATAATTATCTAGTCTGAAAACTATGAATTTCCTTTCTTTATTGTAAATCTAGGCCTTATTTTACCAGAGAAAGCCATTCCCATTCACTTGGCCATGAGGCACCTATGAAAGCCAGCACAGCCCAAGGCAAGTCCAAGGTCTATGGTTTTCTCGTAGAGATGGGAAAATCATATTTATCGGGCTACCAATTGCATTAATCCTTCAGTGCTGACCTTAGCAGGGCTACAACCCATAAGGTATTGCCTTCATTCAGGCAAATGAACATCATGCTACTAAAACCAATATGTTATCAAGTTTCTAATAGGAGAGATTGTGATGCACTGATGCATGGCAGAGAGAGCATTACAGAGATGCTCTTACTTGCACAGAGTAAAATTTCTTCTCTCTATCTGAGAATGTGCATGGTTCCTTTTAAAAGAAGTAACTATGTTCTGTTTTAAGTGTGCTTGCCACTCAGCTTCCCAGTAATTTTTCTATCAAAACCAAAAGACCACAGATCTAAACTACATTTCAAGCAAAATAGTAGCAAGACTCAAAACTGCTCTTTTACTTTAAGCCTTTTAGGTGTTTTACTTAGTCTATGACAATTCAATGAGTATTTGCATACCACTGATTTCCTTCTAAAACTAAAGTCATTAGAGTATTGGTTCAAAGACAATTTTACCAAACTTGGATGAAAGTCACAGCATAAATTTAAATGTATAGCTAGAATACTACTCTGAGATTTTCTCCAGTTGTTGAACTGTCAAAATAAAATGCTGAATAAACCCTCATGTCTTGTATCATTACATTTGTTGTTGAAAACTACTGGTCGATATTTGCTTACATATTAACTAATAGCACTGACTATTTCACTGCCTATAGAGTATCACAGTTAAAAGCAATCAAGATACCTCACATCACAATAAAAAATGGCCTAAAAAAAATCAATAGATTCCCTGTTTTGTATCCGGGAAGACAGATAAACAATAAAACATGTAATTTGAAATGATTGTTCAGTCTGACAGTGTGCAATTCAGAACCGGTTTGAACAATAGGTAGAGTCAAATAAGAATAAGAAATTCATCTATGATTTTGTAGCTTCTGTTTAGGGACAGGTCACTGCAATAGTGTCTCAATGAATTTTCTGAGCAAAAGTGTATAGTACAAGTGTGGAGTTCACATTACCAGTTCTGTCTGGTTAGTGCTATTAGTGGACTATAGAAATTAGAGCAACAAAATTTGTCTCATGGTGTACCATGAGTTTGCAAATCAAACTGTAATTTGCAACAAATATAACATACATTCAGAATAAACTGAATGAACAAAATGAACATCCTTGGGTTTTAAATAAAGCGTCCTAACGTTCTTTCAGGAAGAGACATTTACCAACAAGAAGACATCCGGCATTTACCAATACAAATCAACAAGCAGATAAGGCATGCAGGCTATGACAGTAATGGTACACACACATCAAAATGCCATGGCTTTCTGGCATTTGCTTAGACAAAAGAAATATTGCTGCTTTTAAGAAAAGAGTTGTCACAGTTTCATTATAAGGATTTACATACAGTTTTATTGTAGTTTCGAGCCAAATGAGGTATATTAAAGATGCAGCATCAATGATGTTTTAGCATGACAAAAATCATCTTAATTCATACTCATGGTAGAAGAATCTCTTATCTTTTATATCGGAACAAATAATTGCTTGCTGTGAGACAAAAGTGCTGTTTATATTGTGCAATCGTCTAATACATCACAAATTCAGCATGGATAATTGCTGAATATTCTTGACAGGTAGTCCTCTTGGTACCTCCTAATCAAGGACAGTGTCTTTCCTGCTAGTCCTATATTTCACTGCATTGGAGCTATGTTTCAATGTTTCAAACTCACTCCACTGTATTCCAGAAAGATTTTTCTTTGTACCAGAACAAGAAGTGTTTTGGAGTTTTTGGAGAAAATAATATTTGAAGGATATCTCAAAGAATTAAATACTGTAGTTTTTTTTTTTCTTTCATGGTCGCAATACTTTTGAGTTTTGCATTATTTTGCTTTCTATGTAACAAAAATAAATAAATAGCAAATAAATAAATAAATAAGAATGCACAGACACAAATCCAAACCTGCAACCAAACCAAATGAAAATCTAATACATATTAAATTGATTAGCTACATTATACAGATTTTAAGTTCTTTATTTTTTCCTGACAGATTAAAAAACAAACAAACATGAGCACCTTGAGGTATAAAAGTAGTTTAAGAGACATTGCCTTATTTAAAAAATGACATTAAAAAGTCATGTGCAACAAATATTTCCAAAAATCAAATAATACTTTTAAATTTGACCAATGTAGACTAAAGGAGTGTTAGATTGTAATACTTTTATTTCAGATTTCTAAGTGCTACTGCAATCATAATGTAGATAAGGGAAAGAATGTAAATGAAAAGGTAATTTTAATGTAGAAATGTCAAAATATGAGAATTTGGAGAAAGGAGAAATCAAGGTTGTAAGTAATTGCTGTGTATTTGTCTTGGAGAAACTGGAAATTTGTAAGCAGAGACAAGGAGAAAAGAAAAATGGACAAATGGAAATAGAGTATACAGGAAGGAAGAAGTAAGATGTATCTAGGAGAAAGAATTGTTAGGATATTGAGAAAGTAAAGAATCTGAAAAATGAAAATGAACAGAGACATGACAGGTCCCTTTTCTACCTATTGGATTTCCTGACAAGCACAATACGACATGACTGAACGCCAGTCTCATCTGTGTGGCAACTATTGATTGTGGTTCCATATGCACAGCCAGTGAAAGCAATGAATTAAAGATAGTTATCAAAAAGATTTTCATCACTGTGGTGAAGTAGCTTCTAGCAAAGGCTTGAAGATATTTGCCACATCAGTTTCTAATTGTCTGCCTGCTATCAATTAGTCAACATTGCAAACATTTTGTCTCATCTTTATTTCTCTAATATCAAAGACTTGCTAATTAGATGCTTTGAATATGCATTTAGTTTACCCGTGTTATTTTTTTCATACATTTACATTTTTCATCACAACTCATGAAGACTAGCAGAATTTTTAATCTTCACACTTTTCATGACATTGCTTTTATGCTGGTGCCAATAATTTCATCAGCTGAAATTACAAAGCAGTGTGGTTGATGATTTCTCATTAATTTTCCTAACAAAAGTTATTGAATTGTCAAATGCAACTGTCTGAATTGCAATCAGATAAAGATCTTCTTTGTTTTGATTTTTTCATCCTATTATAAACTTAAATAAAACTGGGAAATTATTCTCACCATAGGGAAATAAGTGGGGACCCCTTCCATTTTTTGTTACTAAACAGAACCCTAACATAAGCCTACTTCCCTGAAGATGTTTTCCAGAATTCTTACTTCTTCCCCTGACTCCAGAATCTGGAACTACTAGTAAACAGCTGTGCTATCAAAGCATTCCTGTCTCAAACATATCAAAAATGCCAAACTGGAACTGAATGTTCTGTAAAAGTATTCTGAGCCTGTACACCTGAAGAGAAAGTTAAAACTGTAACATGGGGATATTCTTATTTTAAAGGATGATTTGCTGAGAAGCCAGTTACAAATTAGGATGAGCTAGTGGTAGCAGCAAGTCCCTAAGAAGCATAATAATTATAGTAGCAATAATACATGCATGGAATAAAAAATAAAAATAAACAACTTGTTCAGAATAATACAGATATTCTTTATTTTCATTAATTTATTTTTTACCATAGACTTCTGTGATGACTGCTAGGAGTCACATTTAAATGGATCTGAAAAGCATTACTAATATCTAAACTTTTTTTTTTTTTTAATTTCTTGGGTAAAGAAATTCCATGTAAGAAATTAGATTTCTTAGCTGACTGAGACACATTTTAGAGTCTACAGAGAGGTAGAACAAGATAACAACTTTTTTCTCCCACTAAACACAAGAAAAAAACAGCATTGTCTGGCTATCTTTAGAGTCCTCTGACAGATACTACACCTTCATAAGCAGGAACTACATGTAATTCGGGAAGATCCTCTATTATTCTGATGTCACAACAATCCAAATATTTCCATGCTTCTTTGCTGCCCATTTTGAGTGATGCATTTTTGTCTAGAATAAAGTTTAAAAATATTGAACTTTATACAAATAATGTCAAAGCAGTTTGGTTTTATGCCATGTTAAATTTGATACTTTGTTGTGGTTTAACCCTGGCAGGCAGCTCAGTACCACACAGACCCTCACTGACATCCCAGGTGGGATGGAGGAGGGAATTGGAAAGGTAAAAGTGCAAGAATTCATGGGTTGAGACAAAGATAG